>NW_020538040.1:66953301-67088301 GCF_003426905.1 Ctenocephalides felis
GACTCAAAAAAATCTTAGTCAAAAATATTTTGACAAAAAAATTTTGACCCAAAAAATTTTGACCCAAAAAAAATTTGACCCAAAAAACTTTTGACCCAAAAAAATTTTGACCCAAAAAAATCTTAGTCAAAAAAATTTTGACCCAAAAAAATTTTTGTCAAAAAAATTTTTTACCCAAAAAAATTTTGACCCAAAAAAATTTTGACCCAAAAAAATTTTGACCCAAAAAAATTTGACCCAAAAAAATCTTGGTCAAAAAAATTTTGACCCAAAAAAATTTTTGTCAAAAAAAATTTTGACCCAAAACAATCTTGGTCAAAAAAATTTTGACCCAAAAAAATTTTTGACAAAAAAATTTTGACCCAAAAAAATTTTGACTCAAAAAAATTTGACCCAAAAAACTTTTGACCCAAAAAATTTTGACCCAAAAAAATTTTGACCCAAAATAATTTTGACCCAAAAAAATCTTGGTCAAAAAAATTTTGACCCAAAAAAATTTTGACCCAAAAAAATTTGACCCAAAAAACTTTTGACCCAAAAAATTTTGACCCAAAAAAATTTTGACCCAAAAAAATCTTGGTCAAAAAAACTTTGACCCAAAAAAATTTTTGTCAAAAAAATTTTTGACCCAAAAAAATCTTGGTCAACAAAATTTTGACCCAAAAAAATTTTTGTCAAAAAAATTTTGACCAAAAAAAATTTTTGTCAAAAAAATTTTGACCCAAAAAAATCTTGGTCAAAAAAATTTTGACCCAAAAAAATTTTTGTCAAAAAAATTTTGACCCAAAAAAAACCTTGGTCAAAAAAATTTTGACCCAAAAAAAACTTGGTCAAAAAAATTTTGACCCAAAAAAATGTTTGTCAAAAAAATTTTGACCCAAAAAAATCTTGGTCAAAAAAATTTTGACCCAAAAAAATTATTGTCAAAAAAATTTTGACCCAAAAAAATCTTGGTCAAAAAAATTTTGACCCAAAAAAATGTTTGTCAAAAAAATTTTGACCCAAAAAAATTGTTTTCAAAAAAATTTTGACCCAAAAAAATCTTGGTCAAAAAAACTTTGACCCAAAAAAATTTTTTTCAAAAAAATTTTGACCCAAAAAAATCTTGGTCAAAAAAATTTTTGACCCAAAAAATTTTGACCCAAAAAAATTTTTGTCAAAAAAATTTTGACCCAAAAAATTTTTGTCAAAAAAATTTTGACCCAAAAAAATTTTGACCCAAAAAAATTTTTGTCAAAAAAAATTTGACTCAAAAAAATTTTGACCCAAAAAAATTTTTGTCAAAAAAATTTTGACCCAAAAAAATCTTGGTCAAAAAAATTTTGACCCAAAAAAATTTTGACCCAAAAAAATTTTGACCCAAAAAAAAATTTGACCCAAAAAAATCTTGGTCAAAAAAATTTTGACCCAAAAAAATTTTGACCAAAAAAATCTTGGTCAAAAAATTTTTGACCCAAAAAAATTATTGTCAAAAAAATTTTGACCCAAAAAAATCTTGGTCAAAAAAATTTTGACCCAAAAAAATCTTGGTCAAAAAAATTTTTTGATTAAAAAAAAATTTGACCCAAAAAAATTTTGACCCAAAAAAATTTTTGTCAAAAAATTTTGACTCAAAAAAATTTTTGTCAAAAAAATTTTGACCCAAAAAAATCTTGGTCAAAAAAATTTTGACCTAAAAAAATTTTTGTCAAAATAATTTTGACCCAAAAAAATTTTGACCCAAAAAAATCTTGGTCAAAAAAATTTTGACCCAAAAAAATCTTGGTCAAAAAAATTTTTTGACCCAAAAAAATCTTGGTCAAAAAAATTTTGACCTAAAAAAAATTTTTTCAAAAAAATTTTGACCCAAAAAAATCTCGGTCAAAAAAATTTTGACCCAAAAAAATTTCTGTCAAAAAAATTTTGACCCAAAAAAATTTTTGTCAAAAAAATTTTGACCCAAAAAAATCTTGGTCAAAAGAATTTTGACCCAAAAAATTTTTGTCAAAAAAATTTTGACCCAAAAAAATCTTGGTCAAAAAAATTTTGACCCAAAAAAATTTTTGTCAAAAAAATTTGACCCAAAAAAATCTTGGTCAAAAAAATTTTGACCCAAAAAAATTTTGACCCAAAAAAATCTTGGTCAAAAAAATTTGGACCCAAAAAAAATTTTGTCAAAAAAATTTTGACCCAAAAAAATTTGACCCAAAAAAAATTTTGTCAAAAAAATTTTGACCCAAAAAAATCTTGGTCAAAAAAATTTTGACCCAAAAAAATCTTGTTCAAAAAAATTTTGACCCAAAAAAATTTTGACCCAAAAAAATCTTGGTCAAAAAAATTTTGACCCAAAAAAATTTTGACCAAAAAAATTTTGTCAAAAAAATTTTGACCAAAAAAATTTTGACCCAAAAAAATCTTGGTCAAAAAAACTTTGACCCAAAAAAATCTTGGTCAAAAAAACTTTGACCCAAAAAAATCTTGGTCAAAAAAATTTTGACCCAAAAAAATCTTGGTCAAAAAAATTTTGACCCAAAAAAATTTTGACCCAAAAAAATCTTGGTCAAAAAAATTTTGACCCAAAAAAATTGTTTTCAAAAAAATTTTGACCCAAAAAAATCTTGGTCAAAAAAACTTTGACCCAAAAAATTTTTTTTCAAAAAAATTTTGACCCAAAAAAATCTTGGTCAAAAAAATTTTGACCCAAAAAAATTTTTGTCAAAAAAATTTTGACCCAAAAAAATTTTGACCCAAAAAAATTTTTGTCAAAAAAATTTTGACCCAAAAAATTTTTGTCAAAAAATTTTGACCCAAAAAAATTTTTGTCAAAAAAATTTTGACCCAAAAAAATCTTGGTCAAAAAAATTTTGACCCAAAAAAATTTGACCCAAAAAAATCTTGGTCAAAAAAATTTTGACCCAAAAAAATTTTGACCCAAAAAAATCTTGGTCAAAAAATTTTTTACCCAAAAAAATTATTGTCAAAAAAATTTTGACCCAAAAAAATCTTGGTCAAAAAAATTTTTTGATTAAAAAAAAATTTGACCCAAAAAAATTTTGACCCAAAAAAATTTTGACCCAAAAAAATTTGTCAAAAAAATTTTGACTCAAAAAAATTTTTGTCAAAAAAATTTTGACCCAAAAAAATCTTGGTCAAAAAAATTTTGACCTAAAAAAATTTTTGTCAAAAAAATTTTGACTCAAAAAAATTTTTGTCAAAAAAATTTTGACAAAAAAATCTTGGTCAAAAAAATTTTGACCCAAAAAAATTTTTGTCAAAAAATTTTGACCCAAAAAAATCTTGGTCAAAAAATTTTGACCCAAAAAAATTTTGACCCAAAAAAATCTTGGTCAAAAAAATTTTGACCCAAAAAATCTTGGTCAAAAAAATTTTTGACCCAAAAAATTTTGACCCAAAAAAATTTTGACCCAAAAAAATCTTGGTCAAAAAAATTTTGACCTAAAAAAAATTTTTTCAAAAAAATTTTGACCCAAAAAAATCTTGGTCAAAAAAATTTTGACCCAAAAAAATTTTTGTCAAAAAAATTTTGACCCAAAAAATTTTTGTCAAAAAAATTTTGACCCAAAAAAATCTTGGTCAAAAAAATTTTGACCCAAAAAAATCTTGGTCAAAAAAATTTTGACCCAAAAAAATTTTTGTCAAAAAAATTTTGACCCAAAAAAATCTTGGTCAAAAAAATTTTGACCCAAAAAATTTTGACCCAAAAAATCTTGGTCAAAAAAATTTTGACCCAAAAAAATTTGACCCAAAAAAATCTTGGTCAAAAAAATTTTGACCCAAAAAAATTTTTGTCAAAAAAATTTTGACCCAAAAAAATCTTGGTCAAAAAAATTTTGACCCAAAAAATCTTGGTTAAAAAAATTTTGACCCAAAAAAATTTTGACCCAAAAAAATTTTGACCCAAAAAAATCTTGGTCAAAAAAACTTTGACCCAAAAAAATTTTTTTCAAAAAAATTTTGACCCAAAAAAATCTTGGTCAAAAAAATTTTTTGACCCAAAAAAATTTTGACCCAAAAAAATCTTGGTCAAAAAAATTTTGACCCAGAAAAATTTTTGTCAAAAAAATTTTGACCCAAAAAAATTTTTGTCAAAAAAATTTTGACTCAAAAAAATCTTGGTCAAAAAAATTTTGACCCAAAAAAAATTTTGACCCAAAAAATTTTGACCCAAAAAAATTTTTGTCAAAAAAATTTTGACCCAAAAAAATTTTTGTCAAAAAAATTTTGACTCAAAAAAATTTTGACCCAAAAAAATTTTTGTCAAAAAAATTTTGACCCAAAAAAATCTTGGTCAAAAAAATTTTGACCCAAAAAAATTTTGACCCAAAAAAATCTTGGTCAAAAAAATTTTGACCCAAAAAAATCTTGGTCAAAAATTTTTTGACCAAAAAAAATTTTGACCCAAAAAAATTTTGACCCAAAAAAATCTTGGTCAAAAAAATTTTGACCCAAAAAAATTTTTGTCAAAAAAATTTTGATCCAAAAAAATTTTGACCAAAAAAAATTTGACCCAAAAAACTTTTGACCCAAAAAAATTTTGACCCAAAAAATTTTTGTCAAAAAAATTTTGACCCAAAAAAATCTTGGTCAAAAAAATTTTGACCCAAAAAAATTTTTGTCAAAAAAATTTTGACGCAAAAAAATCTTGGTCTTTTGGCCCAAAAAATCTTGGAATTTTGACCCAAAAAAATTTTGACCCAAAAAAAATTTGACCAAAAAAATCTTGGTCAAAAAAATTTTGACCCAAAAAAATTTTTGTCAAAAAAATTTGGTCCAAAAAATTTTTGGTCAAAAAAATTTTGGTCAAAAAAATTATGGTTCAAAAAATTTTGGAAAAAAAATTTTGGTCAAAGAAATTTTGGTCAAAAAAATTTTGGTCAAAAAAATTTTGGTCCAAAAAATTTTTGGTCAAAAAAATTTTGGTCAAAAAAATTTTGGGAAAAAAAATTTTGGGAGAAAAATTTTGGGAGAAAAATTTTTGGTCAAAAAAATTTTGGTCAAAAAAATTCTTGGTCAAAAAAATTTTTGGCCAAAAAATTTTTTGGTTAAAAAAATTTTGGGAAAAAAAATTTTCGGAAAAAAATTTTTGGCCAAAAAAATTTTGGTCCAAAAAATTTTTGGTCAAAAAAATTTTATCCAAAAAATTTTGGAAAGAAAATTTTGGTCAAAAAAATTTTGCTCTTGCTCCAAAAATTTTTTATTTTTGGACGAAAAAATTTTGGAAAAAAAATTTTAGTCAAAAAAATTTTGGGCAAACAATTTTTGGTCAAAAAAATTTTGGGAAAAAAAATTTTTTGGTTAAAAAAATTTTGGTCAAAAAAAAATTTTGGTCCAAAAAAATTTGGTCAAAAGAAATTTGAAAAAAAATTTTTGATCAAAAAAATTTTGGGAAAAAAATTTTGGTCCAAAAAATTTTTGGTCAAAAATATTTTGGTCAAAAAAATTTTGGGAAAAAAAATTTTGGTCAAAAAAATGGTCAAAAAAAATTTTCGTCAAAATTTTATGTCAAAATTTTTTAGACCAAAATTTTTTTGAAAAAAAAATTAAAAAAGAATTTTACTGAAAATTTTGTGTTAGAGGTTAACGGTTACATAGCTGTATTGCACGTCGTGTGCAGAAAAATTAGGTCAAAAAAATTTTGAAAAAAAAATTTTTGATCAAAAAAATTTTGGGAAAAAAATTTTTGGTGAAAAAAATTTTGGGAAAAAAATTTTGGCTGCTCTTAGCGTTGGAACGGTTATCGCCCAAATTTTGGGAAAAAAAATTTGTTCAAAAAAATTTTGGTCCATAAAATTTTTGGTCAAAAAAATTTGTCAAAAATATTTTGGGAAAAAAATTCTTGGTCAAAAAAATTTTGGTCCAAAAAATTTTGGGAAAAAAATTTTTGGGAAAACAATTTTTGGACAAAATTTTATGTCAAAATTTTTTAGACCAAAATTTTTTTTTGAGAAAAAAAGTAAAAAATAATTTTACTAAAAATTTTGTGTTAGAGGTTAACGGTTACATAAGGCAACGGTTACGGTTACGGTTGATAAGGCAACGAAAATCGCAAAATAATTTTACTGAAAATTTTGTGTTAGAGACTAACATTTTCCTAGCTGTGTATTGCACGTCGTGTGCAAAAAAATTTGGTCAAAAAAATTTTGATCAAAGAAAATTGTGTGCAAAATCGGCAGACAGACAGACAAAAAGTATTTATTACAATAGCTGATCATACATATGCATTGTTATTTACACATATTTTTCTACCCTTGGGTACTTTATATTACATTATTGATCTTAATATATACAGTGGATATTGTGAATATAGCGAGATGTGTTACAAATTGAGTGGCAAAAAAAGAGGAAAGAAAACTTTTCCTCAAAAAAAGCCAGAGAGCAATATTTATAATTATACATAATTATACAAATAAAAAGAAAAAACAAAATAAAATATTTATTCTCATCCAAGTATCAATTGCCACTATGGGTCGATCAGTATATATTTTGAAATGGCGTGATTGCCATACCAAATATCGTCTCTTGTGTATTGACGGAGGCCCGCGATGTTAATATAAGGTTGTCAAATATCTCCCTTCCGCCTTTTTGTATTATAAACCAAGAGCAAAAAAGCGGAAGGGAGATATTTGACAACCTAATATTAGGATGATCCCCACATTTTAGATAAAAATTTTCAGTGAGCTTTTTTATATAGTCTAGTATTGTCGGTACGTCAGTCTGTTTATGTATGTATTTTGAACAGTAGTAATGTCTAGTCAGTGGGTCCCTTATTTTGTCAAGTACTAGTCGTAGTGTCTTATTTTGTAATGTCTGTAGTTTCCGTAAGTTAGTCTTAGTTGTCGCGTTCCATGCCGGAGCGGCGTATGTCAGTAACGGTCTTAATAGTGTCAAGTAAAGTGTTCGCTTGTTCTTTACGCTTAGCGGGCTGTTGTGGTTCAAGAGAGGTCTCAGTAGATTTAACATCCCGTAAGCCTGTCCAATTTTCGTATTAATTTGTTTTGTGAAGCTGAGTCTATGGTCCAGGGTCACACCAAGATATTTGACATCCTTAGACCACTCAACTTCACAGTCCATTACTTTAATTTTGTCCAAGTCAGTCAGTCTAGTCGTGGCATTTCGGCTCTTAGTAAATAAAATTGCCTCCGTCTTTTGCGGATTGATCTTTATTTGCCATTTGTCAGTATATTCAGTTAGTTTGTCTATGTGTGTCTGTATTTTTGTAGTCAGTAGCGTAGGTGATCGTGATGATTTGTATATGGCAGTGTCGTCAGCAAACGTCAGTAACGTTGTGTCGGCGTCAGTGGGTATGTCGTGAATGTAGACGTTAAACAGTGACGGTCCCAGGATCGAGCCCTGCGGTACTCCCGCCGTCACTTGTTTAACCGTCGAAAGTCCGTTGTCTACTTGTACAGTAAAGTTGCGATCTGAAGGCATGAGTGTAATGTTCTTGTGATGTACTGTGGAAAGTTGAGTTGGATAAGTTTATGTATAAGTCCGTCCATCCAGATGGTGTCAAACGCATTCTCAAAGTCGAGTAACACCAATCCGGTATGGTTTCGTCTGTTAAAATTGAGAACTGTGTTTTCTATGAGTTTTGTCAGTGGGTGTAGTGTGGAGTGTCGTTGTTTGAAGCCGTATTGTGTGTCAGGTATGATTTTGTTGTGTCTTATGTGTTTGTTAAGTCTTTTGAGTAGTACCTTTTCGGCTACCTTACTCATTGTGTTGAGGAGGCTGATCGGTCTGTAGTTCTGTGGTATGTCTGGCTGTTTCCTTGGCTTCACTATTGGAAATATGGTGGAGGTTTTCCAAGAAGCGGGAAAGCAGCCTTTTGTCATTATTTTATTTATTATTCGGGTAAGTAAAATGTAGGCGTTCGTCGGCAGTTGTTTAAGTATTATGTTTTATAGTCCGTCCGGTCCTGGTGCTTTTCTGTTCGGTAAATTTTTAACTATTGTCTTTATTTCGGAAACTGTGGCAGGGTCTATTCGTAAGTCTTTGTCCCTGTGGAGGTCAGTAAAGTTTTGAATTGTCTCGTGTACGTCTTGTTTCAGGTCTGCGTTTGACATATTGGCATTTTGTTTATGTATGTTCTCAAAATTTTTTGCCAATATTTCCGCCTTGTCTGCTGGTGTCGTTGCGTAATGGTTGTCAGTTAATTTGAGTGGAGGTATGGATGTTGGTTTCTGCGTCAGTCTTTTTGCTGTCTGCCAAATTTTGTGTGGGTCAGTATTTATGTTCTCGAGTCTTTTGGTCCAAGTGTTATTTCGGTGGTCACGTATATCATTGGAAATAATTTTTGTCAGTCTGTTAACATGTTCCTTGAGTAGTCTGTCACCGGTACGTTGCCACAGTTTCTTTGTATGATTTTTAAGTTGTAATTTTAATAGAATGTGTTCTGGCAAGTCGTTGGTTGGTGTTGTTCTTGAGCCTAGTGTCGGTATAGTCTGTTGTACAGCGTCTGTGATTGTCAGTGTTAGGTGTGTTACAGCCTCCTCAATGTCAGTGTTGGTATCGATTGGCATAGTGTGCCGTGTGTTGTCTGTGATGATGTTTCTGAAAATTGGCCAGTTGGCTCTGGTGTAATCTAAAAATTTGCATTTGGGAGTCTGGTCTACGTCTAGTCTGTCTGAAATGGTCATGAAAACTGGATTATGGGTGCAAAATCGCAAAATAATTTTACTGACTAACATTTTCCTAGCTGTATTGCACGTCGTGTGCAAAATCGCAAAATAATTTTGCTGAAAAAATTTTGACATAAAATTTTGGGAAAAAAAATTTTTGGTCAAAAAAATTTTGGTCAAAAAATTTTTGGAAAAAAAATTTTGGTCAAAAAAAATTTGGTCCAAAAAATTTTGGAAAAAAAATATTGGAAACATCGGTGGTGGACCTTTTTAACCCCGTACCTTCATATATTACTATCTATTCTTCGATAAATTCTGCAAAATTATACTTAACTAGGAATATGTTATTCGATAAAATGTTCCGTTGATCGTTACTAAATTTAGGTTTTGAATATAAATAAAATAAACAAAAAATAATATTACGTAGAAAATGAGATCATTCAGCGCACCTTGTTTAAGAAAGATATGATTTGCAAAAAAAGAGTGCTATAACGTCAAAAAGTGCATTTTCATATTAACATTTCAAAAAAGTTGATATTTTGAGTTTCTAGTAACACTTGCAGCCCCTTTAATAAAGTTTTCGTGTATAAATAAAACTACAAACAAAACTACTCACTACAATTTGTTCATAATTGAATAATATTCACCTAAAGCATCCTATTAAATGTAATTGAACATTATCTGTCAAAAATATTTGACATTTGACGTATGACGTATTTGATGTCCATTGTTTTATTTGAATTACGCCTATACAAAAATTTTCATATTAAAAATGTAAAGTTTCTACGTGGTTTTGAAACAACCTATGTATTAGCACGAATTTTTCAAGACTAAGACTGGCCAAATCTGTATAGCCATTTTAACATTTTACCCTACCTAACATTTTATCGAGTTCCATATATATATATATATATATATATATATATATATATACACCTAAGTCTGTTTTTACACGGTCTTTTTGTACACGGTTTTGATATAACACGGTTTAAAAATTGAATATTTTTAATTTTTTTACACGATTTTATTCCATTTAGCACGATTTGAAATTTTATGTACTTAAATTTTTTTGTCAAATTTAATTTTTGCGAAGAATGTTCATATCACAAAAAAGTATTTATGAAAGAAAAAAGTCTGAAACCATCGATAGTATCGATAGTTTGCGAACACTAGCTTAAAGATTTAAGTAAATTCTCCTTTAGTGCGTACAAACAATTTTTACTGGTCAAAGCAAATGTGAATAGCACTAATTTAGGGGAATTATTATTAAAATAAACATGAATTCTTGTTCTTGAAAATTCTTGTTTTTCACTAATTTTAATAGGTTTTAGAGACTAGGACAAATCACCCATTTTTGTATAAGATTAATGTCTTTTTTTACACGTTTTTTTTTTACACGGCTTCTTCTGGAACCAATCTCCGTGTAAAAACAGACTTAGGTGTATATATATATGTATATATATATATATATATATATATATATATATATACATGCTTATTACAGCAAACACACACAAATATAGGAAAATGAACATATTGGTATATATTATATAACAAACTACTCTTATAGTTTACATGCCTGCCTTTTTACTTATTTACCTTATTTAACTGTCTACCTTATGCTTATTTATCTATGATCTACATATCTAACCTAGTTTTCTAACGGTCTCCATGTCTACCTGTCTACCTGCTATATTATCTTTCCTTTTTCTACCACTCTACATGTTAAACCGGGTAGCTGGCTACTTATCTACCTGTCTATCTTTCTACTTGCTTACCTAACTATCTTTCTATTTGCATACCTTTTAACTTCCCGTAGGGTATTTATAGTAATGGGCCGAAAATCGAAACTGAAATTTTTTGCATATCTTCATGTTTTGAAGGTTTCTGAACATTTTGGCATACCTCTAAAAAAATGGATGTGTGTGTCCGCATTTTTCGTCCACTTTTTCGGGCGCACGGATCAATCGATTTAATGATTCAAAAAACATTCGATTCCTATTGATAGTGAGATGTGTTGATTAGTTTTTGGCAAAGGCAGGTCCAAAATTGTTTCAATTTTTTTATATAGAAAATAGTTCAGATTTTATTTTTAATTCTGACTAAAATTCTGATATACGAGGTCTGTTCAAAAAGTACCCGGAATTTTCGTTTTTTAAAAAAAATATTTATTTATTCGTCTACATTAATGTGGTCCCCTTCAAAGTAGTCCCCCCCAGATATAATACACTTATGCCAGCGTTTTTTCCAATTTTCGAAGCACCCTTGATATTCACTTTTTGATATGTCCTTGAGCACTCTCAGCGATTTTCTTCAATCGAGGAAAACCGCCGTCCTTTCATGGGTCTCTTCAACTTTGGGAATAGGAAAAAGTCACACGGAGCCATATCTGGTGAATTTTTGCACTTTGCAACACTTTGTTTCATTTTTTACGCAAAATTTAATACAAATTCTTTGACTTTTCAATTCTTCCATTGTAAAAATCGCCGAGCTCAGAAAAACACGTCGAACCTTAGCGACTACCACAGACAAAGTAAACAGTGAATATAGCTGAAAATTTCATCATACTTTAGGGGCATGTATACCAACACAATAAAAAAAAATTTTGACAATCAGACACTCCAGACCCGCGAAATTTAATTATTAGTAATTCCGGGTACTTTTTGAACACACCTCGTACTTTAAACAAATAATTTCAATCCTGCAATTCAGTTTATATAATTCTTATAAATATTAGACAATGTTATTACAATATTTAAAATAATCTATTTGAAAACATTCAATATTGCTCGAACATTTCGTTACGGCACGGGAAGTTCCAGCAATTTGCCTTAAGGCACGATGCCATGCACCACTAGTTATATTTTTATTTGTCTACGAGTCCACCTGTGTATCAATAATTTATTCTATTTTAATTTCCACCAACCGAAATTTCCTTTTTTAATTTGTTTTACTACAACCCCGAAACCGCTAGACCTGCCTTCGAAAAAAATTAATAATTTCTTCACTTTGTCAATACAAGTAACATGTTTTTTTTAATCAATCAAATAATCACTCTAACCTGAACAGGTATTTGTCGTTATTTGTGAATTTTCTCATTTAATTTTTATACCAATTAAAATTGACTGAAAATTTTATGCATAATAATAAATTAATTAACCTCTTTTGCACTTTTAATGTGATATACATAAAAATTTTAAATCATTTTTTTTAATAATTTTTCGGTTATTCCATGAAAACAATGAAAAGTATACAAAAAGTAATTTCTGTTTCTCCCTAATCCCTTACTTCTAATAATTCATATCTGCTATACCGGATACGAGTCAAATTGACTCACCCTTTTAGACACGCGTAACTTATTTTCTTTTCATAAAAAACTGCTGTAAACGTTCTAGTGAACTAGGAAAGTATCATGCTATAATTTGCTTATTCAATGCTGCAAATTTATTCATTGCAAACTATTCAGTTGAAATCTTGCAGAAAGTGTATTTTGACAATTAAATATGTTTTCAAAAAGTGAAAAAATTTTGACATAAAATTTTGGGAAAAAAAATTTTGACATAAAATTTTGGGAAAAAAAATTTTTGGTCAAAAAAATTTTGGTCAAAAAATTTTTGGAAAAAAAATTTTAGTCAAAAAAAATTTGGTCCAAAAAATTTTGGAAAAAAAATATTGGAAACATCGGTGGTGGACCTTTTTAACCCCGTACCTTCATATATTACTATCTATTCTTCGATAAATTCTGCAAAATTATACTTAACTAGGAATATGTTATTCGATAAAATGTTCCGTTGATCGTTACTAAATTTAGGTTTTGAATATAAATAAAATAAATAAAAAATAATATTACGTAGAAAATGAGATCATTCAGCGCACCTTGTTTAAGAAAGATATGATTTGCAAAAAAAGAGTGCTATAACGTCAAAAAGTGCATTTTCATATTAACATTTCAAAAAAGTTGATATTTTGAGTTTCTAGTAACACTTGCAGCCCCTTTAATAAAGTTTTCGTGTATAAATAAAACTACAAACAAAACTACTCACTACAATTTGTTCATAATTGAATAATATTCACCTAAAGCATCCTATTAAATGTAATTGAACATTATCTGTCAAAAATATTTGACATTTGACGTATGACGTATTTGACGTCCGTTGTTTTATTTGAATTACGCCTATACAAAAATTTTCATATTAAAAATGTAAAGTTTCTACGTGGTTTTGAAACAACCTATGTATTAGCACGAATTTTTCAAGACTAAGACTGGCCAAATCTGTATAGCCATTTTAACATTTTACCCTACCTAACATTTTATCGAGTTCCATATATATATATATATATATATATATATATATATATATATATATATATATATATACACCTAAGTCTGTTTTTACACGGTCTTTTTGTACACGGTTTTGATATAACACGGTTTAAAAATTGAATATTTTTAATTTTTTTACACGATTTTATTCCATTTAGCACGATTTGAAATTTTATGTACTTAAATTTTTTTGTCAAATTTAATTTTTGCGAAGAATGTTCATATCACAAAAAAGTATTTATGAAAGAAAAAAGTCTGAAACCATCGATAGTATCGATAGTTTGCGAACACTAGCTTAAAGATTTAAGTAAATTCTCCTTTAGTGCGTACAAACAATTTTTACTGGTCAAAACAAATGTGAATAGCACTAATTTAGGGGAATTATTATTAAAATAAACATGAATTCTTGTTTTTCACTAATTTTAATAGGTTTTAGAGACTAGGACAAATCACCCATTTTTGTATAAGATTAATGTCTTTTTTTACACGTTTTTTTTACACGGCTTCTTCTGGAACCAATCTCCGTGTAAAAACAGACTTAGGTGTATATATATATGTATATATATATATATATATATATATATATATATATACATGCTTATTACAGCAGGCACACACAAATATAGAAAAATGAACATATTGGTATATATTATATAACAAACTACTCTTATAGTTTACATGCCTGCCTTTTTACTTATTTACCTTATTTAACTGTCTACCTTATGCTTATTTATCTATGATCTACATATCTAACCTAGTTTTCTAACGGTCTCCATGTCTACCTGTCTACCTGCTATATTATCTTTCCTTTTTCTACCACTCTACATGTTAAACCGGGTAGCTGGCTACTTATCTACCTGTCTATCTTTCTACTTGCTTACCTAACTATCTTTCTATTTGCATACCTTTTAACTTCCCGTAGGGTATTTATAGTAATGGGCCGAAAATCGAAACTGAAATTTTTTGCATATCTTCATGTTTTGAAGGTTTCTGAACATTTTGGCATACCTCTAAAAAAATGGATGTGTGTGTCCGCATTTTTCGTCCACTTTTTCGGGCGCACGGATCAATCGATTTAATGATTCAAAAAACATTCGATTCCTATTGATAGTGAGATGTGTTGATTAGTTTTTGGCAAGGGCAGGTCCAAAATTGTTTCAATTTTTTTATATAGAAAATAGTTCAGATTTTATTTTTAATTCTGACTAAAATTCTGATATACGAGGTCTGTTTAAAAAGTACCCGGAATTTTCGTTTTTTAAAAAAAATATTTATTTATTCGTCTACATTAATGTGGTCCCCTTCAAAGTAGTCCCCCCCAGATATAATACACTTATGCCAGCGTTTTTTCCAATTTTCGAAGCACCCTTGATATTCACTTTTTGATATGTCCTTGAGCACTCTCAGCGATTTTCTTCAATCGAGTAAAACCGCCGTCCTTTCATGGGTCTCTTCAACTTTGGGAATAGGAAAAAGTCACACGGAGCCATATCTGGTGAATTTTTGCACTTTGCAACACTTTATTTCATTTTTTACGCAAAATTTAATACAAATTCTTTGACTTTTCAATTCTTCCATTGTAAAAATCGCCGAGCTCAGAAAAACACGTCGAACCTTAGCGACTACCACAGACAAAGTAAACAGTGAATATAGCTGAAAATTTCATCATACTTTAGGGGCATGTATACCAACACAATAAAAAAAAATTTTGACAATCAGACACTCCAGACCCGCGAAATTTAATTATTAGTAATTCCGGGTACTTTTTGAACACACCTCGTACTTTAAACAAATAATTTCAATCCTGCAATTCAGTTTATATAATTCTTATAAATATTAGACAATGTTATTACAATATTTAAAATAATCTATTTGAAAACATTCAATATTGCTCGAACATTTCGTTACGGCACGGGAAGTTCCAGCAATTTGCCTTAAGGCACGATGCCATGCACCACTAGTTATATTTTTATTTGTCTACGAGTCCACCTGTGTATCAATAATTTATTCTATTTTAATTTCCACCAACCGAAATTTCCTTTTTTAATTTGTTTTACTACAACCCCGAAACCGCTAGACCTGCCTTCGAAAAAAATTAATAATTTCTTCACTTTGTCAATACAAGTAACATGTTTTTTTTAATCAATCAAATAATCACTCTAACCTGAACAGGTATTTGTCGTTATTTGTGAATTTTCTCATTTAATTTTTATACCAATTAAAATTGACTGAAAATTTTATGCATAATAATAAATTAATTAACCTCTTTTGCACTTTTAATGTGATATACATAAAAATTTTAAATCATTTTTTTTAATAATTTTTCGGTTATTCCATGAAAACAATGAAAAGTATACAAAAAGTAATTTCTGTTTCTCCCTAATCCCTTACTTCTAATAATTCATATCTGCTATACCGGATACGAGTCAAATTGACTCACCCTTTTAGACACGCGTAACTTATTTTCTTTTCATAAAAAACTGCTGTAAACGTTCTAGTGAACTAGGAAAGTATCATGCTATAATTTGCTTATTCAATGCTGCAAATTTATTCATTGCAAACTATTCAGTTGAAATCTTGCAGAAAGTGTATTTTGACAATTAAATATGTTTTCAAAAAGTGATTGGGTTAAGGTTTATTTGTGATGAAATTTTATTACTTTAAAAAGCCTGCATTTTTGACGATTGAGTCAAATTGGCTCAATCAGGCAAAATAGATATACAATCAACCTCCATCATTCTAGTATTAAGTCATTTCACAAATATCTTCTAATCATGACTATGATTATGTTGACTAGGTAATTCGGAATATATTACATGCTCTTATTGTCTAAGTTTTAAACTATCAAGAAAGACGAAGAGCATAAACCTTCAATTTAAAATGCTGGACAAATCTCACTAGCAATAAACTATTAAAACTGAATGAATTTGTTTAAAATATATAAAAGTTTATCAATTTCATTAAAGATCGCGGTGTGATTGATTAACATTAAAAATAAACAGTCTATAAAACAAACTTATTCTGATGTCAAATATCTGTTACAGAATTTTCATTGTTCTATCAATGATGTATCGTTGAATCAAATGTATACAAACCAATTAATATATGAAGTATAAATTATCTTTTAATAATTTTTAATACTTGTCTTTAAGCATTTTTAGTAAAATTCATAATCATTATTTAATCAATATTTCAAAAAAGAAATAACGTTCTGACGTTTGAATTTCATTTTGTTTAGACTTTCAAAAATATTCTCATTTTTTTGTGATATCAAGTTGTTATTACAGAGCATAATTGTCAATAAATATTAAAAAAAACTTTAATTTAAATTTAAAAACTGCCATATAAAAAAATAAGTAAGTTTACTCGTTTATCGAACTGCTTATTTATCTATGACATCAAGAACAAAGAAAATTGATTTCTTTACATGCCAATTTTTAAATTTAAATTATCTATTCTCCGCATTTGAACAGTCCGAAAATAGGGTACATATTTTTACCAGGCCCACACAAAGTGTGTTAAGAATAAAAAGAGAGGCTTTTGCAATACATATGAAAATAATCGTATATTAAAATTACAAAAGAGGGTATGAAAACATTTTTCCAATAAAATATTAAACAAAAATAATTTGAATAAAATACCCATTTGTAAAGTGGCTCCATCATCTAGAAAGTTATTGGCCATGTGTTCTACAATTTTAAACTTCATTAGGTTTGCAATACCTATGCAACAAGCTTCTCAATAAATGCAACTCTGATGAAACATGAAATCACCAAAACACCGCTGTAATATTATTCTCTTAAACACTTGAAATTGTTGACTCCACATCAATGTATTGTTATCTATAATAAAAATTTTGGTGTTACACATTTAAAGAAAATACTAATATCAAGTAAAATCTTGAAATCTTATAAAAAATATTAATCCAAACAAAAATTTTAAAAACATCAAATTATAACCTTGATTAGGTTTGCCCGGTATGTATATACATTTTACACATATGTATATACATATAAATACATGTTTATATCTTCAATTCTAAAACTTCAACACAAAACTATATACTCGATATGTAGGATTAATCTTGATCATACCCTCTACCTACACTTACATAGCATCCATAAAAATTTTAAAATTACATTGTCTACTTAATCCCTGAGCATTATTTCCCTTATTACATATTTAGTTATCTAGCAAGTGCAACTGATGTTACGCATTGTGAATTCGAGTACTACAATGTATATTGTTTTCCATTGAAGAAAGTGGCTTCAAAGACTGCTATTTCCAATATGTATAGCTTACGCTGCGACCATAAATAAATCACAAAGGCAGGACAATAAATACAGTTTTATAAAGTATAGGACAGGATATCAAAACATTTGGAACTTTTGAATTGTAGACGTGAGTACAGGACAATGTCGGGTCATCTAGTAAATATAAATATATATATATATATATATATATATATATATATATCTGAAAAGAACATAACTTATAAAAACCAATGAAATATCAGAGAGAAGTATAAAGTATGATACTCACCTGTAATCCTAACACCACATTTTTCCTTGCTATACTTTGTCAGCTGTCAATGTACCACCGGTTGTTAACTAGCCTCGTACAATATTCATATTTGATCAATTTAACAGAATCAAATGATTGAACACATCCACATAAATGTTTTCTTGCATAGAATATGCAACACAACAAAGTTGTAACGCATTAAAAATTCTTATTGAGAGAATCTGACTAAATTGATAAAGCAGTATGTAACATACATTAGCAAATCTTTTTCTGCTAATTTTGTAACATGTTTCTAGTTTCAGATTCTAATGTGAATCACAGTGATGTATTTTTAGTGATTTTAAGATTTTTCATGAGAGGACATAGTGTAAACCAAATATAAGCTAACAAAATATATGCACAAAACCTTAATTATTTAAAACATAATCGACTTAAACACCCATTAAAATATTTTAATCTTATCTTAATTTTAAAGTAACAAATGGCTACATAGCAAATGCAAATGCAATTTATGCGAATGAACTAGCATTGAGCAAAGCAAAGCCTGAACTTATTTTTAAAACAAAAATTGTGTACTTACACATCATACTGATAGTAATCTCACACTTTGTGAATACGTCCAAAACCTGTAAAGTTAATGAAATTTTTTCACATTAACTATTTTAAAGTCAAAAGAACCAATACCATGGAACAACGGCAATCACTGAAATAAATATGAAAAAAAAAAAACAAAATTGATGAAATATGTTGATATATATTCAATGTATCTGTACATTAATTCACAGTATATTTCATAAAAGGATGGTCACAAGTGCCACTACTTGAATAAAGCTCGTCCATCCTTTTAACAAGAAATGCATAATAATAAGCATCAACAGTGCTCATGATGAAAATCTTCAACCTTGAATACATGTATACTAAACTCGATCACTAAGTACGCAAGGAGATATGAAATATGAAATGATTTTGGTAGATGACTCACAAGAGATGCATGTGAAGAGGTTAGGTGCTACAATGATGCTTAATCTTGTTTCTTATCAGCCGGCTTTTCTACTTTATCATCTTTCTTTGGTGCTATTTCTTGCTTTGAAGCCTCGTCAAAGTTCTCGACTAGGTCTGGGACTTCATCGTCATCCGTGACGCCGAGCCCACCTCGACTCATGGCACCCCCAGCGGCCACACTACTGGCCAAACGTTTAAGCTGAGTAAGACCCTCGGGACCCAATTGACTCAGGATTCCCGGCAACATCTCAGCGATTTGCTTATTTTCACCATGCCCCGTAATGGCGAATGTGTTGGCTGCGAGAGATGCTTGTGCCTTGGGGTTATTGAAATGGATTACCGTACCGTCATCTTTGATCATATTTACTTCTTCTATACCAGGAATTGTATTAACAGAAAGCTTCTTGAGCGATGATTGTAACTTCTTATCATCGGTTGCTGCTGTTGCATGTACAACCTTCTTCTTACGCCTCGGAGTTCCCTTGCCGCCAATCCTCACTTGCGCTTGCATTTTCTTCAATTTTTCAGTATTCATTTTGCTTACTTTATCTACTATATGATAATTATACGAATACTTATAACATGCAATACAGAACAAGTTAATTTAAGATTCTTCTATAAGTGTGCAGAAACGCACGTGTTCTACGACCGGCCACTACTATGAGAAAATGGCGACTAGTACAGAATGAACTTGATCATTTATGGTTTGGTTAGAAAACACTAGTACCGACATCAGTGGCGCGAAAATTCAAATTTTATATATGCGCATGAACGATTTGAAGTTCAGTTTTGTTAACAAAAATACCAATTTATTATATTATATATATATTGATAGCAATAAATTACAGTTTATTTAAAGTATAACGATATATATATATATATATATATATATATATATATATATCTTTGCAACTCTTACAACTATTACACTTTCTTACAAGAAAGTTCTTTGCAAACCTTACACTATTATATATTGTGATAATTACTATCTTATTTATCTTATATTCTAAGGTCTTTAGTTCTGACAAATATGTAAGAACGAAATTATGTTGTCACAACATAATATAAAGATAGTCTGCACTCCAACCAAAGTATCTTGGTTCTTCTTTCTAAGTAAATACTTATTTCATAAAATATATCAAATTTTTGTTGTAATTTTTTTATTTATGATCAAAATAAGGAAATACAATATTATTTTCAAAATTTTGATTTACTTGTTTCTAAGAAGGAAATGGAATTTTACCCATGTTATTTCCGTAAGAAACTTTAGTTGGGGTGGGGACTATCTTAAAGTTTGAATCAAATTGGAGTTTAACAAAGACAAAAATAAATAAACACTATACTACACTAATTAACACAAAATGTAATGTGTATATATATATATATATATATATATATATATATATATATATTTTAATTAAATAGCTTTGAAAGAAACTGTTATGATCATTAACCCTTAATGAACTTAAAATAATAATTAATATATATTTTTTTATTTATATGCATAAATATTACATATCACATCAAATAAAATCAAGATTGATACTACAAGTAACTGAATTATTTTATTTTCTGCACTTTATGTAAAAATTTTACAGTATTATGTTATTAAAATTGCACTATTAATATTTCATATATTATTCAGTTTGTTGTTGCCATAAGTCATCGAAGCCTGAAAATTAATAAAGAGGTTTAATTTTTATTATAAAATTGTAATCGATAGTTTACATTTATAAAAGTTAAAATTTGTGTACCATTTTTAATGCTCTTCTTCTTAAATCCCATAGATTTGAAGAGTAGTTAGAAACTTTTTTATGTGTGTTAAGATGTATTGCTGTTTGAATGCTTACATCTTTAAATTCCCTTTTGCTTCTCAGAAATGTGTTCACATCAAAACTTTTTGTGATTAGTTTTAGAAAGTGATTTTTCATTTGAAATAATGTTATCAGTTCTGGCTTCGATCTAATTATATTTAGCATTCTCTTGTGATACCTGAAATATTAATGATTTCATGTATAAAGAATAAAGATACAATGTTTTAAATATTATTAATTGAAACCATAACATTATTTTTTATGAAGTAATAGATTCAAAATTGAGATGAAGTTAATTAAAAGTATTTATGATGTATTATTCCAGAGCATTCCAAAGAAATAAATACATTTCTGGGTCACATGCAAATGATTCGGCAGCTTTTGCATTGCTAAATACAAAATATTTATTTTTCCATTCACATATTCCAATGTGTGGATTTCCAGGAACCAATATTCCTTCTCCATGTACAAAGGACCAGCAACAAAATCCTAAATACTGAAATGTTTATTAGGAAGAAAATATTTATTTTACTCAACAATAAGCTCTACTATTGTTTTTCAAAAACTTACTTGCAAAGTAAAATTTTCTTGCTGGCAAACATCAGCAATATCTACAATGCGGGATATAAAACATTTTTTAACAATAACTTTTTCATTCGCCGACAATTCTAATCTATCTGCATCTGTTAATACTGGCTTATCTTGTAACAATTTTAAAATTTTATTTTTATCAATAGGTTCACATCCTTTATATATAGATTTTAGTTCATATATCATATTTTTAATATAATGTAATAAAAATAGCAAATCCTGAAAATCTGATCGGATTACGCTTAATGTGAAAAATGAAGGCTAAAATTCAGAGAATTATATATATATATATATATATATATATATATATATATATATATATATATGTTGTGTATCTACAAATTATACAGATACTTTATAGATACTAATATGAATACATATTATCCTAATTGGATAATACAGATAATATAAATACATATTATCCTAAACGCAAAATAAATATACTTACAAAAACTTGTTTTGTTGATATGCACAGTTTATATTGAACCAAATTATGCAATCTTTTTAGTTCCAGTTGATAGTTGTCTATTAAATACTTGTGATCTTCTTCAATAGATTGAGTGAGTTGTAAGAGTTTACGAATATAGATTTCATATTGTCGAAAGAGTACAAGATGGTCTCGAACTACATTAATTTTTTCTAATAAAATATAGAATATGCATATATATATATATATATATATATATATATATATATATATATTACATATATATACATATATGTTGAAAGTGTTTAAATTTGATGTTGAAATGTATGTATAATATTTTATTTATTAATTATTTTTTATTCTTTATAAAAAAAGATAGTACTGATATTTGATGCTTGTTTCCAATTATTCGCCCTCCAAGAAATTAATCATATATATATATATATATATATATATATATATATATATATATATATATATATATATATGTTAATTCTTTACCTTCAGATTTAAACTCATTGTTTTGGAAACAGTTCACTAATGCTGATGTAAACAAGTTCACATTATCCATTACTTCTAATAAAGCAGATTGTAGATCAAGTGTGCATGCTCTAATTGAATTATTGATCACTTCATTTACTACAAAAAAAAAAATTGTATTAATTTTGTAACATTAAATCATTTTTTATACGAAGTGAGTTATTACTATCTATAATGCTTTTTCCGCCTTTTCCCATATCCTTATTGAATAATTTAATTCCAGAAACTAATTGAGTGAGTTCTTGAAGTATAAGTAAACGCTCTTTCCTGCTCTGAGTGCAAAATAATTGTATATCATTAACGGGGAAAACTGACTCCAATGCCATTGTAGTTTCATGAAGTGCCTATTTAAAAACATTTTTTCAAAATTTAGTAGATATCAATATTCACACAATGCAATATAATTAGAAATATTAGTAAAGAATCTTATTAGAAACCTAACAACATAATAAAAAAAAACATGTTCAAAAGTGTTATTGAGTGGAAAATAAAATCATCATTAAAAGCAAAATTTAACTCATTATATCTAAATGACCAGGTCATTTTTCGGATCATTTGCATGAAAGCAAAATTATGTTTATATATAGAAAACCTTATAATTAAACATGAACATATTATACATACCTGAGAACTGGTTGGATCATCCAATCCACAGTTCAAGGCAATATAGTTACATATTTTAATAAACAAATTATTTTTTTCCATTTTACTTTGAGTGCCATAAGTATTCAATAAATCCCTTGTCAGTGGCATTAACTTTTCTTTAATTTTACTGCGATATGTTGCAAATACGTCTTTTTTTTTCTTGAAATTAATTTCAAAATAATATGCTAATTTCACAGCAATTGACGTACAACTTTTATCTACAATATTACATGTAATTCCAATGATATTTATAATAATATGAAGTATTTATCTCAAATCAATCAAACCTTTCATGTATTCCAAACATTTCTGAAAAATATCATCTATTCTCACATCATACAACTCTTTAGTTGATTTCACATCATAATGCAGTAAAAATAATTTGATAAGAAAATCAATGTAATTTTCATCAATTACTATCTGCATGTTCTCAAATTCACTAAACACCTGTGTTTTCACATATTCCAGTTTCAATAAATAAAATTCCATTTTGCAGGTATTGCTATCAAACAAAAACTTTAATTGAAAACTGGAGCACAAAAATTATTGATCAAACACTATAGACCACATATCAAATTACCATGTTCTTCTAAGCAATAACAGAACATACCAAAATCAATAAATCATAATTAATTGCGATAAAAAATTTCTTTACATCATTATTGAAATTCCATGTACCATATGGTATACAAAATCAAACAAATGTCTACAAGGGATTCTTCATTTTGAAAAAATCTGTAAAGCATTTATTAGCAAAATACAAATTTACTAAATAATTATTTTATTCGATTCTTATGCAATTATAATTATACAAAAACAATATATTTTTTTATTATTACTGTATTTACAACTAAAATCTTGATTAAATCATTCAAAATCATACTAGTCAATAAGGTCCTGTTGGATTAAAATTCATTCACAGGCCGATGAATAAATTTAAACAAGTATTAAAACTTGTCAGCAAAGTTAAAATACAGACTTGACATATGCAAAATCTTTTGATCCATCACTGATATACTACATATAATTTATTATTTAATTAAAGTTGTGTAATACATTCACAACACGACACTCATTACAGCAAACTAGCTTTCCATATTATAGGAAAAATGTTTGGAACAATGTAAAAAATTGACAATTCATCAAAATGCTAAATAATGCACTTTTACTACACAAAACCACAAAACTTAGATCAATTACAACATAAATCAAATGAAGGCTCTTAATATTTAGTACATGTAACAAATATATATATATATATATATATATATATATATATATATATATGTTACATATATGTTACATATATATATATGTAAGTGTATATATATAATGATATACCTATAGATGAATACACTTAATCTTCAAATTAATCAAGAAAATGATTCTTCAGGTATTTCATCATACCGAATGTACGGAAACGTTTCACACCCATTACTTTCATCAACTCATCATCACAGATGGCAAATTGTTTGTTTTCTGGATCATAAAGATTGCGCTCTTTTATGATGGCCCAAACCCGTTTGATGACCTCATGTCGGGGCATAGGGTCTTTTGAACCAATTAAGTTGGACAGCTCTGCAGATAGCTTGTAGGGCCTTGTATAGGCAGTGGCTCTTTTCTATAAAAATAAATTCTAAGTAAATATGAAATGTCAGTGATAAAATAACCTATACAAAATATAAAAAAACTTAAACATAAAATAACCTAAATGCAGTAACCAAACAAATTTATATACAAAAACACGCTGACGTACATTTTTTTTTTTAAGGTGGCCTACTTGCTTTTTTATTTTTACATCACCGCCTGTGTAATTCCTACATCATTAGTCGGTTTTTATATTTGTGAAATATATAAAAATAATGAAAATATAATACTTACTCCTCCTTTCGCTTTCTTAGTTTTCTTGCTCTTATTCCAGTCATCATCAGAGTCACTGTCTGATCCCTTCTTTCTCCTACCCTTGGCCCCCTTTTTAGCTTTTGGCTTAGTTGTCTTTTTGGGGCTATATTCCTCCTCAGACATAGCGTCAGAATTGGCCTCAGATTCACTGTTCTCTTCTTCATCTTCCTCATCGTCATCATCTTGTCGAGCTTTTTTAGTTGCCTTCTTTTTGGCTGGAGCTGCTCTCTTACTTTTCTTTTCTTTTACTTCCTTCAAATAAAAATTAAATTATTTCTTGCAAGTTAAACATGCAAATATATTTAATGAAATTAGAGGTTTATGTAGAATGAGTTGCATAACTATTATATATATATATATATATATATATATATATATATATATATTGTATGATTCTGAATTTGATGTTGACATATGTATTAACAAAGTCCAATAATCGGGCATAAAATCTGTATAGTTGTGTGTATTTCAAGAATTTACTAAAACTCTTCTTTGATCACTCAGGTTGTTAGGTTATAATTTAACCTTTGTCGCTGTGGACTGTATTAAACACTGATTTATTTTTATATTCTGTATTTGTTGCAGTTCTAATTACAATCACTGATTTATTACTAAGTATTAATAAAAGAAGATATATATTCATGTTTATAGGTTAGTTACATGTTGTTAAGTCGGCTTCGGCGATATCTTCAACATTATTATTACACAATATTTTCACAAAATACTAATTTTAAAAAATCACAAATGGATAGTGTGTTATTCGTAGACGACACACGTAGAAGATATCTTCAACCAGTCTACGAATAACACACTATCCATTTGTGGTTTTTTTAAATTAGTATTTTGTGAAAATATTGTGTAATTTCAAGTTTAATGTTTATAATACATAGTGTAGTGCATTACCATATCCTGATATCATGGATTATTAAAATTTTCCAATTTAACACTAAGATTAACTGATTTTTCCACTGAATGAAGGCTAGGATTATAGCCAAAACATATAGATTTAAAATAAATTTTTGAAAGAAATTCATGTTTTTTATTGATGTTATGCCCGATTATTAGACTTTGTTAATATATATATATATATATATATATATATATATATATATATAAGATTTAAGCAAACAATATGTTTGAGAAAAGAGAAATCCACTCATTTATTTTTGTCATTTTCATTTTGATTATATTGTCATATTTCGTACATTATTTTTTCCCACAATTTCATTCATTCTATATAAAAAAAATCTACCATCTTGTGCTTTTCTTAAACATATTGTTCGTTTAAATCTTATCAAGATCATGTTTTTTGACAGGTGTCCTGAAGATGGAATGTACCTAGTTCCAAAACGTTTACAGTAAATAAAAACTTTTGTTTTGGATTCTTTGTTCAAAGCTCTATATAATATTTACAAATCCAAGACTCTACGATATATATATATATATATATATATATATATATATATATATATTACACACGCACACATATATACATACACACACATATTTATATATATAGAATATATAAGTAAGTTCTTATAGGGTTCAAAAAAAATTCTTATAGTATATTATAACTATAATATATAATATAATATATTTTATATTAATAATATAAAAAATATTCTTTCAAAGTTCAAAAAAAAACAAAGATTTATAAATTAATCTTTATTTCCTAATATATATATATATATATATATATGGCAAACGTTTTGCTATAAAAATATTTTTAGTATAAATTTCAATTTTTTTTTTAACTGTCAAAATTTTGTTTATGATTAATGTTAAAACCCCTTAACTTACGATTTAGATTCGAAAATGTCGGGCCAAAGTTGTTCAAGCTGGCGCAGCGTTTGTGACTATTTTTCCACACAGCTTAGAGTTTATCACAAAAATATGAACAATTTTGTGTTTTATAGTTTCTTATAAATAAATATTTTGTAATAATTGCGATTACCGTCCTGGGCCATATCTGTAATGCCTAATATTTGCTTCTGCCCCGACTATCGCACGCGGGCTATGCTTGTAATATTTATATTTGGCCTAGCCATCGGACGCGGGCTCTGCTCATCATTTTAAGTTAACGGTTTAAATTTAATATGTCGCTTTTTCATTGTGATCTATAATGTTTTAAGGAGGTTTTGGTATCCGAACTAATTTGGTAAGCAAAACAAATAAATATAAATTATAAATCTATTTATCTAATAATTTTCATAAATATTGACAAATGTTATTTCTTTAATGTCAACTTTTATTTAAATTTATAAACATTGATTTTTAATTAGATTTAAAACTATAAACAGTGATTTTGAATATAGCATTTCATCTAATTTGGGTATAAATGTTAGATACATCTATATATGTATATATTTTTGAATTATATTTTTTGAACTTAAAAATATTTTTTTTTCAAAAATCATAAATCTTTTTTTCTCAAATTTTCCATAAATATTGACATTTATCATTTTAGGGTTTTGTTTTTTTTTTTTAAGTAAATATCTGTCAAAATTTATTGTAATTTATAAATATAATATATTTATGTTTTAAATTTACTTTTCAAAATTTCCTATAACCTAAGTTGGATATATATGCACATGATGAGCCAATAAAATTTAAAATCGGTTCAGTAGTTTGGGCGTTCATCGCGACCCAACATCATGACACGAGGTTTATATATATATATATAATTATATATATATATATATATATATATATATATATTTATACAGTAGAACCTTGATTAACCGTAATGTATGAAGAAATAATGTGTATTTATCAAAAATAACAAATACATACCTAGATATCAACAAAAATCAATGGTTAATATGAAAAAAAAAATTTCCTTATGCTATGTGTGTACATATATACTTCCTTAATTATATTACATACATATACTAAACTGCAACATAAATCGTTCAAAAATTCGAATTGTAGGTATGTACATACATATAACTCTGACGCGGTTGTTAGTGCAGATAATCGCAAATATATATATATATGTATATATATCTAGTACTACGCATAAGTAGTATCAATTTTTATTTGTAAATACAGATAAAAACATACGTTTCCAATTGTCTTCAAGCAATGCTGAGTGAAATTGTTTTTAATGTTTCAACAAGACAAATCTAGCACACTATATTTGCTTGAATCGAGTTTTATTACATACATGCCATTATATAATATAGTAGTAGGTCAGATATCTACCACCTTCAGATTTTGTGGTAAGCAAGGAAAATAGAGGATCTAAAAATAATAGCAAGATAATAAACCATTAAAAAAGAATAATTAATTACCTGTGAACATAATTCAAAATCCTTTTGTTTATTAGCAATACTGTTGTTAATTATATATTTACTTTTTACTTTTGGTTTTTCAAGTAGTTATTGCTAGACATTGTGCTAGAGTGTGTCAGGTCACATGCAGTAGGACTAAGGAATCTATCAACAAGCATTTATATTCTAAGCAGAAAAAATAAAGAAAAAATTTCTAAAAAAGGAGAAGCACAATTTTTCAACACACATAGCAATGCTATAGTATTTCATCATTTTTATACCCAGTTCACTATTCACGTTGTTAAGAACATGTCCAGCAATTTATATTTCATGATCTTTATTTATATTTAAAATATTATTTATAGTTAAATAATAATATCACTTTATACTACATATAAATATTAGCATTTATAGGCACACAAAATTATATTAAAAAAAAAAAAGATAATCTTGTGCATGAATGTAACTAAAAAATTCGATATATATATATATATATATATATATATATATATGTATATATATATATATATATATAATTTACTAAGCATAACACTACATACCTCTTCACTAGCTTCGTCTTCTTCACTAGCCTCCTCCTCTTCAGTACCATCTTCTTCAGAATCTTCATTTTTAACATGCTCATTAACATAGTCCATAACTAGACCATCAATTTCCTTTTTTCTAGCTGCCAAATTGCAATCAAGTTTTTCTTCAAGCATCTGCCTCACTTTCTTGGCAGAAGTAGATGAGAGATCTGCATCTTTCAAAATAGCTGTAAGAAAAAAAATTGTTGAAAATATTTTGTGTGGATATATAGAATAGAAAAATTTCAATATGAAGTAAACAATTCACAAATTGCTGGGAGGAATATCAAGAAAAGTCATACTAGTTAAATATTCTGAAACATTTGTTCACAAATTGCTAGAGGATATATCAAGAAATGTCAAATTCGTTAAATATAATACAGATAGAAAAAGATTTTTATAAATCAAAAATTTAACATTTCAAAGAGAATTTTTTTAAAAGTTTGGTAAAGGATTGTTTATCCAATTACATAGTGATTAGGTCTTGAAGAAATGACTACATATATCTGAACAAGACAAATGCATAGTTTTTGAATAGCGTGTCAAAAAAAAAAAAATCTATAATTCTGTTGATATTCTCACAAATTGTCAAACAAATGTTAAACCTTCATTTCTATCCCAAACTTCAAAAAATAGTTTCCATAACTTATTAAATATGATACATGTTTATTTGTGTGGTTTATTGTAATGTCAATACATAGGTTACTATAGTGCACATTGTCATACAATAGAGCAAGTGCCTTCAACAATTGTAGTATAAGGATATAAAACTGTGTTTATAGCTTGGTTTATTATTATTACTTTTCTTAAATTGTTACATATTATTTACTTAGTTCAATCATTATACTTGACAGCATATTCCCCTTAATGAAGACTGGGATGTTAGCCGAAAGGTATAAATTATAAATGAATGTTTAAAACATTCATAATTTTTTTTATTGATGTAGTACCCGGTTTTTAACTCCATAACTTAAGACTTAGATTTGAAAATGTTGCGTTAAATTGTACAAGCTGGCCCAGCATTTGTGACTATTATCCCACACAGTGTACAGTTTATATATATATATATATATATATATATATATATATATATATATATATATAGAACAAAAACTTGTTAACTGGCATCCATCAACTTTTAAATCTTTGCCTTTTATTTGATGTATTCCCCTTGAAGATCTTTATATAAATAATACATCAAATAAAAGGCAAAGATTTAGAAGTTGCTCTTTAATTTTTTCCAAACGTTTCGACATAGGATTTTATGTCATCATCAGTGGATAGAAATATGTTCTTACATCAGTAACTTACAACATGGTAGGTATATTGTCTTTAATGTTTGTGTATATGTCTTGCAGTTGTAGTAAAAGGTGACACGGATGTTAATATCGTGTTTACTACAACTGCAAGACATATACACAAACATTAAAGACAATATACCTACCAAAAAAAGAAAAGATGTTTACAAAATAAACTGAACTGCGATTCATCTTATATTGGGCAAACATGTCAAAATTTAGAAAAAAAAAACATGAATTACAAAGTAAACAAAGTACATATGTATATATATATATATATATATATATATATAATTAAAATTTTCTTTGTCATTTTAAAATTTAAACATAATATAGGTTTGTTTTTTATTTAGTACTAAATACTATAAAATAGGGCTAACCAAATTATCCATTGCATGAAAATGGATGCCACAAAGCTAAAAATGTAAACATTAAAATGGAATTATTTGCTTTGGAGACCATATGCACCGCATTTAATGTTCAGTTAAATAAAATTAGCAAGAGCTATACTAGCAGAGATTATTGCAAATGCATAAGATAAACAAGCGGTCAGTGAAGAAAGCGTCATGCGCCATTATTACGCCTCGTCGTTCTAGCGTCTGTTTCACAAAAACCGGTTACTTCACATTTAACTTAAAATGAAATATTTTTCTATTACTATGATAAATTAAAACTTATATTATATAAATAAGTAATCTTAAAACTCACCGTTAATTTCCTTGCGGAGCTCTGCCTTAGAAATATTTGCCATTTTATAAAAATACAAACAAGATTTGGGAAGATAACATAAAGCACAAAGGAACACGAAATGTCAAATATAGAAACGATTCTCACTCAAGCTACCAACCGCAAAACAAGATATATCAACGACCTATACCAATAGTCAAATGCAAAAGTGCTGTACAGTGATATGTTATATACAACGGCGTCATCTAGCAAGGTGCAAAGGTGCCGTGTTTAATACGATGGTTGGTGTCTTTAATACTCTTTTAATACACATTTTCATTTGCATAGACTGCAAATATTTATTTGTTCCTGTTTGTATTAATTTTGCGCTATGTAAAATTTAACATCATGCCTTAAGGCAAACTGCTGAAACTTTCCGGATCATAATAAAATCGAAGAATATTAAATGTTTACATGAAAATTAAATGAACAGAACATAATGAAGGGGAGTTAGAATGGAGGATCTTGTCTCATTCTTTTAAAAATTATTTTTAATTTTGAACTTTTTCCCAAAAGCAATTGTTTTGTCAACACAAGCAGATATTTTTTTGAAACATTCAAATCGGATGCTTAGTTTTCTCAAAAACTGTCATTTTTTGCACATTTAGCTCCGTATCTCCGAAATGGCTGAACCTGACTTTTCGAAAAACTAATCATCACTTCTCCCCATCATTACAAATTGAACGTTTTTGGATCATTTCCATCGGATTCTCTGTTCTCTCAAAACTCGATTTAAATTTCCAGCACGCTCTACTGGATTTGAATAATTCAAGAAACATTCATTTTGTATTGATAAGGAGACGTGCTGATTAGTTTTCGGCAAAGGCAGGTCTAACCGTTCCGAAGATACTGGGCAAAAAGAGCCAAAAATGTTAATTCAGTTTTTGATAGAACGAAGCGTCCGATTTGAAAAATTCAAAAAACATTTTATTTGTATTGACTAAAGGAAGAACTGTTTTGGAAAGGCAGGTTCAGCGGTTATAAACTCTCAATAAAAAAAAAGTTAAAAAAAAAAGAGTGCGCGTAAGGATCACACGCGATTGAAGTAAAACTTTTAATATTGTATGAGTAGGCAATTAAGATAAAAATAAAAAAAAAATCATATTTGAATTTTAAAAATAATATATTAATAATCACATAACATCAATAACACAGTTTAAAACAACAACGATAGATTAATTGCTATCATATTTCATATATGATATAATAGGTTTGTAATAACTGAAATGAGAGACATAAATTTTGCTTTGTAAACTATGTACATTTCTGGAGAAAACTGCATCAATAGTCGAGCCATATCTTGTGGTTGAATCAAATGGAGAATTATTCATCGTTAAATTAAATTTATTATTTAAAAAATCAATTAATGGTTGAGATTCTTCTGAACGAAAATTGACATTGAAATCTCCAGCAAGAATTAATGGTATCTCGTTGTGATTAGTGTTTAAAAGTTTTGCACCCTCATTAGAAAAATGAAGTAACTGCTAATGTTCAATTCAATAATATTTGATATGTTTTTATTGGGAGAAATTTAAAGGACGACTATAATCAATGTTTGATTCTGTGTGTTCACACAGCGGACAACTGCAATATCACCTACTTGTGTAATTTCATTAGGAATATCCAGTAATATCGTTGGCGCAAGAAACTGCATAGGAGTCGCATTATGAAGAGTATCTGAACATGAATGATAGACATTAGACAGCTACACCACCTGCTCTTGAGTTTGATCGTTTGTATTGAGTAACGCAGTAATAGTTCTGAATATTAATTCGTTCTTCATTATTAATCCAAGTTTCCAAAAATAACAAAAACGTACAACGTTGTAGCACTTTATCTTGCAGATCAGGCAAATGAGCTCGTAAACTTTGGCAGTTAAAGGAAAGCAATGAAATGCCGTTCAAACTTATTATCTCACTCAATTTTTCTTCTTGTGTTATTAATCTACAAGTTGAAAGTCTTTGGAATTCAGTTTTTAAGTCCATTAATCCTGCTGGCCGTTTTCTTCCATAATAAATTTTTTTGTCGTTGTTTTAGAAATGATGAACAATCCATTAATGCTGGTAACTCGTGATAATGCAACATATAGAAGCTGCTGATTATGTGTTTTATTGTATTCATATACAATTTTATCAAAAGTACCACATTGTGATTTGTGTATTGTGAGTGCACAAGCAGACACTAAAGGAAAATGATTTCTTTTGACAAATATGATTTTATTTCTATTCATTGGAATAGATGAAGATTTCCTGAGAATCGGCACAGCTGTCCTACTGATATTAAGAGTTTGAATATGATGTGCAGCTTTCTTCTTATTTTGTTACCTATCTTACCAGGAAATTCAAACCATAAACTTAGCTAAGCCATCACTTACATCAATATTAGTTGTTATTATGTAAAATTTATTCAGAACTAAAATTATTTCATACGGCAAACCCCCGGTATCAATAACCGATTTTTGTGAAACTGCTGACGAATGTATGATTGTTGATCTGTCGCATGGCAACCTACATAAATATCCGTGGCAGTAGATATTATTTTGTCTTCAACGAGATTCAGTATAAATTTATTATATTCCATGATACATTTATTCTCTAAGAAAAGTCTTATTCCATGAGGACATAACATAAAAAACGTGATTCATTAATGCAAGTTCATATAGGGTTTAGCGCTCGACTTACGCATGACATGACGGGAGTGGATACTCGAGACATCAGCGCTTACAGCGTCGTAGTGTTCAACTTCACGTTGGCGTTTTCGTTGCATTTGTACGGATTTACACCCGTGTCGCGCCTACAGAAATTTTTACACCCATATCGCGCCTAAAGAAGTTTTACTTCAAAAATGTTCATTAGACATATACACATCTTATCATATATTTTGTAGAGATTTTAATAATGTGTACACATTTTGTGTCATTTTTTTTGGGTTCCGTGCTAAGATTTTTAATTTTGAAGTTTATTTATTCAAACAAATGTCCTCGACATTTTCCACAGTATGTAATAACCGATTTGTATGATTGAAAAAACATTCGGTATGTACTCGATCGCGAAGCGTTTTTGCGAAAGGCACGTTTCAAAGGTATGAAGCCGTTTTCAAAGGTATGAAGAATGAAGAGTGAATGGAGGGTGTAAAAATGGTTATGCAGTTTTTGAAAGAACGGATTATCCGATTAGATTAATTAAAGAACCTTTTGTTTGTATAGACGGTGTGCAAAAAATGCTTTTACATAAAAATTACGTAATTTTGAAAATTTAACAAAAAAAATCAAAATTTTCAAAAAAAAATTGAAGTCTCACATAATTCAAATTTTCAAAATTTTTCATCCTTTACAAGAAGAATCTAAATTTCAAAGAATATCAAAATTAAAAAGAAAACGTTTTTACAAAAATTTGAGAACATTTCGAAGATTAAAAAAAAAAATATTTACAAAAATTTCCAAATTCTCAAAAAATTAAAAAAAAATTTTTTTCAAAAAAATCCAAAATATTTGAATTTATTTAAAACAGTTATTGATTATTTTCTCTCCTCGAATATTTAATTATGGTATGGAAAGTTCCAGCAATTTGCCTTACTATGATAATTTTTATGTCAATAGAAAATAGGTATATTAGTGTAATTGTATTTTATCGAAATTGATAAATTAATACACAGTGATCATTAAGTGAAAATGTGAGCGATGCGATATTAGAATGATGTTAGGTACTTGGGTGATTGTAATATGCCGAAACAGCGACAGAGAACGCTAGTAAGATTGAGTCCACAGTCGTTACAAAATTGGCAATGTGGCCTTTCATCTACTGATATCGAGGTGGCTTTTTTAAGATGAGCTGAATGAAAGCTGATTACACATCTTTTGCCCTCTGCTTTGAAATAGTATCGAATAAAATTGCCATACTATACCTTTTTACCCGCGCACCTTTAAGCCCTGCTCTGTCATATTTGATAGCTCATATTTTGAAAATTTAATTTTTTCGAAAATGAAATGCGATTTTTAATATTGCTTATGACCTAAGTTGGATATAAATGCACACAGCGAACAAATTAAATTTAAAATCGGTTCAGTAGTTTAGGCGTCCATCGCAAACCAACTTCGTGATACAAACTTTATATATATATATATATATATATATATACAGGGCCGGTCCTGGGGTCCTAAGCGCCCGCATGCAACTTTTTTTCTAGCGCCCCCCCTCCTATTAATATTAACTGTTTTAACAGTTTATCCTTAAAATTATATAAATATTTACATATTTTTAAAAATAAATTTTTAATTATTCTGGATTTAGTACACAAAAAATTAGATATAATCTAAAAGCGTATAAAATATATTGATTTTAAATTTATTTAGAAAATCGAGGCGATTAGCGGGTTGATTATAATCAAATATTTTTAAAATTTCAATTATTTTTAACGTATGTGAAATATTAATATTTGCATTTTAGAACATTTTATTTATTTATTATGCGATTTATTCTATTGAGCAAATGATGCCAGTAGTGCCAAAAAAACTTTTCTTTTTTAATCATAACACTCGTATTTTATGTTGCTTGTTTTAAATTTTAATTTAATTTAATTTTTTATCATTTACAATATCCAAAATTACGTCGTAAACTTCTCCTTATTGATATCGTAAGGGCCGAATTGTATTTATCTTTGCTTTCCCGTCATATTCAGAGTATCAGTTTGTTGTTTTAAAGTTAAATTTTTAATGTATTTTAAAAGTATTGTCCAAATATCAGTAAAAAATGCAAAGAAATTACACATTTCTTGAACTATATCGAAAAAAAAACTTATTATATTTGATATGTATTATTTCTGCATAGTTAATAATTATTAAATTTAGAGTAAGGACACCGCTAGGTATAAAAAAAGACTTAATATTTTCGTTCCAAAGTAAATTTTGCTTCCATTTTTCATATTTGTTCCTTTTTCATAACCCTAACCACGCGTGTCTTCAACATTCAAAATTTATCAGAAGCGAAAATTTGCAACAAAAGCAAAAGTTACAATTCAATTTCTCGGAATAAGCATGCCATTTTTTAAGCACTGACTCTCCATTTATTATTTTCCCGATTATAATTTGTTTATATTTTTTAAAAAGTTCCGTTTCAACTAAATCAGCTCGTAATTTTTCGTCAATAATGCCCAATAATTAATTTAACCTTTCGCAGGTTTGAGCTTATTTGATTGAACACTAGATAATTTCTTTTTCGATTCCACGGTAACTTCAAACAAAGAAAAAAAAGAAATATTGAATAAGTAAATTAAGTAACGAACAAAGCTGTTATTTACTAATTTGCAGAGTTATTAATCGGTTAATTGTTTCTACTGATATCACATTGCAAAATAAATGTGAATAAATGCTTTTTGTGTCTCCGTATTCCTAATTAAGTTAGATTGTTTATTATAATTTATTAATTATTCTATATTTTATATAAATAATTCTGGATTTTATATAAAAAATATGAATATTATATTATAAATTTAATTTCCGAAACTCGTTTTGGCGCCCCCTAAGGCGTGCGCCCGCATTTTTTGCATGCATCGCATGCAAGGCAGGACCGGCCCTGTATATATATATATATATATATATATATATATATATATATAAGTCGTACGCTAAGAATTTCATTGAGAAAGTTTTTAGCGTCGTACGCTCTTACGCTCTTACGTGATTTGTCACCAAATTTTTACGAGAAAAATACTAGTAAATATTCAATATGTATATTGTATAGGCATATAATCTTTGAAATGCAAAGTAATTTTTGCCCTTTGCAAAAAAGGCGTTTGTAGATAGAAGTGGGCCACTGTTTGTGGACAGACACGGGCCACTTGCCCAATGCCGTTCTTTGCACAGTAAAATATTTTTATTAATTCGTCGAACGTCTTATTTACTTATTTTTATCTCTTCAGTCATAATGTCTCCTAAGAAAACAGAAAACTCCAAAAAAGTGGTGAATTATGAACAGTTGATTATTGCTTTGAAGGTATTGAAAATAAATAAAATATCGGAGAGTGTTGTTTCATCGTTACCAGATTGTCTTTTCAACGCCTCAATACATCCCCTAAAAACAGAATGGTGGCGGTAGAAGGAGCAAAGGTTCAAAAATTGCAAGTACCAGCGAAAGTTTCCAAGAAGGTCAATACTTCATAATCAGCTGTGAAAAAGGCAAAAAATAAAATTCTACGATTTCTTCAAGTGAAGATGACTTTGGCATGATTTGCAATAGATTAACATTTTCGAAAAACACTTTAAATGCACTTTTTTGCCATTCAAAAAAAGAGATACTTCCAAACATAATTGCAAGCATCTACTATGATAAAAAGTTGCATTTTGGAGTTCCCTTACAACTACAAAAAAAATTGAGAAAATATTTTCATTTTTAATCATTTTACAACCAAAAATAAAAACGTACCCACTTCTGTCCACTTCACTATATAAATATATATATATATATATATATATATATATATATATATATTTACATACATATATATGGCCGGTCCTGGGGTACTCAGCGCCCGCATGCCAATTTTTTTTCTAGCGCCTCCCCCTATTATTTTAACTTTTTGAACAGTTTATCATTAAAATTATGTAAACATTTACGTTAATTTTTGTAAATAATTATTAATAAATCTGGGTTTGCAAGAATATTTTTAAATTTTCTTTTAATTCTAACGCATGTGTAATATTAATTTTTGGGTTGTGAAACAGTTTACTTATTTATTTTGAAGATTTTATGCGATTTATTCTATTGAACAAATCATAGAAAGCAAAATATCTAGCCTCTCATTATCAAACAACACTGGTACTAACATTTTAGTTAAATTATTTCAATTTAATTTTTCATTATTAAAATATCTAAAATTGCATCGTAAACTTCTAATTGATATCGCAAGAGCCGAATTGTATGCATTCATCTTTACTTTTCCATCGTGTATCAGATTGTTGTTTTAAAGTTTAAAAAATATTGTCCAAGATTAGTAAAAGATGCAAAGAAATTATATTTTTTTTAATGGTATTGAAAAAACTATTATAAATTTTATATCCGAATCTCGTTTTGGCGCCCCCTAAGGCGTGCGCCCGCATTTTTTGCATGCATTGCATTCAAGGCAGGACCGGCCCTGTATATATATATATATATATATATATATATATATATATATATATATATATATATGTATATATAGCAAATCGCAATTTATATACTAATCGCGATCAAAACGAATGAAACAATTAATCTCAATAATGTAAAACTATTTTAAATATTGAATGATACTTAAATATATTTAATGTATGATAATTTATATATAGATGAAAATCGTATTAAGCTTGAAGTGCAACAGAAGTGCATTGGCTCAAATGTAGCACACAAACATTGGAAGCTGGCCAATGTTCTATTTTTAAATGTAAAGGTCTATGTTATGTGGCAAGCGGCCAGAACTGTAGCTATTACACGTAGGTGTACGTGGCCTATACATAGGCTTCGGCTTGCGAACCGTATCGGTGTACCCATGTGCTCATGTGCTATTGCGCCGGTGTGCGACATTCATTCATTCCCTACGACTGAATGGAGATTTCGAAAGCGACAGTCAACGAAAGCCACCAATAACAATTTATCATTTCAAACTGTAAATTCATATCATTTGTATTTTGAATAATTAAACTAGTTGTAAGTTGCATTTTACCTAAAGGCAAGTTGCATGAACTTGTCGATACGTATACATAACTTAATCAATAAGAAGACCAATATTGGCAGACTGTACAAAAAAATGTTTATAATATGTAGTAAAAACTAACCAGCACGTCTCGCGGTTAGTACAAACCGAATGTGTTTTGAATCATTCAAATTGGTTGCTCCATACTGTCGAAAATGAAAACACTATAAGTGTACTTTACAAATTAGAAATCTTGGTACCGAACCATTTTTCGGTTATTGTGGGTATTTTTTATTCATTTGAACTTTAGAACCGCAACCGTCATAAATATTTCTAAAACCACTGTCAAAAATTATGACGTGATTGTCGCAAATTAAGACTTATTGTTGAACTATGAAGTTAAAACGAGTTAAAAAGTTAAAAGATCCTCCATCAAAAAATAACACTAAAGTGTGTTGTGTTTACTGAACATAATCAGATCGTTTTTCGTTTAACATGTAGTATTTGCTGTGTTGTAATTGGTTTGGTTTTCACAATATACTTGCTCAAAAGACGTTCGCGCCTCGCCCTACACTACTTAAAAATTATATTTAACTATTCTAAACTAAATAACACTGTTCAAAACAAAAATACAATATGAAATATTCATGTACTGATATTGAGGTGGCTTTTTCAAGGTGATAGCTGATTACACATCTTTTGCCCCCTACTTTGAAATAGTATCGAATAAAATTGTCATTGCAAAAATTGTCATTGCAAAAATTGCCACACTAAAGTGTGTTGGCCAGTTTAACCAAAAATTTTCCCATTTAATCAAGATTGTAAAATGTTAAAATACTTGATAGATTCATAATAAAGGAAAAAAGTCGAATAAAAAAATAAAATCTAAAACCCATTTACATAAAAAGTGAATTCTTTTAGTTTAAAAAAACTAAATAAAAGTATAAATGTATAACAAAATTTATATCTTGTTGCTGTATATATAAAGCGATTTTCGTAAGGCAGCTTCTGCTGTTCAGATGAAAGTCGTCTGTCGGCAGTAATATATAGTTGAAGGACTTATGTACATCAAATAATTGGATTTTCATAAAGATCTTAATTATATGAATAATTTGCGTTTTCAATTTTTTGGATTCTGAAAACTGTCAATGCCTCTGACTCACTATTTCATTCTGTATTTGTTCCAGAAATTTTATATTCTTATACTTACCGACCGATTCTGCCGCATAACAGAAAAATTTGATGGCAAGGTCATGTTATGAAGAACTTTCCATATTAATATTTAACAAAAACCATGCGGTTGGTGTGCAGTCAGGCAGATTTCTCAAGTTATCTGATGGAAAACATAACCTAAGAGCCGCACAAATGTCAAAAAAACGAAACAGTGTGTTACTGATACAGCTCCATAACATACGAGTGATGTTGCAGTTTATGTGTAAAACGCCCGAATAAACAGCAAATACATGACATTTTGACAGTATTCAGTATGATTCATTAGCATAATGTATGGAAGTCGGAGCGTAACATGACCTTACCGTAACATTTTTCTATTGTGCGGAAGAATCGGCCCCTTAATTTAAGGTTCGGTATCACTAGTAGTCCAGTCATTTAAGCTTAAATTAGGTAAGAATCTCGGAATTCGAGATACCCAGCTGTAAGTTGTCTCAAAACCTACTTATGGTACGTACACCTTACCATATGTAGGTTTTAGACAACTTTTAAATGTGAATATATAAGTATTTACAGACTTACAGCTGGGTATCTCGAATTTCGAGGTGAACTTACTATAATGACTGGACTATAGCAAAACATGATATTACGAAAACAAAACATTACAATAATTTCAAATATTCAAAAGAATTCTAAAATTTTCAATATTTTAAAAATTCCCAGAAAATTTTAATTTTACAAAGTATTGTGAAATAATATATATTCAAAATATAAATTTTAAGGATTTGAAAAAAAGTTCAATACCTATTAAAAATAATCATACTTTTTTAAAATTTTGAAAAATATTCTTTTAAATTTTTCAAAATTTTCACAATATTTTTCAATTTATATCAGTGATATTAATTTAAACCTAATAAAAATTTGAATAATATTGGAGGTTGTGAAAAAATTATTAACATTTTTATATTTTTCCTAACTTTTAAAAATGACAAAACATTATGTTTTAGTAGTACAAATAATTTAAAAGTAAAATTAAAATAAAAAAAGTTAATGTCACATGTTATAATTGTTACGCGCAAGGCGCTTAATGATAATTTTACTTTTATTGGGTCTCTATATTTCATTGTTCTTATTTATTTTTAAATCTTACATTTTATATGTTTTTTTTTACATTTAGATTTATTATTATAAAATTATAATTTTTGTTTGTTATGTGTATTTTGATATAGGGTTGAGCGGGGCTTAAAGGTCCGCGTGTAAATAGTTCCACCATCAATATCTCAAAAACAAGTTAAGTTAGGATTTTTTTACAGCAATATTTGAAAGCAGAGGGTAAAAAATATGTAACCAGAAATCATATCGCCTGAAATCAAACAACGTTGCAATCGGGAGATAAACGGCAATGTTTGATAATCTATAACAATAGTATTTTCTTTTGTTATTAGTCTTTTTGGTTGTAAGCACTGTTGTTACTTTTACGAAACGAATATAGTTTTCAAATATATGTACGTGATTTAATTTTTTTTATAAAACGTATTAATTTCAAGTTTGATTCAGCAGATGTTTTTATATAGCCTATAAAAAGCTTCCATAAGAGTGGCGCTAAAAGAACTAACTGACTATTACTCTGGCAAATTTAGTTTGAAAAAGCAATTTTACAAGAAATAAATTAAATTTATAGTTATTCCAGCTCTGCTGATAAATATTTCTGACGAAGTACCAGATTAAGGTTATATACTATGTAATGTAATCAGTGTAAAAATGCGCTAATATTTTTTTATTTCGTATTTGTTAAATAGTTTAGCTATTATTTCGTAAAATTCCTTCAAAACTAAAAACAAGACTTTGACATCTGTTTGCTCAATCGCTGCCACTTTTTACTCAGCCCTTGAGGTAGAAGACAAATTTTAGAAAAAATAGCTAAAATACATATTTTTATAATTAGGAATTAATTGGTAATTTTACTGTTAGATAATATTTTATAGTTAGATAATTGTTTGTTTGATATGAATTATGTGTTTGATATGAGTTATGTGTTGTGATGTTGTTCATTTGGTTTCAGGCAGTATAATTACTAAAATTCAAATAGGACGTTTGTGCCCCGCCCCTCCCTATCATTTACAAATCAGAAGGTTTCTTAGGAAAATTTGCCTTAAAGCACAATGCTAGTAGGTATAAAACCTACATGTTTAATTTAAATAAGCATGATAATGTTATGAAAAATTTATTAATTGCATGTAACAGAAATCGTTTGCATAAAAATTTGAGACTTTAGCAAGCATCGTGGCGAAATTTTGTGGCCGTATCTGAAACAAGTGCAGGCCACCTCACACTCGCTTCGGGCGCTTATCTCTCACTTCGGGCTAGCAGGCCCTCGTCACGGCGTCATATCGCCGCGATAAAATATCATAGTCCGCGGGAAGGAGCCGAACTACGGCCCCCGGATATCGGGTGCGCTTCCATTCCGGGCGCGGCCATATTGAAACGCATTTCGCGTCGTTTTTATATATTTTTGCACACTTTATTATTCTCGCAAAGTCTACAATTTACGAGATATTGATTCTCGCCGGACGGAGACAGCGATACCGCTAAATCTTAAGGCGCGCGCGAACTCCGGCCGACCGACCGAGCGAGATGCAAGATTTAATGCAACTTTTTTCGCTATCAAAAATAACATAGGAAACGCAAATAGAAGCAAAAAAAGGCGAAAAAACCGAACGTACACACAAAAAATGGGGCGTTGGTTACCAAGAACGGGATAGACATATGTGTCTGTATGTGTTTAATCAGTGTTTCGTTTCATTTTATGTTTCTCAGTGACGAGGCGGGATGAAATATTAGTTCCTTATCCTACAGAATTCATAATTTCAGGAGATGAATTTCATCGAAGATACATTGTACCTTCGCACAAGCGAGCGATATATATCTGCACTGCCTGCACTCGAAAACAAATCGCGAAGGGTGATCAATATGTTCAAGAGCGAGGTGGGATTTTAAACAAAACATCCGCTAAAACTCGATGCGGATATATTATTTTCTTGGTTTCTTTAATGCAAATGTTTTAGTCAAAGTAGCATTCTGGAACAACTAGATATCTAGTAATAGTAAAATAGATCATCTTACAATTATATTGCTTCTTACCTTATATATTAGCGTAAAATAATATTTAACTGTTCCTTCATTAAATATTAATATTATTAAATTTATTAATTAAATTCATATGCAATATTTAAATTTACTGATAGCTGATTCACATTGTCCTTTAATCCGAAGAAATGATTAAGTTCGAATGTACAATACTAACTTGAATTCTCTTGAGTTCTTTTAATTGCATCTTTTACTGTTCTTTTAAAATTTCGAATTGATAATGTCAAATTAATTTATTAGTTTTTTAATAAATGCTAAATATTTGCAAAAGCAATAATTTAGCACAATAATTTCATACGCGTGTATATAAGCGTGTGTGTGTGTGAGTGAATGAATTAAGCCAAATATCTCAATAAATATTGTATTCTGATTGCTTTTCAGAATATGAATTGAAATTAAATTAAAATTAGATTTTTTTTAAATCTAAATTGAACAAAATTCAAAATCTGTATTATATAATAAATATAATAGAGTATTATATATTAAAGCTAAACCTTTAAATTGAAGACTGATGATGATCAAAAGGCAATTGAACAATCTGCGCCGCAAAGAATTGCTTTATATGAAGTCAACTCGCGGTCAGTCAACTCTTATTCTCTTCACAATGTTGACATTCACAATTTTCTTTAATTACATGTGCATTCGTCTGCGAACTCTTATTGAGAAACCTAACTAGGGAGTTCACTATCTATAATCGAACGACGAAAAATAAGAAAAAATTATAGTTGCAATGAAATATTAGATTTTGTTGAAAAATTTTTGTAATTGTGGTCCATGAATTGAACTATTAAATTTAAATGAAACTTCTTTGTGCCATCAATAAATTACATGTTATTTCAAACTATTATAATAATTATTATAGTTTTTTTCTAACATTTTTTTAATCACAATCTGTCACACTTAGGACATTCAGTAATTGTTTTGACTTTATTATATGGATTTCTGAATGGATGGCAACCCAGTAATTGCCCAATCCAATTATGACTAATTAACTATACTCGAAGTATTTGCTGACATTTTTATTATATATATATATATATATATATATATATGCAACTATACCCACGAGAGGCGATTTACATTTAAGGCTTTATTTGAGATCTCTAACCTCAAATTTGACATCAAAGTTGCCTGAAGGCAAGTTCTATGAACTTCCCGAAATGTGTAATAATTGACTTAATCAACCGAATTTGAGATTTTGATAGTTAGATAAAATTTTCAACTATTTATTTGGAAAATAAAGTTATCGCTATCAATTGACTCTAAATATTGCTATTTCCAATTGATATCTCTCAGACATATTTATAATATCTGTAATTATATTTTATAGTGCACAGACATTAGTGCTTGCATGTCCTAAAATTAGTAGCTCATTTTTATAAATTTTTATGAATTGATAATGTTTGACCCATCACATCACAAAAGCAACTTTTGACACAAATTTTTACTATAATATTTCTTGAAAATTTTGACAAATTTTTAAAATTAATCTACTTGCCGTAGAAACGTAAAATTTTAGTATGTTGTTCAGAACCATGATATCTGTTGACATAAAAAGTTCCATCAAAATTTTTTTTTTCAATAGTTAATTACAAAGAAACGGTTCAACCGATTTTTGTCCAAAACTAATCAGCACGACTCCCAAATAATATCTTTTGAATAGTTCTTGAATTTTTAAAATCGGTTTTAAATTTTTGGCTAAAACGTAGACGGAAAAAACGGCTTAACCGATTGTATCAAAAATCTAACCGGCGCAAGTACTTATCAAGTTTCATTAACTGGTTTTTAAATTTTTATAATTGACTCAACCGTTTTTGGGAAAACGTCGATGAAAGGTCTAATTTTGACAAACGCCAAAAAACGCGACCAATTTTTTCAAACTTTGACGAATTTTCAAAGTTAAACGAGTTGTCGCAGGGATATAATATGTTAGTATGATCCAGCAGACCAATCGCAAAAAAATCATAAAATTTGTCAAAAAATTACTAGAATACGTGTCAACGAATCTTTACCAAAAACTAATCAGTATCTTTCCCAACAAATATCATTCGAACGTTTTTTGAATGTTTAAAATCGATTCATAATTGCGGGCTAAAACGGGAACAATTTTTTTTCACTTTTCTGCTATTTACAAAGAAACGGCTCGGTCGATCGTCGCGCAAAACTAATAAACGCTAGCCTACATCTAGATGCATCGATTGGCTTTTAAATTTTTGAAATCGGTGCAGCCGTTTTGGAGAAAACGTAATTGACCGTGAAAAATTTGTTCACGCACACACACACGCACACATACTTTTTCCAAATTTGGTCTCACTCGATTCAGAATGGCTTGAAACGTCGAGAAAACATAAAATTAGCGAATCGGATTTTTTTATGAAAACATAAACTTTTCCTTCGGGAATAAACAAAATCATATTAATGAATAAAGCCGCATTTTATCCGTTAAGCCGATTTTTCAGCGTATTTGATGTAAAATCTGTCACATAACTTTTCTGAAGCTTCTATGCAGAATCTCGCTTACGGATTCAACTTCGGGGCAGAAGATCTATTTTCCATTATTAATATTATATTTATATTTATTCTTGCTAATAATATATTATTATAATCCCGCTGCGTTTTCCATTAATTTGTAACTTATTAATAAATTGAATGCGTCAACTTGTATTCAATGTATGTATGTATGTATCGTACGATAGACTGGTATTGAAAAAGAAGATGTAGTACATTTTATATAGTTTTTAATTTAAACCTTAATGTACACAGTTCCGTGATTTTCGACGAGATTTCTTATAAAAACATTTATGGCTGTTTTATCGTCGTAACCGAAGACAAAGACGCTTTATAACAATGTGTATATATACTTACTTGCCGGGTACAGGTGAATTCAAAAACAGACAAACACAACGCTGTTAGGAAAGTGACAATTGCGGGTTATATAAGCGCAATTCAAATACATTAATCGCATGGCTAAACATGACATGAAAATTGTTATTCTATATACGCTTTAAATTAATAAATTTTTCTGAATTTATTATATTATTTATCATTTTAATTTAGTGTAATGTAAATGCATATATGAATAACTTATATTTAATAAAACTCGGGTAAAAGTTAATATAAGTTAAAAATGCATGACATATGTACATATGTATTAATTCTAATTACGATTAATATTATTACATTAAGCCAACAACTAAATCAACAAACATATACGTTTTTAAAAAATTTCCATACTATGAGAATCTTTAAAAACGTTTAAAGTTATCTTATATTTTATTTAGAATCAATACAAGTCTGTGAAGTGTGAAGAAATGTAAGATGTTGAAATAAAAAGTACATATAGCAAAACATCTTAAGAAACATATTAAGAAAAGAGAATAATATAATTTCCAATTATTAAATCAATTAAACACGTCTAAAATGTTATTAATAATAATTAACTTCCCGTAGGGTAAGTTATAGTAATCACAAAAAATCGAAAATGAATATATATCTTAGAAAAAATGGATGTATACACATATGTGTGTGTGTATGAGTGTGTATATGTGTGTGCGTGTGTATGTATTTGTATTGATAAGGAGACGTGCTGATTAGTTTTTGTCAAAGGCAGTTTAAGTCGTTCCAAAGATACGGGGCAAAAAGTGCCAAAAATGGTTGTTCAATTTTTGAGAGAACGAGGCGTCCGATTTGAATAAATCAGAAAACATTTTATTTGTATTGACGAAATAAATAACTTATGAAATTTTTGGGAAGGCAGCTTTAGCGGTTTTGGAGATTCAATAAAAAAAGTGAAAAAAGAACCATTTGGGGGACAAAAATGATTATTATATACATTAGCACATCAAATTATCACATATTTTATAGATATATTAATAATAAGAATAAATTATGTGTACATTTCTATGGGTTCCGTACCAATGTTTATCTGCCATACGCGCCCCCCACGCGCTTCGATATTTAGTTTCTACCCAGCTAACGTATCGCGATTACTTTAAAAAAATAGTTCAAAATTTTCAAAATATTTCAAAGTATAAAAAAAATTCAAAAAGGTAATTTTGAGTTCTAAAAATTGAATCTTTTCTATTTTTTTGTACGGGAAGTACCAGCAATTTGCCTTAAGGAACGATGCCATGCACCACTAGTTTAGAAACAAAATGCACTCATAGCGAGGAAAATATGTATTCGAGAATTGCGTGGAGATTAGCGAACGCTTAGTAAAACTTTGAACGAAATAAATATTACAGAATTAGTAATTTCACGTCAGGAGATAATATTCACGTATTGTTTGAAAATGTACAAAAACTTTAATAACATTTGCATACGAGTTAAATGTTTGATGAAGCATATCAATATTTTTTACCTCTATAATTACAGTCTTATTACTGACAAAATTATACCAAACTCACAATTATGTTCAAAATTAATTTCAAAAGAATAATAATCCGAAAGCAAGCGCAGAAAACAGTGCACACACAAATAACACACTCATACATCTTCAGCGAAATACGACGAAATAAAATGAAATAAAAAAGCCGTGCAAAATAATAAAAAAAAGTCAACACATCGTCTCCGCTCGTCTGCTTGCATCGTTCGCGTGTACAACGCGCAGACTCTTGAGGCAGGTCAGTAACCGGGCCGAGACTGCCGAAACGGCCGCGACCCCGCGTAACACGCCTGGCGGAACAACCGAACCCGCGGGCGAGGGACGACGCCGATAAGAGACACACGCTCAGGAATGTGCCGCACGCATCGTTTTCGATACATACGAAAATATAGTTCGATTTTTCCTAGACAAACATTGTAAACTTTTCAATCACGATAAGAATATCAAAGTTCCTTACAGTTCGTTAGATAAAATTCGATATAGATGCTAGAGCTGTGTAACTCCGGATCCGAGAATATAACTCCTCCCTCGGAGTGAATCCGAGCGGAGTTGTATAAGAGATTTTGTCATATCCGAGCTTCCTAAACCGGTACTAAATCTTTTAACAAGTACAGACATTTGCTTGAATTTTTTTTACTAATACAAGATTTGTGTCAAAAGAATCGGTCGCATTCTCGTCTCACAGGCAATTTTATGACTTTCTAGGTATAAAATGACTCAAAATAAATCAATTATGTATTTTCCATGCGATAATCCTTGTCCGTAAATGACCACTTTGAATAGTCAGCAAAAAATATTTAGTATTATATTATTACTCTTTTGCAATTAAAATTATTTAATTGTGTAAATTATTTAATTGTGTAATAATATGCTAATCGTACTACCCAATATACAATTAATTCTTGAAATAGAAATAGTAGAATAATGTGAGGTTTTATTACTTGGTGAAAATTATTAATGAAGTTTTTTAATTTCATACATAAAGTTTGAAACCTATATAAATTTGCATGTTATAATAATATTATTTTCTAAAAATTTTTGCGAAGTAAATTGACATCATTTATTCACCCCTATAAATATACAAGTATGTATATATGTTACCAAGGTAGCGCATAGGGTGAGTCAACCGCTCCAAAGCAAGTGAAGCCCACGCAGTTTGATTTGGGTTTTTTATTCTTTCTCACTTCGTCTTATGAAATTATTTTAATCCGGAAACGTAAATTAGCGATCACTCGAATGAATAATGAATTTTGCGCAGCTGTTTTAAAGACAAAATATCGAAGCGCGTAAGCGCCGCGTCGCAGGCTAATGAATAAACATTGAAACGGAGCCCATAGAAATGTAAACATTTTTTTTTATTTAATATTAACATCTCAATAAAATATCTGATAATTTGACGAATGATAATTTTTAATCGCCAAATAGCATTATTTTTAACTTCCCGTAGGGTAAGTAATAGTAATGGGCCGAAAATCGAAAATGAAAATGTTTGCATATTTTCACGAATGAGAGGTTTCTGAACATTTTGGCATACCTCAGAAAAATAGATGTGTGTGTGTGTGTTGTTATGTGTGTCCGCATTTTTTCGTTCACGTTTTCGAGCGCATCAACCGATTTGAATGGTTCAAAAAACATTCGATTCCTATTGATTGGCTAAGGCAGGTCTAGCCGTTTTAGTTTTTGAGAGAACTAAGCATCCGATTTGAATGATTCAAAAAACTTTTTGCTTGTTTTGACAAAATCATTGCTTTTGGAAAAAAAAATTTAATGTTTTTTTCAAAAAATATTTTTTTTGTACATCGAAAATAATTCAGGTTTTAATTTTAGTTCTGGCTAAAGTTCTAAAGATCACATATATACTCTAAATAAATAATTATAACTTTTTAATTCAGTTTATATAATTTTTATAAATATTAGACGATGTTACAGTATTTATAATAATCTTTTTAATATTTCTCGAACATTTCGTTACGGTACGGGAAGTTCCAGCAATTTGCCTTAAGGCACGATGCCATGCACCACTAGTTTATTTTTTTTATTGGATCTTCAAAACCGCTAGACTTGTGTTACCAAAAATTTAATCAGACCTTTACTTTTTTAATATAAATAAAATGTTTTATGAATCATTCAAATTGAACACTCGGTGATCTCAAAAACTGAAGCGCCTTTTTTGCACTTGTTGTTCCGCATCTTCGAAACGGCTGGACTTGCCTTTGCCAAAAACTGATCAGCACGCCTCCCTATCATTACAAATCAAATGTGTTTTGAATTATTCGAATCGGTTGATTCGTGTTCCCGAAATTGTCGACAAACATTTGTATCCTTGTAAGGCCTGAAACGTAAAGATACATAAACATTTTCATTTTCGATTTTTTGAGATTGCTATAACTTACCTTTCATTTTTAAGATAAAATAGTCAATTTAATATTATTTATATAGGTTACATATAAAATATTTTAATTTACGGACAATAATAACTTTTCAGTCTTACATGTTAGGGCATCGATCTTACTCATGTTGTATGTACATTTATACGTATTAAGGGGGTTGTTCTTTTTTTATTTTTCTTTGTTTCGGTTTTGAGATTTTTTGATATTATGAAAGATAAAAACCTTAGAATCATTTCAAAAAAAAAATCATCTCAATATCTATTTTTTTGACGAAGTTATAGATATATGTATATATCTCTATATGTATGATCCTCTGAAAGCGTTTTTTTATCGCTCCGCGAGCTATTGTATGCCAGATTCCTCTTTTTCATTATAATACCTCATGCATATGACCTTTTTAATGTGTCAGCATCTTTGAACACCATGGTGTATTTAGTACATTAAATTAAATGGTGTATTCAGTACATTATATTAAGAACTCTAAATACGTTTTTCTCAAATTGACTTTTTTCAATGCGGTGCCACAAATTAAACAAAAACTACAAGTCGGATCGACTTGCATTTTTTTTTAATTTGTTCACCACTGCAATACCGAGTCCCCCTACCTCAAACAACTTGATAACATTACGCAAAAAAATTTTGCGAAGCTTCTCGCCCAAAAAAAAAGGCCTTTTTTGACACTTTTTTTTAAAAATAGCTGCCATTTTTTTCCTTCTTGCTTTTTTTCTTTTATTTTGGTAGGGGGACTGGAAACAAACTTCTTCTTCAACGTAATTTCTTTTTTTTTTGTTTCGGGCGATGCGCAACGGATTTATCTGTGGCACCGCAAAAGAGATCGATTTTGCAAGACCGACTTTGGCGCCCCCTGGTTAAAAAATGACGGCGCAAAAAGAAAAGAAGAAAATCACTTAATATTCTATGATTTTGTAATTTTTGTTTAAAAAAAACCGCGTGTCTCTATGATAAATGCATTTTAAGAAAAAACAAAAACAAATACCTTGCATTTTTTGTAACGAAAAAAGAACAACCCCCTTAAAACCGTATCGTATTATAATGTAAAATTTACTATCGTTACTACTTTGTTTTCAAAAACAAGCAAATAATGAAAACACACACATATAGTTTAAGTGAAAGAAAGAAGAAATCAAATGTTAACTTAAGTTAATAAACATTAATATGAAATTTTCAGTTTATATTTTAATTTGATTGATTTGCTACTTACATTCAATTAGTTTTTTGCGACAATTTATATCAAATCTAAATTATATTATTCTAATTTCTAGTAATCTAGCAAATGAGTCATGCGATACGGTAATCGACTGTGGCATACATTTAATTAGTTCATACAGTTCAATGAGTAAAAGCAAGTTTTTAGACGTTTGTTTTTAGAATTTATTATAGTGCGATAAGTATATTTAATTATTGTTTCCTGTGTTTGCAATTGATTTGTGATATGCATTTCCCAGCATATGAATGATATGAAATGAAAGCACAGAACACGTTTGGAACAGGCGCGTCAAAGTGGGGGCCTCCGGGCTGGATTCAAGAATTAGTTTAAAAAACACACAATTTTCTAATAACAGGCACATGATCTTACTACTATCCAATTACTAGTTACTCCAGGTACATATAGCCTGGTACCCCCCCATCCTCTCTCTCTCTCTCTCTATATATATATATATATATATATATATATATATATATATATATATATATATATATATATATTGCTAGTTACTTCGAAATATGTTTTAAACGTCGAAAAAACTATCAAGATATGTATATATATATACATGCGAAAAATGCGGCCGCAAGCTTTAGAGGTCGCCAATCAAGATTCGGAGATAAAATTTATAACATATTATTTTTTTTTCATTATATTTATATTTATATTTATATTTTATATATTATTTTGTTTACTTGTTTATGCGTTCCGTACCAATGTATAACCGTTAGACTGCAACGCGGCGCTTACGCGCTTCGATATTTCGTCTCAAGGAGGTAACGAAGCGTGATTGCTTTGAAAAAAAGTTCAAAATTTTCGAAAAATTTCAAAATAAAAATAAATATTTCAATTTAGAAAAAAAGTCAATTTTTTTTTCAAAGTTTTCAAAAAAATCTTTTTTTTAACATTTAAATTACGGGACGGAATTAAGTTTTAGTAATTGACCTTAAAACTTTTTTAATTAAGTTTTAGTAATTGACCGTAAAAAGGGGGACCTCGCAAACGAATTTCGCCGACGCCGACGAACGGTCTAGCGCCGCCACTGTATACGATAAAAGACAATTCTCTGAAAGTTTGAGCTCTTAATATTAGCGTTTAGATAGAGCGCAATTCAATCAAAGTTTGTATGGGAAGAGCATGAAAATTTTTTTGAAAATTAAAAAAAAATGTTTTAGGTATAACTTAGCGAAAAATAAATGAGTTTTATTCATTCATTTGTTCGCTAAATTACATCTAAAAAACATTTTTAAAATTTTTGAAAATTTTTCCATGCTATTTCCATACAAAACTTTGATTGAATTGCGCTCTATCTAAACGTTAATATTAAGAGCTAAAACTTTCAGAAAATTGTTTTTTATCGATTTGGAACCATTTGAGCGCCTGGGAGCAAGGAAATTCGAAAATGACCCTTTTAAGGACCACCCTAATATATATATATATATATATATATATATATATATATATATATATAGAGTGGCGGCGCTATATATATATATATATATATATATATATATATATATATAGAGTGGCGGCGCTATATATATATATATATATATATATATATATATTCGCTGTAACTGGAATAACACAGTATTACACAATATCATCTTCAAATTGCTCATTGAACGTAATCTTTGTCTTCAGTAATTGCTGTGCTAGTGATTATATTTATTATTTAATAAGTTCAAAGCTTTGCCACTTGCGTCATCTACTCCCAATTTATGTAAAATCTAGTTAATATCAAATTTTAAAACTAATGCAAAAGATTTATTATAAGCATGTAATATGCATCGATATAGATACAATTTGGGATATACGTATGTGCATATACATAAATTGTATTCTGCATGTGCAATAAATGAATTTATAATTGTTGCTGCATTCAGTTCATATACAAATCTTGTAGAACATAACATTTCTGTAAATGTATATTTTTATGTAGAATGCCAATAATTCTAAAATTTCATGCCCTGGGAAAATGTATTTTTAATAGTAAACGCTCATAAGACAAAATATTTTTTTATGTGAGTCACATAATGTTATTTTAATAAGTTGCGACGACAATAACGACAATACGCAGAAATATCTAAGACCTTGAATGCATTTTAATAACTTACTATATTTTAACTCATGGGAATAATAGAAAATGTTGTTAGCTCAACACTACACCTAATTACGTTTCACACACCTCTTTTTTTACTATTCGTTATATCTTGAGAATATTATTTTAAATTTTAATGATTTTAATGTGCAAATCAATGAGCATAAAAAATAAACCAAGAACCTATTCATATTCCGTATTGGACAACCGATGACTAGATTTTTAACCGTGATTAATATATAGATCACTGCTTTTTCGGGTATTTGAGAGCGCGAAATCATTACAGAATTTTAGTATTTCAGCATTTCCTCCGAGCACGTAATTTCGCCAAAGAATTTTTCAGTAAGGAAGGAACTAAAGCTAGAACAATACAAGGTGTGCATTACATTTTATAGGTCTGTATGAGTTTTATGCAATATGATATGGAGTCATATCTTACAGCAGTACTCATTGTCAAAACTGATGCGTTGCACAATATAACATAAAAGTTCTTCGCGATATATTACATGCTATTAGATGCTATAGTATACGATTCTATATTCGCAAATGTCATTTTTTGTCGTAAAAAGTACACTCGTAAACAAACACACAAGAGTACACCAACATACAGGCGCAAATTCAACTCATATTAATATGACTGTCAGACATCAAATTGTTGCACTGTATGGGAGACTGGGTACGGTTGTACCAGGGAACGGTAGTAACAGTCGTTATAACAGCTAAACATTAGTAGTTATTTGTCAGTTTTTGCTTAGATAATTTAGCTCACAATGTCACAATCAGTCATAATGATGATTTGTTTTCAAAAGTATGCGTTGAACGAGAAACCAGACTCCACTACTATCTACGATTCATCGTGTTTCTAGATTCACGCCTGGAGAAGTTCTCTCACAATGTCATTCTCTGCGTAATAGAAAAGCTCCAGGCATGGACCTCATCACTCCTAAAATGCTAAAGGAACTACCTAAAAAGGGATTCGTCCTAATTACTTACGTCATAAATGCTATATATAGACTTAATTACTGGCTAAATGCTTTGAAATCGTCAGGAATTATATTGATAGCAAAAGCGGACAAAAACCCTGAAATTGTTGATTCATATAGGCCAATAAATCTCATTTTCACTTTGGCAAAAGTGTTTAAAAAATTTATGCTGAATGATATATTTGTTAATCATAATGACTTATTTCCAGATCACCAGTTTGGTTTTCGACGCAAGCATTCCACGATTCAGCAATGCCACAAGGTCGTGGTTAATATACTTAAAGCGTTTAAAAAAAGGAATACTGTACTGCAGCGTTTTCTAGGCGTCAAGCAAGCCTTCGATAAAGTGTGGCATGAAGGACTCCTAACGAAAATTAATAATTTGTTGCCCGAATACCATAATTTTTTCCAGTCGTATCTACAGAACAGACAATTTCGCACAAAAATTGGTACTGATTTTTCTGATTTTCGCATTTTTGAAGCAGGTGTTCCGCAGGGCAGCGCTTTGGGACCTTTATTATATATATTATATACAAGAGACATTCCGGTTTTTGAAGATAGAACCATTGGAACCTTTGCAGATGATATAGTAATTATTTCTACTGACAAAGATCCATTACTGGCAAGCATCAAACTGCAACATCATCTAAATAAAATTGAAAACTGGTCTAACTATTGGCGCATAAAAATCAATGAAGACAAATCTCATCATATAACATTTACACTAATGAAGAGTAAATGTCCTTCGGTGTCTATTAACAATAAAATTATCCCTGAATCTGCTTCTGTAAAATATTTGGGAATGCACTTGGATAGCAAACTAAATTGGATTACACATATTAACAGCAAAACAAAACAAATGGAAAGAAAAATGAAGTCACTGTTCTGGCTTATTAATGGTAAATCTAAATTATTATTAAAAAACAAAATTCTACTTTATAAAGCGATAATAAAACCGATTTGGACTTATGGCGTAAAGTTGTGGGGCTGCGCAAGTAAATCAAAAATTTCATCTATCTAAAGGAAACAATCTAAAATTTTAAGGTGTATTGCAAATGCACCTTGGTATGTCAGCAACCGAATACTACATAACGATGTAAGAATCGATACTGTCCAGGAGGTAGTGAAAACCAGAAGTGGCATTCATCACGACAAGATCATCAACCACAATAACCCCGCATTAATTCCCGTATTACAAGGGTCACATATTTTATCATTATCATTAGAAGATTGAAGAAGAAGCATCCTTTCAATCTAATGCATTAAAATGGAGTAGCCCACTGGGGTGATCTCCGTCATGCCATATATATAGAACTCCAGTACTCTTACTGGAGTTCTAATAATCAACACAATAACATATAGAATTTTTTTTTCTGATTGCTATTTAATAAAAAAAAAAGTATGCGTTGGGTAAGGTTGTGATACGTATTTCTTGCTCTTTTCGGGCGAAGAATAAACAAATAAAAACATCTAATTTAATTGAGACAAAATTCGAAAGAGAAATGAAAAGGAAAATTCAATATAAGAAAAAAAGGCCAAGGTCTTTCATATGAGCGTTTATGCGCTCCGAATACAATGTCAACTCTATAATTGAATAACAAATCATCCAGCACAAAAAAGTGTGCAACTCCAAACTGGACAAGTGTATCATTATGATAACAGTCGTCATTGCAGTTGCTACAGCAATACATTGCTCTATGTCCAAATACTATGGTCCAAAGATGATTTTTATGGTTTTCCGGCTTATTTGGTTCTTTCAGATCTTTCTCCAGCCTTTCACCTTAAATATTGAACTTTATTAAAGTCATAATAAATGCACTTTTTGAATATTTGTCGAATCAGAGCAACTTAGGTTTTTACCCGAAAAAATTGTCAATACTCCCCCATTGCGAAAATAGTCGAATTTGTCAGATAGCTAGAAAATAAAAACTAGTAGTCGGGGGGTCTAAAAATTCAGTGGCGATTTACTAAAGTCATAATAAATGTACTTTTTATATAATAGTCGAATCAGAGCAACTTCGGGTTACATCCGAAAAATTTGTCAATACTCCCCCATTGCTAGAATTGTCGATTTTGTCAGATAGCTATAAAATAAAAACTTGTAGTCGGAGGGGTCTAAAAATTTAGTGGCGATTTACTAAAGTCATAATAAATGAACTCTTTGAATATACCCAAGCAACTTCGATTTTTACTAGAAAATATTGTCAATACTTTCCCATTGCGAGAATTGAATATATATATATATATATATATATATATATATATATATATATCGAGCGGGGGCTGAAACGTACGATCCCATCTTCATCGGTCCATGCGTAAACGACCTCGGCTACGACAATCCTAGTCCACATTATAAATGAAAAATTATCGAAACTGCCGATGTGCCAAAGTTAGTTATTTTTGATTGAAAATATACATATTTCTCGTCTATATTATCTAGTGAAAATTACCATAATTATTGCTTGATTTTAGAGTTAAAACGAATTCTTTAATTTTATTATGTATATATACATATTGAGAACATTGTCAACAACGTATTTACCCGGCGATTTCAGGAATTGATCATAATCCGCAACTTTTACTGCGTGTTGTATTGCGCAACTAACAAAACGTAAATAAAAAGGTATTTGTAACGACATACCCTAATGAGTTTTGAGAATTAATATCAATTAATGCACAGAATTTTAAAATACATATCAGCATATACATATTCGAGAAATTTTCTTATATTTGCGGCGTGCCTCAGTGCCAAGCAGACCGTATAAATAATATGCACGTAAAAATGTTAATGAATTCATTAAGGCATGGAAAACCAGTTTGACTATTGAAATATCTATGTCTTTTGCCGACGTTTTCTTATCTTTCTTATTCGCCAAATGAAATTTTATATCATCGTACTAATATTATCGAATGTCTCCCGGCAAAGATATGCATTCGCCAATGTGTTTCGAACGAAACGTCAAACATTTAAAGTTACTAATTGACATCTCTTCCAGTTGTGCGCGTTTACTCCGAGCAATTATTTTAAACATCATATAAGCGATGCAGATTCTACAAACACATAATTTCATTGTCGTTATTAGACTTGGCCAGAAAAAATTAACCATTCCTATTCGGCTCTCGAACCGGACTAAAATTACCTATAATGGCTTTATACATAAGATAAATGTTGTGAACACTTTATAGTGAGAAGTATAGTATAATGGTCGTATGAATGAATCCGATTTTAATGGCTTCTTAGCTTTACTCGGATGTTTTACTATCAGCACTAGGGTTTTTGCGGGTTTTGTTATTCCTCTATTTACGCAATGAGAATTTTGTGTTGATGATCAGCCAGATGACAAGCACTGGTGACATCGGTTTTTACTTGGAGTTATAGATAGCAATATGTTTCCAATTAAAAATGACTCTTACCTGGCAGTGCTGCATCTGGAAAAACTCATCAGTAAGTATTACAGAAATGAGCAACTGTTTGGAATTCCATCTATAAAAAACCGACATAGTTGTAAGTAATTCCTAACAATAGTTTGTAGAACCCTCGTACTCTGATCGCTGCTCAAACAAAAAGTATAATTAAAAAAACGATACAATAAAAACCAAACTAGCGTATTATGCGAATCCGTGTTATACGGGTCAAAAAACTAATACAAAGAAAGGGTTACGTTCCAAAAAAAAGAGTGCGTCTAAGGTTCACACGCGATTGAAGTAAAACTTATTTTCTACTGTATAAGACGGTATTTGATAAGGTGACCATACGTCTCGGTTTGGCCGGGACTGTACCGGAATTCCACCTTGGGTCCCGGTTTTTACTATAGGCAATATATGTCCCGGATTTAGGTCTTTGGTCCCGGATTATCCCGGTTTTTCGAAAACTAATAGGTAAATTAACAAAAATATACAAATAAACCAACAAGTGCTACTTAATTATGATGAAAATTGAATAGAATTTTATACAAAGCTTAAAAACTTGAAAAACAGACAGAACATAGATAAAACAGTATTACATATAAATGAATAGTAAAGTTCTTACAAAAAATCTGCAATTCCCATTAAAAATTGATTTATAGTATATCCTTAAGTAGCATTTGTTATTTTAAAGCCACTAAAAATTACCGTCCCGGTTTTGACTTAAAAAAATATGGTCATCTTACATTTAAGTAAAAATAAATGCATCATATAACAATTTTGAGTAATGTTTATTAGTAATATAGTAACACTCGTGATGCACATATTCATTAGTGTCAACCATTATATAAATTTATATAATGATAAATTATAAATTATATATTTATAATAGCATTAAAAATATGTATAACATTTAAAAACAATAATGTAATTAAAGTGATACTTCAAATATGACATGAACAGTTTTTCATTGTAATTAGCATTTAGAAATGAACCTTCACTAGAGAAATGAAGTAATTGCCGATTAATAACTTCTATAATATTCGTTCACACAGTGGATTACATTAAACAACGCCTAAACAAATATTGTTTTTGCAACTTCACTCATCATGTAATAATTGTGTTTGAAGAACTTCATGTAATTAAAATTAACATACATTCATTGACTAATGGTATTTTTTTTACTTTTTCGCTGGCGATATAATCTCATTCTTTGACAGCTGTAATATCTGTTTTGCCTAAAAAATATTTTCTATTTCAAAAAGTTCAAAGATTTATAGAAACTACGAATATTGTAGAAATTATTTCAATAAACTTATGTTTAATACATGGCGCAAATGCTGCATTTGTTTTATTATTTTCATTATAATTATTAACGGGGGACAGAGTAAAATATTTTTCTAACTCGGGCATTTTTCATTAAATCAAGATTTGTACTACGATGTAACTTTAAAATGTTTATTTACCTATGCCGATTTCCTTGTTGATATCGGTACGCATGCAACGTTGACGCGACGACTAATTACAATCGACCCGTATAGAAATGATATCATCGAGAGCGAATGACGAATCATTGGCACTCGATTCTTATCTTATCTTATCTGCCGTAACGCACTTCCGTTGCATTTGTAGAGATTTACATCCTAGTCGCGCCTAAAGAACTTTTACTTCAAAATAATGTACAAAATAATAAATTAAAAATGAAAAATTTACATAAAACACACGAAAATATAAAAGTAATTCATTTATTAGATTTAATAACATACATATAGTTTATAGAAAAAAATATAGTGTCGTGAGTGCTTCAATAAAATATTATACCGTCAAATATTATTAGCTCCTTTATATCGCAATTGCCCTATGAGTGTCTATTCTATAAATAATTTTAGCATTTGTATAACAACAACTTCAACTCTAATATCATTACAAACGAATCTCAACGATCACAACAATGGAATGAACGGGACATCTAGTTCTACATGCCAAGTTATAATAAATTTATTAAAACAAATAATTTAGATAGCAATTAATCAATGTCATTTCTGATGATCAGAACAATGAATATTTATTCATATGCCAGCAACGTTTAGAATTAGATCAATATTGACTGCACTGCGACTATTTTCAATTAATCTGTTCAACTTATTTGATATCACAGTATAGAATTAACGTTTTAAAATAATCTAAGAAGCAGAATAGGAAGCAGAATATGAATTCATGAATACTTGAAATATTATCTGAGTTAAATTGTCATTCAATATTCATTTAGATAAATAATAATTTTATCAAAAAATATACAATATATAATATTTACAAACTTGCAAATAAATCAATTTTATTTTTAAACGACTGACTATTTCACTTAAAAATAATATAATAAGTCAGTTAAGCTTGTATTATTGAATTTCACGTAGAATATATGTGAATACGTTTATGTGCTTCACAAACAATATAAAATTGAATAAATTCCAATTTTTTTATGATTGATTATTAAACAAATTAATAAAATTTATTTCATAAGAACTTTTTAACAAATATCGATATATATATATATATATTATATATATATATGTATATATATATATATATATATATATATATATATATCGCATATACTTTGAAAATTACGCTAGAACTTTGAAATTTTCACATTCATTTTTCCAATCTTTTATAAATTTGCATAATTTAGCCAATTTTTGTAGGCCTAATACCTTCTAAATTATACAAATCTTTATCAAAATTGTTAAAAAAATCTCAACAATTAATCAAAAAGAAATGGCTAGACCGATTTTTACCAAAAACCTAATCAGCACGAAACACATTTAATATCTTTTGAAGTTTTTGAATTATCAAAGCAGGTTTAGAATTTTTAGCTAAAACGTGTACGAAAAAATGTTTACTAATTTTTAAATGTTTTAAAATTTTTGAAAACTATAAAAAAATGTATTTTTGAAAATTCCAAAAAACTTTCGACTTTTTAGGTTTTTATTTTTGTGAAAATTTTGAATGTTTTAAAAATTTTGAAATTTTTGTCAAAATTCTACTTTCTTAAAAATGTTGCATGGGCAAGCCATTTGAACCATACTGTAAAAAAATTTTTTTTGAAGAAGTATTTATTATTAAAATCTTTATAAAAGATATGATAATTTATCATTTTTCTGAATTTGTTGAGTTCTTCACTCCATCAATACAAATAAAATGTTTGTTGAATTATTCAAATCAGATGCTCTGTTCTCTCAAAAACTGAATTACAATTTGCACTTCTAGAATCGTATACACATACATCCATTTTTTGTAAGATATGCCAAAATGTACCTATAAGTAACTAGCTTGAAGTGGTAAATAATCAGCAAAAAAACAGAAAAATATTTGAATTATTTTATTTCGAGATCTTATTCGCTTAATTTAATATTGAAAATATTTATTTATTAGAAGGAATGTGGTCAAGTTCAAAGTGCTGTCATATATGGAGAGATTTGATACTACGGCGAGAGCAGCAAAGACTTTGAGGCGGCCGTACTCTCAAACTATCAATTTAACAGAAAAACGGTTTTCTAAGGTATTTTAAGAAATTTTCTCTAGTTTAATTCGTACATATATACTTTTATCGTAGAATAAGCCAGAAAGCAGATATTTTAAAAAAGCTGTTTTTTGACGCCATTTTTTCAATATGGCGGCAACTTGCCGTTCAAATTTGAGGTGGCAAAGTTGATTTTCGCAAGAGCACCTCAAAATCTATAAGATCACCAATTTTCAGAATTCCCGGAGTACTGTACCGGCAAAACGACAAAATGACTGGACTATTGGTGTATTTTGAATATTGTCTTGCTTTTGGTTCTTGAATTCATTATTTACATTTGGAATTGTTTTATATAAATAAAATATACAATTATAAATATACAATAAAAATATACAATTTAAAAAGTTCAATAAAATATTAAGATAAATATCGAAGTTACAAACATATAACATACTAAAGTGAAATGTTCGTTTACAAAAACAAAAATTTATCACCGAATTCACATTGTGGCTTTTATTTCACTTGTCCCGCATAAATTTCATTCTTTGCTGTAATTCAGAATTATTCATTATAATGTTGTCTTTAGTGAGTTGTAAACGATATTAAAATTATCTGTTAACAATACAAAATTCAAATATAATTTTCGGTTAATATAATATAATAGTAAATTATATATTTCAAATACTAAAAATAATAATTTGAAAAAACTTATTCTTAATTATTTATTATTGGTAGATTCAACATGTTTACGTACCTAATTTTTCTCACCTAGCGGCGCTGCTACTGGATTTCATTCGGAAGCGCTACTTGGCGGAGAAGGCGAGGAATCAGTTTCAGAAGATTCAGAATTAGAATCGTCCGATTCAGAGGAGCTTTGTGATGAGATCGACGACTCATCTGATTCAGAAGTACTAATGTCTGTGCCTAAAATGATGAGCCAATTAGGATAATTATTTTCTGCTGAAAACAGTAAAAAGCCAGCCAAAATAAAAACATGAGCTACTAGTAACTTTCCCAGGAAGAAGTTTATATTTTTGTCAGAAATTTGAACTTGTTAGTTATTCTGAATCGTTGGAGTTTGAAACTCGATAAATTCATTAGGAAAAGCAGAACAATGCAAAATTATTTTTACACTTTATCACAGGAAATTCCAGAACCAATTTTAAAATTTCACATACCGATCTAAAGGTATAATTTGGGAATTGAGCTAGTTAGGTTTTGTTAAAGATCGGCTGTTTCACCATTCTTAAAATGATAAAAAAATATTTTCGAGTTTTGAATGAAACTTAACATGGCGATGAGTGAAAGTTTAGAGTAATTCCAGACTCTACATGTCTAAATGTAGTTTAGAGTCTAAAACTCTAAACTACAATACATGCTATTATAAGCCTACAAACAGCAGTTGAATTATAAAAATACATTCAAAACAAGGCCGTGTTCGTGCATTAATTCAAATACATTGAAAATGGCAATGATTGGTTTTTAATGAGAAAAAATTACATTTTTGACATATACAGTTTCAAATCCTATCTGAATAAAATAAATTAAATATAAATAAATAATTAAATATCACTTCTTATTTTAAGTCGAGTATATACACGTATGAGAAAGTACAAGCAACTTTTCTTACACCTAATTTAATCACCTATGGACCAAATTTTGTTTCACGCGAAAAAAAGGTAAGTAAAAAATTAGTAATTATACATGTAAATGAAAAACAAAAATTTTGTTTAAACCATTTTTGTTTGTATTTGTGAATTCTGTGAATTTTATATTAAATATTTTTGCACTTCTGTTTCTGAAAATGTTATTTCGGGTTAAAAAGTTTAGACTCTAGAGTGTCTTGACCACCTTATAGAATTATGCGGCATCTCATAAAAAAAACTAAATATTTAGTAAATCATCGAATAATTTGACGTGTCCTTAAAGTTACGCGGGCCTGTAGAGGGTTAAAATGAATTTTATTAGTCGAATTAGTATATAATTTGTAAATAATAAAAGTTTTCCTGATGCTATTATAAAGCAATCCAGCAATATGTCCAGTTTCTTGTAGTATTTTCAAACTTATTATATTTTATTAAAGAAAAACTTTAATTATTACTTGCAAATAATATTTTATATGTAAATTTTATAAGTATTTTATATGTACTTGTGAATAATATTTTATATGTATAAGGTTTACTACTGGGTATCCTTTTAAGCATCCATTTTTACCACCAACAATCAAATTACTGAATGTCTCTTGGAGACAGATTGTAATTTATATGGAAATAAAAAAAAATGTTCCGTGTTTGTGTACTATTCAAAATACTGTCAAGCTTAAATAGGTTGTTGGTTTTATAACATCATCTAGAGAATCAACAGCACACTACTACATTAAATCAAATATGTTTCGATGCTTTATATAAAAAGTATCAAGAAAAAAAAATGTACGCGTAAAGGTGCATCCTCACCTAACAAACGAGCACGAACGACTGTGAATATTATTCGTCATCTTCGTCCGCGCTCGTTCGTTAGAATTCTTATTTGTGGATATAAAATTTATTGATGATTTAAAACAATATTAATAAAATATTATCAATTTGTAATATGACATTCTTCACATTTGCATATACAGGGCCGGATTTAGAAATTTGGCGCCCCGGGGCACTGACAAAAATGCCGCCCCATCCCTGAAATTTTACGAACTTTCGAACTTTTTTTTAAAGCAATCGCGCTGCTTCAGCTGCGTAGGGACAAAATATAGAAGCGCGTAAATGCCGCGTCGCAGTCTAACGGATAAACAATGTTACAGAACGCATATAAATGTAAACAAAATTTATACTTATTAACATATTTTTAAAATATCTGATAATTTGATGTGCATATGTTTTGTGATCACTTTTGTCCGCCAAATGTTTCTTTTACAATTTCTTTTATTGGATTATCGAAACCGCTAAACCTGCCTCCCACAAATTTAAGGGGGGCGATACATGTAATCGCTTTAATTTTTACCATTTTTTGAGGACTTTTTAAACTGGGAAGGAATGACTGAATCTTTTTGAACTTTTTTAGGGTTATTTATTATATATTAAAATACACAAAAAAAATTTTTTTTAATTTTTTTTTTTAAATGGCTGCCGTAAAAATAAATCTGCCAAGACCCTCTCGAAAAACGCCATCAATTTGCAGGCGTTCTCATTTTTCGTACGGTGATTTGAAATCAAAAAAATTAGTTTGCACGTGTTCATAAAACATATATCTTCTAGTTAAATCAAAAAAAAATTAAAAAAGTCACAAAATCGTAAATTGACACACCTCAGAAAAAAAAGTTCGATTTTTCACCTTTTTTTCAATGGTTTTTTTTGGTAAAAGGGTTAATTTTTGAAATTTTTTTTGGAATATTTGAAGTTCAACTAGAAGCTATTACTGTAAAGTAGATGTGTGCAAAATTTCATTAGAATCGGTTGAGAACTTTTTGAGTTATCCCGCCCGCAAATTTCAAAAATGTCGTTTTGAGAAAAACGCGTTTAAAGTTTTGACACAGAAACAGATAAGAGTATAATAGCACTCAAGCGTCGAGTTGAGGCGTGGCACTTAAATGAGTTTTTATTGTATAAATAATGATAATTTTGTTTTGAATATTTACAGGCATATTTTTGAGATGTTATTGTAACGATTTATGAAAAAAAAATCGATTTTTTTTTCTTGTTACATGTATCGCCCCCCTTAAGCAGTTATTTATTCTGTAAATTTTTTTGAATGATATTGAACTCTTCTTTTCTCAAAAACTGAATTATCATTTTTGGCATTTTGGCCCGTATCTTCAAAACAGTTGGACCTGCCTTGGCCAATAACTAATCAGCACGTCTCCTTATAAATAGGAATTGAATCATTTAAATCGGTTGATCCGTGTTCCCGAAATCGACTTAAATATTTAAAAAATAATAGATTTGTATTGATGGGGAGACGTGCTGATTAGTTTTTGGCAAAGGCAATTACGAAAAATGGTAATTGAGTTTCGATATTTCTTCTCTGAAACAGCTACGCAGCGCGATTGCTTTGCAAAAAGTTGAAAAGCTTTTTATAAAATGTAATTTTTAGTACGGGATGTTTCAATAATTTGTCTTAAGGCACAATGCCATGAGTCACTAGTTTAAATTTTTTTTCGACGCTATAAGCTTGAAAGTGCACAAATTCGTCATTTTAAGAGGGCTCGAGAACTGAAGTAAATATTTTTCTTAAACTTTCAGCTTGTTTACGGATCTTTATATTAGTCAAATTGCCAAATTTAATAACTTATTAACCAATTTGATAATTTACGTTCGGAGAGAGAGGCAAGGCAAAATAATAAATTTTAATAATTGGTTATTTCAAACCAAATTTTGCATTGCAATCGTATTATGTTTTGTTAATTATATTTCTTGAAATATAAAAATGTTGGTAAAAAAATTTGATAATATTGTATATAATTTTTTTCTCACTATCCAAGTTTTGCCGCCCCCAAAAATTTGCCGCCCTGGGCAGTAGCCCCGATTGCCCCTACTGTAAATCCAGCACTGTGCATATATATGAAATGTTTGTATTTGTAGAAATACGTACTGCTTTCTTCCTCTGATTCATCCTCTTCAACTTGACTGTCGGAAGAATCGGAGCTGGAAGATAACCTGCCAGGCCGTTTCTACGTTGAAGCATAAAATTATGTAAATTAGAAAAAATATAAATATATACGTAAACATATACCAAAATAAAATCTCTACGATATAGATACACCATGATCCTATTCAATGAACTGTTATAAACTTTCATTCGCGTAATGGCATTAAAAATATTTAAACCTGATTGTAGTGAATTTTGTTCCTGAACATTGGTTACAACTCTCAACACAAAACATAGATAATATTAGTAAATAATTTTACTTGATTATTCCGCTTAAGCAGCTTTGCAAATATAAATTAGAAAACGTGCAAATTTATTCTATAAAGTGCAACTGGAAAATTTAATGAATATTTTGTACCATTTATAACTATATCGTCGGCGATCTTGTTTTCCAGTAGAAAACTAAACGAAACAAAACTAGTAGTGCATGGTATTGTGCCTTAAGTTAAATTGCTGGAGCTTTCCGCACCATAATTTAAAGTTTTTGAACGCTTTAAATTTTTTATTGAATCTTGATTTTGATTGCGCTGCGTGGTTGTTTTAGAGGTGAAATTTCAAACCGAGTAAGCGCCGCGTCGCTGTCTAACGGGTAATACTTGGTACGGTAATCAAATTGGTTGATCCGTGATTTCGAAATCGTCGACAAAAAATAGTATCCGCATATTCATACACACAGTCATACATACATATACACACATATGGATCCTGCAAATAGGATAATATTCTGCGAAAAAATTAGGAATTGAAAATTGAGAGTTATTTTTTGAATCTTTCAGGAGCAAGAGTCATCAATAACAATAATCTGCAATATTTTGTAACCAAAATGTTGATCACTCTGCATACTAAAGTATATAGAACTTCAAATCAAATTAAAAAAATATAATATATAATAGGAAAAATCTAAAATAAAAAAAACTAGTTGGTATTGGAATTTGGCCTTGAAACAATTTGACATTGAAACAGTTACATGACAAGAATAATCGACTTAATCAATAAAAAATAAATTAATTTATGAATGATTAAAAGTATTCCAAATGGATTTATTACAAAAACGAACAAAACGAACGGAAACGTTAATCGGAGTATTTTCTAAAAGCAAATTTTCACAAATCAACAATTTTTATAATTGAACCAGTTTCTGTAGGACTCTAATGGTTTAGCATGTTCATTAGGTACTCTATTGTCATATCAAGTAAATCGTCTAATTTTAATTTTAACAAACGTCAAAAAACTAATCATTTTCTCAAACTTAGATGAGTTTTTCAAAAATTAAACTACATGTCGTAAGGCCGTAATATTTCAGTTTTATAAGAATATGATATATATCGCCCAAAAAAGTTCCATAAAAATCGGACTAAATTTTGTTTTTAACAGTTAATTACAAGAAAACGGCTCGGTAGATTTTCGCCCAAAACTAATCAGTATCATTCCCAACTAATGTCTTTCGAACAGTTTTTGATTTTTTAAAATCGATTCGGTAGTATGAGCTTAAATGTGGACAAAATGTTTTATACTTTTTTCCAAATTACTAAAAAAACGGCTTGGCCAATCGTCGCACAAAACTGAGAAATGATAATCCTCATCGAGATACATCAAATAGCTTTTAAATTTCTGAAATCGGTTCAGGCGTTTTTGAGAAAACGTCGATCAAAAGCCTAATTTTGACAAATGCCAAGAAAACGATACTAATCTTTGCAAACTTTGACGAATTTTTAAAGTTAAACGAGTTGTCGTAGTGCCGTAATATTTTAGTATAATGTATAGGACTAGGGTATGTACCGCCAAAAAAAAATATCAAAATCGTCGAAAAAAAAAAGTTAACACTTTATTACAAGAAAACGGCCCGGGCGATCATTACCAAAAACTAATCAGCTTGATTCCCAACCAATTCTATCGAACGGTTTTTGAATTTTCAAAATCGATTTCATTGCGGAATAAAATGTGGACGAAACATTTTTTACTTTTCTGCTATTTAGAGAAACGGCGTGGTCGACTGTCGCGCAAAACTGACAAACGGTAGACCTCATCGAGATACATCGAATGGCTTTTAAATTTGAAATCGGTCCAGCCGTTTTTGAGAAAACGTCGATCTACGGCAAAAATCTATTCACACACACACATACCTTCTCCAAATTTGGTCTCATTCGATTCAGAATGGCTTGATACGTCGAGAAAACTTAAAATTAGCGAATCGAATTTTTTGATGAAAACAAACTTCTCCTTCGGGAAGTTAATTATGTCTATAATCTTTATGCTGAATAGTCGAATATAGCAAATGTACTTTTTAAACTATAGTCGGTGTAGACTCTATACTGTAAAGCATGTTAATTTTTTTTCCCAAAACATATCAAGTCATCGCTATTAGAAAAATAATTGAGCAAAGACGTCTGAAGATTTTGTGACTATTGTCATGAAGTTATAATAAATAAAATGTCAACATACACCCCTTGCAATGCGTTTATGCTCGTCAGGTAATTTTTTGTAGTCCTTGGGAAGGTTACGCCGGAGTTCCACAGGACTCTTTTCAATTTTGCTTCTTTTTGCTTCGTATTGGCACTGGTCCGCGATAGAACAAGGGTAGCGGATTGGACTGCCATTTATGGACTGACTTACCTATAATCATTTAATACATTTTATTTAGTTTAGTTTTACCTGTAACAAATTTTTTATACGAGTGCAAGCAATTTATTTGAATGTTAAGTCAACATCCAAAATCAACTGGGAATTGACCTGCTCAAGCCATTGATATAACTCAAAAATTTTATGCAATAATAATAGAAGGATCTATCATAGGATAGTTATCCATCACACGACATCTTTTAAAATTGTCTACAATCGTAGCTTAATATACATATTGTATAGATCACTATGATAAATAAAACAAACAAAAAAATTAATGTTGAAATAAAATAGATTAATTAATGATATTTTTATATTATGTGATTTTTGAAAGGCCGTCAAAGGGCGAACAATATTTTTACTATATATTTTTATGAGATATTAATAAATGATTTGAAAATATAAAAAAAATTAAATTAAAAATAGTTAAACTTTGAAAATATAAAAAAGTAAATTTCTTAAAAAAAAAACAATAATTTTTAGAAGCGTAAACATTCTTTTTCACAATAATCTAACTAAACTGGTCAGAAGAATAAATGATTTGCGATTTCCTAACCTATTTGAAGATTTTCACATGTCCGTACTAATTAAAATCAATAATATGGGTTAAAAAAATTGTTATGTGTATTAAAATCATTTTGATTGTTTTGCATAATTTAAATTTTATAGATTATTTTAAATCAATCTACAAAACTTAAATCAGTTTAACACGATTAATAATATTTTCGAGGACACATATGAGCATAATGAAGCCCGATATACAAAAGCATAATATTTAACTATTTTAGTTACTATTCTGTAAATTTAATTGCATTTAAACTTAACTTGAAATTCATTCAAGTATACTCCCGGAATAAAAATACAGGTTTTTTATGATTACTAATTTGCTAAAAATTTCACATTTCCTTAATTAGGATGATTTTAAATATATGTACTGTTGAATTAAAAACAACCTTAAATTGATCATATTGTTTTAATATCATTGAAAATTTATTAATATTATTTAAAAAATTGAAATTTTATTGATTAATTTGAGTTTAAAATTTCCACTTCTTAATGTTTTGATAATTTTCAAATTTATCAATATTAAAAAATCATTAAATATTGTAGAAAGTAGGTATAATAAATTTAAAGTCAGTTTTTTAGGTCAAAAAATATTCAATAAGATAAAAAAAATTAATTTTATATTCATCATTACCAAAATCAAATTTTTAGTTCCACAACGGTCTTGATCTGTATAAGTTAATTATTTTGTTAATAAAATTTGTGATGGCAGATTGAATAATTGAAACATTTCTAGCACAATGCAATATACCGCAAATATTGAACAAAACAATTTTGAATTAAATTTAACAATATAAATATATTAATGAATGCGAAGCTTTGCTTACGGAAGATTTTGTGCGCTTCTTTCCCCGATTGTTCAAATTGCACTCTCTCAAGTTTGTCGTCTCCACCGGACAACCAGTCATGTTCGACTTCTCCGCAAGTAGTTTTTTGCCGCTGTTTGCCTCATCATCTGATAAAGAATATTTTGAAGACATGTTCTAAATCAAAAACTTAAAAAATGAATTAAAAAATTTATCAAAATGTTTTGCCATCCAAAATTAATTTAGTTCAAATGCACACTGTGAAAATTTTGTTTTCAGGCTACGTGATTGTATTACACGTAGGTATATTTACAGATTTTGTTTTTTTCTGTTGAAGCTGTTAAATAAAAATTGTTTTTAAAAGATCAGAGAGCAAACAAGAGAATATGTTTTCCTACTATCTGGGCACTGTTAATATTTTCAAATAAAATTTATCTGAAATGATAGATTGTTAAGAATAATTATGCTGCACAAATATTATGATAAAATAAAAAACATTTGTTTTTCTAGAAATGTCAGTAGCTGTTTGTCAGATAGTAAAGGTACCATCCAATTTATGCACAAAGCGATAAAAAATGTGAAAAAGCTAATACGAAAACAGAATGTAAAATGATCTCCTGGGCAATTTTTTGATCTCTCAAGACACCACTTATTATAAGTTCCAACAAACATTATTTTCACCTAAATCTTGGCATTTGTGGATTTTATTTATTACTGTTTTGTAGGACGTTTCTTTACGTCTTACGTTAGATGTGGCCGTAGGAATATGTTTCGCAGCAATGCCATCAATCTGTTCAAATATATAATTATAAATGGTAGTCTGCTCGAAAGCAGGTCCATAGTGTCAGAACACCACAAAATAATGATTCCTTATCTTTCCCTTTTTTATTATTTCCGTTACCATTTTATTACCATTAATCACTTTTATATTCATTTTTCTTTCCAAACTTCTGCTTCCATGCTTTCTGGTCTTGTGTTTCGGCATTCAGTTTCCTGTATTTTTTCTTTATGCGCAAATCATCAATCATCTGCATTCTTCTTCCTCCCAGTCCTTTTAGTCCTTCGACGACGTCGTGTAGGAGGCACTCATTGCAGAATAGATCCAATCCAGTTTCCTTTCCTTCGTGCTCGTGCTCAGTAAAGTTCTTTCCTCGCTCACTCTTCTTTGCTCTCAATTATTAATTTACGACATGAAGATGAGCCTATGCTATATTTCTAATACGCGTTTGTTACGCTCAATATGTCAAGATATTATTCATTACAAAGCTCTTTGGCATTAAGTGCGTGTTTAGTGTTCATTTAAATTATGAGTTTTAGCAACTTTTGTCATTGCATTAAATTTTATAATTTACGACCATATGTTGTCAGTGGGCTTGTACATGTTTGCAAACAAGACGAGAGTCAATCAGTTATTGAACGGCAAAAATGTTGGTTAAATATTTTTCATACTGTTTGTTTGGGCTCGCCCGTAGGTAAGCGGTTAAGAGCGACGGGACTTGTTTCACAGGTCCCGGGTTCGATACCCACTTCGAGCAGCAGTGATAACGATTGTCAGGCAGCAGTGATAACGATTTTCACTTGGAAATATAGATAGCAATATGTTTCGAAGTGAAAATAGCTCTCACCCGGCATTGCTGCCCCATACTCGCCCTATTACAGAAATTGTAATAATAATTTATCATACAGAGATGTGACAACTGATTTGGTTGCCGTACTAGTATTAAGTCAAAATTAGCACAACAGCTTATAAGACTATTAGGTTCTGATTGCTGTTCAAAAATTATATGAAAAAATACTGTTTGCTGAATAAAGTTATCTGATTCTGAGTTTAACTTTAGAAATTGTTAGAGTTAGTTGCAAAATATTGAAAATTAGAATATAAGGTGATCATGTTCAATTCCAACGTTGGTTAAATATTGTTTTGTTGAAAAAACTAATAAAACATATTTAAATATAATCTTGAACTTTGTGTACTACTTTTTTTCCTTACTAGTAAGTAGGTGCATGTATGCAATGTAGGATATGGTTGCTCAAGTCGTACTGGTGTTATAATTTCTCTGATAATTATAAAATATATAATAAAGTACCATTATATAATACTATTTAGTTCAGGCACCAAAGGTTACAATTTGAATGTTTTCCAACTTTGTAAAACAGAAATATGAACTGATATTTGTGACTCACGATCAGCTGTAAGCCTTTCATGTATGACAATAATATAATTCCGTATTAATTTATTAACTATTATTTATTTATATTACTGATTTCATGATCGCATGCATATATCCATGATAAAATTTATTCGCAATATACCATTAGTTTCAATTTCAAACATCGAAGGCAATGTAGTTTAAATTGTTCGTATGCAAAACTTCTTAGTCGTACCGCCTTATGAATTTTTTGATAAACACGAAAAAATAATGTGTAAGTACAATGTTACAAAGGTTTATCTCAAATTGAAAAACACCAGGTGGGTGTGAACAATTAATGTTGCATCTTCATGAACAGTTCCATCTTCATTCTTAGCACCCATAGACTTCATCATTTTAAAAGTACGTTTGCTACTTTTTGAGATTGCCATTATATTTCAGGTATTTGCTTTAAAAAAATACCCCAAGTTGTATTAGACGCGTGTTCAATTTTCAATGATGTGTAAATGATAAATCCACTCGAAATACTTATAAATCACTCATAAATTAATTTATTTATCATAGATTAAGTCGATTATTTGCACGTATCGGAAAGTTCATATAACTTACCTGAAGGCAAAATACCACTTTCAACTAGTTAACTTCCCGTAGGGCAAGTTATAGTAATCGCAAAAAAATCGAAAATGAAAATTTTTATAGATCTTTACGTTTCTAAACCTTCTGAACATTTTGGCATATCTTAAAAAAAATGGATGTATGTGTGCATGTATGTATGTATGTGCGGATACAAATTTCCGTCGACGATTTTGAGAACGCGGATCAACCGATTTGAATAATTCAAAAAACATTCGATTCGTATTGATAAGGAGACGTGCTGCTTAGTTTTTGGCGAAGGCAGGTCTAGCCGTTTCGAAGATACGGGAAAAAAAGTGCCAAAAACGGTAACTCAGTTTTTAAGAGAACAGAGCGTCCGATTTGAATAATTCAAAAAACACTTTATTTGTATTAACTAAATGAAGAACTGTTCACATTTTTGGAAAGGCAGGTCCAACCACTTTGGAGATATGGAGAAAAAAGTAAAACAATGAGCCATTTGGCGGTCAAAAATGAACATTAAACATATGCACATTAGAGTATCATATATTTTATATAAATTTTAATAATGAATACAAATATTATATTGTTTTAGTGCTACACGCGCTATCGCGTATTGATATTTTGTCTCTAGAACAGGTACAAAGCGCGGTCGCGCTGTCATTTTAGTACGAGTTTGTTGGAGCAAAAAATGATCATGCTGTGAAATGAAAATGCCGAAACTTGAATGTTTAACAAATTTCAGAAATTACAATTTTATTTCAACACGGTATGTTTTTGCACATGATGGTTCGAAGAAGGTTTCGAATATGGTTCAATATGGTTCGAAATTCTATTAAAAGTTTCAAATCATTGGTCAACTTTTATTGATTATTTTTAATTACTCGAATTTTGAATTGCGGTACGGGAAGTACCAGCAATTTGCCTTAAGGCTCGATGCCGTAATTGCCTTAAGACAGAATTCCACTTACAGCTAGTTTTTATATAATAACCGTTTAATATAATACCCAAGGATAAGATTCCCGACAGCAATTTTAAACAAAAGTATAAGGCAATAAGTCTAAAATTCATTCTACATCTGAATTTAAATTCTTAAACCGTTAAAAATCATTTCATATTCGCGATATTTTAAGAAAAAAAAAAGAAATATCCTTTTCTTTCACTATTTTTTCTTTATTAACAAATCTCTCTTATTAAATAAATTGCTAGATATAGAATAAATCTACTGAGACTTCTATAAAATGGATGTCCATGAAAAGTAAGTCTACAACATCAAAATAGTAACCTATGTGGTGACAGAAAGCAAAAAACAACAGGCACATAGTTGAAGCTCGACATTTTCATCGTTTGCTCGGCGATGCATTCAAAAGCATACAGTTGACACATTTCGGGGGCCACAATACAGACATGGGCGCTGTTCCGGAGTTTGGGAAGTTCAGTGTCCTTTTCAGGGCGACACTTCAAACCGACCGACGAACGATAGCGACGCTTAGAAAGAGTTGCGTCTTGTATTACGGTTATATTATACAGGGAGCCTTTACAACGATCTCCGCACAATTAACGGAGCTATATGGGATAGAATCGCTTGTGATTACCAATTCAAAATGCATTATTTAATTTTTGTAATAGAGTAAGGCAGGGTACGAAGGTCCAATTTGACTTTAAGTAGGTATACAGTCTAAACCAGTGATTCCCAACCTTTTTTGGGCCCCGCTCCACCTTGGATTATATAAAAACGTTATGTCCCTCCCCCCATACAAAATTTTTCTACTCCTGCAAAAACATGAATGATAACTTTTAAGATGAAATCACTATTAAATTGTTATTGAACATCAGAAGTAAAATTTCGGAATAAGCCCAAAAACGGAAATTTCAAACTAATTTTATTACTGTTTTTTTTTATTGAGCTTGGTGCATGCTGCACAAAGAGTTTATATTAGGTTCTAACTTACTGAGCTTTAATCTCATGTCTCCACGTTGTGTTATTTCAAGTCTATTGCTTTTTTACCGATAAATTATAGCAAATTTTTGTACTTATGGTTATATTTGGGCATATGGTTTCAGTTTCTTTATAAAGCCATTTCTTAACGAGTCTACTTAGCTAGTTGATATTTTCTTAACTCAGAACGGAATTATATCTGATAGTAGTTATCAGAGGTTGGCAAGTAAGTGCTTATTTTTGTTAAGAATTGGGAGTTATCGTTGGCAACTAAGTAAGTGCGCATTTTTGTTAGTAAATCAAAGACAATTTGTGCGTGGAATGAAATTACTTTGTTCTCTAATGTATATACCATTTTAAACGATTGTGATGGATAACTTTTTGTTATTTTTCAAGAAGCATCATTATTCCAAGTTTAAAACTTCCAGTATTTTATAACAAAATCTGAATTGGGCATCACATTCAAATTTTTTAATTGCCCCCCTGAGTTTACAAATTGCCCCATATTAAAAAATTATCTTGTCAATGGGCGTGCCCAGTATTAAAAAATTATCTCTGAAAGTTTTAGCTCCGAATATTAACTTTAAGATTGTCCGCACTCCAATCAAAGTTTCTTGGTTTTTCTTCTTGAGTAAATACTTATTTTATAGCCCATATCAAATTTTTGTTGTGAATTTTCTATTTGTGATCAAAATAACAAATACAATGTTATTCTCAAAATTTTGATTTCCATAGAAAATTTGGCAGGAGTGCGGACTATCCTAAAATTAATATCAAGATCATAAACTTTCAGAGAATTTTTTTATCCATTTGGAAGCGTTTGAGTCCCTGGAATCAGAAAAATTTAAAAATACTTATGTTAAGGACCACCCTAATATATATAATATATTGACTTTTTGTTCGACGTTGAAACGATATATATATATATATATATATATATATATATATATCGATGTATAAAAAATATGAGATTATCAGACTACTAAAAATTAGTAAGCATAAACCACTTCAAATATGCGAAATCATGCGACAGAAAATCACCAACAATCAAGCGGATCAGAAAGAACTCTTCAACTCAACTCTTTTGTTTGTTTTTTAAACTGCAGCTGTATAAAAATATTAAATGTGAATTAGAATTTAAGATAAGTTAAATTATCACAGTGCTGGTTTATTATTGTATCAAATTAGGCTTTGTTTTGTAGCGAGGAACACGATCGGGCCATGTCTGGTAGCGAAATTATCGGCACCGCCTAAGACATCGCGTACTCATTACTCAAGCAACGATTTACTGTCATCGCGACGGACGCAGACGACGAAAAATAAAATGAAGCAGTTTTACCAAGTCGATCGCATTATAAGCGTTTTGCATGCCGACGAGTTCTTTCGCATATCATAATCCTCGCAAAACCTGATCGCTAAAACAACTGTTTTTTCTTTTAACGTCTTTATAATCGCACAGGCTGAAGGCAATAATTAATCTATTCTCAGTAATGTTGTAGGCATCGCAGATTGCTTAAGCGCCGAACGACCGTTTATTTTCAATTGCATGCACAGTTTAACGTCGATCATTTGATGGTGCGACTTTTATTAAATCCGCTCTATAATTAATATCCCAGAGACAGAGCCTGGTGCTGCTTTTTGGTTGCTTCTGGCGACGCGGCGAGATGCTTCGGATGCAATCGGGATGAATGACTGATAAATGTCACGACGAAATACATTCACTAATGATAAATGAAAATTTACAGTAGAGAATCTTACACCCTGATGTAATACTATACTATAACTACTACGTATGTTTTTCTGCCACGTAGTTATGAAATCTTCTTTTTTATTGTTTGTATATTATGTATTTGTTGCAGTTCTTATTACAATCACTGACTTGTTACTTTTATACTAAATTACTAAGTTATAATTAAGGAAGATATTTATATTCATTATTTAAATATTACACACGTTGTTTTGCGGACTTTACTTTTAGAAGTGGTCAATTAGTCCCATTAAACTCTCCGCTACCCCCTCTATCAGGGGTAGCAACCATCCCGTGTAAAAGCTCAATGCCATAAAGATTGCTACTTCATGGCCAATATAATAAAATAAAAACACGTTCGAACAACGTAACAAAAAACTACTAAATAACTTCTAACTTTAAGATATAAAGTAAATAATAACTATTACTGTGTCATATAAATAAGTAAATTTCAATGAATTATTTGGAATATGAAATGAAACATAAAAATAGTACAAAACTCAAAATGAGGAAAATGGCATTTATGAAAAAAATCCAATACCTATTGAAATTAGAATACCGATTAAATATGTTTTAAGTTGATAGTTTTCATTTTAAACTAGTGGTGTATGGCATCGTGCTTTAAGGCAAATAGCTGGAAAGTATTTTTTTTACTTTTTTTACTCGATCTTGCTAGACCTGCCTTCCCAAAAATTTAATCAGTTCTTTATTTTGTTAATCTAAGTAAAATGTTTTTTGAATTATTAAGTAAGTTCTCTTAAAAACTGAATTAACATTTTTGGTACTTTTTGCCCCGTATCTTGAATCGAATGTTTCAAATCCGCTGAACCGTGTTCCCAAAATTGGCGACAAAAAATGTATCCGAACATACACAACGCAGAGATATATAAAAATTTTAATTTTCGATTTTATTGCGATTACTAAAACTTACCCTACGTATAGTTAATAATTGATTAACTATGATCAATACAAAATATTTCTTATAATATAATATTCAAAACATTTTATGGCATACTAAATTGTATAAAAAATATAATAAATATATATAATAATAATAATACTGTATTTACAAACGATGGATTTGTCATAAAATCAAATCATACAAGAAAAAAGCGAGTATCACAACCGTCCACTACCGAGGGATGAAAATAGGTTGAGAAACAATATCTATAAACATCAATAACGACTTTTTATTGTCGTTAATAACAATAATATGTAACACAACACAACATGAACATTGAAACAGAGCTTTTGAATGAAATATCACAATATATAACAAATCATTTTTTTGTATATTTTGTATATTTTAAGTAAAGTTAATAAGATTTTTTTGTATTTTTTTAACTCAATTTTCCGTTTTCTTTCTCTTTCGATTTTTTATCTTAGTTAAGTTTTATTTTATCCGTTTAATCTTTACCCGAAAACGAATACATGTCACAAACGAACGCAACGCACACTTTTAAAAACAAATCATCGTTATAAGTGAGATGAATTATCTAAACTAAAACTAGTTGCTGGTAAATAACTACTAATGTTTAACTTAGAGCAAAATAATATACAACGTGATTTATCAGTATTCAATTAACAGTTAATTAAAAGAATTCGAACATGAAAATTCACTTTGAACAATGCGATTACGTTAATGTAAGGCACCGACTAAAAGAAATAATGGAAACTTGTTCGAATAGTCATTCTTCATCTTTCTCTCTTTGGACCCTATCTCAAAATCATACCTATAGTTGAAAGTTACTACCGTATGCTGGCACAATCATACCGAGTTTTTGGAAAAAGATCGACAGTTCTAATTTGAATGATTCTTTTCCTGAATGTGAATAAAGTCTTCAATGTGGATCTTATAAATGGTTTGGACAATCAAATTCTTATTGTACGAAATCGATTAAAATTCCTTCATTAAATGTGTATAAAATAATATAAATTAAGAAAAATATTAATTATCATGTGTAAATTAATTATTTGCATATTGGAATAATTGAAACAATTTTTTTGGAATGAAGTTTTCAATTTGATTGAGTATTTTATAAGACATATCCAAAATTTATAGATTTATCTCATATTTTCATATGCATAACATATTTCGTATATATTCATAAAATATTTTCTATTGCAATTTGATGAATAGATTCAGCCTTAATTAATATGCTAATGAGATATAACATTAGAAGATAAATAAAAATGATCAAAATACTCATGCAAAATTATGTATACATTGATTGTGTAAATTGTATGAATTTAAATTTAACTGGTTGATACAGGAAAGTAAAAAGTGGTATTAGAAAAGCACATTATTTAACTGAGTAGTTGTTAATCATCTATGATCTATAACTGATCTATTCATCATCTATGACAAATCATTTTTTTCAAGATTTGTAAACTTATTAACACTTAATACTTATTATTTAATCATTAAATCATTTTTATTAACTTCCGTTATTGAATAATGAACTCAACATTATGATTGCATAACAAATTAGCATGTGCGGTATCATTACACAACTGTTTAAAACCCACATCATTAACATAAATCATTATTAATCCGCACATAGCATGATTTAATTGAAAAGTTAGCTAATTAAGGTTTTTAAACACCTCATATGATAAACTGGTAACAACTTTTAATGGTATAGAAATAAACATGACAACTGTAGAAAGCTGATTAGTATATTTTTCGCGCCATAAACAGTAGACGCATATAAATAAGTGGTAAATTAACAATCATTAGAAAGTTTATATTTACACTAATTTAATCTGATTCTGGAAAACTATATTTTCCTCTTGAGCGTTAAACTTTATTTGATTCATTTAAAATTAATTTAAATTGGATACTAGAACATAATACAAATTCACAAGCTATAATTAGATGAGAAACATTGCAGTTAGGTTATTTATTCATTTTACGTACAAAAAGTGTCAGATTTGATTGATTTGAAATAACTCAGTCAGTACAATATACAAATATGTTGAATATTTGTATATTGTTGAACGTACACATTTTTTATTCAAATTCCAGGAAGAAAAGTTTATGTTTTCCACAGAAAATCCAATTTGCTAATTTAATGGTTTCTAGATTTTTCAAGTCGTTCTGAATCGAATATGTATAGGTGAGCCGAAATTCAGATCGGACTGTTTTTTTGTACTCAATTGTTAAAACATTTCTGAAGAAATCATTTTTATGAAGCTTTTTATAAGATTGTAAAGTTCATGAAGTTAACGTACATTCTATACTATAATATTTATTACAGGCCTTCAAAAAGTGGTTGAGTAGTATAAAAATTTATCAAAGTTTAGAATAATAAGCAACCTCAAGATTTAGAATTTTAGCGTCACCATTTTAAAAGTTGCTAAATCACAATTTTTATAAATTAAGTGAATTATACCTATATATCGGAAAGTTTTACGAAATTAATTATTTGTAATTATTTTAATCATTCATTCATTATACTTGAATAGTTTTAGGGAGTCTTGTCTTTTGTTAATGTTAAATACAATTCACAATCCAAATACTGTCAAACTATTTGAGAATTTTATCTAATAACCCCACCTCATTAGATAATAAATTACGTATATATTAAGAAAGTATGTAAACAACTAATAAATTAATACTAAAAATTCTAAAACTTTCATTAATTATATTGTCGGAAAAGGGTTCTAAAACCATTTAATTTATGTGAATCGAAAAATAGAAGTGTTTATTACTCGTATTTATATGAAATAATCAGTATGAGAGGAGTTAGCTCTTATGAATAGCAATAGTTTAACATTTACTAATAATAATACATAAAATTTATTGAATAAATAAAAAAAAATATCAATGAAAATTATTCAATAACTAATTACAATTGTTTTAAATATTTCCAAATAGATTAATTATTATAAATACTGCAATTTTTTAGGTGTTTATTGAATTCTACAACAGAAAATTGTCAAATTTTTTTTAAATTTGATTATTTGGTAATTTTTATTTTTAATCGGTTAATCCGTGTTTCCAAAATTGTCGACAAAAATTTATATCCGCACGCATACACACATACATCCATTATACTAAAATGTTCAAAAACCTTCAAAACGTAAAGATATATAAAAATTTTCATGTTCGATTTTTTTGCGATTACTGTAACTTACCCTACGGGAAGTTAAAAATCACTAAAGTTAATGAACAAATTAGTCTTCACAGCAAGATATTAATAATTATACAAGAAAAAATAATGAAACAGCACAAGTCATTATTCTAATTGTCGAATCAAGTTGCTCAATTGTCTCGGAAATTTTCAAACCACTTTGAGGAAGTTAATTTTTTTATACAACCCTGGCTCAGATAATATTGCGTTTTTTAAAGACTAGTTTAGTTTTCGATTTTAAATTTTGCTAATAAAAAACACATACGGACTCATATGCGCTTAATTTTCTCATGTTTGCATTTCGTCTTGCAGTTGTTTGCTGAAGTCAAATTGAATTTGCATGTCGCATATTTCTTAATGGTTCTCTCGATACTTATTGCACGGCAATGGCCATGGGCCCTATGTGCAGAAAAAACATATCGTCATATCGATGTATTTTAGTTATTTACAAGTAACGATAAGCCGTCAGACAAATCGAAGATTCCTTGAATACTGTTTGAACAAATTTTAACGTTGAATCCGTTAATTCAATATGTAATGAATTTACATTTGCATGGTTATAATTGTTGGTTTGGCAAACGAAAATTAACACATTTACAAAATTCGAATCATATTTGTTTTGCAAAATTTATTATTGCCAAACAAAATTGAACTTTGATTATGAGCTAGTTTTTCTTAATTTTTTTTTTTTCGAACAGAAATCATAAGTTAGGAGTACTATAAGCTGTTGTGCTCATTTGACTTAATACTATTTCCAATACTAGTCGGTTGTACAGATGGCAACCCAAATGGGGAAATATTTATTGATGCAGCATTGTCAGATGAGGAAAATTTTTGCTCTCTTATTATTAATTTGTTTTTAATTATACAGAGGTAAACTTTAATGAAGATTATTATATTGCAATAACTATATAGGGTGGTCCATTTAAAAATTGGAATTTATCGATAGCAACTTGCCTGTAGGCCACACCATGCGGAATTCGAAGTTGCGATATATGGGAAAAAACTAAGATTTTGAGACCTTTCTAACGATGTATAATACTTTATATATTTTTCACAGAAATATCTAAACCGTAATATCACAAGATCGCTAGGACCACTAGATGGACCACCCGTTACTTGCAATGATGGCCACCCTATATAGTTCTCTCTACATTTTAATTTTGAGTGACATGAAACACATGAGATGTATACACAAATAAAACAGATAAATATTTTTTGCAATTTATTATTATTAACAATATAAAACATTTATTCGAATAAATTTATTTCTATGTTATATTAAAATTTTGAAACATGATGAATTACGGTGACTTATATTATTCGATCATCTATGAAAATTACATTGTATTGTGTATCTTCAGAAACAATGTTTTTTATTTTATGTTTCAACTGTTAATTAACATCGAGTAACAGAGATTGATTGTGCAGTTAAATTAAATAACAAAGTAAAAAAGCACATTCATTAAGATATATCCATATGTTGATATGTTATTTAAACCAAGAGAAATTAAAATAACATGCAGGAAAATAACAAAATTGATAAGTAATAAAAGAAAATGAATTTGCATTTGAAATTTCGTGACTTCTATAAATCTAACGATGATGTTACAATTTAACTTTTAACAAAAAAAAATAAGAATAATTTCTGCAAGCAATAATAACAATTTTTGCTGTTTTCTGACTTCATTTTATCCAAAAACAAATTAATGGTGTATGGCATCGTGCCTTAAAACAAATTACTGGAACTTCCCGTAGCTTAATGAAATATTCGAGGAATATTATATGTTTTCAAATAGAGTATTATAAATAATGTAATTTTCATTATTCTTATTTTATAAAAAGTAGATAAACAAAACTTAGTCAATCGGATTTAAAATGAAGAATATTGTCTAATATTTCTAAAAATAAGTATTATATAAACTGTATTTTAAAGTTAAAATTATTTATTTGAAGGACATAAGTGATGTTTAGAACTTTAACTAGAATTTGAATTAAAATCCGAATTATTTTTCGATATCCAATTTTTTTTTGAAAATTAAAAAAAAAATTTATTAAGAACAATTTTTTCCCTAAAAGCAATCGTTTCGTCAGCACAAGCAGTTTTGTTAAATCATTCGAATCAGATGTTTAGTTCTCTCAAAAACTGCCATTTAGCTCCATATTTCTGAAAAGGCTGCACCTGCCTTTGACAAAATCTAATCACCACTTCTCCCCTTCATTACGAATCGAGTATTTTTTGGATCACTCAAATCGGTTGATCCGTTCTTTAAGAAACTGACAGTTTTAGCACTTTTTGCTCTATATTTTCGAATCCGCTGGATCTAACTTTGTCAAAAACTAATCAACACGTCTTCTCATCAATTGGAATCGAATATTTCTTGAATCATTTAAATCAGTTAATCCATACGACAGAAATCGCCGACGAACAATTGTCTCCACACAAACACACACATCTATTTTTTCTGAGGTATGCCAAAATGTTCAGAAACCCCTGAAACGTGAAGATATGCAAACATTTTAATTTTCGACTTTTGACCCATTACTATAGCTACGGGAAGTTAATAAAACATAATTTCCTTTCTATCTTGCCTTTCCCGTCTAAAGCAAATGCCTTAATTTATATTATGTTGCTCCAAGAGAGCATATAGTAATAGCTGTATATTATCTAACAATGAAATGAAAACGCAGTTTGAAATATTCCATCGGCCAAATAAATTCGAATTTAGCGTCATGCGGGCATTATAGAGTCGCCGTTCACGCCCGAGCTCATACAACTCATGCCTATGTGTTTATATGGCGGGCATGGTGGCTGCGGTTCTTTTTTGTTATTATTATTATTATTATTATGGTATTATTTGATCCTAAAAACAAAATGGAAGATTGAGATTGTCTCAGTGCGAGCGAGAGAATGACAGGGTCCGTCCGAGGTTTGCGGTGCATCGACCTCCAATCAATATACACGAGTTAAATAAAACAAGAGTTGAATAAAAAATAGCAAATCCTCGTCTCTTCCATTTAGAAGTAAGTGCAAATGTGTGCATAATGCGTGTGAGCGTTCGTAATGCGGAGTTACATCGCTTATTGGCAACCGGACATAAAGGAGCCCCGTTTGCTTCTTGATTAGATTCGTTCATGCTGATACTGAATTGTTGCATTATTGTGCTCGAAGGTCCATATTTAACAACTCATTTAGAAGAACAACAATACATATAGCATAACTTCAAATAAATTTGTAATGTTTTAATAACAAGTAATTAATAACACAGGTCCACAAAATAAAAAATTTCTGTGTTGGGTGTGCGGCATATGTTTTCCAATGCAGTGTTTACCGATGAACACGAATCTAAAGTCAAAATTGGGGGTCAAATGGTAAAAAATTGAATAAATTAAAAAAAAACAACAAGATCTCCGATCTTTCTCCGATTCTTCTCCATAATATTCAAAATCTTCTATATCCGTCGTTCCCTGGAACTTTTTATTTTGAATGTCTATTGAGGTTCAATTAAATGTTCTGTTTTTTTTGCAGAATTTAGCAGCTTCTCGGTAATCTGCAACCACGTTTGCAATTTGAATATCTGAAAATGTATAGAAATACTGCTGTATTCTACAAAAAAACCTAATAGATCATTTAAGTGATTACTCAATAGAAATTCAAGGTAAAAAGAGCCAGCAAACGACAAAAATTATCAGATCATAAGTATCAAGCAGAATAATTACTAGATCGGATATTTTGTTGTTTTTTTTTAAATTATTCTCAATTTTTGCCGTTTGACTCCCAATTTTGACTTTATATTCGTGTTAAGCGCTAAAAACTTCATTGAAATAATATAATCCATCATGCTAACTAATAATAATATTCCTGGATGCAATGGTCAATATGGACATTTATTAACTAGAGTGCACTCTTCATATCATTTCAGTCAAATATGCTTTGGTTATAAATAGTTCGTATACAACTAGCTAATATTCATAATATAAGTTTATATAGGAAAAATACGGGCAAAATGGTACATATGAATAAAATGTTGAAGCAACTTTACTTAAAAAATGGATAGTATAACATAAAGAAACCTGTAATCACAATTGTGTCAGTTGTTGAGCGTCATTGTGACAGTCTTGTAGCAGTAATCCGTTAAAACATGTATCCCTCCTTCAGAAGTTTATTTTAAGGATGGTCATGTTTTTATGGGATTCTTTTATTGCAATTTGTAATTATTTCCATTAAAATCATTAAATTTACGCCAGTACTAGCTAGTAATTTCAATCAGTTTTATTGCAGTTATCAAGTGTTTGATGAAATTTTGATTATTTATTCTTTTTTTTTTCACTCTCGGACAAATACTTATACAATAGACAAAATGATATATTACTATTTCGAAAGCACTGCGGAGTAGTTCACTCGAGGCCAAGAAAATAGAAAATTGAAACTTATAAAATTGGGATTTATTGTTACTACTTCTAAAAACCAAAGAATCCTCCGGTGCATATTAGACTGCATATTAGAGACTTTTATTTGTTGTAAAATCCTCTTTTCCCACTCTAAGCCCGGCGAAACTTTTTTTACGACGAATGACTTCTTACTTCTGTAGGCGCTTCCCATAGAGTAAGTTGTTGTAATCGTACAAAAATCGAAATTAAAAATTTTTGCATATCTTTAATATTTTATGTTTGAATATCAATTTTAACTAAAGTTCTAAAGCTCACTTATGTACTTCAAATAAATAATTTTAACTTTGTAATTCAGTTTATATAATTTCTATAAATATTAGACAATGCCCTTCATTTTAAATCCGATTAATCAAGTTTTTTTACTTACTTTTCTGTAAACATGTATAAACGTCGTCGTCCAATACATAAGCTCTTATATTTTGTTTATAAAATAAGGATAATGAATGTTACAGTATTTATAATAACCTATTTAAAAACATTTAATATTTCTCTAATATTTCATTATGGTACAGGAAGCTCTAGCAACTTGCCTTAAGGCACGATGCTATACACCACTAGTTTATGAAAAAAAATAGTCATTCTAAAAAAATAGTATTTTAGCATTTTGCAGGTCCTATATAGACCGAATAAAATTAGTTAAATTTTTCCTTAATAAATATGTTATTATAGTTCATACTTAATTAAATAATATCATTAAATGAATAAATATCATTAAAAAACAAAACTTCAAGTTATTTTGTCCGTACTTTTTCTAATAAAAAAGTAGTTTGATATTTGAATGATTTTCTACGTGCAAATACTTAAATAAAATTGTAACACATAATTAATAGTTACACATATGAAAGTAAATTTAAGGTATCTATTTCAAATTCTTGAATATAAAACATATTCATGTACGCTTGCTAATTAATAAATATATAGTATGTATATACAAATTAATATACGCATTAAGTAACTAATATATTTTAATCATAAATTATCAATATCATCGATCCCTCAAACAAACTAATTCAAAATGTAGCATCAATGTAATAATCCTATTTAATCATAATTATAATCAATAAGCAATAAACACAAAGCATTGTATTGATGTTTGATTTTGCATTAAAACAATTTCCTTACTGCTAGTGTACGTACGACCGAAAACCAAATTATAACAGTTGCTATGGGGCATTGGTTGGATTTCATGTCGACAATAGAAATTCAACTAAAGCAATTCACTTGGCTCAGAACTGAAACCCACCAAATTCCTTGTTGACCCGAGAATAGACGCATATAATAGGCGGTGCGGAAAGTGAAGTTTGCTCGGAAGTTGACTTCATTGAGTTACGCATGGCGTTCGAGGACGAAGCCTGCGTGCGCCCGCAGGACGTAGACGCCGCGGGTCTGCTTGTCGACGCACATACAGGGGTTGATAAAGATTGACAGAGAGAATGCATTTACGCGGTTAAATTTTCTTCTTGACTTTTGATGAATTATTATTAATTAATTCAATTTTATATTAATTCAATTAAATTAATAATTATTTTCGTTAATGCTTATAATACTATTAATCACATAGATAAGATACATAGAGTATAGCGGGGCTTAAAGGTCCGCGGGTAAAAAAAATCAACCGATATTTCGAAAACCAGTAATGTTAAGATTTTTTTTTAACAACAATATTTAAAAGAAGAGGGGAAGAGATGTATAACCAGCCATCATCTTAATTAACTTCCCGTAGTAGTAATCGCAAAAAAATCGAAAATGAAAATTTTTATATGTCTTTACGTTTCAAAACTTCTGAACATTTTGGCATACCTTAGAAATAATGGATGCATGTGTGTGTGTATGTGTGTGTGCGTGTATGCGTGTGTGTGCTTGAATACAAATTTTCGTCGACGATTTCGGGAACACGGATGAAGCGATTTGAATAATTCAAAAAGCATTCGATTCGTATTGATAAGGAGACGTGCTGATTAGTTTTTGGCGGAGGCAGGTCTAGTCGTTCCGAAAATATGGGGCAAAAAGTGCCAAAAACGGTAACTCAGTTTTCAAGAGAACGGAGCGTCCGATTTGACATTTTACTTGTATTAACACTATGCCGTCCGGCGACACCACAGTGGTGTCGAGCGCGAACTAGCGCTTAACAGCCGGCGACACCACAGTGGTGTCATGAGCACAGTATCTTCCTTTGGCCAGTGGCAGAAATCTTTCCATCCTGTTGGTGTTTTAATTTAGATAACAAAAAGTTACACCCCTCAACATTAGTAAGAACTAAAAATTTATAATTTTTCGATAATATTCAGAATGGGCGGGGACAAGCAAAGTGATAACGAATTAGCACTACCGGCGCCAAGCGAATAAATTTTTACAAGACGTGCGGACGGCAAAGTGTTAACAAGATGAACAACTGATCAAATTTTCATGAAAGCAGGTCTAGCGGTTTCGGAGATCTAGTAAAAAAAGTAAAAAAATGCCATCTGGCGGTCAAAAATGATCATTAGACATATGCACATCAAATTATCAGATATTTTATATAGATTTTAACAATAAGTATAAATTTGGTTTACATTCCTATGGGTTCTGTACCAATGTTTATCCATTAGACAGCGACGCGGCGCTTAAGCGCTTTATATTTTGTCTCTATGCAGTTGAAGCAGTACGATTGCTTTGAAAAAAAGTTCAGATCTTCCAAAATATGTCAAAATAAAGAAAACATTTTTTTTTTTCAAAAAAAAAAAAATATTTTTTTTTTTTTAAATTTTTTTTTCAAAAAAAATAATTTTTTGTCCAATTTATAGTTTCTCAAAAATCTTATTTTTTCGAAGTAAATTTCTTTCAAAAATGTTAATCGTTTTTAAAAAAATAATAATTTTTGGTACGGGAAGTTCCAGCAATTTGCCTTAAGGCACGATGCCTTAATTGCCTTAAGACAGAATTTCGCTTACAGCTAGTTTAATATTCAAATGACCTCAGTCCATCTGAGCCGATCTGTTACCGCGGCCGGATTTCCGATGAGGCCGTGCGACGTGTCGCGCCACGGGGCATCGCGGTGCATGGTGCATCGTATCATAGGTGGTGCGGTCGATGGGACGGACGGTACTTACGCCCGGCACAACAGACCGAAATGCGCTAGTTAATATCATCAATAGAAAGTTCAGATCTCGAGAGCGCTTATTGAATTGCTGCGCTCGTTTTGAATACATTATCAAAGTGCATCTGCACAGCCGACGGCTGCGTTAGCGGCGGCGGCGGCGGCGAAACCAACGAGTCCGCTGAACGGCGCAACAAGTATCTAACCTGCACACATTTGACCGTTAATAATAAACCGTGCGAACCTGCACGCGTTTGAATAGCACAGATTCGAAATCGGAGCATTAATGAAACATGAAAATATATTGAACGACTGTGATGCAAGGATTTTGTCAAGTGAATACGATTTATTGTGATTTATAGAAATACAATTTTTGTTAAAAAAATCAAATTAAATTATAAGCAAGAAGTCATAAGAGGAGCTAAATTTTCAAAATCAATAGTTTCAGTAATATTTTTAGTTTTGATATTTTCATCTTGATTAGCAATGAATATTAAGTTGTTTTCTACTTTCTTCCAGCAGTACTTCTTGATCCATATGTTCAACGTTGCATTATCAACACCACCAAGCAAATTAGCAAGATTGGTTTGATCGATTGTTTGGAAAGTAATTCCTACAACATGACAAACGAATTTCCGGATAGAATCATTAAATCCCTGAATGCGAGAACATAATGCAGGCATTGCATGTACACGATCCCAAAATGTTGCAAAATCACATTGTTCTAAAATTTATCCTAGATACATAGTTTGGGAAATTGTCTTTTGTTGAGTCTGTGATTCCAATAGTAAACATTTGCATAAAATGAAGTCGGAAAGTGGAAAATTTGTCAAAGCTTTAAGCAAAATTTGGCAAGTAATTTCCAAGTTAAACTTTGACGGATTGAATTGGTACATTTTAAGTACAGCAAGATTTGCTTCTAAATAATACACGTTATCCCTTGATTGGATCTCCACATATTGCTCCAAGGTAGGTAAATTTTATGGGTTGTATCTTTTAATTCCTTTGATCATAGAAGCTACTACTTGTTTTATAGTCTCGCCCATTTTTCAAATATAAACTTTTGTATTATTTATTTACTTATCTAAAAGTTTTGTATATGCCCTAGACAATATAATAATATGCTATTTTACAATATAACAATAAAATGCTATTTTACCGCACCTTCACTGACAACCACTAAATAAAGAAAGATTCACAGAAAGCAATTCTTCATTTATCGAATAACTTATAATCGTATAAATTCGATTTTTCATGATTTGTGATGATTCTAATTAATTACTAATACTAATTGTTTGCAAAAAAGTTTTCACTGTTAGATTTGTTTTAAAATCTTAATCCACAAAGTTTAGTACCAAAGCTGTTTTAGTACACTAAATTTAAACTGTGAATACAAAAGATGAAAGTTTTACGATCGAGTAGAAAGTCCAACTACTACATTCGAGTGCTTTCCGCAGGAGTATCTCTGCTGTACGAGAACAGCGTGCCACTCAGTTGCACTACTGAACGGAAATTCACATCGATATATTTTGAGATATTTTTACCATTATTAAAGTTAAAAGCTACATTTCTAATGAATTGAAAATTACAATGAAGAACTAGTATTCCTAATACTTTAACGCATAGTGATAAATTTTGATGCAAAGGCAAACACAACATGTCGTCCATGAACGACATCCGTACACACAGCACGCCATGTGGATGTCGTCCAGGAACGCCATCCGTAGCGAAAGGGTTAAAAGTCAAACATTAATTTAACTGCTCAATTGTAGTTAAACGTTTGAGTTATTAAATAAATTATAAAGGTTGTCGTGTAGTTGTAAATCCCATTTCTATTATTTTTATTAACGAGTAAATATTGAACATAAAGTAAATGAATAAACTAAGTCAATATTCTATAAAAAGACAATTTTGCAAGGCTCTTGATTAAATGGCATAAGCAAACACGATTATAATGAAAATTATATTTTAAACATTTTTGAGTAAACTTCTGTAAATTCACATGCAGTTCAAATTAACTCATAATAATCAGCAAATAATAATATTTGACAATGTTAGATGTCAATTAACCATATAAATGTAACATTACTATTCTAATAAAATTAAACTTAAATTGTATTCAAACAGTAACATTGAACTATAATTCGAATTATATGAAACTTTTTGTACTAAACCTTGTCAGACAAGAAATTAATCGATTTAATAACTTAATAAAATACATGACATAGTGATTTCTTATATGACTTTACATAAATGACATCGAGTAAAGTGACAAGGTAAAAGTTATGAATAAGATGGATTGCTGATGAAGAATTGCTGTTTAAAAACCAAAGTTTGGATCATGAACGTTCACAAAGCCTTTAATCAAACTTATTATTCAAAAGGAAAAAAAGATTTTTACGAAAGATTTAAAAATGTATTATGAGTATAATGGTATAGTATTATAGGACAAATATAAAATTTAACTTTTATGTTAGTGGTTTGCGCATTAAATTATAAAAACCCTCCACTCGACACGATAGTTAAATTGTTAACTGAAATATGTTAAATTGAAAAATATGTTAAAATAATTTGTATCTAGATAACTTAAATTTGTATTGATCACTAGATTTGTATGGAACTAGATATTTGACATCCAAATGTATTATAATTCATAGATATTTCCTTTCCGCGATACTATCCACTAATACTAATAATTTATTAAATTATCTAGATATTAAAAATTAATAAAAATAGCTGTAAGTGGAATTCTGTCTTAAGGCAATTAAGGCATCGTGCCTTAAGGCAAATTGCTGGAACTTCCCGTACCAAAAATTATTATTTTTTTTAAAAACGATTAACATTTTTGAAAAAAAATTTCTTCGAAAAAATAAGATGTTTGAGAAACTATAAATTGGACAAAAAATTACGTTTTTTTGAAAAAAAAATGTTTTCTTTATTTTAACATATTTTGGAAGATCTGAACTTTTTTTCAAAACAATCGTACTGCTTTAACTGCATAGAGACAAAATATAAAGCGCGTAAGCGCCGCGTCGCCGTCTAATGGATAAACATTGGTACGGAACCCATAGGAATGTAAACAAAATTTATACTTATTGTTAAAATCTCTATAAAACATCTGATAATTTGATTGCATATGTCTAATGATCATTTTTGACCGCCGACCCTAGTAGAAACGAATCGTGGCGCAATATTGTACTTTTTATGGGCTCTATATTGTTTACCAATATTGCTATAATATTATTCTGTTAACATTTTCCCATATAAATCCAATATTAAAACCAATATAGGCCCCATATAAAACCAATATTGATAAACAATATTAAAATCCCATTCAAAACTAATATAAGCCCAATATTGAAAACCAATATAAGATTAATATAAATAAACAATATTTACCCTACATAAAAAACCAATATAATTTCAATATAAATAAACAATATTTACCCCAAATTCAAAATTATTATTTAACCCACATTAGAAAAATATTATTTAATGAATATAGAAAAACAGTATTTAACTCATTGATAATAAAAGTTTATTTATTCTAAATGAATACATACATTTTTAAATAGTTTATGTATTGAATCTTAATAATTTTATTAACAATTTACATATTATTTTATGATAATAAGATATAAAACAATCAAAATATTTTCAGTCATTATAATAATTTGGAGGATCTTAATGGTAAATCATAATCTCATCTTTGTTAATCCTATCGCCTTAATTGCCTATTTATAAGTATTTAAGTGATGGAAATTCTTATATTATTTGGATATTTTCACACATGTTTTAACATTTTCTTGCATTCGATCACGATTACACCTGAAATAAGATAAGATATATTAATATTTTATAGCAATATTTCTGGAATATATTGATTTTATAAACTCATAAAAATTCAATTACTTAGCTTTTAATAAAAAAACATTTCTGGCATTGTAGTTTATTGAAAACTCATATTTTCTAGAACTTGATCACAGTTAAATCTGAAATAATTAAAAATACAGTAAATATAAAATTTTAACATTAATTTACAACAGTGCAATTATAATTTTAAATTAAAACAAAAAACTGTTGATGGAAATACGAATATCAAATATTCAAAAGCAATATTAAATTATTGAAAAGTCTGCATTTAATAAGTTTGTTAATATTTTTATTACCTTTTATCAAATCCATTTTTGCATTTTTGATAGTTTTTATATTACAGCTGATTTTACATCCATTTCAATTTAGTCAATCTAGAATATATAAAACACATCATTGTTTACTAAATATGTATGTTTATTTATATAATATAAGTAATAAATATACTTACGTACTTTAACCATAAAACTCAAAATTGTGTTAATTAACCACTGGATTTTAATTATAAACTGTTCACAAAATATGTTCTTAGCCAATTATTATTTGATATCATAGATCATTTTATTATTCACTAAAAATTCACGCACTAAGTTTTTGCCAGACTTACTATATATAATAAATATTTTTTAATATTATAATAAATTCTAAATTCAATAAGAATTGCTAAATGGACAGCCAAACAAATTTGACTTTACTGAAAAATGCGACAATGCGAACTCTGCTTCCCTTGTGCATTGTTTGATGGTGTGCGTGTGCTTAGTTCCATGTAGTAGTAATAGCATTGTTAATCAAAGGGCGGTTCTAAAAGGTTTTTATGTTTTATGCTTTTTATGTTTTTGTATCATTTTATATTACGAAGTATACGCTCATTAGTTTGTCGTTATTAGTTTATTCAGTGTAGTAGTCATTAAAGTTTATACATAACTTCTTTTTCATTCATTTCAATATGAGATAGTTAGTAAATTACATAATCTGTAAAATGTTACTTAGAAAATATTCAAAGCAACATATGTAAAAACGCTATTAATTACTATTATATTAAATATGTTCATATATATAAAATTTTAAATGTTTAGATTTATTATTAAATAATTTTTTTTCTGAATTATATTACATAAATTTTATCTTCACAAAATATAATTAATATTTTCCTTATTCTTTCCTTCTTCAAAAACCAACTAAGAAACATTTTTTACAATCATACACTTTTTCTAAGTACACAATAATAAATTGAAAGAAATCTTCTTTTGCCTTTAAATTAATTAAACTTTTACTCTTAAATAACATTAATATAAATAATAAACTAGTATCGTAATAAAAAAAATAATTGCTATTACAAAAATGTAAAAATATGTAATTAAAACAAAATTGCAATGACATAATATTAGTTCATAAATTACGTATAATATAATTTCGGCCACAACTGGTATCACAGTCAGGTAGAATGTATAGGGCCCTTTTACGAAACGCGAAGACCAAAGGACACAAAACGACACAGTCAAAATTTCTAAGCGAGAGAGCCTTATACAAATATCGGTTATATGAAAGAAAGAAGAGACACTATTGAGAAGTCTCAAAAACCAGATGTTCATACATACATGTATATTCTGCAATTTCAGAATGTTATTATTCTATGTGAATAAATATAAAACGTCTAAATTTTTAAATATATGTCGATATATTACTGTAGATATAACAGATTTAAATAATATCAATACATACCAAACCAGGAAAAAACAAATTTAAACAAAGTAAGTCATGTGACTAACCACAAAATTTTAATATTTAACTTTTATTTTATTCGAAGTTTTGATTTTTCTTCATCAAACATCTTGTTTAAATTTGTATTTTTTTTCTCGGTGTGGTACGTACTGACATTATTTAAATTTTTTATATCTTCTGGTACTTTTGTACTACTATAATCTTGTATAATTTTATTTTTGTTTTGTTTACTGAATGATATCATATTTACAATGTCGTTAAATATAGTTAATAAATAAATATTTATATTTAATAAATATATAGTTAAATTATTCATTGCTTTTTTTAACTTCCCGTAGGGTAGTTATAGTAATGAGACGAAAATAGAAAATGAAAATTTTTGCATATCTTCACGTTGAATAATGGATTTAATTAATTTAGCTATTAATTAATTAATTCTGATCAAAAATATGTTTTTTAAGAGTCACCATTGATGTTTTTGGCGCTAATTGATGATTTAAAATTGATTATTTTCTTAAACAATGTAAATGTTACTTATTTTCCAAGTTCGATAATAAAGAAAAAATAAATGTGAATATAATATTTACAATTTATATTGAATTCGTATAAAATTTATATCAAACTGTATATCAAACAAATTACGATCGAACGATCAATTATTAGCTAAGATATTATCAATGAGTTAAATTCTGTTTTTTATACGAATTAAATAATATTTTTAAATGTGGGTTAAAATAATAATTTTGAATATGGGGTGAATGGTAGAAGAAACGAATCGTGGTTGCCTAGAAAAAAATGCATAACGCCCACCTTTAAAATTTATATTGAATTTATAAGAAAAATGTATCAAACTTTTAATGGCGATCGAGCATATGACTTTTAAAAAGCTTTAATCATGATTTTGGTGCTAATTAATTATCTAAAGTTATTTTTTTTTCGTAACCCTTATAAAGACCACATATTTCCCAAGTTCGATAATACTAAAGAAACGAATCGTGGTTGCCCAGAAAGAAAATGCATAACCCCCACATTTAAAATTTATATTGAATTTATAAGAAAAATGTATCAAACTATTAATTGCGATCGAGCATATGACTTTTTAAAAGCCTTAATCATGATTTTGGTGCTAATTAATTATTTAAAGGTAATTTTTTTCGTGACCCTTATAAATACCATGTATTTCCCAAGTTCGATAATACTGAAAAAATGAATCTTGGTCGCCCAGAAAAAAATGCATAACCCCCACATTTAAAATTTATATTGAATTTATAAGAAAAATGTATCAAACTATTAATTGCGATCGAGCATATGACTTTTTAAAAGCCTTAATCATGATTTTGGTGCTAATTAATTATTTAAAGTTAATTTTTTTCGTGACCCTTATAAATACCATGTATATCCCAAGTTCGATAATACTGAAGAAATGAATCTTGGTCGCCCAGAAAAAAAATGCATAACCCCCACATTTAAAATTTATATTGAATTTATAAGAAAAATGTATCAAACTATTAATTGCGATCGAGCATATGACTTTTTAAAAGCCTTAATCATGATTTTGGTGCTAATTAATTATTTAAAGTTAATTTTTTCGTGACCCTTATAAATACCATGTATATCCCAAGTTCGATAATACTGAAGAAATGAATCTTGGTCGCCCAGAAAAAAAATGCATAACCCCCACATTTAAAATTTATATTGAATTTATAAGAAAAATGTATCAAACTATTAATTGCGATCGAGCATATGACTTTTTAAAAGCCTTAATCATGATTTTGGTGCTAATTAATTATTTAAAGTTAATTTTTTTCGTGACCCTTATAAATACCATGTATTTCCCAAGTTCGATAATACTGAAGAAATGAATCTTGGTCGGCCACAAAAAACTTGGATTTCGCCCACATTTAAAAATTATGTATAATTCGTGTAAATATAAAATTAGAGGCGTAAATCAGATGGGAAACATGTTTATTATTTGTAATAAACCATATAAAACACTTTTCCGATGAATTTTCCAAATTTTCCATAATTTTGAAAACAAATATTGTCCGGTCCATCTAAAGACAAGATTCAAATATTGCGCCACGATATTTTACCCCTCTGGCCACGATACATTTCTACTAGGGGAATGGCATTTTTTTTACTTTTTTCGTTAGATCTCCGAAACCGCTAGACCTGCCCTCATGAAAATTTGATCAATTCTTCATCTTGTCAATACAAGTAAAATGTTTTTGAATTATCCAAATCGCTTCATCCGCGTTCCCGAAATCGTCGACGAAAATTTGTATACATTTGTATACACACACACGCACACACACACGCGCACACACATTCTAAGGTATGCCAAAATATTCAGAAACCTTTGAAACGTCGAGAAATGCAAATTTTTTTTGCGGCTACGGGAAGTTAAAAAACTAGTGGTGCATGGCATAGTACTTTAAGGTAAATTTCGGTATTATTACATACCGTAATTTAAAATGGTTAAAAGCTCAGAAGAGGAAATTAGATTCTTTTTGCGAATTTTGCATATTTTTGAACATTTACGAAAGTTTTGAAAACATTTAAAATATTGAAAATATTAAAAAATGACTGCTTTGAAAATCGTAATATTTTCTTTTAAATTTGAATTTTTTTGAAGACTGAACATTTTTGATTTTTTTTTTAAATTTTGTAATTTCTTGAAAGTTTGAGAGACTCATTCTGTGAAAATATCTTTTATTCTGAGTCTCCGGAACCGCTGGACTTTATCACCATTTTCTACACTCTTTGTTTTGTATCTCCAAAACGGCTGGACCAACTTTGGCCAAGAATTAATCAGCATGTCTTCTTATCAACAGATTTCAAATGCTTCTTGAATTTTTTAAATTGGTTTTTCCGTGCTCACGAAAATGTGGAGCAAAAAATAAATAGTATCCATACATACGCACACACAAACATACATACGTGATTTTTTTTTAAGGTATGTCAAAAAGTTCAGAAACCTTTGAAACCTTAAGGTAAGCCAAGCGGATTAGTTTCAATTTTTGGACGATTATTATAACTTATTCTATGGTAAGTTAATTAGTTCGATAATAATTAATACATTTTTCAATAGTTTGAAGTTACCATATTACAAAGAAGGAAGGACAAATCATATTATTTGATCAAAAATGCAAATTCGGTGTAATGTTAGCAAATTGTAATATTAATTAACTTCCCGTAGGGTAAGTTATAGTAATCGCAAAAAAATCGAAAATGAAAATTTTTATATATCTTTACGTTTCAGAGGTTTCTGAATATTTTGGCATACCTTAGAAAAAATGGATGTATGTGTGTGTGTGTGTGTGTGTGTGTGTGTGTAGTATGTATGTGTGTGCGGATACAAATTTTCGTCGACGATTTCGGGAACACGGATGAAGCAATTTGAATAATTCAAAAAACATTCGATTCGTATTGATAAGAAGACGTGCTGATTAGTTTTTGGCGGAGGCAGGTCTAGCCGTTCCGAGGATATGGGGCAAAAAGTGCCAAAAACGCTACCTCTGTTTTTAAGAGTACGGAGCATCCGATTTTAATAATTCAAAAAATATTTTACTTGTATTGACAAGATAAAAAATTGATCGAATTTTCATAGGGGCAGGTCTAGCGGTTTCGGAGATATAACAAAAAAGTAAAAAAAAATGCCATTTGGCGGTCAAAAATAATCATTAGACATATGCACATCAAATTATCAGATATTTTATAGAGATTTTAACAATAAGTATAAATTTTGTTTAAATTCCTATGGGTTTCGTACCAATGTTTATCCGTTAGGCAGCGACGCGGCGCTTACGCGCCTCATATTTTGTCTCTATGCAGTTAAAGCAGTACGATTGCTTTGAAAAAAAGTTCAGATCTTCCAAAATATGTCAAAATAAAGAAAACATTTTTTTTTCAAAAAAAAAAATATTATTTTTTTTTTTTTAATTTTTTTTTTCAAAAAAAATAATTTTTTGTCCAATTTATAGTTTCTCAAAAATCTTATTTTTTTGAAGTAAAATTTTTTCAAAAATGTTAATCGTTTTTAAAAAAATAATAATTTTTGGTACGGGAAGTTCCAGCAATTTGCCTAAAGGCACGATGCCTTAATTGCCTTAAGACAGAATTCCACTTACATCTAGTTTAATTTATATCTATCATATCAATATACCTCATATTTGTTATTTATATCATATTACTATTTAACACATTGTCAGTGATTTTACTCTGTTAAATGATCATAACAATGTATAAATAAAATAGATAAATCAATTCTAATGTCGGCCCTGTGCACAAACGTCTAGAAGATGATTCTCGAACGAGCCGCAGATTTGGGTACAGCACTGTTTCCATAACTTATAACTAGACATTCTCTAAAATTCTGAAATAACTTAAAGAGGATTGGCACTCGCGTGGCGAGTAGGTCAGCGCTTATGGACACTGATTGTGGATCTCGCCCATGTGAACCTGAATACGAATCCGCATGATTTACTGGAGTCGCTGATATTAAACCTCGATAAAATTCAACGCTTACACTTCTCACTCTATACTTTACCAGAACCACACGGTATTGAATGATTAATGCAATGTATTTCTGTTACGTCTGTATATAAATTAAGATACCGTGTTTTCTATAACCTATCGAAAATAAATAAGCCACATGTTGCATTTTCGCACGTTTGTAGGTCAACACTCCGCGAGCGGTCAGTCGATTTATTTTCTGTTAAATATAAATGGAAATAGGCTCAATTAAGTAACATGTCAGTAATGTAGTTATATATTGAATGGTTTATTATTGAATTTATTTCTTATTTTATTTATCTAATATAATTTAGTACGTACACTATTTTCACACAAGAAAAAAGATAAATATTATACGGATAACATGGAAACATAGAGATATTGGGTTTTAAATTAGAATCCGTGGGCATCATTTTTTAAATACCAAGAACAAATACGCTTTTAATTTTGGCATAACTTATTAAGTAGATACGGTAACGAAAGAACCTAGATAACACTGTTCGGCAGTAATTTTTTTCCTGATATGTTATGATGGTTTTTAAGTAACACGAGGATGCTGATTTGAAAAAAATATCAGAACTATGCCAACAACTTTGGTTTTTGAGATATATTAATGTGCTATTTTCCCCATTAAATTACAATATAAAATAACAGATTTTTTGTTTTGCGCCACATCTCCGAAAATTTTCAAAAACCATTCTAATTCATTTTTTTTAAACCATTTATCGAGGGTGCGGAGAATGAATTTTGATGCTCTTCTTTTAAATTGGCTGGTCCAATAAAGTTACTGAATTTTGTTTCTCAGAATTTTTTTTACAAATAAAACGTGGATTTTTTATGAGTTGTATAATTTGTAAGTTGTATAATTATTGTATATATCAGTTTTTAACTCTTCCTGACTTCTTTTTCAACTTTAGTCCTTCAATTCATTACATGGTAGGTAGGCAGAAAATATTGGTGTTCTCTACGTTCATCATTGGCATGGATTGGGGTTGTAAGAAAATCGCACGCGATGAATGCTCGAAAGATATCCAAATAATAGACAAGTTGATTTTATATGTTAGTTATTTTTTCTTGATATGTTAACAGTTTTTATATTTATGTTCTTGCGTAGACCTATATCATTGTTGCTCAACGACAATTGTTTGAAAAAAAAAACGCGTTAAGCTAATTGACGGATTTTTGTAAAGATAGGTATATGCGAAATGCCCGTGACTTTAGTGTTAATAAAGATTCTTATGTCATATTTTATTAGTTGTATAAAAAAGAATCGTAATGCTTTATTGCTAAAATTGTAGTGTATGCGAGAGAGAATCATGCAAATCACCCAGAACCCTTAATGCCCTTAATTTAAATCAGTTTTTTGCAAACAATTCAGAGAACTAGTGGGGCGTGCCATCGTGCCTTAAAGCAAATTTTTTGAACTTCCTGTATCGTAATTAAACATTTTTAAAAACTTAGAAAACAAATATTATATTTCTTGATAAACTTAAAAAAAATTTAATCATTTTTGAAAAACTTGAATTTTGCAGAAATTGTGAAAATGCTTATATTTTTTAAAAATTGAAATGTTTTTTTTTCTTTAATTTTGAAATGTCTTGAAAGTTTTTGATACCCATTCATATCGGTCGATCCAGACCGTAAAATATATTCTTCATTACACCAATATAAGTGTTATGTTCTCTAACAAGCTTAATTCAATTTCAAAAACTCAGCACATCTCCCTATGAATGTTTTTTGAATTATTCAAATCGGTTAATCGGTGCTCCCAAAAACGCCGATGACGAATTGTATCCATATACACATACACACGCACACGTACACGCACATATTCATTTTTTCTAAGGTATGCCAAAATGTTCAGAAACATCTGAAACGTAAAAATTTGTAAAAATTTCATTTTCGATTTTTGGACGATTACTGTATCTTACCCTACGCCTACGGGAAGTTAATAACCTAATTGACAAGTAGAAAACCGGAATGAACAGTTGAAATGATCGCGGCTCATTGCTGTCGTACCCGACGGCGATTGAAGTAATATTTTCGTATATAAATTGCGATGGACGTGTTTGCACCGTAGTTTACAATTTGTTAGCGTTCGTGTTTTGTCCACATCGAAGAGCGTCTGCCCGTCGCGGCGACGCCGGCGTTTCGATTCGCTTTCGCATCTTCCTCGGTTCGCTCTAATGAAAAGCGTTTGCACAATATATCTTCGGCTACAGTTTTATGGAACCTTATGGAGTTCACTTACGTCTAAATCCTGACTGTACGCAGTCCATCGCCGTACTTGTGAACAACGCGCGGTGCACTAATTTATTGACGCGGCAGTAAATTTGTTTGCTTCGACGTTATCTAAAGCTCCAGCTGTAAAGGCTGGACGCGACGAATACAAGCTTAGAACAAACTTTAAATGTCTATATTGAAGGAAAGGGATCATTTTTACTTCACTAATAAATTACTTCCGCAATAAGTAGAGAGATCTAATTAGACAAACATGTGATAGTAGAATTCTTCTATAAACTTTATACATCGAATGTGAATTACTTTGAATGTCTGATAGTTCCATGTGACAACCGAATAAATGCTATATTTGCAAAAGATTACATAGAAATATAATATTTTCAATGTAGGTAGGGCGGGGCACAAAAGCACAAATTTGACTTTGAGCGATTATACTGCGAAAACCAAAACAATTGTCTCACAACAAATAATACATATCTAACAAACAACTATCTGACAATGTTCAGTAAAACTCCCAGCTTATCCATCATTGGAGAAATGTGTTGTGTGAGTGTGTCACCAAATCTTTTTTGCCCCATCGGCGAGGTAAAATGGGACAGCTATGGGGCCAACCGGTCCAATGTTTTATTTTTAATTTTAAAGGGGTTTTGCGAAATAATAGCTACTATTCATACAATGCAAAATATGAATTTTATGGGTACATTTTTTATAGAGTTAACACCGAATATAATCCTAATCTGGTATTTCGTCAAAAATATTTATCAGCAGAGTTAGAAAATTTTTCTTTCTTATTTACTATTTTTTATTGTTTACACCTTTGCCAGGGTTTAGGTTTAGTCAGTTCTTTTTACATCAACCTGTTGAATCTAACTAAATAAATAAAGTATACTTAAAAATTATATTTTTATCTCACAACTAAAAAAACTAACAACGAAATAAAATACTTTTGTTATGGATTTTGCCGTTTATCTCTCCGGTTATACATCTTTTTTCCTCTACTGTCAAATATTATTGTTAAAAAGCTCTTAACTGTACTTGTTTTTGAGATATTGTTAGTGGACCTATTTACCCGCGGACCTTCACGCCCCGCTCTACCCTAAATATACTGATCCAATTGTGCATTACTAAAAAAGAATAGGAACTATCAGACATCGGACTTACTAATTTAATATAAAAGTAAAAAATGTTTGTGATGTTATAGAGTCATTCTATTAAGATCCTTAGTATTCGATACATCATTGAAAAACATAACATTTAAGGTCTACTGTTCATAGGTATCTCTTTCCAACGATGTTAGCCGGATAACTGAATAAATAGATGCCCTAGTATTGTAATAAAGTATTCAGATATGTAATCATATCAATAATCATGGATGTACGACATGTAATGATCAATCGAATAATTAATTGGATAATTTAATATAATTTTTACATATTTACCATAATAAAAGGAATACTGAAATTATAGTATTATATCAACGTAAGTTTGAAAGCGCTGATATCGTAGCTTCAATCATATAGGACAAGAGTAGGTACAGCCTTGTGATGATTGTGACTTTATAATACAATTATTATAATTTATTTGCATTATTTTATAATGTTTATATGTTTTATTATTATTTTATAATATAATATCAAATATTTTTATGCGACTCTTAGATTATTAATTATGTAGAATCAAAAATATATTTTTTGCATTGTCTATATTGCTCTAAATTCATATCATACTTTCAAGTATTGAAAACGTTTCGTTTGATATTTATTCTGCTTAATTTTTTAAAATAATGATTTATGCAGCGAATGTAAAAACGAAGGAAACGCGGTGTCAGAAATTTATAGGTGCGTTAGACGATCGAAGGTGTCAAGAGACATTATACAATACCATAAGATCTAAGTCCAATGATGACATACACGGTGTAATATATCGGCGCGAATTTATTAGTTCACATCTTGCTCAGTTTTTCTCATTGCATAACACCCCCTGTCTCTTCCCGAGCAAAACTCGCATAAGAAACGAAAATGACGTAAAGTAGGGAATGTTGGAGGTAGCGGCACTAATACAAGAGTATGATCAAGTATTTCACTTTTGACGTCAATTGTTACTTAATTATTTAATTTTTGTCAAATAGTTCCTTAAAAATGCAATCAAAATTATTTTGGCAAACAGAAACTGAGCCCACATGCGGAATCGATAAAAAGCTACTTTTTTGTTTTTGTACAATTTACAATTTGTCTGTTATTTGTCTAACATTTAGCATTTGTTTTAATAGTTTTTGCCAATAGCTTTTGGAACACAATTATGGCATTGATAGTTGTGAGAATAGTTTTCTATACTTTGCATTAGTAGCTTTGACTTATCATTTTCTGCGACAATGCCCAAAACTATTTCCACTTGGAAACATAATTCGATGAATTAATATCAATCCATAATTTAATACTATCTTTTTCAAGTATAAATGGTCCAACAAATCTCAATCTCCGCTATAAGAACATCACCGATATCTTGCATATGCGGTCACAATTTTCTTACGTCCGGGAATGGCGACAAAAAACAATCGAAGACTATAAACTATGATATGTCGACACTTAATTTCTACATATATGCATTTTAAATTTGTTTTGCGGTTATACGTTTCACTTTTGACTTATGTTTAGGTATTGATAATAACAGTAATTTTGAAAAATATATTATTTATATTATTCTTATTTATACATTTTTAGTAGCCGCACAGTGTTGGCGCTACCAACGAACTAGGCACAACATATTTTAATTTTTTTTATCATTATCAATAAAAATATACTTAACAATTAAAAAACAAAATTAAGAATTATAACAAATTAGAACTGTCAGAGTGATCAATGAGTGATCAATAGTCAGAAGCAATGGTCGAAGCACTGGGCGTCGTCTATAAACGACACTCGTACACACAGGTAGCCATATGGGTGTCGCCAATATATTTGAATATATTGCTATTGAAACCCGAATGTGTTTAAATTAAACAGATATTCACAAACAACATTATAAAAATTTCGATAAATATAAGTGTTTAATTATTCTTAATAAAATATAGTTAGCGCTACCTGAGCATCACGCTTAACATAATATAATAATTCTATTTAATTAACAAAATTACTTGTACATAGAAAAATGTTTTAATAAAGCTATGTTGGGGTGTCAGTTTGGCGTCATTCAATAGCTTGATTAATTATTTTATAAAACTTTTGATATGTTACTTTTTTTAATATAGCTACTTTAGATGGGCATGCATTTAATACATGCACTTGCCAATGTTAATGAACAACTTTTATAATGATAGAAGACGCAAAATATATAACAGAACTAAAATTTAAAGTAAACGATGATATGCCACCGTGTATGGTGTATGTTTATGTTTTTATCATGTTCTACTTTGTTTACTAAAATTTGACATAATTAATGTGTGTTACCGAAATAAATCGAAAACAAAATCTTCAAAATTCTCACAGAACGTTTTCAAAATTGCGTCTTCATTTGACTGTGCTTTTATTGTTAGGAACACTTAAATACTACGAAGTCGCATCTTCTATAGGTACGTAATCCACTAGATTCTATGTATGTATTAAAATTCACATGAAAATTAAACCTGTAGTGCTTTTGACTCTAAATCGCATTGCTAGTAAATGAATGAATTAGCTCAGGCAGGTTGACCGGTTCCCGCCAGATGTAAACCAATTCCAGATATGTACCTCAGAACATGGTGAACGACACTCTTTACTCTGGGAAACGATATACAGAAATCGAGGATTGGATTCTGTAATAAATTTTGTATTACGCTTTGATTTGTTGATACTGATTATTTTATCACATGCTAAGGATTACTACTTGAGAAAGTTTGTGTGACATTTTTTGTTACGAGTGATCCTATGACCCCCAATCAGTATCATCAACCCCCAATCAGTATCATCAACCCCCAATCAGTATTATCAACTCCCCAACGATGCAAGCGGCTGCGTTTCTCTGTTCGTATTACTTTTGACAATTTGAACCTTAGGTTTAACTGAATAACAATTGGTTTTTCCAATTTTATATTCTTCCACCTACTATTGAAAATTGAAGGTTTAAAAAAAATACGGAAAATGTATTTATAATTTGTAATTTATAATTGCCTGCATTAGCAGTATATATAGTCCGCCTTTAAGCAGCGAAGTTTTATTTTTATCGTTATAATTTTTATAGTTATTATGATTTTAAAGTTTAAAATTTGCAGCATTAGCGTAGCAGACGCAATTTATAACTTTATGTATAATAGATATAATATGATGGTAACTTCATCAGTATAGCGCCAATTAGACAACTTTTATACAATAAAATATACATCAATTTTTTTTTATAATTCTATTTGAACAGCGATCAGAACTTATGGGTTCTATGAGCTATTGTGATTAATATCTTACAAACTACGTTTGTTTTATTACAGATGGCAACCCAAACAGTTGTCACATCTCTGTATGATAAATTTTTATTACAATCTCTGTAATAGGGCAAGTATGGTGCAACAATGCCCTCTGAGGGCTATTTTCACTTGGAAACATATTGCTATTTATATTTCCAAGTGAAAATCGTTGTCACTGTTGCCTGACAACAGGCTGCTCGAAGTGGGTATCGAACCCGGGACCTCTATACATCAATAAGAATCGTTTTCATTTAAAGAATTACAAATCACATCAGTGTTCAAAAAGTGCAATTTTTAAAGATGTAGTAATTGAAGAAAACTAATGTTTGTTTTAATTTTTTTTCTGAAAATTTTAAAATTTCTTGAAAGTTTTTGATACCTGTTCATATCGGCTGTGACCGCCAAATGGCATTTTCTTAAGTTTTTTTCTGAATCTACGAAACCGCTAGATCTGCATTTGCAAAAACTTAGTAAATTCTTCATTACTTCAATAGAAGTGAAATGTTTTTTGAATAAATCAAATGGGATACGTCTGTGTTCAGAAAGTATAATATATCTGTTAATATTTTCAATTTTCATTTTCAGAAGTCATTAGCGAGTAGTAGAGTGCAACTTACAAAGTTGCATTAAACTCTACTATAGAATATAGTAAATATAATTAGAACTTTATAGCTTTTATAAATAATATGCATATATTCAAAGAATTTTTTTGTAATATTAATTTTAATGAATTGAAAAAAAGTAATAAATTAGATTCTGGACTAATAAATAAAAATATTCAAAGTTCTTGAAAAAGGTTAGATACAAGATTTAAGATGTAGTAAAGTCTAGTAAGTTATTCAGTAAACAAACACTTTTCAAAAGATATTTCAACCACATGCTAATTATTTTTATTTGTTTTTAAATATTCACAATATATATTTAGTAAAAGTACTCATACATTTATATTAAACTTTTAATTAGAAAGTCCTAATTAGAAATCGGTAAAATTTAGCAATTAGTCTTTACCTGAAAGGCAATACATTACTCGTTTCAATCTGGTTTACAATTTTTAGAAATATTTACAAAATTATAATTTGACCTAGAAACATAGTGGAAACGAAACAGTTACGTATTCGCGCAACGAAACATCTCGTTACGTTCTTGCTTGCGAAATAATGACGTTATGGGAGCTTAATATCACTAAATTAACGGTTTTATTACGGTTTGTGGTTTATGTATGCAAATATATATATATATATATATATATATATATATATATATTATAGTATAGAGCAAGTTTGAAAGTCAATTTTAAATCAATATTTAAAAGTAGAGGGTACGAGATGTTCAACCAGCCTACATCTCGATTTTGACGACGTCGCTATCGGGAGAAAAGGCAATGTTTGAAAAATCGTAATAAAAGTATTTTCTTTGTTGTTAGTTTTTTTGATCGTGAGTACTGTTATTCAGTTTAAAAGACCCAATATAGTTCTTAAGTCTAAGTTATTTAAATGTTTGCTTATTCAATTTTTTTTATATAATCTCTATAAAAGCTAAAATAGACCATCTTAGGTTTTACTCTGGCAAAGATGTAAACAATAAAAAATAGCAACTAAGAGAAAAAAATAAGTTAAAAAAACAATTTTACAAGAGATAAAATACACAAATAGCTATTTTCATGTGCTTTATATGCTGATGACCATTACAGACGAAATACAAGATCAAGGTTATATACAGAGTCATTTCTCTAAAAATCTACCTATAAAATATATATTTCGCATCGCAAATATCATGCAAATAATTAAATTACCATTACGTTTGCATTTATGTGGCTTTTTCATTTATTACTTCTACTTTGTCCTTCTCCGTGAGTTTGCCTATCTATATTCTTTATGAACGTAACACTTTTTCTAATTATAAGATAGTCCAGAATAGCCCGCATCTGCATGTGTTCCTTGCCAGTTGCACACCGCGGGTCTCATATTCTGCGGTGAGCAAATCGTCTTTCGTCCAGAATTCTTCGCGGCGCATAAAAAAGTCCAATCCGCCGGTGCATGTACCTGTGTGCCCATGTTCTCGCAACTCGTTACGGCTCGCCTCGGGTACGATTTTGCGTGCGAATCTGCGATATCATTTTTTGCGCGCCGAGATCAAACTCCTTTTGTTTTGGTTTTCGCTTCTTCCAGCTCTACGCGCACATGGGCGCTGTTTAAGCTGTTTGCCATATTGGGGAAGAGACGCACGCGCAACCCGATGATGATGATGGGGCGCTGACACATGACTCTGGACGGGACAACTACGACTTGGCACTCGACTTGTTATTTAATAACATCGGAAGTTCTGACAATTATTTTAGTAGATATGCTGACATTATACAGTAGATGCGATGTAACTATATATTCACAAAGCCAATTACCAGGTCTAAATTGACTTCTGACAATTATATTGTGAAAACCAAACCAATTATATTAATTAACTAGCCGACTCGACAGACTTCGTCCTGTCAAAAAATTTGTAATGTGGCGGTGTTTTGTTCCTACCTTTTTTCTATTCTTTGCAAAAAATTATCCTGAACAGAACCGTCACCCTGGTAATAATTCGGTGTGAATTAAAAATAATTAAATAAAACACTATATGCATTTAAAAGTAAGTAATTTTAATCATGTAAATCATAATTCAAAAATCAGTTCAATTTTTATTGCTTTGTGATAAACGATGTTTGTTGTTTGATTACCTGGCGCATAGACAAACAAATCTGATGGTTTTCCAATACGGGAACAGACAACATACAATTTTCCATGTGAGAAACATGGGTTTCCAAATTAATAGCGCCATCACTCAATGATACCATAAACGCACTGGAAACTGTAGTCGTTTAATCTCAAATGGCACATCAGTCGGAATCATTGGGATGCACGATGCGAGAACATCTCCTGCTTTATACTACTCCTTTCAATATAGTTGCTTCCATCACGTTGTTTGGTAGTTTTTTTATTGCTAACCTTGTGCCGTTGCAAATGCGCAGTTGGTCGATATTTCGCAACATTATAGTTGCCGGTTCAACCTTTAATTGAAGATTGTGAGGTGATAATCCTAGCAAATCCAGCGAGTTTAAAAACTCCGGTGGATCGACTTGATTAGTTGCCGAATCAACTGATTCGCCTGTAATTTGTTCTTGAATTTTGAAATTTAATTCATTTACATCAATGTTTTTGGCTGCCAATATATCTCGTTAATTAATAGAAAGATATTACTATGTTTATATAAATATATTAAAAATTAGATTATCAAAAAATACACAAAATGTCATGACATAGATCATTGTTTTTACTACAAATTTCGTTGCCTACACGATTAAAAAAGAAAATGGATGTTTTTAGGGTTTTCCCGGCAATTATTCGCAAACATTTTAAAAAAAGAATTGGCCAAATTGATTCAGGCGTTGTTGAGTAATGCGCTTACCAACACATTTTGCGATCCATTTTTATATATAAGATATGTCAAAACAAATAACACATATCAAACAAACAACTATCTGGCTATGTTTATTAAAACTCCCACTAAATTCATCATTAGAAAAATATGTTTTTTTCGCTATTTGTCTCCAGGGCCTTTTCAGCCCGTAGACTTAAATGGTACGGCTAGGAAGCAAATAGGCAAATATGTTTTATTTTTAATTTTAAAGGAAAAGCAATGGTTACATTATTCAACCAATGCAAGATATACATTTTACGGATAGATTTTTACAGAGATAACACTGTATATAACCTTGAACCGGTATCTTGTCAGAAACATTCTTCAGCAGACTTGGAATATCAGAGGTGGACCTTTTGCCCGCGGAATTTTTAAGCCCCGATCTACCCTGTATATAATTTAATAGAAGAGCCCTGATTTATTTGATTAGTTGTGCCAATGTCATGAAGAATGAAGAAGCTACACTGGTTACCGTATTCTTTTAGATTCTATTTGACTATTTACAGGTTTGTAACTAATTTTGGAGAATGGGATGTTAGTCTTCCTCTGTATTTGTATATACCATAACGTGAATATATTGGTATTTTGATATGAAAACCAGTTTGGGGTTAATTTAGGCGCTGAAAGGATTTATTTTGAAACCTATGGTTTATGTTAATATTTCTTTTACTGTTGCTATTGAATACATCATGACCATATAGGTTTTAAACAGATCAACTACGTGTTATATCAACAATTTGATGCAAGTTGATAAGTATAATTACGGTCCAAAATACTTTCGTTTTTTTTTTTAATTTTCGAAATTAGCTTTTATGCAGGTGCAAACCCAAATATTTGACATATACCGCTTGTGGAATATGCTCTCACATATTTCGAAGTAGGAGTACAGTTATTTCTTTCCAAACGAGAACGTAATATATTAAGATTTTTGTCTACTGATTTTTGATCTCCGCAATGTGAACAACTTTTTGGTCGGTAGTTAGTTAGATACTATATAAATGATTCTGGAATAGTTGAAACTCTAAAACTATTCAAGAGTCATAAACCTTGAAGTTTTATTAAATTTCTCATAACTTACTGCTTTTCTTTATTTTTATGATGTATTTTCAATATAAAACTATCATTTATCTTGAACCTTTTAAAATTTAAAGGGTTGACGCCTAAACCCTTCCAAACTTTATGTCAAAATTACAATTGTATTTTCCTATGTTTCTGCTTGTACATAATTATGTTTATATGCACAAATATATCTTACATTAGTGTGTAATAATGTTATGAATTTTATATTACTTATATTATAAAGCTCATAGATAAATAAATAAAGCATACTATACGTGAATATATACTCTAAATTGACAATAACAATGGTATGAGAAAATTACATAAATATACATCATTTGCCAATGACCATTGTAACATCTTTTACAAATTAAATAAAACAATTTAATCATACCTAATTTATTTAGGTAAATAATTATTTGAATAGAATAGTCAGTACGCACAACGTTCGTACTTAACTGTATATTTAGTTTTTCATCATTCTCACAAGGCGGTTCTGTAAAATGAGAAGATAATACGCATTTTCAACGCAAGTTTTTTGATCGTCTTTTGTTTTTACTACTTCGTCTTATAATGATTATTTTATTCGTTAACGACGGTAGAACGCGATAGAAAAATGAAGAAAGGAAAAAAACATGTACTTGTACATATGCCTACATTATGATGTAATTATAAGCATTTTCTGAATAGTCATTTGTAGAATGAGATGTCTCTGTCATGTAATTGTTCATACTAAAATTCAAATGACTATTCGTAAATGCACTTTTAATAAATGACTAGAAAAAGGAACAGAATAATTGATAGGAAACGTATAATTTAATTTACACATACGCCGGTCTCGAAGCCGTGCTAAAATCAGTTCATCAAGCGATAACTCATTCCAGTATTTTATTTTTCTGAACTAAAGACTTGGTTTTTTCACTTGGTAAATAAGAAAGTAAATTAAGTTGAATAAGCAATTTTACAAGAGGTTCATTAAATAGTTATTCCAACTCTGCTGATGAATATTTTTGACAAAATACCAGATCAAAGTTATACACAGCATTCGTAAAAATGTCACCAAGAAATTTATGTTTTGCATTGGTTGAATAATGTAGCAATAATTTCTTAAAATCAGAAAACACATTTCCATAATGACGAATTAGCTGAGATTTTTACTGAACCTGGTAAGATAATTGTTTGTTGTAATATAATTGGTATAGTTCCCACAATATAATTTCTCAAAGTCAAATTAGTCAAAATAAAACCAGAAAATTGGTTTTGAATATTAATTTCTGTTTTTTATTCGAGCTGGTTTTATTAGATATACATTTGGAATTTTATTTGAATTAATTGTTGAAATAAAACGTATTCATATCACATATGTCCATTGTGTTTAAATGATAATAATTTGTTTATATATTGAATATTATATATATATATATATATATATATATATATATATATTATATATTATATTTCTTTCATTATAAATAATGTCAGGAAAATCTAAACTGTAATTTTGACTAATCTGATTAAATTAAAATTTCTTTTATTAATAACGATGAGAACATATGAATTACATTCAATAAGTTATAACTGATATTAAACAAATTGTTATTATTTAAACAATTGTATAATTTGATTTATTAAATTAGAAAATTGAACCAAAAACTTCAACTTCAATAAATATTTAAAGTCGCCTCATATTCGACATTAATTTTGTTATGACATAAGTAATTTTTTTAAGGTTTCTATAGTTTTTTTGGATTCAAAGAGTGAATATCCAGGTACAGCAAAGAAATAATATTCAATAAATTATGCAAAATATCAGTTTTTATGGCTAAAGTTGTTATTGATGAAACTTTAATATCTGAAAAAAAGTACTTTACTAGATTAAAATATTATATAATTTGACATCGAGCTAATTTCGAATCGAACTGAAAACTTGATTTAACTCACATTTCTCTCAATTTATTGTATTCAACCCTAATAAACCAAAGTTTTTATTCATCGCGAATTCCCCTTCTTAACTTCCGGAATAAATACATATGACCGTCAATATAGAATGTCGAAATAGGTTTTCGAATGCACTCGCGTTCGTTTACTTATGCACACATTAACAATTCACATCGAGCCCACTAATTATCTCAATTCAAAGCAATGATGATCATTACATTTCGCTCATGTGATTCTATTGCACGCCGTTGCCTGTTCGCTTAATTAATCGGCATTATTCCATTGCAGCCGAGGAATTCTTTATAAAGCAGAATGCACCTCTAACGGGTGCCCCCTTCTTTCACTTGCGACGCGATGCGTAAGGTACTGTAAGGTACGCGTACGCACGTTGCGTAGCCGGGGGCATTGGCGAACTGTTTCACATCGACGACTTTGTACAAGTTTCAGAGAAAACATATTTTTATTAGAATCGTGAGTTTACATAACACTAACATTTTTAATAATGCTGTTTTTACTACCTTTTGCTTAACCGTGTTTCAAAGAGATGTAGTATAGAGCGGGTGTTAAAGGCCTGCGGGTAAGAAGGTCTACCATCATTATCTGAAAAACAAGCAAAATATAGAAATTCTTAGTAATATAATACTATTTTAAAAAAGGAGGCGAAAGATATGTAACCAGCCGTCACCTTAATTCTTACGACGTCACAATCAGGAAATAAACAGAAATGTATCAATATTCATACCAATAGTATTTTTTTTAGTTTGTAGTTTCTGTAGTTTTGATTGAGTTCTTGTATTTAATATATAATACCTGAATATAATTATAAAGTATACGTTATTACATTGTTTTGTAAGATGCATTGTTATTTTATATAACCGCTATAAAAGCTTACATGTGAGGTGGTGTAAAAAGAACCAACTATACCTTTAAATAGGCAAAGGTGTAAACTATACCTTTATATAGGCAAAGGTGTGAACATTAAATTGGTTCTTTGAGCCCCGCCTTACCCTATGTTTAAATTACAATCAGTTTAATTTGAGGTGAAATCTCAAGCCCGATTGCCACTTCAAATTCACACCAGGCAAAAATGCAAAGGTCTACACCATGGGTGTCAAACTCGCGGCCCGCGGGCCGCATGCGGCCCACAGCAGATATTTTTGCGGCCCGGCTGCCCGCATATGTTGACAAATGATAATATGCAATAAATAACAATTCGATGAGGAAAAAAATGAAATATTAAACTGCTAAGTAATTAACAATTACTTTAAATAAATTAACAATAATTACAATTAATTAAATTAACAATAATTTATTGTTTACCAAATAGTTTATACCGCGTAAAGTTACTTAATATTTCGTAGTGTTGGATCTTATTGTCAGTAGCTTCTTCATCAGATGCGTATTTATCTATGGCCAGTAGTTACTGAATATTTCGTAATGATGCGTTTCAAATATGCGCCAACGCAACTATGAACGGCGTAACTAGCGGTTTCTAACCTATAGTAAATCCTTGTTCTATGATGGAGTTGGCAACACTTGATCCGGATCTCTTTGGACACTGTCTCGGAATACAGTTGCAGAACGAATTACTGACTTAGCCGCCAATTTGAGTGATCAAATCAAAAATAGATCACTTTCTTTCGAAAGCTTTTCTATTGCCTGTGACGAGACCATGGATATCAGTGGCACGGCTCAGCTAGCAATGTTTCTTCGTGCATTTGAAAATCTTTATCATACCCATTGCATTTTAGATCAAGAAGTACTGTGCTCGAAGATAATCAACATGATCTTGGTTAATATAACCAAACACCTATCTGACCTAAATTTATCATTGCAGGGAAAAGACAATTTTATAACAAACATGTTCGACATAATTCAAGCTTTTAAATGCAAACTTGTCCTTTGGGAAAAACAGCTCAAGAGTGAAAATTAGACACACTTTCCGACGTGCAGCATAAATAAATCAAGCTTGGATGTTACTTCTTCATATAAAAAATATGTAGAAAACAAAACAATGCAGTTTCAAGAATTTAGTTCACTCAAAGTTCAGATTTGAAAATACTTATAAAATAAATATGCTCATGATATTATTTCTATGTTTGGCAGTACAAATCGATGCGACCAATTATTTACAATTATAGAATATGTGCTTGATTGCAAAATGTTTTTTTTTCAACAATTTTATCATTCCAACTTTATTACTCCTTTTCAGACTTAAATGAACATTTTTACTGAAGTCACTGTTTTTTTCAATTTCTACCCTTCATTTCGAGTCAAAGATTTCGAATTTTGTAAATTTGCCAACAGATTCGTAATCAGCATATTTGAAAACTCTCAGAGTAAGAATTTGAGCATATAGCAGCATTTTTTTTCAGATAAAAATTTGGGTGGCCCACTTCTCCCTACATTTTCGAAAAACACGTTAAATACACTTTTTTGCCATTCAAAAAAAGAGATACTACTAAACATAATTGCAAGCATCTGCTATGATAAAATGTTGCATTTTGGAGTACCCTTACAACTACAAAAAACATTAAGAACATATTTTCATTTTAAACTATTTTACAATCAAAAATAAAAACGTGGCCCACTACTATACACTTCACTATACTTATTTCATTTACTCCATTTTAATGTTATTGTTTGTTTTAAAATTATGTATTATTATAGATATATTTATGTATTTAATGAATTAGCCTTTGTTTCACTGAATGACGGTCTCGATGCAGATCGAAACGTATGGATTAATGAAGAAAGTTTCCTAATTGCTTTAGTTTTTTTTTAATTTAGTGCTACTGCCCGAATCAACAGACTCATTACAAAGAAATATCAATATATATATATATATATATACTAAATAACTCATCAATATATCTATATATATATATATATCTATATATATATATATATATATATATATATATATATATATAGTTTTTTTGCGGCCCGCTTGAAGTTAAACCTTGCTTATGCGGCCCGATTGCACCTTTGAGTTTGACATCCTTGGTCTACACTAAGGTTTCTAGTTCCTTGAATTTTTTGAATAGACTGGGAATTAAACTTTTTAAACAAATTATGTTTAAGTATGGTATAAAAAATAATAAAAAATACAAATCACTTAATACAATCTTTAAGAAAACTGCAGTATCGATTCTCAAATACCTTTATTCTCGTTCAAATTTGTAAAAGTTAACTTGGTAAATAAATTCATTAAAATTAAAATTAATTTATTCGAGTAAAATTAGTATGTGAACACGGTGAGCTTAAAAAATGCGCATTTCTGTATACAGTTATTGCTTCAATATTTATCACTCTGATTTAAACTATTGGGAATTCTAATGTTTTAATACAATATCGTTCTTTACAAGTGTTCTTTAGAAGTTCTTTAGAATCTTAACATACACTTTAATTGCTATTGTTTGGAACATTTGATAATATTTTGTGTAACACATACTTGGGCAGTATACAGAGTCCTACAGCAGCGTCAGACCTGCGGAAAACGCTCTCGCAGCGAATAAAATTGTTCAAAGTTTATTTGTACATAAGTCATACACATGATGATTGGAGTTGATTTTTAACTTCCCGTAGGGTAAGTTATAGTAATCGCAAAAAAATCGAAAATGAAAATTTTTATATATCTTTACGTTTCAGAGGTTTCTGAACATTTTGGCATACCTTAGAAAAAATGGATGTATGTGTGTGTGTGTGTGTGTGTGTGTATGTGTGTGTATGTGTGTGTGTATGTGTGTGTGTATGTGTGTGTGTATGTATGTACGTGTGTGTATGTATGTGCGGATACAAATTTTCGTCGACGATTTCGGGAACACGGATAAACCGATTTGAATAATTCAAAAAACATTCGATTCGTATTGATAAGGAGACGTGCTGATTAGTTTTTGGCGAAGGCAGGTCTAGCCGTTCCAAAGATACGGGGCAAAAAGTGCCGAAAACGGTAACTCAGTTTTTAAGAGAACGGAGCGTCCGATTTGAATAATTCAAAAAACATTTTACTTGTATTGACAAGATGAAGAATTGATTAAATTTTCATGAAGGCAGGTCTAACGGTTTCGGAGATCAAATGAAAAAAGTAAAAAAAAATGCCATTTGGCGGCCAAAAATGATCATTAGACATATGCACATCAAATTATCAGATATTTTATAGAGATTTTAACAATAAGTATGAATTTGGTTTACAGTCCTATGGGTTCCGTACCAGTGTTTACGCGTTAGGCGGCGACGTGGCGCTTTACGCTCTTTGATAATTCGTCTTTATGCAGTTAAAGCAGTACGATTGCTTTGAAAAAAAGTTTAGATCTTTCAAAATATGTCACAATAAGGAAAATATTTTTTTTTTCAAAAAAAAAAAAACAAAAAAAAATTTTTTTTCGAAAAAAAAATTTTTTTTCAAAAAAAAAGTAATTTTTTGTCCAATTTATAGTTTTTCAAAAATCTTATTTTTTCGAAGTAAAATTTTTTCAAAATTGTTAATCGTTTTTTAAAAAAAAAATAATTTTTGGTACGGGAAGTTCCAGCAATTTGCCATAAGGCACGATGCCTTAATTGCCTTAAGACAGAATTCCACTTACAGCTAGTTAAATTTAATAATTACTAAAATGTACGAATTATTTGATGTTTTCTAATTTCAGATTTTCAATAGTAAAATATTTGATTAAATTTTTAATTTTTTTCTTTCATTTACAACTTTACTTTCCTTCTTCTTTCTTTGTCTTTTCATATAAAATTGTGCTACTATAATCTTTAGATAATCAGAAGCACATTATAGAGTTATACTATTGGCATATTTTAAAATTCTTTACTCATCGTAAAAAATGACGATATGATAATTATTGTTATCAATCAAATTATTTTTCTCTATTTTTTCTTGCCTGTGTACTTGTACGGATAATACCAATATTTTGTAGTTGTTACTGTTTGAAGTAGTTATAAAACATATAGCAGTCAACAAAAGTCAGTAAGTTAATAGATTTATTCTCGTACTTAAACTTCCGGATATTGCTTTTGACATTGAGAGTTACCTATGATATAACCGAAGAGTGTCCAGTGGAGAATGGGATTAAGAACTGGAATAATATGGCCTCTTGTACGAAATATGCATTTGCTTGTAGCATGCGAATGTTTTGTTGAGGTACCTGTCCGCTCCAAACTCACGCACGAGTTGATGCGTGTGCGATACACCCGATACACCCGATACACCATATACGGCGCCCGGCAACGCGAATAAATAATCTTCATTCACTATCGACACGCAGCGACCGTTCCTTCATTATTAACATGTATGCATATAATGATAATATGTAATGTAATGTATTAGACTTTGAAATTTATTATAATATATTTTTGGTGATTTTATGAAATATTTATTTATCTCGACTTCTACCGGAAAGTGCTGTTCGTTCGTGGACTAAAACAAAATATTTATCCTTCGCCAGTTACCTGTATTGAATAATGTAATTGTCAACATTATTAACCCCTCAACTTACGATTTAGATTCGAACATGTTGGTCCAAAGTTGTACAAGCTGGCGCAGCGTTCGTGACTATTTTCTCGCACAGTTTATCACATTTTTTTTTTTTTTATAATTTTATTTGAACAGCAATCAGAACTAATGGGTTCTATGAGCTGTTGTGAGTAAGATCTTACAAACTACGTTTGTTTTATTACAGATGGCAACCCAAACAGTTGTCACATCTCTGTATGATAAATTTTTATTACAATCTCTGTAATAGGGCAAGTATGGTGCAATAATGCCGGGTGAGAGCTATTTTCACTTGGAAACATATTGCCATCTATATTTCCAAGTGAAAATCGTTGTCAATGTTGCCTGACAACAGGCTGCTCGAAGTGGGTATCGAACCCGGGACTTCTGAAACAAGTCCCGTCGCTCTTAACCGCTTACCTACGGGCGAGCCCTATCACAAAAATAAAAATAATTTTGTGTTTTACAGTTTCGTATAAATAAATATTTTTTAATATTTGCGATTACCGTACCGGGCCATGACCGTAATGCGTAATATGCTTCTGGTACGCGGGCTATGCCCGTAATATTTACGTCTGGCCTAGCCTTAACGTTAGTTAAGAGATTAATGATTTCTTGACATCGTGATGGTAATTTGTTTACTCCAATTTTGAACAATGTTCAACTTTTGAATGTTCTTTCTTTTTTTAATAACAATCAGTACATTAATTACATTACATTTTGCATTACAAGTTATTTTGATTCACATTAATTAAATAGCTAATAGGCCATAATTTTGTAAGTCTTCTTAATTATGGTGTAAGATTTTCTAATTTATGAAAATGATTAGTGGATTTTGTTTTTATCAAGTCTTTAAATATGAAAAATTGAACCAGTGCTTGTTTTACATTTTCTTGAATTTTGATTTTTTTGCCCCTCTCAAAACATTTTCTGAGGGCAAAAACAAATGATAATTGGAGGTTGTATGTAATCCACTATTCATTCCCAGTTATCATCCAATTTTTTCAATTTTTTTATATAGCACGCATTTTGAATACTTTCACACAAACTCTATATTTTGAATATAGTCAGAAATGGTTTATTGAGCTGTCCGCATTATCCGAGGAGTCTGAAAACAATCTCCAAAATAAAGTTGAAAATAATAATCAAAATATGTATTTTCAAACATAATGAACAAAAATCTACAAACATCATAAATCTTGCTTTGGTAGGCATTTCTATTTAAATTATCATAATCAAACTTATTGTATAATGAAATAAAATTATAATAAATAAAGTGAATACAACTTGTTTGAAATACATATTTTATCGGCACATTTTTATTAAAAATCGTTGTATCCAACCTTCGTATGGAACTTTGTCAGAAGAATCCTATTTAAGAACTATTAATTTATTAATTATGTAAAATTAAAAAAAATGTAAAATTGCTTCTTTTTAACTTATTTTACATTTTTATTTACTAGTTTTTTTATTGTTTACACCTCGCCAGCATATAGGTTTAGGTGACCCTATGTATTCCAACCACATTATGAGTTATTCTAGAAGTTAAAGAATCTACTTAAAAATAAAAATGCATCTTATGAAACAATTAAAAGAAGTATACTTAAAAATATTCAGGCATCGTACATTAAACAACAGTGCTCAAAAACAAAAAGACTAACAGCGAACAAAATACTTTCGTTATAAAATTTACAATGTAGCCGTTTATCTCGTGATAGCGAAGTCACCAGATTTATGGCAATGGCTAGTTACACATCTTTTTACCTATATTTTCAAATAGTGTTGTTGAAAAATTTCTAACTTTACTAGTTTTTAAGATATTGGTAGTAGGCTTTTTTACCCGTAGACATTTTCAGGTTTTTATTGAGAATATTTCTTACAAAAATAAATGCACCTTATATTAGTCCAGATCCACAAAACATTGTAAATTAAACTTAGTGTCCTTTACGTATTCATCATTGTGCAATAATTCATATACGAAATAAAATCAAATCTGATACAATACAATGAATTATTCAAATAAGTAACTAAAAATGCAAAAACCTGTTTTTTTCCTTTAATCACGAAAACTCTAAAAACCATATTGGTATGTTGCTAATCTTAATAATACTGGTACTTTGCTAATATGTGAAATGAGAGAACATAAAAAAATCGAAAACACAAATTCCCAATATACTATCAGTAATGCAGGAATACAGTGAACCGTCTTTACTATGACTTGAAAGACAACATTTTGTTATTTGTGTTTTTAAGCGTGCGAGTTAAGCACCGAAGTAATTGCTCAATTTACTATCATTGCTTTATTACTTGCTTATGCGTTTCTACAATTTGCTTGTACGTATAATTCAGATGCACGGAACGAAAATTCTTTGGAAGCAAATTCTTATGTAGGCAAACCATAAATGATGTCTTTGATAAATAAATTGTTTTCAATGTATTCGATTATATTATAGATTCGATGCAATCTTACGAAATGTACATGTTTGATAAAGTCAAGTTTAAAATAGTTTAAAAAATTTAATTAATTTTACGACTAATTTGTTAAAGACATCACTAAAGAATCAGATTACTAAAATATTTTGTTATGAGAATATTTAACCGTACTTTAAGACAATTACAAATGTTACATGAACATTGAAGTACCCTTTGCCGTTAATTCATTAAAACGGTCGACTTTTAAGAGATCTCAAGAAATATTTATATATCATCAATATTTATTTATCACTTTTCCACAATTTTTAGAAACAATTCAAACTCAATATGCACACTTATTAAATCCTTTATAGATGGCCATAATTTTTAACTTTTATTAATATGTAGATTATAAATAGATGCTAACTAGATTCCAATAATGTTCTAACCTAAAACTGAGTCGATCCCAACCAGCTCCTAACCAGATACTTATAACATAAATACAGAATTATCATAAAATCCCTAGTAGATTCCCATTAAATTATTGTCTGAATCAATTCCGAATCTGAATTGATTCTTATCAGATGCTTATTAGGCTTATTTCGTACGATTCTTATAAAACATAATCTCAATTCCAATTATATTGTCATTTGATTGGACTTCTAACCAGAATCGTTAGATTTGCACAATAGTACCTATAGATTATATTCTCACAAGAACCTCATTACTTTCTTACCCGGAAAAGTTATATCTCTCTAAAGTGATGTTTCTAAATTCCTCACGTTCCTTTTTTCAAAATAAAATTCAGTTAGTACAATGTTTTCATGATTAATTCACCTTTTGTGAAATTAAGAAAAAGATTTATTATTAATGTTTGTTTATCCACGTAACATTGATATGCTTATGCTCCTGTATCTTAATTTATTAATGCCTAATAAAAAATATTATAACTATATCAGACCGAAGCCCGGCAGCACATAGTTCCAATAGCTTAATTTTTTTGTATTGACATTGAATAAAATAATTAATACTTCAAAGCATTATGCTTTTGAACTACTTTAATCAATAAAAAAATCAGCTAAACTTTGCGCTTCATTTCAACAATCTAATATTAATTATTGGATTTAAAATCATCAACTAATGTTTCACATGGGACTGACAAATAAACATATACATAAACAGACTACTTCAATGGGAATTTGTTTCATCTCATAGGATGCGGATGCCTACAAAAAATATTTGCTAATACTTACAGATCACTTGTAGAAAATTTACATATCCGCGAGTGTGAGTATTTACTTAACACTCGAATTCACAGATTTCTTCCCTATTACATCTATTGCGTAGTTAATATATAGTTCAAGTAATCGGATTTTACGGAAAATGAACGCAAAGAAATATGGAAACATTTTTCAATACATCTCAATAAGTTTTAGTACAAATGCTGATATAATTTCGAAAGTTTTAAAGTTCTTAACACTTCCTTGTTATAAGTTTCAGCGCGCTAACTGTTAAAATAACAATGGCACGACTTAAAAAAAGATAGGTACAGAGCTTCAGTGGAAAAACATGAGAATATTAAAAATCAATACTCGACGAGAATAATGTAAACAAAAAGTATATACTCTTTATAAAGTTTGTACTTTACAAATACTTAAAATTGAGATTCTCGAGAAACAGAAATATGGCGTAGAAATGGTAAATAATAAATATACTTGAAGTATAATTGCTTACCTATATAATGAACAAACTCACGCATGTAATTTGCACAGTCGTTTTCAAACTAATGTTCTATGTGTTCCATGTTTCAAGGATTGTTAGTCAGATTTTTATATCCTACAATAATAATAAAAGTTTAACAATTTTCATATTCTAGATTAAAAGTTCTTAAACCAAAGTAAATAGTTTCAGTTTCAATATATATTGTGAAAAATAATTATATTGTTAATAATAATGATAATGAGATGACTTTGCCAAATCCAAATTTGTAAGCTAAAATAATTCTTTAGCAAATTAAAGTCTTAATGTTAGTTTGACAAATAATTGCAAACATGATAAAACTAGTTATAAGTGTCATTTTTCCTTCGGGCAAATCGCATGGACTTCCTGACATGTGTGAATAATCGATTCATTCCACAAAAAATATTATATTAACTTATTAAGTATTAGTTGTACTAATTAAAGTATACTGATGTATACAGCCATATTCCTATAGGGCTTTGGTTATCTCTGTAAATAATGTAGCTATTATTTCGTAAAATTCCTTTAAAATTAAAAATGAAATGTTGGACCTGATTAACCCTTGGCAGTCTCATTTTCAAAAACTACCAGGTGTCAAATTTAAAAAAACAGCAAACAAACACATTTCCACAATGTATTAGCTGAGAATTTGTCCGAGATTGTATTGTCAGATAGTTGTTTGTATGATATGCGTTATTTGTTGTAATATAATTAGTTTGGTTTTCACAATATAATGGATCAAAGTCAAATTGGACCTTTGTGCCCCGCCCTTTTGTTGTATCGCTATAGAGTACCAACGAGATTCACAATTAAGTTTTAGCATCAATATAAAGTCATTTATATTGCTAATGAGAGGCTAATATAATATTAACAAAAACATGCTCTACATATAATTGTAAATTAATAATCAAGTTTCTTGATTTGCACATACGGGTAAGTTCGTTCAACTCGTGGCGTCATATATTTTCATACTAATTAATCATATCTGATTGCCGGTGTACGAGTATATAAAATTTAATTGTTATATTTCCTTTACTATGCATGTATAAAAAACAGATTTTATTACTTTAAAGTAACGCATAGGGGAAACTCACGTCACACCGAATATTAGCTCTTTGAAAACGTCTTTGAACTAAAAGAATTCTGTAATAAAATATCCATTTATATAGCTCAAATTTTTGTAATTCTATATTGAACACGATAATGATACTCGAGCATAATTTTGAAGTGATTCGAAAACTTTTCCTTATATTGAATGCAAACTTATAATAATACAAGTATAATTGATCAACTGCAATAAAAAAATACCACTAAATATTAAGTTGTTCTAAAAGTGTTTATCAGTTCAATTACATACTTGACTTGCAAATCTAAGCTGCTATCAAGTTAATCTTGCTTTCTGCGCAAAATAAAATTTATCTTCAACAACTACAACAAATATCGAATTTATCGTTAAAGAACAGTCAGTTCTAATTTCCAGCCCTAATTAATTTAATGTGAATGAACTAATAAGTTAGAAAGTTTTAAAAACAAGTAAACATGTTGTTAATTATTTTTTTATAAAACACGTTTCTATGGTGTAATTCAGCATGTTTTTATGGAACAACTAAGTTTTCAAATAATTATTAATTGCCAGTATTTTAGAGAGAAAACTTACTATACTTATAAATTATAAATATTCAACCATTATGATGCAAAAAGTATGACTATTTTACTAAAATACTTTTGTTCCTATCGATTTTTTTTCATTTAACAGCACAAAATACAGTTTTAGTTTTCAGAATAGAAAAAAAATACAGTTTTTGTTTTCAGAAATATTAATATTTTCCATATAATAATTTTGCTCACTCACAATCAGTGTCTACAAATAATATTCTATTAAATATGAATTTCTTTTCATATATATATTAACAATATATTCATTGTTCATTGCTCGTTCATTGATCATATGCTCATTGTTTTGTATAAACAGATCGCAGAATAAAATAATTAAATATGATATGATAAATATAGATAAGCACAAGTTTATATATGAAAAAAAATCTATTTGTTTAGATCCAATTTCATAATAATGCATTAGCGCTAGAGTAATGAGATTCCAGTTACAGTACAGAGGATTTTTTACGTAGGGTAGAGCGAGGCTTGTTGAGCATAGGGGCAAGTTGAACAATCTAAATATCTCGGAAACTATTCACCGTCCATTTAGGCATCATATGGCGGAAAGATAGAGATTTGGGAGAAGTAAACATCCCGCGATCGCTAGTGGTCGCTGGACCAAAAAGTAAAAAAGTCATTCATCACAAGTTTTCGTCTGGTTTAGTCAAATGTTATTCGTTTTTAATCGAAAATCATGTTAATCTTCTATATAATTAGCTTACTTTTGATACGTCCAGAGATTCTGGGAATAATTCTTGTTTCTTTATAAACACAATTTTATTTTGAAATTTCTTGTTAGGGTGAGTTGAGCATAGTTGCTAAACTTGTTCTGTCACTAAGACAATTACCAATTACAAATTATATTTATTATTTTTAAGTCTATGAGTAATAATATAAAAAATAATGATTTTAAACAAAATGACTGAATATAATGGTAAATTTATTACCAGCAATTATTCAAAGAACATTACGATAAGTTTTGTTTTCTCTGTCAATTATGACTATAAATATAGAACCGATTATTAAACACTTACTTTATTTCATCACTAATCGACATTGAACCTATGGTTTTTTATAATTACTTAGTGTTCAACTTGCCCCACTTAATGGGGTACATTAAGCATACATCACTTTTTGCATTAAAACAGCTATAGCTCTTGAATTTTACTTATTACCAAAAAATACTATTGACACTTTTGTTAAGCGATAAACAACAAATGTATCAAGCAGCATAACAATTTAATTGAGACTTATCATTGAGGAACTACATCCGTTTAAGTAAAACTTTGCTCAACTAACCCCGCACTACCCTAATGGATCTTATATAAAAATGTGCAGCGTAAAAGCACTTTTTTCAATCTTTATGTAATATAAAAAAGAATATTTGATACCTAAGCATATTTTTATGGCTTCTCACTTAGTTTATTTTATAGTTTATGGTAAGTTATTTGCACGAGAAACCGCACATACATAGTACTTACATACTGCATCCTAAGTATCGGAAGTTATATATTATTTTTTCAAAATTTTTACAAAGTTACAAAAAAAAATCATAATATAAGAAGAGCTTGTAATAAAAAACTAAATATATCTTGTAATGAAAAAATACAAAATCTTCTTATATAGATTTTCAAAAACTTTCCAAATTTAAGAATCATGGTTATCTCAAGTTATACACTTTTTCCTCTACTTTCAAATATTGTTGTTGAAAAATCCTTAACTTGACTGATTTTTAATATATTGGTGGTGACTTTTAAGCCACTCTCTGCCCTATAAATTTAAAATTATTTTTGACTTTTGATTTTTATCTAAGGCCCAATGTATGCGTAACAAAAATTAAAGATCAATTTCTTTGATCATTTTATTTATATTAATTATTTGTAATATATAAATGTGCAAGTTGCTTTTAGTCGATTTGCACAATAAAAAATCAATATCTAAATTTACGTGTACTATGTAAACTATAAAACTAATAAAAAGAGTGAATAAAAGTCGTTTTAAAAAATAAAACAACCGCTTCTAATGCTCTGATGATTATTAGTTTTTATTGATCGCTACGAGTTTGCTAAAACTGTCCTTTATCATCTACAATGCCTTCGCTCATCCAACAACGAATTTGAGACAAGATAGAGTTTAATCATCGTGTAATGGAACTAATTAAATACTTTAGCTTTAAGAGAGTTAACGTGATCGGAAACGAAACGGGTATCGTTTTCATCAAAATAAAAACCTGATCGGAGCTTTTAAAAATCAAGCCGAGTTGCGTCTCGAGTTGATGTCACGACTGGAAACGTATAGGGGAGATGACGCTACCAAAACAAATGGGCGAACACACTTATACATTGATTTCATAAAAGCTCAATTCTTATGTATTATTTAGGACACGTGAAATTGTTGGTACTTCAACAGATTAAAGTACACAAAATTATTCAACTTGAATGTTAGTAGATCGTAGGTCAAAAAAAAAAAATAGACAAAACATCATAAATTTATTAAAGTAATTTAAATTTTGTAAATTTATTTTCAGTTTTTAGGTTTTTATGTTCGCTGTTAAATATAACTATGAAAGCAATATTTCATTCTTTTTTGCTGAGTATTTGGCATAACTTGCTGAATTTATGGTAAGTCAAATAGAGTGTCAAAACCTACAGATTATAATAATTAATATTTTAAGAATATATTCAATATTATATATATATATATATATATATATATATATGTGTGTGTGTGTGTTTCACACTTGATGTGTGTCATCATTCATTCATCATATTTGTAATCTTTCAGCTAGTGGCTAAAATATTCTATCGATAAGACGAAAATTAGTAACATCTTTGGAATATAAACGTTTGTATGTTTTTTCAACTTCAATATGTGACTCAAAAGAAAGACGTTATAATAACATCTTCAAACAAAATACTTTTAATTGAGTGTGGTATAGAAAAAAAGTATACTATTTTTTATATGAGACACATAGCCATATTTTGTACTAAAGTATATATTACTATTAATTAAATAGAATAGAAATACTGCTAACAACCAAAAAAACTAACAACGAAAGAAAATAGTTGTAAGAATCAAGGTGATGGCTGGTTATACACCTTTTACCCTCTACTTTCAAATATTGTTGTTAAAAGGTGGTGGACCATTTCACCCGCTCTACCCTACCAATTTTTGCACCCAAAATTTATATCTCCAGCACTTTTTCACATTATGTGCAAAGACAAAAATTATGTTTATCTAATCAAAACAGCCTCTCCGCATACAAATCGATGATTCGGCATGGCATACCATATTAGCAATCTACCCTTACATCGATTTTTTGTGTCAAAATAAAAAAAAGTATATACAACTAAAAGTATTTATTTTTTTAAGTTATAAACTTTAATATTTGTCCCAAGCCTAAGAATTTAACAAACACTAATGCGGTCGTAAACTATCTCGAACGTCGCTCTTGTTCACATAGTGAGCGGTGAGTGGCTCTATCTGAAGTTTATCATCTTCATTACACAAAGTAAAGTACATCTACTGAAATAATTATTGTGTAATTTAACCAGCTATCAAATAATTAATCTCTAATTACGGAAGAACAATATAAAGAAGTTGTGCCCTTATCGGCGCACGGAGCCGGCAAGTAAAATCGACCCATCGATAGATCATTGTTTGTTATTATAATAAAGCTCTCGAATGCATGAACCCGAACCGTAACAAGTAGCTTCAAAGTTCGGATTAAGTTTAAGATATTTATTAGATATAAAATCGAAAAATAATTATATAATGCCGAATAGAATTAGGCCTAAAGACAAATTGCTGGAATTCACCATTTCATAAACAATTATTAGATGAATGAATTTGATAATCAAATCAAAATTTTAAGTCTTTTTACAAAGTGATTCAAAGTTTTTACATAATTTGAAACGCTTTAAGATTCGTGAGAATATTCAAAAAGATCAAGAAAGTTACTTTAGCACCTAGTTAAATTAGTTCTGGTTTGTCTGGTATGCAATTTTTTAAGTATTTACAATTACTACGGAACTCTAAATTAGTCAAATTGGTTTAATTTCAAAAAAAATGCAAATAATAACAATTTGAATAGTAGATTAAAAACTAAAATCTTAAAGTTTCGTATTTGACAACGAAATGCAAGATTGTAAATTATGACTTGATGACAGTGTTTTAGTCGTGCTATTTTTAGTTATGAAATTTTAATCAGCTTGATTTTATTTAAAATAAATTTATTAACTATATTAACTATATAATTTTTTAATATATATATATATATATATATATATATATATATATATATATATATATATATATAGGCAAATCTCATTAAACTGACTCTTCGATAGGCCGCATAACCTTCGAGACCGAAGCACTGGACAATGTTTTGGAAATTTTAACGTCATTTTGAAAATCATATGATAAACATGATGACTTTTTCATTATAATCCAGCAATTCGAACATTCCAGTAATCCGACATCCTCCGGATTTTAATAGTGTCAGTTTAGCGAGATTCTACTGTATATATGTATATATATATATATATATATATATATATATATATATATATAAGTATGTGTGTTTTCATACATTGGTATAAGAGAGGATAAGAAGTAATAATATATTATGTTAATTGAGAAAGTTAATATATAACTATTATTTCCAATAATTAACAATTGATTTCCGCAAGTAATTGAGCTAGTAAATATCATCGTAGAGAAAATAAAACGAGTTCGTTAATGGCTCGGATTACGAAGGTAAATTGTTTGCGTAAAATCTCTAATTAAAATTCTCTCGGAGCCTAATAAGATGTAAGAATGATTCGGCCATCAAACGGTCGCAATAAAGGCGCGCATTTGATTTGATTTGATGTAATGAGCGTTAATATCGTGTACAACGTTGCATATGAGAGGCTTAAATGCACACGGCCATCGATTATATCCGCTGGACGCAGAGGAACGTTTCGCTCGTCGTTCACATGTCACGATTATATCTCATGAATGCTAGAACTCATCCGATCGATTCAATGGCCTCTCTTCAAAACCCGTCCATGCGAAATCGCAAGCTTCTTAATCTAATAGATATTACAAAATGAAATAGACGACCGAGAAGCCGAGACCAGGACCAATCCAAGCAGAAACAACCTCTTTTTTTAGCGTGTCTCTCTTCGGAACGGACTTCTTCTTACTACGGGCGTCATCGCCGGTATCGCATCCAGCGCCGCGTGCACACAGTCCTCGCACACAGAACAGAACAGAACACATGCATCACTCTAACCGCATTACCGACGTTACTAAACTGAAAAACTTCGAGCGGACCCATACAATCGCACTATGCGAAATCCAGTATCATCTACATTCCGGCCGGCGCGAAATACGTACGCGCGTTCTTACTCAGACACCGGCAAAAACTTGTACGCACACCTTAATACAAAAATCGCGGCGCGAGGGGGGACTCAAAGGTTAATGACCCAAACATGGCTGGAACTCAATTCTTTTCAGGTTAGGATAGGTCCTGCCTTGGCCGCGCAACAATTCTGTAGTCGAAACCATCGCACCAACACACGCCCGACAATGACAGGGAGGGGAAAAGAAATGGCGAAGAACACGCACCAACACAGGCGCTCGTCGGGCTCCGTCCGCCGGTCCGCCGGTCCGCCGAAAGTGAGACTTCAACCGTGGGGCCAAACGAATTTCGGCAATGGCACTATTACCGAAAACGACCCGGTAAAACTATCCTTAAAACGCTAGCATCATCGGTAGGTACATGTCCTTTACGATTTTACATAATGCAGAATAGAATGTTTGCAATATATCAGAGGAATCACCCATATTTATTTATTACCTATTTCAACATAAAATTATTTATCGTCCATAAAATGCAGAAACTGTTCATATTCAACACATCTTCTCAAAGTTCCAACTTTCTATAAAAATCACTGCCAAAATATAGAAATTAGTGAAATCTGATTTTAGTTTTTTTGTATATCTCTAATACTCAATAACTAAAATTAACAATTAAAATAATTGCTTATTTTCATTGATCAAAACGAATGCATAACTAGCATGGCATGGCTTGGCATCGTGCCTTAAGACAAATTGCAGCAATTTTCCGCACCAAAAATTCAAATTTTTAAAAAAGATTCAAATTTTTTATAACTATGAAAAAATTAGATTTTTGAGAAATTAGAATTTTTTGAAATTAGAAAAAAATAGTTTTTTGAAAAATTAGATATTTTTTATTTTTTGAAATATATTGGAGATTTTGATTTTTTCTCAAAGCAATCGCGCTGCGTTTGCTGCATAAACATTGGTACGAAACTCATGAAAATGTAAAAAAAAAATTGTTCTTATTATTTAAATTGCTTTAAAATATCTGATGATTGGATGTGTATAGATAAATACGCATATATTAAATATATGATCATTTTTGATCAAATGGCAATTTTTTAATAATTTATAGGGTATTATATTATGAATATATTTCTCAAATATTGATAATTAATTATCAATCAATCATTATAAATATTATTAATAGTAATCGGTTTAGATTAATCCTGTTTTAAATTTTTTATTTGAAAAACAAGATGCTGTCTGTCATATTGTTTCAAAAATAAGACAACTATAAATAATATCAAAATTTTATTAAAAATAGAATATTAATCAACAATTAAACCGTTAACAATTCGACGTAGTCCATCGACAAAAACAGTTGAAGATTCACAGCAGAATGATGTGTATGGCGTTGGTAAAGTTAATATTAAGTTGAATGTATTATAAAAACGGTTTCCGTTTTACAATTGATGGTTAAGGATTATTCTGTATGAATGTGCATGCAGATGTTTTATTATACGTTTAATTTATAATTGTTTATTGCCTCAGTATGCAACACCACGGTATTCTTTGTTTACCTTACAAACTTTGCAGTTGAAAGACAAATGCAATAACATCTACAAAAAATAAGTTTATAAATTGCAACGGATTGTAAAAACTATAGAATGGAATTAAATCACATAATTATTAACGTTATGCAAACAAACACGATAAAAAGACAAACCGTGCAGATGCATCGACAAAAACGGAGTTATTGCGTTTTAATTAAGAATATAAGATTTAAACATCCATTTTTAGATTGTTTGATAAAATATAATACTAAATTATATGAACTTACAATCAGTGATATTTTAGTTGCACGCGGTTTTATTTTTTTGTTATAGTAAGTAGAGCAAAAATAGATATGATGCAGCGCTGCTTTAAGATTCTTTTCCCAAAAAAATATATTTTAAATGTTAAATTATTAATTTGTTGTTAACTGATAAATAAATATTACGATACAATATGATTAACTATAAATGAATAAAAACTTTACTCTCCATCATATTTCTTAACAACATTTGAAAGAATAGCAATAAAGTTGCAAGAAACAAAAATAAAAATAAAGAAAAAGAAATAAAGATAAAATGCAGTTGATTTTAAGAGATGAATAAAATAGCATTGAGTAATTTTGTCTGAAAAACTTTGAATCATTTAACGTCTAACTTGATTAAAAATATTATAGCCTATCTAAGAGGCAATATTGAATATGTGTAACATTTGGTATTGGTATGTATAAATTCAGGAGCCGCGATTCTGCCGTAAAATAAACTAATGTTATGCCAAGCCTATGTTACGTAGCGTTTTGCATATAAAATGGTACAAAAACTGTCAAAATGCTAAGTATTTGCTGTGCAATCAGGCGTTTTACACATAAAATGTAACTAAACTCTAATGTTATCATGCCACATCATAAAGATGCACTTATGATAAGATTCATTTTTTGACGTTTGTGCAAATTGTAGGTTAGGTTTTCTATTTCAAACGCCTGATTGCACACCAACTACAGAACATTTTGACAGTTTTTAGTACCACTTTATATGAAAAACGCTACGTAACATAGGCTTGCCACCCATTGACCTATATATATCTTGATATTGTTTATTTCGACTTTGAAACATATATATATATATATATATATATATATATATATATTTGTATAATATTTAGATATTTGACCGAACATAGTATTCAAAAAAATATTAAGAAAACATTAATTAAACCTTACAATTAGTGTATTTGTAGGCCCACATTAAATATAAATTTATTTGCTTCTATATTTACTTACCTACTTAACATAGTACTAATGGGTTTATTAAATTAATGATTGCTATAATTAGCAGTACGTACTTTCTGCACATTTTTCCTGACATCTTGCAAAAGGTAGAAGTAATACCATTTATCTATACAATTAGCGATTATTGAATTCGCCTGAAAAGATCTCTGATAGAGATATTCGCTAATAAATCTATACAATTACAAGGGTATACAGAGCATAGGAATGGAATTTCTCTAAGTTAAATATTAATCGGCCGTCTTTAATAACTAATAGAATTATCAGATAGAACACGATTCGAAAATGAACAATTGCCCCCATGTTGCAAAACGTTGAAATTAACTGAACTTGTAACAAGCTGGTAATCAATATTATATATATATATATATATATATATATATAATAAAATATAATCGATGTATATATGCATCGATGATGATGCAAGATTTGTTCTATGCAAACGTATTTTGAATTAAAGACAAAATGTGTCACAAAGAAGCACAATTAAAAAGTTATGCATTTTTAATTATATTGTATATATATATATATATATATATATATATATATATATATATATATACTTAGAATGCGCTATTGCGTAACGCGCTAACGCACGGTCTAGTGTGAACGGGGTTGCGAGATCAACCCCCGCTCTCGCCACCTCAACAGGCAGCAGCGATATCCATTTCAACTTGAGAATATAGATCAAAATGATGTTTCCAATTGAAATTAAGCGTTTCGGGCATTGCGATGTGAATTGGCAAGAGGAAATCTCTCACACTATTCTTCCCTGAAACGAGTTGAACTCAGCTCACAGATCTGCCCTTGGAGAGTACTACCCTTATTATATATGGTTTTTAAATACATACTATTAAGCATAAAATTATATTATGTTTAGGTAAAATTTTGAACATAACCATAGTTGATTTCAAATATTTGGTCAATATTATTTTGAATTCAATTTTCGAATAAATTATTTTTACTATTATTCGGACAAATTTTTTTTTTGTTCATTGTGTATGGTTTTTGTGATTCTTATGTACTGGAGAATTTAGACACAATTTCGATTCATTTTTAATAAGTGGCTGAATGATAGTTAAAAACTTTTGTTTTTGAATATAAAATGGTAACCATCTGAATTTTTTTAATTACAAACACACACACGCACACACATATATATATGTATATATATATATATATATATATATATATATATAACTTTCGATTTAAATTATTAACTTTGATAATGAATCTTCAATGTTTTCTGCAATTATAAATTTTATAAATATACTAGCTGTAAGTGGAATTCTGTCTTAAGGCAATTAAGGCATCGTGCCTTAAGGCAAATTGCTGGAACTTCCCGTACCAAAAATTATTATTTTTTTAAAAACAATTAACATTTTTGAAAAAAAATTACTTTAAAAGAATAAGATTTTTGAGAAACTATAAATTGGACAAAAAATAACTTTTTTTTGAAAAAAAAAAAAAATTTAAAAAAACATTTTTTTTTTAATTTTTTTTTTTTTTTGAAAAAAATTTTTTTTTCTTTATTTTGGCATATTGTAGAAGATCTGAACTTTTTTTCAAAGCAATCGTACTGCTTTAACTGCATAGGGACAAAATATAAAGCGCGTAAGCGCCGCGTTGCTGTCTAACGCATAAGCATTGGTACGGAACTCATACAAATGTTAACAAAATGTATACTTATTGTTAAAATCTCTATAAAATATCTGATAATTTGATGAGCATATGTCTAATGATCATTTTTGACCGCCAAATGGCTTATTTTTTTACTTTTTCCTCCATATCTCCGAAACCGCTAGAGCTACCTTCATGAAAATTTTATCGATTCTTAACCTTGTCAATACAAGTGAAATGTTTTTTGAATTATTCAAATCGGACGCTCCGTTCTCTCAAAAACTGAGTTACCGTTTTCGGCACTTTTTGCCCCGTATCTTCGGAACGGCTAGACCTGCCTTCGCCAAAAACTAATCAGCACGTCTCCTTATCAATACGAATCGAATGTTTTTGAATTATTCAAATCGGTTGATCCGTGTTCCCGAAATCGTCGACGAAAATTTGTATCCGCACATACATACACACACGCACATACATATATACATACATACATACATACACGCACACACACCCCGTCGGGAGAAGCCAAACTCCTACCGGGCGCGTCCCCAGGTGGCGGATAGGGGGTATCCTAACCGATCGTAAGATCGGCGGATTGGGGCGAAATAAAATAGCCCTCGCGGACCAAATATGGCATCGGAGCTGAGGAGTAACAGCCACCGTCCGTGTATAGCGGAAAAAATTAAAAACTCCCTTTTGGTTGGTCACACCATCTGACCTAGGGTCACATACGGAAGCGGATGAGGGGACACTGCTCGAAAGAGATGTGTGGATGATCCATATAGCGCACCGTACGTGAAAACTCCCGGCATCAACGTGCCGCACCCACGGGAGCAAAAGGATGCCAATGAAGGAAGAAGGTGCACGGCCGGAGCGGATGTTTTTTTTTCCCGCTCCAATGGTCACAAGCTCTTACAGTAATGGAGGTAGCTGTAGGAGTGATCACCCCTCCACTTCCCAAGGCACCGCGTTCGGAGACGACCTTTTGCTCTGGAGGACTATTTAAATAGCATGGATAACTATGAAAACCCAAAAAAACAAGAGACAGGTGACGTAATTATGGACGTCGAGCACGATGCGGCAAAAGCCGCTATAGTAAAAGGAGGCAAGAAGGTTCCCGGTAATCTTCACCGTGACAGAGTAAACTCTGCACCATCGACTAGATGTCGTCAAACGCCGATGGAGAGACTTGGCTCCAAAATTGACGAGCTAGCGGAGTATGTGAAAGATAGGAACAATGTTCACAGCAGAATAAAGGAGCTAATTAGGTCGATTGATACAGCATATAGCCTGGCATTGAAAGAATATACGGCAACCCCCAAAGCTCTCGCAATGACAGTGCAAACTACACAGACCTCTCCCGAGAAAACTATTAAACCGGGTGTAACTCAGACGCCAATTCCTAAGACCCAGGAGCAAAACACAAACAAAAGGTTGCTATCTTCACTTAGTCCCACCTCTGACGCGGAAACGCATCCGCCTAAAAAATCGGCTGTAGAAAATAACTGGACGAAAGTGGTTCGAAAAAGTTCGAAGAAGAAAGGAGCCCGAGATCCGAAAGAAACCTTGGAGGAAACCGAGAAACCGGAAACCGAAAAAATCGATACAAATGATAGCGCTAAGCACAGAAACAACCATCATAGTACAACTCGGAGGAAACATAGAACCAAGGCTGTTCTGGTTCAACCAGCTGAAGGACGAACGTACGCTGACATCCTTAAGGAGATCAAGGAAAAAGTAAACCCGACAGAGACTGGCGTGGACATAAAGTCCATCAAACAGACAAGAAATGGAGGTGTATTACTGGAAATGAGTCCCAAGTCCGAAGATAGTGCAGCCTTTGCAGCTGCGATAAGGGCAGCAACTGAAAACATAGGAACAGTGAAATCACTGACGCCGCTGACGACGATAGAGATTCTTGACCTTGATGGTGTCTCTACCGAAAATGACGTTCGTAAAGCACTCATTCGGGACTTTACGACAAAACTGGAAATACGACGAGTGAACTTGACCAAAGTCACATCAAGAGGACAACGAGCGGCCTTCTGTGAGATAGACGAGGCTAATGCAATCAAAGCCTAAATGGGGCCCGCATAAGAATTGGGTGGGTTAACTGTCGCATTCGCCCAGTTGTTAAAGTGGCCCGCTGCTTTAGATGCCTCGGTTTCGGACACCAAACGCATAAATGCGGGGGACCAGACAGAAGCAAGTGTTGCTACAAATGCGGTGGGGAAAATCACAAGTCTGTAGACTGCGCGGAAAAGCCAAAATGCTTTTTATGTACAGTAGACAAAGAAGATCGAAACAGCGGGAGCCATGTTGCCGGATCCGGTACCTGTAACGCATTCCGTGTAGCACTTGCCGAAGCCACGAGAGAACAGAAATGACGCGATTTCTACAAGGTAATCTGAACAGATGTGCCTTGGCGCAGAATCTACTGCGCCAACGTATCTTTGAAGATAAGATCGATATCTGCCTTATCTGCGAGCAATATATGAATATTCAGAATAAAACATGGTTCGCAGATAAATCTGGCACGGCAGCAATATGGATCACAAACTCAAAGAAGATTACCGTCAATGACTACGGAAGCGGCGAGGGTTTCGTCTGGATCAAGACTCCTACGACCTACTGTGTAAGCGTCTACCTCTCACCAAATGAAGGAATCAGCGTATTTCGCCAGAAAATGGCAAGCATAGAAGACACTCTCGGCAATTTTGACGGAGAAGTCATTGTAGCTGGGGATTTCAACGCGAAATCGGCAGAATGGGGCGCCGAATACTCGGACACTAGAGGAAATGACGTGGCAGACTTTGCTGCAAGATTAGACCTTACTGTGTTAAATACTGGGAGTATTACAACCTTTAGAAGGCCAGGGTATCAGGAATCTATTCTCGACATTACGTTTGCCACTCCAAGGACGGCGAACATGATTAGAGACTGGACTGTATCTGAAGAGTATAGTGGCAGTGATCACCAACATGTGACATTTAGTATTGGATCCGGTCCGACTCGACCAAGCAACTCTTGCAAACGAAGGTGGAATGCCAAGAAGCTTGACCAGGAAGCGTTACGAGCAGCCCTCGAGCAAAACGCATCTACTCTTCAAGCTGATCCAAAACTAAGTACCCGCAGAGAAACGGAAGAAACGGTATTTAAAACTATGAACGCTATTGTTACCTCGTGTAACGCCTCTATGCCACGACCAAAAAATCAGGGTGTGCACTGTCCAGCATATTGGTGGTCATCAGAGATAGCAGAACTACGGAAAAGATGCCACGCATTACGTCGCCGCGCCACAAGAGCTGCAAAACGCTCCCCCTACCAAGATTTGTATACAAACGAGTACAAACAGGCAAAAAAGAGCCTAAATAAAGCCATAAAATCAGCTAAAGCCGGATTGTGGAAGGAAATCTGCAATGACCTTGACAAAGATCTCTGGGGCAAAGCCTATCAAATCGTTACAAAACGACTTGGTAGAGCTTTACCAGAAGCACCGAAATCTCCTGCTCTGATGAATTCTATCGTAGCGGAACTATTCCCTAAACATCCGCCACGGAAAAGGAGACAATACGTGGAAAACAGTGAAACTACGCCCTTCACTGTCAAGGAACTCCAAGATGCGGCAAAAACCATAAAAACTGGCAAAGCACCAGGCCCTGATGGCATCCCAGCCTCAGTGATCAAGTTTGTA
>NW_020538040.1:67093301-67643024 GCF_003426905.1 Ctenocephalides felis
TTGAGTTGTATCTTTAAATTTTGTAACCGATTTTCGAGTTGATATTATGAATTCAAAAATTTGTTATATTATTTAAAGATATTTTTCGTAGTTAGTAAAAACAATTCGAAATGGTTAATAATTTGGCTTTAATTTTAAAATTATGCACAAAATGGTCCCAATGTACTAAATAAAATAACAATATTTAATTTTATGTATTCATTTAAAAAAATTGCAAAAATATATTAGCATTTATATTTTATATTAAATTCATTAAAACAAAATTTAATTGCATTAAAATAATGTAGTCATGAAGAGTCCAAGCGCTAACATATGCGAGAACGGCGATCCGGTGCGTTGGCGCAAGGGTCGTCGCGCCTATGTATTTCCTCAAGAAACAAGAACAAAATAAACGCGTAAGTGCGAAAACTGCTAATTGCTGAATATTTTAATTTCAAAATTTATTTCTAGTTACCACCGAATGAATGAATACAACCAAAAGGTATGGGTTTCAAAATAAATTATTAAAGATATTCATCTATTTTATTGATGTTATGCCCGATTATTACTCAGGTGCATATGTCATATCGGTCAATAAAATTGCACAATCGCCTAGACATCAGAGTTCTGGCAAATACCATTGATAAGTCCATGTTGACTTAAAATAATTAGAAGTAAAGTTTTGTACGAGCAATCATGGCCGGATGCCGACAATTATAAGGCCGTACGAACGTCGGAACGTCTAACCGTTTGATAGCTTTGGTTACTGCTGGGATGGGCCTTGTGTTGTATGTAATAGATGAACAACAGCTTCGTAATAGGCCAGCATTCGTTCGTCAAAAATAAGAAAATAAATCAACGGCATTAATATGCAGTTAAATATTTAAGTAGGTAGTTAAATGCAAGTGCGATTAAACTTTCCGGATAGAAATATGTGTTAACGATTCAACTCACAAACAAGCAACATGTGCTTGTAAGACTATTTCAAGGCGGGCGTGTTTGAACGATATTCGTTTGCTCTACAATATAACATAACTATAAAGTAAACCTATAAAATCTTTAAACTTTGTAATAATAGTTTTTATATTTATATTAAATATTAGCTTATCGTTATGTTGTGAACGGTTTTGTTCATAACGTGAATTTTAGTAAGAGTTCGTGATCAAACGAGATGCTCTCGAACTCTGGTGAAAAGGTACACATTTTGCCAATTGTGCGCCGAAGGACCAGATATAAATAGTGGCTATCCGATCAATACAAGATACAAGATAATGTTTAGTATTTTGAATTTATAGATAAAATGACACGATGTTAAAGATTGTTATGTTACATGCTTGTTAATGTTATGTAATGATGTTACTTCCTTGAATATTGAGTTAATACCGATGTTAGTTAGATGAAAGTTAAGATTTTACTATTTTACAAATCCTTAATGATTTTTTATCATTTTTCTGATAGGCTTGCTTTTGGGTAAAAGCAACTTCTCATTACATTTAAAAACTATTAAATTAAAATAAATATTAAATTAAAATAAAATAAAGACTATTTAAACTTTTTCCAAACATATAACACGCCTCGATGAGAAGAGTTCTTTTTTTAAAACCTTTTCATTTATTTTATTTTGATTTAAAATTTATTTTAATTTAATATTTTTTAAAATTCGTGCTTTGAAAATTGTATAGTAATTGGTGCATTATATTTTCCGTGTTTTTTGTTTTTTCTTCAAATTATTTATTTGGACTCGAAACGTTTGATAATAAAACATTTTACTTTAATAAAATAGTTTTAATTAATGGATGGACGCCCAAGAACAACTTTATTATAATATTTCACCATCTGAAAAAACCTCTCAATTTATATATGAATTAAATTGTTTATTTTGATGTTGAGATATATGAGTAAGTTCTTGTGGGGCGATACATCAAAAAATAAAAAGGAAAGATTTATAAATTAATCTTTAATTCCAAACGTTTCGACATTCAATTTAATGTCATCATCATGTCATAAAAAATTAGTATAACTAGGTAATTATAATATATGTGGATTGGTATAGAAACTATAAATATAAGAGAATAATTAACAAAACAGCAACACTTAACAACAAATTATAACTGATGAGAAAGGTAATAGAAACTAGATATTAAATAAATAAAAAAGAAAAAAAAAAGATATATATATATATATATATTAACGAATGCAAATGACACAAACACGAAATAGCAGAATATAACAGTGTGTATTAGCGGCATCTAAGTGCGTTCAATTGAAATCTTATGTTGACAAATCGTAAACACAAACAAACCATGTTTTATTGCACAACGCGAATCGCCATAAGTCATAATGTTCATCTGCACTAAATCAAGAGGACTGCTGAAGACTGCTCGGCTACCATGTGACGACGCGGAACGATTCCCATTTTAACAGCTAGGGACATCGAATTAACCAATCAAACCCTAATCGAGATCAAACCAATCGCAATGCCATTTGGCGGACGAAAATGATCATTAGACACATGCACATGAAGTTATCAGATATTTTAAAGAGATTTTTTTTCTTGGAAAAATATTTACATATTCTAAAAAATTCAAAACAAAAGAAAAAAATTTCAAGTTTTAAAAAAGTTTTTTTTTTAATTCCAATATTCTTGAATCTTTTTTATAGGAAATAATTTTTAGTACGGGAAGTGCCAGTAATTTTCGATAAGGCACGATACCTCGATACCATGCACCACAAGTTTCTTTTTTCAAAGAATTCAAAAATCTGAATACGCGGAAATTCCTTGAAGTCTTCGTTGATGTCGTGCAGTGAATAAGTCGTACGGCGTTACTATATAAAAGCCGTACGACTTATTTTCATCTTATTTTTGTGGAGAATTTTTATTGAATATAATATGTATTACTAAAACAGAAGTAAGTTATGCCACATTTTCGTTATTCAGTAATATCATTGATGCAACTATTCGATCTTAGACTACTAACGATAAGAAGAACTCACCGGTGGCGAACCCTAAATGCCGCCAAGACAATCTGACGACATGATCTATTATCTGTCGAGCGTCGTTTGTTTTGTTATCGAGATCATTCATTTCTTAATTATGTGGATCGTGAGACCTTTCTGCCACTTGCAGAATTAATATATGTGCTGTCGGTTCTAAATATAAACCGGCAGAAGCAGAAGTAGTCCGGCGCGCGTTTCGGTGTCGTTAAACTTTTGTTGTCTTAGGTTATGACTGCGATGCTTATGTATTATTATATAATTGAGCGGACTGCTGTAGGCAGATGTTACGATGCTGCTTCGCCCATATAAACAGATATACATGTTCGCAACGATACAATAAGTCCGACGCGCGCCTCGCGCACACACAGGCACCCCATATGAAATATATGCAGGAAACGAACGGACTTATTAGAATTTATAGCGGAAACACTAATAATACGTTTGATCTAAATCGGCCCTTCCAATGTGCTAGCCGATGCATTCTTTTGAGCGGCTGCTATTGAGATGCATTATCATAAAGAGATACAACAGGCGAAGCACTAGTAGCGCCGACCGATGCTGCGCGGCCGCGCTATAAAACATCATTCTAACGAGCCAACGACAGGTGACACTGAACTTTACGACGGCGATTGAAACGTAGAAATAACTCATCGATACATGAATAATGCTAGCACACACACTCACGCTCGCACTCGCACTAGCAATGGAAAATATCATTATTTTATTATCACTATCCTGTCTATCATCTTTTCTTCTTCCATTATGTGTGATATAATAACACGATACTAATATTGATGTAAGAAAAAAGCTCATTTCAAACAATGTTTTCTGAAATCTGTTCACATTCATAAAATAGATTTGCAAATACGACCGAATATTTCATTTAATACATAATAACCGAATAAAACTTATAATTATCAAAATATTTCTTGTATGTTTTAAAATTTATATAGTTCCATTATGTGGCTTGACGTGTTAAGTGGTAATGTTACATTCAAATTATTACCAATGCATTTTTCAGTATTCAGGAAAAAGTAGTGCTAGATGTTTCCAATTTCTATTTTCAATTGGAAACATATTTTTCATTTATATTTTCAAGTGGGAATAGACATCATTACTGCACGTTATATTACTCCAAATTTGGACGACCATATTTTAAATATTTGAATAGTATAAAATAAAAGATTATTAATGTTTCATATATGTACACATATATATATATATATATATATATATATATATATATATATATATATATACATTCTCTATAAAATTACGTTTGCTTAATTTCTGCATGAAGCTACACATATACCATAAACGTTATAAGCAAGCTTGAGCTAAGGCAATAGAGGAATTTGACAGGCCGATACAAAGATAAATTCCGAGATGGATCACCTCTTCAATTCCAAAGTCTTTTTACTTGTTGCACCGGCAAACACATTGATTTCGCCAGTCATTGCGTATAGAATTTACAAGCTGTCTTTATATTACATATCAAAGCCCTCATACGCGTAGTGTGCGTTTAAAAGTGCCGAAGACCAGTTTTTGCCTACGTTTATTGCGCACATTTTTAATAATTATGCGTCCCGGCACAACAATAATAATTGGCCATTCTGATGAGAATGCCTCCGCTTATATTTAACTGGGATTACTTATGTAATTAGTTAATTTATCTAGTCTTAATTGTGCGCCTTGTGTATGAAACTGCACATTATAATAATAACAACAGTCTGCAGTGTTATATAATATTTGTTATTTCTTTATGATGCAGAAAACGCAGCAGTCTCTTTTTAATAATCTGAATATATTAATTCGGAATAAACAATTTAAATGCATGCGATAGCAGTAGTTCATTGTTGGTTGCCCTATTATTTTATATCCGAGTCAAAACTCTCACACTCTGCGCCGGCACGCACTTTTTCAAGAGCCGCCGTATGACCTGAGGATGGAATATTTATGACGCTGCTGCGATGTGTCTTTGCGTTGTGTACGTAAGCTGCATGTTGGTACTTCAATTCAAATGTAACAAAAAATAACGAGAGTCAACCAACCTTGCTCATTATTTTTTACTGTTTTTGGCCAAAGCGAACGAGTCTATAGCTCGTAGTTCCAATAGCATGTGAAATATCTAAATTTGATAGTCATGAATTTGATATGGAACACTAAATATTAAAAAATAGTAAAACATTTTATTACAACCGTATTTTTATTATTTTATTTTGTTTTGAACTGCTTAATTAGCTTTTTCGTATCGCACGCATCAGAATAATAATAATTTTAATTGTATTCAAAATGGTAAGTAAAGACTCGTAAACAAAACAATACCTAAACATGGCCTAAATATTAAACTTCCTCAAAATTTATTTATAGTAATTTGCAGTAAAGCTTTTTGAAGTGCTTCGATAATAATAGAATTCTAAATAATGCTTATGTTAATTGTTTCTTTAGGTGAAACAGTCAAATTAATTGATTTATTAGGACAGGATGCTATAGAGCACAGAGGGGCTAGTGGAAGGCGTGAGTCATCTTATAACAGGGCGTTTTGATGTTTAGCATGATAACTGATCGTAGAGGGAGGGAGGTATAGAGTCGCCCATTGTAGACCGGTCTTTTAGTTTTTAGTCCCCCTCTTTGCAATGGCCTTGAGCGAGTCTGTTGACCGGCCGAAATGGTGTGCGGCGAAATACACTCTCGACGAAAAAACGAAAAACGCACAAAAAGTATCAAAACGAACACAGAGAGAGAGAAATCCGCGAACAAGCGCTCGCGAAACGAGCCAATGAAAATACGTACGGACGGAACCAGAACACAGTGCCTCTCTGCGACGCGAGAGCAAAAAACATATAAATAAAAAAGTACGCGAACGAAACTAAAAAACCAAACGAAACGTCGGCCGCGGCGCGAAATGCGAATTGCACGGGGCACACGAAGAAGCCACTGACCGCCAACAAGGACATTAAACGAACTCTCGTACGACTCTTTACTCTGCGGTTCTGTTTTCTGTTTCGGTGTTATGCGACGCCCGAAGTCCGACGCCCGTAGCCCATAGCCCCTGGCCAGCGGTGCCGATGCCGATGCCTCTGCCGCCGCGTCGAGATGAACGCTGCCGGATTATCTGCGCGCGGCGTCGCGCAATCGTTCGTTCTTTCGTACGTTCGTTTCGATGTGCTTTTATTTTGGTTCTTCTTAAAATCGGTGTTATCTAAAGCTGCTCGCACAATTCAAGGTCCTGACCAGCGCAACATCAGCGTCCCTCGCGTCCTCACCTCCCAAAACTACACTTTCTGTACAGAAGGAACGGAACTCGCGAAGGCCGAATTTCGACATGAACTCCACGTACCGAACGCGCTTTTTGTTTGACAATGAAATTACTTTTTTATTTGCAACCACTTATGAAAATGTTGTGAGTGTGCGTAACTGCAATTACATGAATACGTTCTGAGAAATAATATATTACCTTCACAAAAATTTGATTAAGATAGGCGATCTTGACGTGCTCGATCGATTCAGTAAGCAATCACACAACGAACACAGTTTTAAAAATAATATTATTTATATAGTTAATTAATATGCTTATTATTGTAATAATATATTACATATATTAAGCACATACAATCGTTAGTACCTGTAAGTGTAAATTAAATATTAGCAATTTAATGTAGCATTTATCAAGCAGTCGATTAAAATTTTCATTATAGACCGGTAACGGTGTAGCCTTGTTAATATTGTAAATTATCTTTGACATTAGAAAACTATTCGCTGAGACTGCAGAATCTATAATGAAACAATAATATTATTGTCTTGCTGGAAATGCAATATCCTTGATAGATTAATTAGGCAAACACTTTGCTTCCAAGGTTAAAAGATAAGTGGATTTTGAATTAATGATGTGAAAAGGTGTCAAGTATATATACATTATCACTATGCGTCGTACCTATCATGCTGCTGCAGTCTATTAAATCCTCTGAAAAATGGTGTTTTTAGACACAGGTTAAACGCAAATACTCGAATGCGAAAAATGCGCTACTCTAAAAAGCGGCCACTAGCGAGCAAGTAAGGACACGAGATGTCATTGGCTTCTTTATATAAGCGCTATTAAGTACATTAACTTTTTGCCTTTTCAAGTGATTTTATTCGAAAATTGGGACACAAACGATTGCGACGATAATTGACAATTCAGGCAATTTGGTTTAGTGTTAAGGTTTTTGTCTTGAATAGTAATATTAATAATATATTCCGATTACGCTAATTTTCTAAAAAAATTCTTATGATACTAATTTAAGCAACTATATGGAACATTTTATATATATATATATATATATATATATATATATACATAATTATATTTACTTATTTCGTTCTGTATAATTTTAAATATCGTAAATATGTTATAACGTTAAAAGTCAAATATGTAATGTTAATAATTTTCAGTTGTACGTCATTTAATAAGGCATACAATTGAACTAAAATCTCACACATAGTCTAATTAAATAAATGCAAAGACACAATGTGCAGATTATTTTGCAGGCTAAGTATTTATCAAATTATATTTCTTGAATAGGAACAATGCATATAATGCAATTCCAAGCTTACGGCCGAATGAGAAAGAATGTTTCGTGACTTCTCGCATTAATCTTGAGTTTTGCATTAATAATTTGTATAACAAAGTATGTTGAACATCCTGACCTCAGATAATATAAATGTTAATATGTAAACTGCTAGAGTTTGCTTTGGGGAGGTAATAACCATACGTGGAACTTCGCGAATTGGTTACGTAAATTGGTGAATTGTATAATGAGTACAACTCACGCTTCTTAATATATGTATACACATACAAATATTATATATATATATATATATATATATATATATATATAGATAGATAAGGCAAAAACGCGGTAATTTAAAGAGAGAGATTGGTCTTCATGCTTAATCAGTAAAATAGCGTAATTTGCACCGTACGCTAATTGTTGTTTTCTAATAAAATCATCTTGTCATTTCATATCTAAATTGACTGAAACCCAAAAAATGACTGAACCGTTTTCAAAAATTTAAAAGTCAATCGATAAAATTCGCTATAGACAGTCGGCCGAGCCGTTTTTTTAGAATTTGCAGAAACTGCAAAACATTGAGTCCAAATTTTCGTGATGTTTAGTTTTTGGTCAAGATCTTCGCAACTTTTCATATTGATAGATTGTGCATGGTTTTAACGTACATCCTAAAATATAAAACTACAACAAATGGTTTAATTATAAAAATGCATTAAAATTTGAAATAATGGGTCAAAATTATTAAATAAAGTAACTAAACATTACTATAACAATAATTTTTATACACATATAAGTAACTGAATATACTTATCCATTTTTTGTTCGAAAGTGAATAATTTGCAATAGTATCTCACAATACGATGCCCTAGCCTAAAACAACTCGGAATACTTATGAATCATTTGTAAATTAATATATTGATTTCTTCTTGAATTCGATCACACATGTGCCGATATTCATGCGCCTTGCTTTAATGCCAAATACCACTTACACCAAGTTTTGCAATAAATTCATTATTTGTTATAAATATCACTTATTGACTTCCCGTAGAGAAAGTTATAACAATCTCTTTACCAAAAATTGTAATTCAGTTTTTGAGATTACGTAGCGGCCGATTTGATTGATTCAAAAAACCTTTTATTTGTATTGATATAATAAAAAACAGGTTAAATTTTTGGAAAGATAAGACCACCGTTTTTGGAGATCGAATAAAAAAAACATTTGTCGGTAAAAAATTAGACATATGCACATCAAATTATAAGATATTTTATAGAGATTTTAATAAAAGTACAGATTGGTTCCGTACCAAAGTTTATCCCATAGAACACGACGTGGCGCTTACGCGTTTTAATATTTCCTTTGAAAAAAAAAGTTCAAAAAAAAACTAATTTTTCATAGTCAATTTTGTTCAAAAATTCCAAAATTCAAAAAAAATTTAAGTTTACAAAAATTTTTAAGTTTTTTTAATATTAATTTTCGGTACGGTAAATTCCAGCAGTTTTCCTTAAGACACGATGCCATGCACCATTAGTTATTTTATATAATGTATTACATTTATGTAATGTAATTTTTAGTTATAACTGAAAATATCTTTAAAAAATGTTCAAAACTGAACGACTCGTAAGGAGAAGTTTCAGCCCAACAGTATATAAAACGTGTTTTGTTCCAATTGCTGGTAAAATATGAATGAAAAGAAAAACTTGACGACTATGATTTTTTAATCTCTTAAAAAACTATTACAATTTGACTATGATATGATAGTTTAATGAGTTTATTTGTCAATTTCACATTAAACTATTCATTTTAAAAACAACTATAATAATGAATATCGTGAAATTTATGCACCCTTTCAGCCAACTATTCTACAGTCAATATTATCTAAATGGAACAAGTATTTTGTTAACAATTGAACAACTTGCCCGTTATACCCTTGTCGTTTCGCACTCTCGATTTATTTGCGAAGAAGAGTGACGCTGTTCGGCTGAGCCACTAACACATTTCGGGCGGCAACTCGTTCCGCGTTAGGGCAGGTAATGTATGCGAATGCAGAACACATTGGGGTAGGGTAGAAGCGTCAAAGGTAAACGAACTATGGGGCCACATATTTTAGTTAATGAAATACAAAAACGTAAATATGTTAGGTTTACAAATAAATAAAAGCGATTAGTATAGGCTTGTTCTCGCACAAGTTTTTTCTCTAATATTAATATTTGTTTATCGTAAAATAGAATAAAGTTATTTGATACACGTCAAATTTAAAGTGCATCAAAAATGAAATTGAGTATATTATTACAATATACATTTAATATACTCAAAATTATAAGATGATATAAACTAAATGTACACAATTAACTTCTCGCTCTTATATTTCATGTAGTAGATACAAAGGCAATGCTATATAAAGACTATTTTAAGAAAATTGTTTGCTATAATAATTTAATCTCATTTTACTAATGTCCAAAAAACATAAGTAACATTTCTCAAAACAAAATAAATCTTTGCAAACATAGAACTATATACCAACTAACTTATGAAGATTTGATAACCATAGTGGACTGTCCCAAATATACTTCAACGCCATAAACCGTTTCAAAAAATTTGCTAGTTTTTACGTCTTCACAATTTCTCCAATTTATGTACATACTACTTAAATTGTTTCTTTATATTGTTTTACTTGATTTTTTTTATTTAAAAAATAAAAAAAAAGTAGCTCCACTCGAGGTTTTCGGTAAAAGTGCAACAACTTTAGTACCAAAGAAGATATTTAACGACGGGTATAAATATTATCTTCATTCCAGTTTGGCAAAACTATTTAGTGAAAAACGTATTAGATTAACATCACATTGACTTTTGATATAGAAAATTTGAATATAAAATCAGTTGTATTTCAAAGTTAGACAAAGTTGATATATAATAAATATTCGAAAATATGAATAACTGCTGATTGAATGATTTACTATTGTGAGCAGCAGTAAATAAAAATATTTTAGATCAGCTACCTATTAGGTATCTACATATTCAAAAATGATGAAGTTAACAATACAATTTCAATAAAAATATTTTGACTTTTTCACCACGAGAGTGTTCTCCGCAGGAGTAAAGCTGCTGTGCGATCCAGCAAACCGCCAAAATATTTACTAATCAATAAAAAATATATATTTATAAATTAAAAATTACATTTCTAAATAACGAAAATTCGTAATAAAATTAATAATTTGGTAAGTATATTAGCATGTAACTAACTTGCACTTTTATAAGTTATTTTTGAAAAAATATACCAATGATTTTTTGCACAAAAATAACGATTTATTTGTTAAATACTTTAATACAGATGAACAAAATGCGCAGAAAAATTTGCAAGGTGCACGACTTGACATAATGTAACTTAGGGGCCGATTCTGCCATAAAATAGGCCAATGTTATGGCAAGGGGATATTATGTAGCAGTTTTTGTATGAGTTAATACTAGAAACTGTCAAAATCCTAGGTGGTTGCTGTACAGTAAGGCGTAACCTAGAAAACGCACAAATTTCAAAAAACGATGTTATCATAACTGCATCTTTGATTATATTAACTTTTCGCTCTTATATTTCATGTAGTAGATACAAGGGCAATGCTATATAAAGAGTATTGTAAGAAAATTGTTTGCTATAATAATTTAATTTCATTTTACTAATGTCCAAAAAACATAAGTAACACTTTTCAAAACCAAATAAAATTTTGCAAACATGGAACTATATACTAACTAATGATAACATATGATTGAAGTTGCACGCCTGATTGCACAGAAAATACATAATATTTTGATAGTATTTTTAGTATTATTTTGTATAAAACCTGAAACGTAGCATTGCCTTGCCATTACATTGGTCTATTTTGCGGCAAAATCTGAACATTAATCATGAATTGATTAAGGATCAACGTGAATGAAAATCGAATCAGTTAACAAAATTATCTTTAGCATAAATTTCATTCCTCATTTTTGAATCCTCATTCCTCATTCTGTTGATTCTGGTTTACTTATAGAAACAATGAAAGGAATTATTTAACCGTATAATGTGTATGTGATAGATACATATTTTTAGAATATAAGATTTTGTTCCGATAACTAAAAAACATACTCTTTTGAATAAGTTTTTTCATTACTGCCCATGAAACTACAATCAAATATAAAAAAACTTAGACTTAATTGCATCGATTTTTTTCTACATTTCCATATTGAGACCTTTCAAGAAAGCTTCTATAATAACAGTAACTTAGTCTCAGTCTGTAGCAATAAGAGAAATTTCGGTTTCCCGGCCGCAATTTCGCCAGCCTTGGGGTCGGTCGGCAATGATAGCAGATAGCAGGATGTAACGACACGCTACGCAGTGCATGCGATCGAGAGCCGGTTTAGAGACTCGCCTTCCTTTTTGGGAGACAGACTGTTTTGGATAATTAGGAATCGAAACTCAACAGGTTCATTTTGAGGGGTTTCACGAAAACCTGAATATGGCTGATACAAAAACTTCATCAGCTGACATAAATTATACTGCAGACAGTATAATTTTGACAATAATGTACGTAATTTGCAATTAGAAGATATTTTATAGCGTTAACGTCAATCTTACACAAAAATGATTATGAAACAATAAATAAGCGTAATAAACGAATTATTTAAAATTATTGTGATTGACAAAATCAACCAATCTAATTTTAGGCAACATTTTCCCAATTATATATTCAGTATTACTATAATGAAGGAAACGTATTTTGCTAATCAAATTCAAACAACATTCAAGAAAGTTGGTAAATCTTGATTATATATTAAGCTTGAAATGCTTGAATATATATAAAGAAATTATAATTAAATTGATATTCAGTTTGTTAGAACTGGTGTGTTCTATTTATTTCATTATAGTTTAAAATATAAATCAGACGGTTAAAATATACATTAATATAAAAAAGTAAAACATCACATTTAAATATTCATAAAATTAATTAAAGCACATAGTTCAATTTTGCAACTCCCAACAGGCTTCATCGATAGGTACTAAAGCTCTCACTTCTTTTTATATTGCAATTTTCATTAATTTTCAAATATACTATTTAAAATAAATCTTTAGATGCAACTTACTACATACTTTGTATAAATCTTTATATGAAATATATAAAATAATTTAAAATATAGAATTTTATTAGATGAATATCAATTAATAATAAATAATATCCTTCGTATTTATTTTAATAATTTATTTATTGACAATATATTCTAAAAATGTTAAAATATATAATTTACATTATTTTATAAATATATAATATACATTTTTATACGAATTTGCCCAAATTTGTTAATTTAGCAATATTAAAAGCTATTCAATACCGTTTTTTTGAGTTTTTTTCTTATTGTTACATTTATTCATTACGATAAAGAAATTTAAAGAAAGTCAATATAGTCAAAAATATACATAGGGTAGAGCGATATCTCAAAAACCAATAAAGTTAAGAATTTTCAACTACAATATTTGAAAGTAGAGGAAAAAATATATATAACCAGTCTTCACCTTAATTCTCACGATCGCGCTATCGGGAGATAAACGGAAATGTTTGAAATTTCATATGAAAAGTATTTTCTTTAGTTGTTAGTTTTTTGGTTGTGAGCAACCTTAATATATTTTTTAAGTATACGTTATTTAATTATTTGATAAGATGTATTGTTAATTTGAGTTAGATACTACCGTTTTTTCTATACAAACTCTATAAATGCTTACATCTGTGTGGGGTAAAAAGGACTAACTGAACCCTTACATTGGTGTTGATGTAAAAAATAAAAAAGTATATTAAGTAAACAAAGCAATTTCCCAAAGAATAAATTAAATTAATAGTTATTCCAATTCTGCTTATGATTATTTCTGATGAAATGCCAGGTTAAAGATATATACAGTTGTTATCTCTGTAAAAAATCCTTCCATAGAATTCATATTTTGTATTGGTTAAATAATCCTATTTCAAGGAAATCCTTTTAAAATTAAAAAAAAAATAGGCCCCCTGTTTGCCCCCTGGCTAACCCCCAATTTACCTCGCCTATGGGGTAAAAAAAACAGGTTACAAATTTTTAAAAACAACAAAAAAACATTTCTTCTATTATGAAGTAGCTGAGAGTTTTACGGAACATAGTCAGGTAATTGTTTGTTTGGTTTGGTTTTTATAATATAATTGCTCAAAGTCAAATTGGACCTTTGTGCCTTGCCCGGCCATATACAAAAATGTGCAATAAAAATAAAAAAAATGTAGTTTTCATGAATTCCAATGGTTTGATTCGATTCCAAAAAAATTAAGTTCAAAGTAGATTAAGTTAAGTTGGTTTAAAATAATGGCCAAGATTGCGGAAAACATTGAATATGAATATATATATATATATATATATATATATATATATATATATATATCTTTAACATGTCTATCTCTTACTCGGCCTTAACGACTATATCTCCTAATAGTGAGAATTTACATGTATCTTCTGCGTCAATTTCTCAGAAGAAATTCATGTATGCATCTTTACTAAAATCAGGTCACACGTTTTGAGTTTTATTTTGATAAAAATATTTCACACACAGCTTCGCAATTTTACTCATATTACGAAGTACAAACGTACGTGTCGTTTAATATTATTCCAGATATCGCGCAATGCTATTACATTATATTAAGCTTTGTGTTTTATTGACGTTAGACCTTCTCAATTCTTGCACGAAGAACCCATATACATATATGATGAATTTAATATAAAATAGTGACATGCCGAACATTCTGGCAGATGCAATTAAAAAAATGCAGAGCAAATTTGAATACGACGTGTGGAAAATATTAAAAAAACATGGTTCAGTAACTACCCACTGGTTTAAGTTTAAGTTTATTTTTTAGATATTTATGTGTAGTAGTTACGTATAAATTTTTTTCCGAATTTGAAGATGAGCTTCATCAGATCTGAGGCGCAATTAGTAGGTGTATTATTTAAAAAAATATATAAATTTTATATCATACCATAATAATAATAAATGCATTATTTTATGTTTTGGATGCATTTATCCAAAATCCACCTTTATTTCAAAAGATCTCCAAGAACATGAGGGTTTTTTATAATATTGAAAACCATGTGACTACTTGGTGTCCAAATGTAAAGTGCCCAATCTTAGATTCTATCACATATTACTAATATCCCCTGATTATTATTAATAAGATTTGAACATTCTATTTATTTTGGATATAATTGGTTGCAACATGGCCTTCACCATAGCTTAAAATTGGCAGCTAATCTAAAGCTCTGAGCACTGTTTAAGTTACCCACTTTGAAAAAAAAAACTGAAGTTTAAAAGCAGTTAATTTACAAATCATTTATTATAAATTAGTGAAAAGTGGTGATAAAAGTTATTTACAATATTCAGATCCGTCAATTATTATCAAATTTTCACCGTTGAACCGGTTGAGGACAATAAAGACTAACTCTCTAGATACGAGTGTCGTCCATGGACGACATCCACTCGACTGCTGGCACATGTGTGTCGGCTTTTGCTTCAAGATTTATTATAATGATTTAAACTACTGATAATTCAAGTCATTTTTGTAACTTATTTTTATTGCTAATATAAATATATTAAAATATATCGTTGTGTCTGGACCGTTCAGTAGCGCTACTGAGCGGCACGCTGTACAGCAGCGTCACTCCTGCGGAAATTTTCATGCCAAAAGGATTAAGTTAGTTGAAAAAAATGAGCACAAATATTTGTCGACAGCGATAAAATAACTTTCCGAAAAACTCAATATTTTTTTGTCATAATTACTATTTGCCATAATCTTTTCTTTATGGAGTTATATATAATTTTTTTTTGGCTTATTTTAAAAAATAGCTTATTTCATGAAGATCAAACTGTATCTTGATCTTCATAAAAAATATAATAAAATTTTATAGATAATAAAAAACTTTTATAAATCAGAATATTTTGCAACTTTTAAAAGGGCAACTGATATCTCGTTTATGACCACGTTTAATTGCGATACATATAACGCCGGTGTTTTAATATATATGTGTACAAATATAAATATACATGTTTGCTTAGAGTCGATATAATTAATAAATTTATTTAAACGTTTCCACACATTCATAGTATTTATACCTCATAAGCCATTTATATATCATCGTGAACGATAGCAAACTAGTTTCGAGAATGCGTGTGTACATAGTCATGCGTAATGTGTACTGAAAATAGTATAAAATATGAAAGAAAAGAATAAAAAAGTGCGATGCAAATTGAACTGTAAATTAAGTATGCCTAGCGGTTAATTAATAGAAGTTCGCGTCTTTACAAATGTTTCTCACGTTATATAATGAGTATTTACAACTATAATATTAATAATCGCGCATTCAAACCTGCCTTGGTACTTACACACTATGACACGAAGTTCTGGAAAATAGATAAACTGATTATTTTTATACGGCGCTGCGAACTCTCGGACACCGGCTTTATGTGAAAATATATTATAATGCACACTAACAACGTCATGGGCTTATTATTTGTTTACGAGATTATTTCGCAATGGATATCGACGGATTATTTAATGTCTCATTACGTTTCCGTCCAGCATTTCCATTAAATTATTTCACTTTATTAATCTGTTTTGCCTTTGCTATACTGAGCCTAAACTAGTCGCATCGCATGCGTTCGAATATAAAAGAATGATTAATAATTAGGTTTTTTCTTTTCAAAAGTATAAAATATTTTTGTATAATTACTAAATGAATTCGAATCAATTAAAAATATCTTTAGTTTATAGCGAAATCACTATCTTAACCAGCAGATTACTGCAATTGACGAGTATACTCTTCATGAAGAACTGGCTTAGAAGAATTTCGTGTTTTGACAAGTATACTTCTTACTCATTTGTAAGTGGCATTTTACCTTAAAAACATTTTACCTAGATCCTGCCAACACAGATCAATGAGTGCGCCAAAGTTAACTGGCAAATAATAAAAATTGGAAAAGCAAGTTAATTTTATTTTTGCCCATATAAATTCACGATCAATTTAGTAAAAGTCTGAGTTTAGGAAAATCTCATGATGACCAAATTTGTTTAAATCACTGCTTATTAATATTTTTTTTTTATTTATTCAATATTATACAACAATCAGAGTTATTGTTACTCTACAAGTTATAGGGAAAAATTACACATAAAAAATCACAGAAAGAAATAAAGAAAAACAAATTAAATAAATAAATAAATAAATAAACATAAATAAAAATTAATTACAAATAAAGAAAAATAAATAAATAATAAACAAAATTAAAAAATAAATAAATTGTAGTAATTGCTCCAATCAGCAATTGTCTATGGAAAATCAGTTCTGCCCTTTTCATAAAAACACCTACAAAATATCATATTTTGATTCTTATGCACATACACTCTGTGAAAAAATAAAACTAATTGGTATTGGTATTTTGCCTTCAAAAATCAATAATTTTTATAATTAAACCAGTTTCCGTAGGACTTTAATGGTTTACTATGTTCAAGGCCAAGTACTCTATCGTTATACCAACTAAATCATCTAATTTTAATTTTAACAAACGTCAAAAAAACTACTCATTTTCTCAAACTTTGATGAATTTTTAAAATTAAACTACTTGTCGTAAGGCCGTAATATTTTAGTGAGTTTTATAAGACCATAATATATATTGCCAAAAAAAGCTTCATTTTTCACCTAAAACAAATCAGTATCATTCCCAACTATTATCTTTCGAACAGTTTTTAATTTTTTAAAATCAATTCGGTAGTATGAGCTTAAATGTGGACAAAAAGTTTAACACTTTTTTTTAAATTACAAAGAAACGGCTCGGCAGATCGTCTCACAAAACTGACAAACGATAGTCCTCATTGAGATACATCAAATGGCTTTTAAATTTCCGAAATCGGTTCAGGCGCTTTTGAGAAAACGTCGATCAAAGGTCTAATTTTGACAAATGCCAAAAAAACGATACTAATTTTTGCAAACTTTGAAGAATTTTTAAAATTAAACGACTTGTCGTAGGGCCGTAATATTTTAGTATGATCTACAAGACTATGGTATCTACCGTCAAAAAAATATCATCAAAATCGTCGATTTTTTTAAAACTATATTACAAGAAAACGGCCCGGCCGATCTTTACCAAAAACTAATCAGCACGATTCCCAACCAATATCTTTCGAACGGTTTTTGAATTTTCAAAATCTTTTTCTGCGATTTACAAAAAAACGGCTCGGCCGATCGTCGCACAAAACTCAGAAACGCTAGTCCTCATATCAGAAGATACATCGAATGGCTTTTAAATTTTTGAAATCGGTCTAGCCGTTTGGGGGAAAACGTCGAGTTACGGCAAAAAATCTGTTCACACACACACACACATACTTTTTCAAATTTGATCTCATTTGATTCAGAATGGCTTGAAACGTCGAGAAAACATAAAATTAGCGAGTCGGATTTTTTGATGAAAACATAAACTTCTCCTTCGGGACGTTAATATTGTAAATTGGTTTTTCTGTCTGCTAAAACAAGCTTCTCTTTCAGAAAGTTGATAAGAATCTATTAAAGTGCATCTTTTCTTCACAAACAAAAAGACTTATTATTTAAGTAATAATTAATAAATATTTTAACATAAGATTTATTAAAAAAATAATTAATAGACATATACTAAAGTATTACTAATCTTGTAGGAAAAATGCCTAATTTAGCATTTAGCAAATATTGAAGATTCAATCTAGAGGATATAATACACATTTGCCTCATATATTCTATATAGCCATTAAAAAAATAGAAAGCAAATTATATCGATAACATATAATTTACTTTAGGACAGTTTTCAAAATGATGATTGAATGCATGCTCATTAATATATTATTCTATATTTTATAGAATAAACATCATCATATAAACTTTTTAGACATGAAACATGAAAATTCCATTTAGTAAAATTACACAAAAAATTATTCGTTTCAATCAATTATGTAATATAATTATTAAAATAAATTAAAACTTAAACCGCAGTCAATTACTAAAAATGATAACCTTAAAACGTTTCCTTTGTATTATACTAAATAGCCTATATTTGAATTTTAGGAGTAGTATTCTACAGAAAGTCAATAGAATCCGTATCTATGAAAAACCGGTAAATGCAAATGATATTTTCTGTCTAGAGGAGTCGCGCTAAATTATGCAAACGCAATTCACCGTAAATCAATTTAACAGCAGTGGAGAACCATTTGCAGATGTAATACGTTGGTAAACATCTTACCGACCTGTGATAAATGGTAATTCACATGATTTGACGACAAGCTTAATAGATTACACCGTTTAAGGGCTGCATACTCAAATAGATCGAAACAAAAACGGGATTTTTGCAAGTGATTTATCAAAACTTTTCATAATTTTGATCTAATGATCAAAGGTAGATTAATCAAGTATATTTTAAACTAGTGGTGTATGGAATCGTGTCTTAAGGCAAATTGCTGGAACTTCCCGAACCGTAATAAAATATTCGAGGATTATTAAATGTTTTCAAAAAGATTATTATAAATACTGTCAATTATATATGTTTACAGAAAAGTAGGTAAACAAAACTTAATCAATCGAAGGACATTGTATAATATTCACAAGAATTATATAAACTGAATTGCAAAGTTAAAATTATTTATTTGAAGTATATAAGTGAGCTTTAGAACTTTAGCTAGCCTTATAATTAAAATGCAAATTATTTTCGATATTCAACAAAATAAAAATAAAACTAGCTGTAAGTGGAATTCTGTCTTAAGGCAATTAAGGCATCGTGCCTTAAGGCAAATTGCTGGAACTTCCCGTACCAAAAATTATTATTTTTTTAAAAACAATTAACATTTTTGAAAAATTTTTACTTCGAAAAAATAAGATTTTTGAGAAACTATAAATTGGACAAAAAATTACTTTTTTTTGAAAAAAAAAATAATTTTTTTTTTTTTTTTTTTAATTTTTTTTTGGAAAAAATTTTTTTTTTATTTTGACATTTTGGAAGATCTAAACTTTCCTTCAAAGCAATCGTACTGCTTTAACTTCATAAAGACGAACTATCAAAGCGCGTAAGCGCCGCGTCGCCGTCTAACGCGTAAACATTGGTACGGAACCCATAGGAATGTAAACCAAATTTATACTTATTGTTAAAATCTCTAAAAAATATCTGATAATTTGATGTGCATATGTCTAATGATCATTTTTGACCGCCAAATGGCATTTTTTTTTACTTTTTTTACTAGATCTCCGAAACCGCTAGACCTGCCTTTATGAAAATTTGATCGGTTTTTCACCTTGTCAATACAAGTAAAATGTTTTTTAAATTATTAAAATCGGACGCTCCGTTTTCTTAAAAACTGAGTTACCGTTTTTGGCACTTTTTGCCCCGTATCTTGGAAACGGCTAGACCTGCCTTCGCCAAAAACTAATCAGCACGTCTCCTTATCAATACGAATCGAATGTTCTTTGAATTATTCAAATCGGTTGATCGGTGTTCCCGAAATCGTCGACGAAAATTTGTATCCGCACATACATACACACACATACATACATACACACACACATACACACACACATACACACACACACACACACACACACACATACATCCATTTTTTCTAAGGTATGCCAAAATATTCAGAAACCTTTGAATCGTCGAGAAATGCAAAAATTTTCATTTTAGATTTTTTTGCGATTACTATAACTTGCCCTACGGGAAGTTAAAAAAAATCGATTTTTTTTCTGAAAAGGAATGAATTCTGAACTTATTTCTCTCAAACTCCTCCAAAACGGCTAGACCTGCCTTTGTCAAAAACTAATCACAACTTCTTCCCATTATAACGGATTGAATGTTTTTTGGATCAAATCGAAGGCTCTGCTCTCTCTAAAACTCGATTTCTATTTTCTGCACTCTATGCACCGTGTCTCCGAAACGGCTGGACTTACCTTTGCCAAAAACTAATTACCACATCTTCCTATCAATAGGAATCGAATGTTTTTTGAATCATTCAAATCGGTTGAACCGTGCGCCTGAAAACGTGAACGAAAAATTGTATCCATACATACATACACACACATCCATTTTTTCTAAGGTATGCCAAAATATTCAGAAACTTTCAAAACGTCAAGGAATGAAAAATTTTCAATTTCGATTTTTGGACGATTACAAGAACTTACCCTACGGGAAGTTAATAAAGCTAATGAAGTGTTATTTTTGAGCATAGCTCTGTGCGGATCAGAGATAGACTCTAAGAAAGGCTAACAAAATTTTCCGGTATAGTTTGAAAATGTCGTGCTAGTCACGAATGAAAAATATAAAGTGGAAAGTTAGGATAACAAATGCAGAAGTGCTGAGAAAAGAACACTAATACTGAGCGCAATCATGAAAAGAAAAGGAAACTGGATCGGACCCATATTTGAAAAAGAATGTCTGCTACATTTGTCGTCGTAGAAAGTAAAATAAAAAAACTGAAAGGAGTAGAATAAAGTAAGCGGAATATTGAGCAAATTAATAAATATTCAGCAAAGTGACTACAGGCGTCCACAAGAAAAAAAAATTGTCATCAAAAATATCACAAGACAACAAAATCAATACACATGATTTTTGACAAATTGTAAGATACTTAATGAAACCTATTTAGAAAGTTCTGAATTTTAAGACAGTTATTTTCGACTAGTGAAAATTACAATAATGCGAAAATTTTTGTTTCATGCACTATCATAAAACCAAAAAAGGCATTAATATTATTTTTTTACTAAGATATAAATCATTTGAAAAAAATTAAGTGCAACTAACAAACATTTTAAAAAGCTTCTACATATAATTTCATATTTATTATGGAAATCCATCAATCTAATTAACTAGGTGCAAATAGCATTTTGCCTTTAGGCAAGTTGGGTGAACTTTCCCATATGTGTAAATAATCGACTTAATCAATAAGAATTGATTTTAGCAACTTGCGGACCAGGATATTTGCGAAAACGTGGAGGAATAATTTGGCATTTTCTTGCTAATTCTAAAGAAACTGCTCAATCATATGGAAAACTAATCAAGGTGAGTTGTTTTTGAGTTACCTTAAATGACTTTTGAATTTTTAACTTGGTGCGACTCTTTTTGAGCAAACGTTGCCAAGAGTTCAAATTTTGGTTCACATACACATACATCATACATAAACATATATACTTTTTCCAATTTTGGAGTAAGAATGACCAAGAACGCCGAAAAAACATGAAATTATCATTTGGGATTTTCCAGCAAAAATATAAACTTCTCCTTCGTTAATCTTAGACTTTAGAATTCACTTATAATTTTACAATGTATGATTATTTAAGTAACATCCTAAAGTCGAGAGTAAAGCCGATCTGTTGTATGCTGATTTCATTGTGCATAAATTTCCGAGCTAGTTCAATCGTTTGACAAGTCCTACTTTTTGAATCTAGGAGTACCAGCAAACAGGTTCGATGTGATGAAATAGCAATCATAGAAAATGTAGGACACGACACGAGTTACGCCCACGTATTTATTTGTCGCTTGATTTATCAATTTAATAATTCAAGGAACGTTGAAGAGAATTACATTTGGAATTCACGGACTTACATACGTATATGACATATTGAAAATCGTTTATTAATTGACTCACATATAATTAGATTATATAGTAGATTATTATTATAAAGTAGATTCCTGATAGTGTTTGATTTTGCTTCGATAATTAGAGGGTTGGAGTTTTGTTTACGTTCTTGTTTGTAAGCATAGTATATTTATCTTTTAGCTTATTCTATAGATTTCAAGATCAGTTGAGTAATTTGTAATTAACAAGCGGTAATTTTTTAAACAGCGATCAGAACTAGGTATTTTATAAGCTTTATTTAGGATATCGTACGTCCTCAGCTAGCATGTTTTTCAAGGATGCAACCCAGCGGTCCCACACCCTTCTTTGTTATGTTTGGATTATATATAATTGGCATGAATATCAAAATAGTGTTAACATGTATGCATCGCTATAATGCTCACAAACTGCGAATTTTTACTTGACATTACTACTTCAAGTGGAAATTTGTTATCATACTGTTTGATATCGATCTGGTCGATGTTGGAATCGAACCAAACCAGTTTGATATCGGCTAGTTTTTGCTAGTCCACGTTCTCAATTTCGCTATTATAGACCCAATTTTTACCAAAACTTTTTTTTAACTCTTTTTTTATTCCGCAATCATCATACATAAAGATTCCTATGAGCTAAATATTTAAGAGCGACGCCTAAGAAAAACTCCAATGAGATCTTCTCAGCTTAACAATTAATATAATAATATTATATTAGACCTAATCTAAGACTAAGTCTAAAGGCCAGTGTCGTTTCAATCTCCATATGCCAAAAGGTTGAGTGATGTCAAATATTGATGGGTTCGAATGTGAGTCTAGTTTGCGTTTATATTTTTCCTTAAATTCTTTGAACTTTAATTGCACCGTTTTTATGTTGAGGTCGCTGTGAATGGTTTCATTTGTCACGTACGACAGAGAATTAAGAATTGTACGTAAAATTTTTGACTGAGTTCTCTGCATTACAGCTATATTTCATTTGTAAGCACATCCCCAGAACTCAATTCCGTAGGTCCAGATTGGTTTAATGATTGATTTATATAGCAGCAACTTATTTTCAACAGAGAGCTTAAACTTTTTACGCAGTAGCCAATCAAATTCTTTCATTTTGATCATTTGACTAAAACTTGAAAAATTTAAATCCTCTTTCGGTTTAGCCGTTTGCTCCCAATTAACAGTAATATTCGTTACCGGTAACTAGAAGTTCATTAACCATTCGATGAACTCGTAAATTATTTTCGTAATAAACGTTAAAAAAGAGAACAATGTATTGAAACGAAAATGCTGATATATCCTCATTAAACTTTATATTTCCTGCTATTGGTTTCATAAATTATGTATTTGAATAATTCAAACGCTCTGAATAACATAAGCATAACCAATTAATGATAAAAAATTGTTTACTAATCTGTTGCATTTGTTCGATTTTAGTAAAATCGACAAAATTAAAGATACAGTTTCAAAAAGAAAGCTAATATTAAAACCATATTTTTTGTAAAACAATTCTTATAATATATATAGCAGATTATTATATAGCAGATATTAAGGGCTGATATTTAACAGATACACACCAGTAAGTACTTGACCGTCAATAAGTTTAGACCAAGTATGTATTAACAAAAATATTGTTTTCATAATAATTAGAATAAAATATAAAATGTAAAAAACTGTTACATACCAGAAAAAATTTATGAATAAGTACCTCTTCAAAATATACCATATAATCGTACCTGGAAAATAAGATTTCACTGATTAGAACTCTTGCAATCCTATATTGGGTATATTTATAATACTTTTCATATAAAACTGTATGGTTATTACTTCATCCAAAAATATGATAATTATAATAGTTACTTGAATGTGAAAAAAAAATTTTATGGATAACATTTATTAAAATGCAAATTTTATAAAAATCAAATATATGTGTAAAGAAGGAAAAATACTTGCAAACACTCTGGTTTATAATTGCAACAACGTTGGCATATTATTGTACGATAAAATTTCTTGCTGGAAATAAGGAGCTATCCAGAAGCCAAGACATTAAATTAATAAAAAAAATCCTGGAATACATTGATAGTAAGAATACAAACACAAAGGCCGTAAAATAGAACAATGTTATTGCAAGGCTGTGCTACGGAGCGTTTTGCATATATAATTGTACTAAAAACTGTAAAATGCTATATATTTCCTGTGCAGTCTAGCGTTTACATATAAAATATAACTTCACTCAATGATATTATGCCACATCACAGAGATGCACTTGTGATAAGATTTTTGTTGACGTTTGCGCGTTTACTAGGTTAGGATTTCTATCTAAAACGCCTAACTGCACAAAAATCACATAGCATTTAGACATTTCTTAGTACAACTTTATATGAGAAGCACTACGTATTATAGCCTTGCCATAACATTGATCTATTTTAAGGCAGAGTCGACCCCAAAGAGTTTTGAAATATATTTTACCAAAAAAGCTTGAAGCAACAATTTAGTCGCGATATATTTGCTGATCAGATCATCATTTGCTGATTGAATCATTCGATGGTGATACTGCCAATGAAATAAATTTTTAAAATTCAATCATTTTCAAATCATAATATAATAGATGTACAATATCTGCGACAAAATTTAATAAAAACAAATTGTCGTGTCTCTGGTGCAGCGTGGGTTCCACACAAGTTGGTTATCATGGTCGAGCGTCAGCAAAGATAACTCAGTTACGAGCCGAGATCATATGAGCGAAATTGATGTCAAAGACTCCTCCGTGCAGAACCGATGCCGGATTGCAGCACTGGCAACAATCTCGCAAATCACCCAATTTTTAATTAGAATACAATAAACATGAACGTGTGCATTTATACAATAAACATGAACGTGTGCATTATTACAGCTATATTTCATTTGTAAGCACATCCCCAACTCAATTCCGTAGGTCCAGATTGGTTTAATGATTGATTTTATATAGCAGCAACTTATTTTCAACAGAGAGCTTAAACTTTTTACGCAGTAGCCAATCAAATTCTTTCATTTTGATCATTTGACTAAAACTTGAAAAATTTAAATCCTCTTTCGGTTTAGCCGTTTGCCTCCCAATTAACAGTATATTCGTTACCGGTAACTAGAAGTTCATTAACCATTCGATGAACTCGTAAATTATTTTCGTAATAAACGTTAAAAAAGAGAACAATGTATTGAAACGAAAATGCTGATATATCCTCATTAAACTTTATATTTCCTGCTATTGGTTCATAAATTATGTATTTGAATAATTCAAACGCTCTGAATAACATAAGCATAACCAATTAATGATAAAAAATTGTTTACTAATCTGTTGCATTTGTTCGATTTTAGTAAAATCGACAAAATTAAAGATACAGTTTCAAAAAGAAAGCTCATATTAAAACCATATTTTTGTAAAACAATTCTTATAATATATATAGCAGATTATTATATAGCAGATATTAAGGGCTGATATTTAACAGATACACACCAGTAAGTACTTGACCGTCAATAAGTTTAGACCAAGTATGTATTAACAAAAATTTTTTCATAATAATTAGAATAAAATATAAAATGTAAAAAAACTGTTACATACCAGAAAAAATTATGAATAAGTACCTCTTCAAAATATACCATATAATCGTACCTGGAAAATAAGATTTCACTGATTAGAACTCTTGCAATCCTATATTGGGTATATTATAATACTTTTCATATAAAACTGTATGGTTATTACTTCATCCAAAATATGATAATTATAATAGTTACTTGAATGAAAAAAAAATTTTATGGATAACATTTATTAAAATGCAATTTTATAAAAATCAAATATATGTGTAAAGAAGGAAAAATACTTGCAAACACTCTGGTTTATAATTGCAACAACGTTGGCATATTATTGTACGATAAAATTTCTTGCTGGAAATAAGGAGCTATCCAGAAGCCAAGACATTAAATTAATAAAAAAAATCCTGGAATACATTGATAGTAAGAATACAAACACAAAGGCCGTAAAATAGAACAATGTTATTGCAAGGCTGTGCTACGGAGCGTTTTGCATATATAATTGTACTAAAAACTGTAAAATGCTATATATTTCCTGTGCAGTCTAGCGTTTACATATAAAATATAACTTCACTCAATGATATTATGCCACATCACAGAGATGCACTTGTGATAAGATTTTTGTTGACGTTTGCGCGTTTACTAGGTTAGGATTTCTATCTAAAACGCCTAACTGCACAAAATCACATAGCATTTAGACATTTCTTAGTACAACTTTATATGAGAAGCACTACGTATTATAGCCTTGCCATAACATTGATCTATTTTAAGGCAGAGTCGACCCCAAAGAGTTTTGAAATATATTTTACCAAAAAAGCTTGAAGCAACAATTTAGTCGCGATATATTTGCTGATCAGATCATCATTTGCTGATTGAATCATTCGATGGTGATACTGCCAATGAAATAAATTTTTAAAATTCAATCATTTTCAAATCATAATATAATAGATGTACAATATCTGCGACAAAATTTAATAAAAACAAATTGTCGTGTCTCTGGTGCAGCGTGGGTTCCACACAAGTTGGTTATCATGGTCGAGCGTCAGCAAAGATAACTCAGTTACGAGCCGAGATCATATGAGCGAAATTGATGTCAAGGACTCCTCCGTGCAGAACCGATGCCGGATTGCAGCACTGGCAACAATCTCGCAAATCACCCAATTTTTAATTAGAATACAATAAACATGAACGTGTGCATTTGAACAATTCATTATAACGTCTATTAGTTTAATGAATAATGTCAATGTAGACAAAAGATTATAATTGGCATCTTAAGGAGCAGTAGTTACTGTACGGCATATTTGTTCACTTTCTTAAATAAAATATAACTAGTGGAGCGCATAGCATCGTAACAAAAATTACTTTTTTAAAAAAAGATTAAGATTTTTTTAAAAAAATTACTCTGAAAAAGTTTGATTTTTGATAAACATCACCACGTCTCCTTATCAATACAAATCGAATGTTTTTTGAATTATTCAAATCGGTTGATCGGTATTCACGAAATCGTCGACGAAAATTTGTATCCGAACACACACACACACACACACACATACATCCATTTTTTCTAAGGTATGCCAAAACATTCAGAAACCTTTCAAACATAAATTTTATAAAAATTTTCATTTTCGATTTTTTTGCGATTAATATAACTTGCCCTACGGGAAGTTAATAATTTTTATTATCAGGACATATATAAATTATAATCATTAGGTCGAGATATGTTTTTTTTAGAGATAATCATGATATGAATGCATCAATTATATTCACACTAAACAAAAAAACATAATGTTACAATTAAAAACTTTTCGCCAACTTTGGAAAAATTACGTTTTAACCAACACTTCGAATAGTTTCGATAAATCTTAAATAATATGAGACATATAGGGTATAGCGGTACTTAAAGATTTGCGGATGAAAAGGTTCACCACCGACATCTCAAAAACAAGTGACGTTAAGAATTTTTTATTAACAATATTTGAAAGTAGAGGAAATGAAAATAAAGGGGACTGGAAAATACTATGGACCTGCCTTAGAACAGAGTACTACTATTTATTATTATTATTATCATATTTTATTAATGTATTCCTAGTATTTTTATTATATTAATAATAACAACATGATTATGAATAAATAAATATTAAAGAGCAAAAAAAATTAAAGTTTTTAACCTTATTTTAACGTTAACGTTCAAATTATATTACATTGTATACACACATGTCAATTTAATTTATTTTATATGAAAATATGGAATATTCATTTGCAGAATATGTAATTCGAAATATATTTTTGATCTATATTAATAAATAAAAATGGTCATCACAACTTAAGAAAGAGTATTTCTACTGTTAAAAAATCTCTAAAAATAAAAATTCGTATTTTGCAAAATATATAAAAAACTCTATTTTGTAAAAGTCCATAATAGTAATGTTAAACAGATTATATAAATTAATTCTTTGAGTCATATAAACGTGTTCACAATTTGTTTCTGGCTGCACTATTCTACAAGTATAAATTTGATTAAAATGTTTTTTTATCAATATTTTTCTAGAAAAGGCTCTTGAGAATTGAGGTTCTATTTTGTAACAGGCCTTGACAAACAAAAAAAATGTTTTCAGAATTCTATCGTTAGCTAATCAGACACTTGTTACAGTCAAAACTCTATAAGAGTTTTTTATCTATATTTTTGTAGATGTTGCAACTTGAAATAATACATTATACTATGCTGGAATCAGGTTTTAAATACTTAGTACGTTGCAATAACCTCCCTAAAAATCCTAAAATAAAGGATTTACAGAAAAAATAAAACACAACAAAGAACGCGATGGCGCCAACTTGATCCTCAGAAACGACTTCACGAACGGTTTAAGAAAAAAGGAATTATTTGATCATTCATTACTCAGAAAGAATGTGATTAAAATACACAGTGAAGCAAAAAAGCCAAATAAATTTATATCTTCGAGATAAGATATTAGGAAACGAGGTAGTTCAGAAAATAATATATTAGTATAATTAAATTTAAGTGCACTTACAACATATTACAATACCATAAATTTATATATGACATACACTTTATTAAACAAGTACTTGAATACATGTTAGTTGAAAAGTTAAAGAAAATGAAATATGTGAATTGGAGATATGAGATCATTCGAAACAACGTTACGATGAAATTCTATTTTTTATATTGAAATTTTATGTTTACTTCTTTATTTATTAAAAATGCATGATTTTTCAATGTAATAATAAATAATATTCCGAGAATTGTTTTGTTGTTCCATCTGCTCAAACGGTTATTAATATCATGCAATAAAAGAAAGTTCAGCAAAAGCAGTATTTTACAAATAATACAAATGTCTACCGCCCACTATACATGGTACATAGAAGTTAATAATTGATATGAATATATATATAATATATATATATATATATATAGTATATATATATAAATTACTTATTGTTCCTATCATCATCAGATTTTGTATATTTCTGCTTTTCAGCTCGGGTGTTCTAGTCTATTAGGCATGAATTTTATACTATTTTTTGCAATTTTATTAAGACCTTCTTACGAAAAATTAATAAATACTTCGAGAGTATCATATAAAAAATAAAAATAGTCAAAAAGTTTTAATTCTTGAGGGTGATGCAGTGGGAATCTTAAAAAATTAGCATCAAACCATACCCATGATTTTAGTTTTTCAAATAATCCATTAATATATTAATCCAGTAAAATGCCGCTATAGTATAAATTACGGACAAATCAATATATTTCATTTTCAACAACGTTTCCAACTTTTTTTGGCACACTTTGAATGCTTTGAAAACGGCAAAAATGAGAATTTGGGGATGTTGTTCATACTGAAGTTATAAAGAGAACTCTTTCTAGGCCCAGTAAAAGTTGAGAAATCATGGGTGTCGTATCAAAAAAGATAGTTTCGAGGAAAATGCGTTTCAAGTTTTGCTAAGGTAGGGAACAGAGGAGGATTATCGTGATATCTATATCTTTGAAGATAATTTAAATTTTGAAAAATTCTCCTATCCACATATTTTTGAGTAAATAAACTTTGAAAATAAAAAATAAGCGTAAGGTTAACACGCGATTGAAGTAAAACTTATTTGCTACTGTACAAGATGGCAAAGTTTTACTTCAAAAATGGATTTCTTAAAAATTGTAGACTGGGATATTTTTGCCTTGAAGCAAGTATAAAAGCAAATTAAATACGCATCTTCAAGTAAGAATTAAATTAGACTTTGACTTCATAAGTCGGTATAAACGTTCGAATCCTTTAAAGCTCATATTCTTTTCATTGCTTTAAAAGTGATATGACAGACGTGCCTGCATGTAAGAATATCGAGCGAGCTGTGGGATATAGAAACGTCGCCAACCCGACATTTCAAGTCGTCTGAAAAAGTGTTTAATAGTTCGAGTCGATTTGAATATCGCTAATATATGCGATAATGAGATGCATTGACAGAAATGCAGATCATAGCACAATTCTCACAGAAAAGCGAATGCTCGGGATGTTCTACTTGGCGACAACAGTTTCTTGCGATTTAGAGCGTCTCCGTCCCTCCGTCGCTGCGATTCGATTTTACCGTGGGTACTTTATATTTGCACTTATTAAGCTTCCACTTCTGCACTGCAAAACCTATATAGATGAAGAGCTGGTAAATTGTCACAAACTGGTTTCTTTACTCTTTTTTTCAATAATGAATGTGTGAAACCGATAAACTAATAGATAATTGACAATTTGACGAGCAAGAGACATCGTTATTTAAATAAATATTACTCACACAAAAACACGCACACACTATATGTATATGTATATATATATATATATATATATATATAATTTTTATGAGATTTTCCAATTTTTCTTGAATTTTATGACTGCAACTCGCCTGTGTGCCAAACCCAAACTTATTCGCACTTTGCATTTCAACATTTGAATATTCACACAGATTCTATATTCCATCTAAACCGTCAAAGATACGAAAAACCTTTGTTCGGACAAAAGATGCAGAATAAAATAATATATAAATCATCATGTGTATTCATGTAATTTTCTTGACATTTTCCAATTCTTCTTGAAATTCAGGACTGCTACTTGCCGTAATATGAAGTTGTCATATAAAGAAAAAAATTAAGAATTTATATTTCTGACTATGTATAATATTTTATATGATTCTATATTACAAGCTAAACAGTAAAAGCTACATAAAAACTTTGTTTGGATAAAATATGCAGAATAAAATTACAAATAAAACAATATATAATTCGATATGTGTGTTCTAGATATTGACTCATCATATGCGAAACCGAATCGGTTAGAATTTAACTCCACTTCAGAAAGGAGTTATATCCATTTAACGACTCCATGACTCCGAGAAACCTAATACTCTATACAAATGTGTTCTATAGTGTGTTGTTCATATATTTAAGAATTTATTGTGTATTAGGAAATCGTTTACAAACAGTTCAAACAATTTGTTCATTTATTATAAGAAATTACTATTTTATATGCATAAAAATCTCAAATTGTATGCCGAAATTGAGACAATAAAAATATTGAAATATCAGGGTAACTTTTTTTGCTATGTAGGTCCACTAGGCGATCAGGCGACCAGAGAATTATATGAATAAACTTGTATACTTAGGGTCATTTTATACCATTTTTATATTATAGAGAATCTTAAAATTGCATTGAGACGAGAAAGCGATCGCTTCTTTCGACGCAAATCTCTGCACATATCAGTAAAAATCTCAAGCAAATGTCTGTACGTGTTAACTAACAGATTTAGTACGAGTTTAGGGAAGTCGGATATGACAAAATCTTAGATACAACTCCACTCGGATTCACTCCGAGGGAGGAGTTGAATCGGAGTGATAACTCGGGAGTGAGTTGCCTATCTCTAGTGGGTTCATAAAATTTTCTTGTAGTGTGAAATATAACCATCTGAGGTCAATTGAGGAAATATTTATTGCTTATTTACAGAATAAGATAATTATCAGTTATGTTCAAAGGAGTGGTCCTTCATCGTCCTTTTAAAACCTTAGATAGTTGTTTGGTTTTCTATTTTCTTTAAAATGGACTTAAAATCGCCATAAGCAAGTGTATGATTGCCCAAATCCTTTCTCCCATTAGCCTTCAGTCATGTTTAAAAAGTAAACATTTGGGAATATTTTGCATTTCTGCCAATTTGATCAAAACTTCTTATGGCGACACTAGAAATCGGTTTACTGCATTTTGTTCCTCGGTTTTGATTTTTTTTGTCAAAACCTTTGGGATGATTAGGTGAATTATCCAATTAAAAGAAGGTGTTTTAGATTTCAGCTTCTCTTCGAAGACTGAGTCACTCTTTGAATATAACTGGGGCCATTAGGACCTTCTGATTGAACTGCCACTGCCACTGAACGGGTAACATTTGCTATCGTCATAAATAATTATTTATAAATTTAATTAAATTTATGAAAACATTACTACAATAATAAGTACAAACGGTTAAGCTCAAGGTCAATTGAAAATTTAAGAAAGTAAGTTTTTTTTAAATCAAAGTAGGTATCACTGCTGCTGAATCATTTTCAAATGTTGAAATCGATTATGGAATCGCTTTTGAGACCATTAAAGATATAAGTAAAAGCAATCAAATACGACTTCTTGAAAACAGTTCGACAAATTTTAACAATTTTCATAAGCATCGATTAATTTTGATCAAGTTTGGCTAATGGTTGAGAATGAATCATTTCAGAGTACTAAAAAACTAAATTTTTAACCATTCTGAAAATATCGAACTATTTTGAGCTTTTTTGAACCAGCCACTTCTTCACAATTAAAACTTTCTATCTGTCGCCGACTTGGCTGCCGGCACCTGCAAAACCGAATTTTATTGAAACTTGCCCATAAGCAAAATTCCAAGTGCATATTATCATTTAATGAACATGCATTTTACAGGATACGCTCTTTGCAATTAATATCCCAGTGATCATCAGCTCTTCATTTAATACTGATACTTTTGCTTTGAGTGGGCAATTCATCCGAACTGGTTTTTCGTATACGCTTCGGGTACCGGAGTTTATGCGTCTATTTATAACTTAAATCATGAGACATTTCTGAAAACATCAACGATGGAAAAAAACTACTCTTGGCAATGTACGTGATAGCGCGGCGTTTCTAGTTGCATCAACTCGCCAGATCTTGAAGGATTGCTCCGATATCATATCATGACAACGTGATATCCAATCCGATGCAAAAACTAACACGGGCAACGTTTTATTACATTCACTGATCTTGAAATAAAACAAAATCAATTAGGAAAAATCTGGAAGAACTCCATATCATTATTTATTGCTATTTACTTGATATGGAATAAAAAAACTTTGAATTTTTTGTTTTCTGTAAATTTCTGGGCGAGTAAGGTGCAGCAATGCTGGGTGAGGGCTATTTTCACTATGGAAACATATTTCCGAGTAAAATATATTTCCGAGTGAAAATCGCTGCCTTGTCACTGCTGGCTGAATCAGGCTGCTCAAGTGGGTATCGAACTTACCGACGAAACAAAACGTAAAATCTTTCGACCTATTACCGAAGCCTTTGAGAATACTTTGCGTAAAATATGAATTTGCCTCCTAACAGTCCCATTTTAAAACCTAGCAATAAAACAGGTTACTTTTTGGAAAACAGCAATTAATTAAAACACTATGCAATTTATTAACACAGTGAGAGTTTTATTGAACACAGTCAGATTGTTTGTTTGTTTGAGATGTGTTATTTGTTGTGATATAATTGGTTTGGTTTTCACAATAAAATTGCTCAAAGACAAATTAGACTAGACCTAAATAAAATATAAATATTAGACTAGACCTTTGTGCCCCGCCCCATCTAGTATAACAAAAAAACGTAGACTAAAAGTTATGTCTACTAGGAAATAAACACAATTGGCGATTTACATATAATTAATAACAGCAAATTCCAAATGATATATTTTAAATAACTTTTGAATTCGTGTCAAATTTATTTCACGGTAGACAAAAAAAAAACAAATCATAACCGTTATATATGATAGATCGAGATTTTTTTAATGTAATACTAATCGTAAAGATTCTAAATCCATTTACTATATAATTTAATTTTTAAAGTTAAATTTTTTTGCAGAGAAAAATAAAATCACATGGTCTGTGTAAAAGTTCATCGAATGGTTGAAATCCGGTGCGGATTCGTAAGGTTTTTATTTTGTTGTAACAGAAATAAATTTCTCAAATGTAAATAAATAAAAAAAAAAACTTAAATAAATTCCTTCTCGATAATTCTCTACATTATACAAGCAAAAATAAGTAGATTTATTTTGAAATTATTCTGAAAGCGCACATTAAATTAATATTTTCTGGGTCAGTGATGCATTTAGTGACGCCTAAAATAAAATATTTATAAGAAGTGTCATCGACTCTTGAAACAATTTACATATATGCAGACCTTGCTCTCGAATGGGTAAATATTTAAATTGTGAATATATTATTCATACTACAATCACCGAAATGTGAAATGTGCATTGTCTGTGCGTTGATGCGGCAAAAAACAAGTTATAAAAACTAATGCGTTTCGAAAAGTGCAAATACGAAATGCTAATGGTATCTTTCCATAATTGTTCTTTTGCAAAGACTTTTTTGTAATTAAAAATTTACATTGAAAGTGTTAAAAGCATATATTTCGTCACACGAATAAAATAATTAAATAATTGTATATAGACTAATGCACTGCTTGTTTCTGCAATGACAATAGTAAACTGCTTAAAAAATCAGAAATATTAAATAGCATTGTTACATTATTTGTTTTTGTATGTACATTTTTTTTGTACATTGTGATGTACAAAAACCACAAACGCCTCAATAAAGAAAAATAATCAATAATCCATAAACTTGTGGTTGCATCGTTTTATTAAAAATTTATTATTGTTAATAATTCCCACACATAGCGTAGCTTTTATTTGTATCTTGAATTGGTTTTTAACGTCATCATATATTTGGTTCTATTTTAGCAATCATATTATATTGCACTTATATTATTAATGAATTTATATACTAATGTCAATGGCAATTTTAAAGTAAAAAAAATGTTCCTGAAAAAACATATGCAGAGTGTTGTCTCAAACCTTAAAGTCAAAATGAAACGAGGTAATATTATTTACCTATTCACGTTGTTTGGAGTATTTTACCATTTTACAATCCTGATTAAATGCGCCAATTTTTCATGAAACTAGCCAGCACACTTTAGTACATTTTTTTAAAGAAGAATCTCTTAAAATCGACCGATTTTAAAAATTTTAAATTCATTTTAAAACAAATTTTCAGACAATTTTGTTATTGAAAGAGGTCCTCGACACGTTATTCAATTCAATGTTACGGTTCCAAAATTTAACTGAACAAAAAAAAAAAAAGATCATAAATTTACCAAAGATCTAGGTTGCACTTAAAAGCTCATAATTTTCTTTTCTAATCTTTTTGGACAGTTAAGTCAATACTATCATACCGATTCACATTAAGGTATGGGACACCCGTTATAAGAAAATCTAATATTATTTATTTATAGCTGTAACATATTTCATTGAATCAAAGTAAATTATAATCGAAATGAGAATAATTTTTTTACATAAATGCTTCCAGTTTAAATGGTGTTTTAACTCTAAATGGCCCATCCTATTTTTTATAAATGAGAGCAACTTTTTTGTTACGCAAATAATCAAATACAATCAATACATTTTCCAAAATACTACATAAATAATTTAGTTCCAATTCATATTTTTATCTCTGATATTTAAAAAAAGTAAACCAATAGTTTAATATTAAAATTCAGAGTAAATATTAAAATTGGATTTAAATATTTTCAACAAAATACAACATAAAATGAAAAAATAACATTATCTTGTAAATTCATTTAATACAGTCATCAATAAGCGTTGTAAATAATTATTATACATATTTTAGTTTAAAAAGCTTATTTAATCAAATTATCAGATTAATTCCCATATAATTATCAATTAATTACCATATAATTATAAAATTATTTTTGCAATTATTTTATAGTTTACTTATAATAAAAGTCAATAATGTTCCGTAATTGTAAAAAAACAATAATTTTATTTCGGTGGTTAATAAAAATCTGATTAAAATTAAATTCTTTAAATTATATTACATTTACCTAGAATACAGAAAATTGTTTTAAACCAATGCATTTTAATGGTATGTACTTAATAATATAATAAAATCGTATGTGTACGATTAGTTGAATGAGCATCAACAAACGCGTAACGCAAGTCATCAGAAATTAATTACGCACGCACAGACTGACTCACAAACTAATTTCCTAAACTAATTCGCCTGCATTAGACAAATTATAATAAATGCAGCTTGCAGTCGACTAAGTATCTGCAGAGCTGTCACATTACGATCGTTAATCAAGAATTATTCGACGAAGCAATTTGATTCTTGTGAGAAATTACTCATTTGTCGAGTTGAAATTACTACTGCACACCATCATCTTAGCTTCTTCGAGCATGTTTTTATGTGAACATAATGTGAATGCAATGTAAATAATCTTCAAAAAGTGAGTGCTGTTCATTTTGCACTGGCTTACATAATTGCATATGCTATGCTGCATGCAGTGCAATATAAAGCTTGTAGTAATGTGACTTCACAAAATGGGGTCCACATAATGATCAACAACTTTGTAATAGTAAAGCTTTTATACATAAAAAGATGTTATTTATGGTTTGATTTGATTTGATTGAAGAATTTTAAGAGTTATCCGCTTTCAGATAAATTTTGTAATATTATTTCAATGTCACCTTTAAGTATACATGAGAAGTTGGTGATCAGAGTGGACCATCCGAAATATTCCAGAACGCCATTAAACCGCCTTGAAAATTTTGCTGTTTGCATTTTTGAAATATTTTTATTAGCTCCAATTAATTTACATAATACATACCATTTATCTTTACATCATTTTACTTGATAAATAAAATAGATGCCCCATAGACCACTTAACAAACACAGGTCATTTGGTCAAATTAGTTAGGAAAAATTCATCAAATCTTCACCGTAACTCGGTTTGACCAGATTTGTGGGATGGTCCATTCTGGTTATCAACTCCTCATATCCTGGCTTAAAGAAAAGTTGATGTTTTCAAACTGCGTTTGATTTATTTATAAAAGCTCTTGTAACCGGTAGATTATACTAGAATAAATTCAAAGTCTATATGACCAATAAATAACATATTATTGTAAAAATGATATTTGAGTGCTTTAAAATATTATTGAAAAATGTTAATTTTATGTTTAAAATTTTGTTTCATTGGTATCAATAACGTTGGCTCTGGCCTCTTTGTAAGTACTCTAACAAAAGTAACAATCTACTAAATGTCGACTTCAATTATCAACCATCACTTGCACTGATGATTGCAAATGTCAATTAGTAAAAGCATAACCTTCAATAACATATGTACTGGTAAATAAAATAAATTTAAACTATTAGTAAGGATAATTCCTTACCATCAATTTGAAAGCTCAGAAAACAAGGACAAAAAAACGATTGTTTCGAAAAATAAAGGTGAACAATAAAATAAATCAATTGTGACTCATATCCAAAAATTTGTCAAAAAAGTAATTGAATTATCAATTTGATAAAATATTATATTAAGCAAGTAGAAAATATGAACTGCACATGAACTAATAATGTGAGTTGTTCATTATTGCTTGGAATGCACGAAAGCATTTGAAAATAAACAGTCTAACAATATGGTTGAAATATCGAGAAGTTTTTACTGAAGTCAGTAATTATTAGGAGATAATACTAGAAATATCAATATGGTATGTTTTTAAAGCATCAATAAGTCGATTTAGATAAAACTTTACGATGTATCAAAAATAATTATTAAATAAATTAATATAATATTAATAGGAAATAGTAGTCTTCCAGAAAGCAGGCCCATGGTAAGAGAGCACCACAAAATCAATGATTCCCTTCCCCTTGTTTACGATTTCCATTACCGTTTTATGACCATTGATTATTTTTTTTATAATTATGCATTTTTTTTTTCAAACTTCTGCTTCCATGTTTTTTGGTCGTCAACCCGCGTAAGTCATCAACCATCTGCGTTATTTTTCTTCTCAATACTTTTAGTCTTCCTATGTTACCTTCCATGACGTAAAGGGCACTTTTTGCAGAATGGGTTCGACCCAGTTTCTTTTCGTTTTGTTGATGATTGTGATTATTAGATTCCTTTCTTTGCCTACTCTTTTCAAGACTTCTTTATTTGATGAAAAATAATATATGAAATTTTAAATCTTTACATAAAATGCAAGAATAGCCTTATGTTGTACTGGTTAGTGAAAAAAGCTAATTATATAATATGAAAGTAATATACAGTTCTAACTTTTGTTTATATATTTTTTTGTATTTTATGAATGAGTAAACAAAACACATCAGCCAATGACTACACATAATAATTAAGAAATAACCACTCGAATCGATTCATTATTATCTCACCTGACTAACATTATACCTTGCCTACCACGAAGGTGTGGTAACCCTTGAAAACAAGATAGGCAAATCGTGCATAAGCCGTGTGGTACGAGAAGAAAGCGATTGCCGTTTCATAATCCGATACTTAATTACTGAACTTGGCTTTAACCCAATAAGACGTCGTTGCGTCAAGTCAATGAATTGAACAGCTCCACACTCCGCGGAGCCGAGACCTCGCATCAATGGGAGCGAACAAGACGCTCGTAGGACATGGACGTCGCAGCGCCGGTCCGCAGGAAGAATAATATTTTTTTAATTTAAACAGGTCGGAAAATTTTTTTTTCTTATCTCCAACATAGGGCCAGCCGTGGGCCTCTGGTCCCGTGGTAAAACGTGGGCTAGAAAATCCTAGTGCTGGGCTCGATCACAAAGTCGGATGGCTCGGTGTCAAATCAGTTTCATACCAGATTTTCACTTTTAATCATGGATATCAAATAAGATCTCAAGTGAAAATGGCCTTTCACGAGTATTGCTTCAGTATACGTGTTGCAGATATTGCAATTATCAAATTGATTGATGAATTTGATCACATAGAGATGAGATAACTGTTCGGGTTGCCATCTAGAATAAATCTAGGTAAATGAGTTAGTAATTCATCACAACAGCTCACAGAGCCTATAAATTCTGATACCAAAATTTTTAAAAAACTGTAATATTTTAAAAACTTTGAAAAAATTAATTTTTTGAAAACTTTGACTTTTTTTCAAAGCAATCGTGCTGTGTGGCCGTTTTAGAGAAGTAATATCAAAGCGCGAAAGCGCCACAAGGCAGTCTAACGAAAAAACATTGGTACGAAACACATAGAAATGTAAACGAAACTTATACTTATTATTAAAATCCTGTAAAATATCTGATAATTTGATGTACATATGTCTAATAATCATCTTTGACCGCCAAAATGGTATTTGTTTTACTTTTTTCATTCGATCTCCATAACTGCTACACCTGCCTTCCCAAAAATTTAATTAGTTCTTTACTTTGTCAATACAAGTAAAATGTTTTTTAAATTATTGAAATCGGGAGCTCCGTTCTCTTAAAAACTGAGTTACCGTTTTTGGCACTTTTTGCCTCATATCTTTGGAACGGCTAGACCTGCCTTCGCCAAAAACTAATCAGCACGTTTCCTTAACAATACGAATCGAATGTTTTTTTAATTATTCAAATCGCTTTATCCGTGTTCCCGAAATCGTCGACGAAAATTTGTATCCGAACACACATACACACACGCACACACATACACACGCACACACACATACACACGCACATACACACACACACATACACATACACATACACACACACACACATACATCCATTTTTTCTAAGGTATGCCAATATATTCAGAAACCTCTGAAACGCAAAGATATATAAAAATTGTCATTTTCGTTTTTTTGCGATTACTATAACTTACCCTACGGAAAGTTAATTATCTATTGGAGTAAAGTCTGGAAGCTATATTACTTTAAATTTTTATCTGCTTAATCGATTTTTGCAGTGTACTTGTAATGATATAGTTCTAAAAAAATATTTTATTTATTACCATACATACATGTTTTATAATACTCACTTATTTATGTAACTGTTCCATTGAAAAGTTGACCTACCCGATTTGAAGAGTTTGATATCATTGCCGTACAACTACGATTGCAATAAACATCAGAGGAACGCTGAAGAGCATTAGAAGGTAATTGGATACGGTTTTCTGACTTTTTATTTTATATATCGATAGATTTGATAGATTGAGGATGTACTCGTATATTTGTTTTTACTCTCATTGGAATATAACATTTTAGTGCTTCGCGCAAACAAGATGACGACGGAGATGGGAAGATGCACGCATGCTGTGCGTTTCGTTTGTTGGTTATTAATTTAAAGGATCAAGATTTATAATATGGAACTGTAACGTAATTAAAAAATATATTTCTTGGAAAATAATTATTTTACTTTTATTGCAAAAAGTATCGTAATATATAAAGTGAATACCTACGTTGTCAAAACTGGTAAAAATTAATACTACTGTAAATAAATAATTATATGAAATTTTTGTTTACATGAGTCAAGTTACGATAGAAAATGCACGAATTTACAGACGATTATCACAAAAACACACTTGATTTTTTAAATATTTACAGACGGACTTTACAATAAAAACCAAGCATTGAATTAATTTCAAAATTAGAATAATTTTAGAATCTAAACATTAAACAAATATTTAATGAGAAAAAATTTCGTAGTTCCGTAGCAGAAGTAAAATGTGGGTGTTATGTCCACAAGATAGATTAAAAAGTTGACAGATATATAGAAGCTCGTGATCCACCAAGATGCTGCCGAACTCTATTAAATTAGTACACATTATTTTATATTTTTGAAGGACCAGATATAATTAGATAATGGCTATACAGAGCGATTAAATCATAAATATTGTAGATAAAATAATATTTTGATATAAAGTTGCGTTAATGTTATTTGTTTGAATATTAATTTTAGACTTGTTACTTAGGTGAAGTATGAGATATTACTGAAGATACATAGTTAAAATTTTTATTAATACTTATTACAAGATTTGATAATTTTATTTTATTTTTATAATTGGTCAGTTTTGTGGATTTAAGCGACATCCCATTACATATTATTGTTCAATCAATTGTTAACCTGAGATTTGATTTAATGATTTCTTAAAAAAAAAGGGTCTGCCAGGAACAGGATACATCACAATTAAAGATTAATATAAAACGTAGGTAATAAAAGGGTTAGGTTTAATAATGCTTATCCTGTTAGAAAGGTAATAAAATAGATTTGTATGATTTAGAACAGGGTTGAGCCTTAGGCGTTAACAGTGGGTATATCTTCAAACTTTCTAAAACCGCGCAATCATATTTTTAGCAAATAAAATATTTTATAAAATTAAACAAATTTGAAATTATACTAACATAAGATATCAGCGAAATTATCGATAATTTCACAATAAACTTGATTATTCACCATCAAAACTACCATAAATTATTCATTTTAAGTTCAGTATTTTTTTTATCACACATTGTTATCTATAAATTTCTTTTAAGAAAGCTTTTGTAGTAACTAAGAAATAAATTATGTTATGTATCTAGCAAACTCCCGAAGCGAAAGGGTTAAAATTACTCCTATGTACCTAAACAAATTCGCAAAATTTTTAGATATTTTTTGAATTGTGGTGAAAAATAAATTCGCGTGCAATCCTACTATCCTCGTTGTGCATTTCGAGATTTTTTGTAAAACCCTTTACCCTTTTAGGTCTCACGTGATTAATGTGAACTATAAGCCATTATTGTTGTTTACTTAAAATAAATATTGATTTATAGATATATGGTCTGCTATATTCTGCCGTAAAATAGACCAATGTTATTGAAGGCTATGTTACGTTACAGTTTTCATATAAAATGCTACTAAATATTGTCAAAATGCTGTGCGATCAGGCGTTTTACACATAAAATTGCACTTTTTTCATATGTTATCAAGATATATCCCAAAAATCCAGTTATGATAACATCGGTTTTTGACATTTGCGCGTTTTCGAGGTTAGCTTTTCTATTTAAAACTTATGACTGCACAACAACCATATAGGATTTTGACAGTTTTTAGTACCGCTTTATATGAAAACTTCGCAACATAGCCTTGTCATATCATTGGTCTATTTTAAGGCAGAATTGCTCCCTGAAGTTAATATTCATATTAACATGAGCGGGAATACAAAATTTGTGGTACTATAAAGTTTCTTAAGTGCGCGTATTGACAAATATCTTATATGTTGTTTGTTAATAAATTATAATATAAACGTTGGATATTAACATAAATAGTGTATGCAATAATCTAGTTTTATGGCCCTGTTTATAATCGAGCGAAAACATCGCCTTGCAAAACATCGCATTCGAAGTAACTCGTAGGTATATTAGGGCGTATGCGTTATAAAGAAATTATAATAATAATTAAACAGCCGCAGCGAGTTCCCCTTACTCAAAAGACGTGTTTAAAATGAAGCTGAGATCGACAACCTTGTTAATTCAACGCATGGGAAAAATTCTTTTATGTCAAACAGGCGTTATCTAGATATAGACTCATTAAAACGAAATTTATACTAACTAGCTGTAAGTGGAATTCTGTCTTAAGGCAATTAATGCATCGTGCCTTAAGGCAAATTGCTGGAACTTCCCGTACCAAAAATTATTATTTTTTTAAAAACGATTAACATTTTTGAAAAAAAAATTACTTTGAAAAAAATAAGATTTTTGAGAAACTATAAATTGGCCAAAAAATTACTTTTTTTTGAAAAAAAAATTTTTTTTAAAAAAAAATTTTTTTTTAATTTTTTTTTTTTTTTTTTTTTTGAAAAAAAATTTTTCTTTATTTTAACATATTGTGGAAGATCTGAACTTTTTTCAAAGCAATCGTACTGTTTTAACTGCATAGGGACAAAATATAAAGCGCGTAAGTGCCGCGTCGCTGTCTAACGCATAAGCATTGGTACGGAACCCATAGGAATGTTAACAAAATGTATACTTATTGTTAAAATCTCTATAAAATATCTGATAATTTGATGTGCATATGTCTAATGATCATTTTTGACCGCCAAATGGCTCATTTTTTTACTTTTTCCTCCATATCTCCGAAACCGCTAGACCTACCTTCATGAAAATTTTATCGATTCTTCATCTTGTCAATACAAGTGAAACGTTTTTTGAATTATTCAAATCGGACGCTCCGTTCTCTTAAAAACTGAGTTACCGTTTTCGGCACTTTTTGCCCCGTATCTTCGGAACGGCTAGACCTGCCTTCGCCAAAAACTAATCAGCACGTCTCCTTATCAATACGAATCGAATGTTTTTTGAATTATTCAAATCGGTTGATCCGTGTTCCCGAAATCGTCGACGAAAATTTGTATCCGCACATACATACACACACATACATACATACACACACACATACACACACACATACACACACACATACACACACACACACACACACACACACACACACATACATCCATTTTTTCTAAGGTATGCCAAAATGTTCAGAAACCTTTGAAACGTAAAGATATATAAAAAATTTCATTTTCGATTTTTTTGCGATTACTATAACTTACCCTACGGGAAGTTAACAAGTATGTAAGTACTATTAGTACGTAGGACGGAAAATTAATGATAATTAAATTTTCACAAGATATTTGCAGAGTTAGGTCACACGGAAACCTGTTCGTGTCGAGATGAATTAGCCAGTTTGGGATATATTTTGGTTCTCCTAAGGCAATTTTCAAACATTTGTTCTGAAATTTCTGTATTGTTTCTATATTAGTTTTATGAGCACTGCCCCACAATTGTATTCCATAGCTCCAAATTGGTTTGAATAAAGTTTTATATAAAAGTAGCTTATTGTAGGAGCATAGTTTGGATTTAGTCCATAATAACCAGTAGAGCTTTTTGGTTTTTATCTGAAGATGTTGCCTCTTTTTTATGTGAATTCGCCAATTAAGTTTTCTATCGAAATATATGCCGAGATATTTTACATGGTCTTCTTGAGGTACTTGAGTGTTTCCTATTCTCACTGGTGGGCAGGTCTCTTTTATAAGCGTAAATGTCACATGTACTGACTTCAAACAATTCATTTCAAATCTACAGGTTTTGTTCCATTTCTCTAATAGATTTAAATGGTTTTGGGGTAACTCAGATGCAGAACTGGAATCTATGTGGCTGGCTAGAATGCAGGAATCATCAGCAAACGTTGCGAAACTTGACATTTCTGATGTTTATTGCATTGTTTTTAAAAACGACTTTCAGTTAATCAAATAATTGTTAGATATATTGGTTAATATTCTAAATTCTTTTGTAATTCTACAATTTATGCCAGAAGAAGTTAAACAGTACTTATTGAAATTATTTATATTTGAAAATTTATCAATTAAAATTTAACTAGGCAGGCCAGTGGTATTTTCTTTTTCAGGCAAATTCAGTATAATAACTGAGATTCACCCATTTTTAAAATTGTGTCGAGTCCAAACATTTTTATAATTAAGCCACCTTACGCAGACCTATAATATTTGATGTTCATTTAGACAATGAATTCTATCACTATACAAAATTTTATTTAAATTGTCTTTTAGTTATTGAAAAAAAGTTTTTTTTTAATTAGTTACTAAGAAACGGCTTGGCCTTCTTTACCAAAACCTAATCAGCACGATTCCATTCAAAAGGGATATATTTCAAACAGATTACGAATTTCCAAAATCGGTTCAGGATTTTTTGCAATTTAATTGTAAAAAACGTTTCGTTGCGGAAAACTAATCTACGCAAATTCTTGTCTAGTTCGATTGAATGCTATTTAAATCATAAATACAAAAAGTCAAATTTCGGCTAATATACGCGTAAACACAAGTCCATTCTAATTTTGATAATTCAGAATGACTTGAAAAATCAAGAAAAAATAATATTATTAAATCGGATTTTCTGGCGAAAACATAATCTCTATCACTGAAAGTTATCAATTATCGGCGAGAAACTCAAAATGTAATAAATCGAATATTTGTGTTTTATTGATTTCTTCTTAAAAAACGTAAATATGATAAATATTTGACAAAGAAGGTAGTTTTTAATTTTGTTCCTTCAATCATTTTAGAAGAGCCTTTTGAAAAAACAAAAATCAGCAATAAAACATTCAAACATTTAAAACATAAGTTATAAAAGTATGAATTTCGTTACACTTAACTTACGTTTAATTGAGAATTATAACATTCCAAGACGACGTCAAAATCTGTAATAATAATTTCATAAAAACAATGGCAATAACCCTGCTGAAACAAAGAACGCTTCCATAATCATAACCGGTATTGCAAATCGGTTCCTCCACGCAAAGAACTCGTCAATTAAGTACTAAGAAGACATAAAGAAAAATGCTCTACTCAAATAATGTTTTACAGAAGCAATTCAGATGACGGTAAATAGAAAAACTCGAAAACAATATATGAGAAATGAAAAGTTGAGCACGGTAGGCACTTCATTATGCAATAATGGAAATGTTCTCTATTTACGTAGAAATAAAGAATATTTTATTTATTTAATCCTCTTTTCAATTGCATCGTTTTTGATTAATTCTCTATAGTTCTAGTAAAGTATATTCAATTTTGCCGGAGAACATTTCTTCGCTATATATATATATATATATATATATATATATATATATATCTTCTATATATATAAAAATAAGTCAGGTTTTCCTTCCTGACGAAATAACTCCAGAACGCACAAACCGATTTCGACAATTTTGCATTCGTTGGAAAGGTCTCGGGCTCCGCAAGGTTTATAGCTAAGAAAATTAGTTGTGCGTGGCATCGTGCCTTAATGCAGGCTGCTGGAACTTCACGCACCGTAATTAAAAATTCGAGTAATGACATAAGTGAGAATTATCAGAATTATGCTTGGTTAAGTCAACGAGCAATTCTTGCCGCAAAGAATAATGATGTACACGCCCTGAATTTCACCATTCAATTAAAAATTGCTGGCGATTTGGTGACATACCAATGATTCTGACTGGTCTTCTGTTTGATTTCAAACGATTGCAATTTCCAGTTCGCAATAACAAGTCGCAAGGCCAATCGCTTAGTGTTTGCGGGATAAATTTCAAATAGATTATTTAGAAAATCATTGTTTCTCACATGGGCAGTTATACGTTGCCTGTTCACGAGTTGGAAAACCATCCGCTTTGTCTATGTTAACGTCAGACCAAAAAACAAAAAATGTGGTATACCAAAGAAATTTCTTCATCTTTCTCACGAAATCATCTGGTGGCGAAACGGAGTTCGTCGGGTTTGCTAGTATATATATATATATATACATATATTTTCTTTTACGCTTTGAGAAAATAATTTCTAGTAAACGTACAATATGATTTTTAATAAGTTTCCTAATTAGAAAAATACTTACTTTCATAAGTAAGAAGTGCCCCCTAATTTTGGAATAATTGAAAAAGTGTATATAACTATAAAAAATGTTTATAGATTGAGTTGTTTTCGTTTCTCGTTCGTTTAAAAATGGATAACCAAATAATTTTTTTTTCATATTTTAACTTTAAGGTTCTATAAAGATAAAAAGATATCTTAATCTCACAAGTTATGCGCTGTTTATGGCAATGAAGCTGTAAAAATTGGTTGTAACAAAATTGGTTTACCAAATCTTGTTTTGGTGATTTTTAGATAGAAGATAAAAAACGTTCTAGTCTTCCAATTGAAGTTGATTAAAAAAGAATTTTCTACTTTAAACTCTTATCACCAGCCGAGTGATTAATTCTGATTAAACAACTAACGAAATTAAACAATGCAGTTGAAAAAAAGCGGCCTGAATTGGTAAAAATCGAAACGTTATGCCGTTAAAAATATCACATTTTTTGGTCACTCGGCAAAAATTATTGGAGCATGGCAGGGATGTTTTGCCACATTCCCCATATAGTCATGACCTTACACTAATTTAGTTTCAATCTTTACAAAACTTCTTAAATTTAAAACAATTGAATAATGATGATAGTATCAAATTATACCTGATTCAGTTCTCGCTAATAAAAACCAGAAGTTTTATGAAAGTGGGATAATAATGCTGCTTGAACGATAACAAAAAGTCAATGATCATAATGTACAATGCATTTCAAATTCAAGTTTAGTAGCATGAAAAAAATGTTTTTAGTTTTCTAACGAATATGCGCGCTTACTTAGTTGCCAACTTAATAGAAAGCTAAAATAACTATAAAACAATTTTGGATTTTCTATGCAACTGTTTGAATCAATTTTCAGAAAACAAATTCTCCAAAAGTCGATCAAACTTTTTTTTTAGTTAAAAGTATATGTTATGCCTTACAATTATTCCCTGTCTCTGTCTTTCTCAAAATTATATACAAACCAATAAATTCATCCAAGTGCGTCCATAAAAACGGGACGTTTTTCACTTTTTGAAAGTCAGACATTTTCCTAAATATGTAGAATAAAAATTATATCCGACCATACATATATTTGTAATATACTAATAAAACGGTCATAACTTTATCAATCTTAATGCCGAAAAGCTTTCAACTTTTATTCGGAACTCACAAAATTCTTACAAAATTGCATAATACTCAATATTTTCACAAATTTTCAAAAAAATTAATTGGAAAAATGATAATAAAAAAAATCTTAATTTTTTCGAAGAATATCAAATTGCATAATGTATTTCAAAATGTAGCCTTTTTTAGTAATCATATTGTAACAACACCTAATACTACAATAATGATGTTACTTTCAAAGTAAGCGAATTATGAAAAAATATTTTTTCTTGTATTCCAAGCATATATATATATTAATATAAACTCTAATTAGGGTATGAGTCAGTCATAAATAGAAACAGTGACTCATTTGATAAATGTAATTTTTTATGAATCAATACTTAAACCTTTGAGCAATTAAATACCTTAGAGGTATTTCTTGTTTTTCTCCAATGTTCTGACCAACTAATTCATAACAGTATATAGAGGTGGAATCATTATTCTTTCATTTAATTTTATCTTGTTTTAGCTATTAGTTCTATTATTACAGCAATTTTCAATAAAAAAAATATAATAAAATAAATATAACTAAATTATAATAACTAAAAACATTTTAGCATTTTTACATTTATAATTATATCAATTTTGAATATTACATTTACCGTTTCTCTCGTGTGCATGTTTTAAATCAAATAAAATAATTCGCTACGTCGAATAATATACCTACATAGAGATAATCATATTGTAATTCGTTTGCACATAGAGATTTTTAATATAACAATAAAATTAAAATAAAATCGGATTATCATAAAACATCATTTGCTTCAACAATGCAATTACAGAATTTATACGATTATAATAGATTTCCATTGCTATGATTTCCAATAACTAATAAAATTTCATTTAATCAATAGGTTTATATAATTATTCTGAAATGCATCTGATTTATTGTGTTTTAAATATCCAATTATTTTGCTTAATAGTAAATATGTGTTTTTGAAAATACCTTAATTATAACATTTTAAACAGGTCAGGCATGTGGAATAATTTATTGCGAGATTAAATTAAAATGCATAACAATGGTAATAATTTTTTTTACTGAAACAAGAAATTATTCACAATCATTAAAAAAGATTTTATTTTATAAATAAATTAAACACCTAGACTTCTTTTGCAGATAATCATTTATAAGTTTAGATAGCTAATTGAGATTTTTGAGATATGCTAAAATATGTATAGACAAATCAAGTACTTCGTATGTACATTTTCCTCGGAAAGTTCGGAATGCCCGATTGGATGCAAAAAACATTTTTATTAAATTTTTAGGAAAGCAGGTCTAGCGGTTTCGGGCATTCAACGGTCAAAAATGACCATTAGGCATATGCATATCAAACTAGTTGGTATTGATATTTCTCCTTGAGGCAAGTTACATAAACTTTTTGATATGTATAAATAATCGACCTAATTAATAAAAAATAAATTAGTTTAAGAGTGATTAAAAGTATTCCGAGTGGATTTATTACACATTATCGAAAACGAATGAACACGTAAATGCGGAGTATTTTCTAAAAGTAAATTTTCAAAGATCAATAATTTTTATAATTGAACCAGTTACCGTGGGACACCAATGGTTTAGTATGTTCATGAAAACCAAGTACTCTTTCGTTATACCAAGTAAATCGTCTAATTTTAATTTTAAACGTCAAAAAAACTACTCATTTTCTCGAACTTTGATGAACTCTTAGAATTAAATTACTGTGATTTTAAGAATAATTTATTATAATACGAATATTTTACTGGATTTGAAGAATTTTTAAATTCACTGGGAAACTGATATTTTATTACTAATGATAATAAAACTACAAATTCTTATATATATTAGTTTATTAACATTTTAACAATAAAAAATTTTACATTTTCCGATTTTTTTTTGTTTTTCAATAGAATAAAATCCGTTGTTGTTTTCTTAATTTCTAAAATATAACAAACAAATTAGTAATATTAGGTGATGAACATGATTGAAGCATTTAATCTGTAAATAAAACTAAATTTAATTTACCTAGAATACTTCTTAACAAAATCCGCATGCACGATACGTGGAACCATAATTATTAATCGTGAACAGTTTCCAAAACAGTTTAAGTTTTTTTTTCTGAAATTATAATTGGAATTATTGATTTTTTCATTTCAAATATTTATATTTTTCGCACAATCACTCTATTTGCATTACTTCAAAAGTTGATAAAAAATTTGAAGTTTATATGTCAGTATCAGATTTAATTAAAATTAGTTTCTTACCATCACCACCGAATATTGAATAAACACTCCATTTTTCCATTTGCCATTTTTAGAATATTTCTATTTATACGATTTTTGAATAAATTTTTATATTTTACTTTTTTTATAATTTATGTGACTGAGAAAATTCAGTTAAATTGCTATATGTTTTTGTTTTTATTTTTTGGTAACCATAAGTCACTTTGATCAGTTAGATCTATTTTATATTAATATTAACAAGCGATGTATGACATTGTGCCTTAAGGCATGGAATAACTAGTTGGTGTTGGTATTTTGCCTTGAGGCAAGTTACATGAACTTCCCGATATGTGTAAATAATCGCGTTAATAAAATATAAATTAACTTATGAGTGATTAAAAGTATTTCGAGTGGTTTTATTACACATAATTGAAAATGAACGAACGCGTTAACTCGGAGTTTTTTCTAAAAGCAAATTATCACAAATCCATATTTTTTATAATTGAACCTGTTTCCATAGGACTTTAATGGTTTGGTATGTTCATTAAAACCAAGTACTCTATCGTTATATCAAGTAAATCGTATAATTTATATTTTAATAAACGTCAAAAAAACTACTTATTTTCTCAAGCTTTGATGAATTTTTAAAATTAAACTACTTGTCGTAAAGCCGTAATATTTTAGTAAGTTCTCAAAGACCATGACCTAACATCGACAAAGATGTTCCATGAAAATCTGCCTAATTTTTCTTTTTCAACATTTAATTACAAGAAAACAGCTCGGTAGATTTTCACCTAAAACTAATCAGTATCATCACCAACTAATATCTTTCGAACAGTTTTTGAATTTTCAAATTTGATTCAGAATTGCGGGATAATACGTGGACGAAAAGATTTTCACTTTTCTGCTATTTACAAAGAGACGGCTTGGCCGATCGTCGCACAAAACTGAGAAACAGTAGTTCTCATCGAAATGCATCGAATGGCTTTTAAATTTTTGAAAACGGTCCAGCCGTTTTTGAGAAAACTTCGATTTACGGAAGAATCTGTTCACACACACACGCACACACACACATACTTTTTTCAAAATTTTGTCTCATTCGATTCAGAATGGCTTGAAACGTCGAGAAAACAAAATTAGCAAATCGGATTTTTTGATGAAAACATAAACTTCTCCTTCGGGAAGTTAATTATCAGATATTTTATTGCTATTCTATTCAAAAGTACACATTGTATTTACTTTTCTATGGCTTCCGTATCAAGATTTATAATGTTTGACCGTTAAGACTGCGAGGCGGCGGTTGTGCGCTTCCATATTTCGTCTCTAAAACAGCTACGCAGCGCAATCGACTTTTAAAAAAATCAAAATTTTCAGCAAATTTCAAATATTTACGGTACGGGATGTTTCGTAATCACGATGCCATGCACTAATATTGGGTGGTTCGTAGCGCTGTGGTTAATGCCTGGCTTCTAGGCCGCGTTTTGTTCAATCCTTCTGCACGAGCAAAGAGCCTCTCTTTAAAACTCATAAGTTTTTAAGATAGATACACGAATTATCAAAAGCACGAAAATCACCCTTGAACAAATTCCATAACCATATTTGAACAAACGGTAGAGAGTTGAAAAATTCATGGTATTTATTTATATAAAATTTCTAAAACTTTGCCACTTAACCCTTTGGCTTCGAATTAAATTTGGATATGGATATAGTACTACTAGGAAATAATTTATGTCATAGAGCAGCAGAAATATATAATTCGTCCCTAATTTTGACGATTACTATTATTTTGCTCCATAAGCGAGAAAATCAAATGGCATAAAGATAGATCAACGTTGAATATGATCAGTTACTTCGATTTTGTCGATATCAATGCGGTTTTTATTTCTTATGCATACGTCTGCTAGTCATTCGATGTTAAATATATATATATATATATATATATATATATATATATATATAGATTATACATTTATATATTTGCTTTTTGCTTTTAGCGCGTTTTCCATACACTGCGGTTGCGTGCTTTAACTTTGTTACCGGAGGACGGCGAATAAATAACGCTACAGCAATGGAGTTTTTCATCAATCAAGCAGTTTATGTCTTTATATTATTTCAAATCACTTTTTACGCCAGTAACCTGACCGTCCACATACAGATAAGTTACGTTGACCGCATATGACCGCTATTGACCATCGTAGATTTCTGCGCATATATGCTATTTATTACAGATACGTGAAGGCAGAGATAAAATTCAATCTCTCGATGTAGTAATCCTATCGTATCAGCGATGTCAAGAATGTCGAATTTTCAATATTCATAAAAGCGAATTCGAGTGGGTATTTTATTATTCGGCATTATGATAATAGCCGACCACAAGATTAGGGATTTGAATCAAAATCAATTTAGATCTCCTAATCTCACATATTCGCTGTATTTAAGAAATTATTATATATTATTTATTATATATTTATTATATATTATATATTTTTGATATATATTTTCAAGTGAAAATTGCTGGTGTGATAAGATTGCCTCGTTATAGACAGAAGCATATTTCAGCATTTATCAAATTAAGCAAATATTCGAAAAACTTTATATTTTGTACATATTTGAGTCTTAAAATTTATGTTTGAAGCGGAACAGTAAAAATTGCCGTAAAATTGCAGTAAAATAAGAATGACATTTTATTAACTCCTCGTGTGTGTATGTATGTGGGGATACAATATTTCACTAGCCTTTCCGGGTACACGGATCAAGCCATTTTTCAAGATTCAAAAAGTTTAGGATTTCTATTGATAAGAAAACATGCTGACAAGTTTTTGACAAAAGTAGGTCGCGCCATTTCGGAGACACGGGGTGAAAAGTGCCAAAAATGGCTATTCGGTTTTTTAGAGAACGGAGCGTCCGACGTGAACATTTCAAAAAGCATTTGACTTGTATTAATAGAATGAGGAGTTGATTGAATTTTTGGAAGACAATTCTTTTAATAAATTTTAGAATTAAGTTCCATCAATTTGCCTTATGACACTATACCATCAATCACTAGTTTATCTTAAGTTTTGCTTGCATTGGAACCAAAAGATTTATATTTTCAATATTAAATTGGCAAATGCTACAAGGCGCTTTGTCTCAAACATAAAACAATACAAAAACATGAAATTGCTCTATAATATTTTCAAATGTGCTGCGTCAATTATAACATTTACAATTGCCACTGATTTAATTTCATGTTATTTATAATTTGTTTCATATATATTTTAAACCGAGACATTTATTTGATCTCATAAAGTCAGTGAAGGAAGGAGCACAAAAGAATTGTATGTATCTTTTGTTGAAAAACATGCCAGTCAAATCTAGCTGGCGTGTATGGGAAAAAGTTATAAATGGTCTGTAGTGACATAGCGGTAAAGTTTTTTACAGTGGCATAGCGGTGAAATGCACTCTTTGTGTATTAGATGGTATTAGGTAAATAATTAGCAATTCTGAAAAACACACGCGCTAGTTTTCGAAGTAGACAACGGTAAATGCGCCGCAAATAATAAGTGCCTGCGACAAAATTACGATCGTAAACTTACTAGGGTCTGTGATGTAATGATACGATGCTTCTCATATGAGATGTTGCTGTACTTAAAAATAACACGAAACGTTCATATCATTAAATTAAATACATGATACTAATGAACAAAAATTACATTTTAACCAGTTAACTGTGCAGCTCACATCGAACAGTGCGCACAGTTTTTTTTTGTATCGTCCGAATCGAGCTCATGAGTATTTTTTGAAATATATCTATAGTAGGCTAGGGTGGGTCACAAAAATCCATTTTGAATTTGAATTGTAATTATACAGTCTGAACTAAATGAATTAAATCACAATACTAAACACGTATCGAGCAAATAACTATCGAACTATGTTCAGTAAAATTTATCAATCACAGAGTAAGTTGTGCTGGTATGATATCCAATGAAAAAAGGTTGGTTTATTTTACAAAATTGAGAAATATATTAACATTTTAATTTTTTTGTTAACATGAGCATATATTACATACGTACATTAAATCCAATAAAACATTATATATACACATGTATATACAGAAAGAATATTGTATAACATTGTACACAACCTTGATCTGGTATTTCAGACAATCGTCAGCTGAGTTTGAAGAACTATTTATTCAATTTAACTCTTGTGTAATTGCTTTTTTTACCTTAATTAAATTTTTTATTGTTTGCACTTTTGGAAGAGTGAAGGCTAAGATGGTTCTTTTTACCCCAAATGTAAACTTTTATAAGGGTTATTCAAAAAGTTACTGAATTTAATTTAAAATAACACTACATCTTATAGAACATTTAAATAACGTAAATTTAATTATTATATTAAGGTCTCGTAAACTAAACAATAGTGCTCACGACTAAAATACCTAAAAACGAAAGAAAATACTTTTGTTATGATTTTTAAAACTATAGCCGTTTATCTCCCGGTATCAACATCGTAAGAATCATGGTGGCAATCGTTTTCCCTCTACTTTCAAATATTGTGGTTGAACTCTTAACTTTATTTGCTTTTAAGATATCGGCGAGGGATCTTTTTACCCGCAAAACTTTAAGACCCGTTTTACCCTATCTAATTTATCAATGTGATAAGTCAATAGTTAAGTTATATGGAACAAATTCTATAAAACAATGCTTCAAGTTAATTTTCCTATCTTTAGCTTTCGTATCTTAATCAGAACACTGAACGAGAAGACCTACTCTCATTTTGTAAAAAAAAGGCAAAATCTTGAGTCAAAAGTTTATGATTAGTGGGTACTGTACTCTATCAAAAATATATTCAAAATAATTCAAATTTATTATTCGGATAAAATTAGTGCTTATTTTCTTACAATTTGCATATATGAACTAAAAACAAGAATATAATTTAAAAAATAAAATACATTTTCGAAAGAGCAGGGTGCAGCAAAGAATTCGAGTATCGATCATCAAAACACAGGTACAGTATTGATGATCATGTTTTGACAAAAAACTTGTAGATTTTATTTTATAATTGATAACATTTATTTAAATAAAAAATGAATTTTTGTGTCTTGTTCTGAAGTTTCAAGAATGTACGTACGTCTTAATTAAGCAGACAATTAATCTGTCTCAAGAAATGTCTCAACATTGTTGTTCAGCAACTACATAAAGTAACTCTAGGAAGTTGTGTTCAAACTTCCAGTCAACAAATTCTAATCCCGAGCAATTTAAGAGTAATATAATTGTTAGTCCTTAATACGTTCAATGTATTAATACTTTGTTGCATATATGTGTATTTAATACTACTTGTACTTGAGTCTTGCTCATGGTCGCTTTTCGATTTATTTGCGTTTATATAAATAATTCGTACAAATATTTAAAAAACCATATTTTTTGAGAAAACATTGACCGAGTAAGCAGTGAACTGACTACCACAATGGCAAAGTTCTTGATCATGTTGCGAAAGTGTTCGTATGTATGTTCATGCAAGCAGATGATAACTCGCTTGCAATCTGCTCTCCGATCATTACGTTTTTAAAACAAAACGCAATTTCGCGGTTTTCGTACACGGACAGCTGCGTCTTATCCACGGGCGGACACAGTTCGAAAAATATAACCTGACTAAAAATCTGAAAATATTTTTTTAAATATAAAACATTTTTAAAATCATATACCTACATAAAAATACATATAAAAATGGATTAACATTTTTTGAATATTGGTGCAATATTATAATACCCAATCAGAACAATCCTAAATGTTGATAAAGGTCAGTTTACGGTTTTTTGATTTCAAATAATTATATTTTACGAATCTTATTTTTACCTATTTTTGGATTCTTGGTTTTATAATAATTTATAGACATCATTGTACGTTTTTGTTAAAAAATTATTTTGTAACTAAAATTGTAAATAATTATTTATGTACTTAATTGTTGTACATAAAGTATTTAAGAAATGTATATAAATTTCATAATCAGCTTTGAAAATTTTATCCAACAATTACTTATCAAACCTTTAACAGTAATAATAAACGAAGTTTTTTTTAATTTAATCAGCAAGATTCCTCTTTAAACTAAATTATTACAGTTTATTATAGGTTCTATTACTTTATGTAGCAGCTAAATTATAATGTCTTCATTTAAACAAAATTCCTCTCAAGATTAAAAAAAAAAGTAAAAAGCAAATTAAAAGACTATCTTCTTTGTCGTTTTTTACCAAATTCAATTGATTTCGTAAGTTTAGCACCTACTAGTGGTTACAAACTGTTGTTCAAAAGTGTATTTTTGTATTAAATCGATTTACTATTTCTTCTTCGGGAGTAACAGATATAAGAATTGAAATACTTCAATATAAACATGCTGACATGTATTATTTTTATAGATAACCCCTTTTTGTAGGACTCTTATATTTCAAAACGTTGATTTTTTATAAATTCTACCGAGATGTGGTGTTTAAGGTGCGATTCCATGCACCACTTGTTAAATCATTCAAATCGGTTAAGCGGTGCTCCCGAAAACGTCGACGAATTGTCCATACACATACATACATTTTTTCTCAGGAACCTTATAAAAATAATGCAAAAATTTTTAATTTCGAATTCTGGGCGATTATTATAATTTACCCTACGGATAGTTAAAAGGAAAATTAGAACCATTTTCTTTTCGATAATTATACTACTTACTTATTGTATTATAAACTACTCTTGTCAAATATTCAAAATCTATACAAAAACTTGAGCAGTCACTTTGCATCAACTGTACCCAAAATGCAAGACGACATAACCAAATAATGAAGATGAAGCCTGGAACTTCATCAATTCTACGGGGCTCAATGATGAAATCATTCATAGTTTCAGTTTATTAATATATTAAATAATAGCAATTGCATTATTTAATAGATCGCTAAACACTGAATATAAATGTTTACAAGGTGTTTTTTTTTCATTAGATTATAAACTATTGATGTGACGACGAAGCATTAGATTCACAAGGAGATCCTCGGGTTTACTCGTCAGGAATTTTGTTTAAGGCAAATTGCTTGGGCTTTTCGCACCAAAAATTAAAATTAAAAAAAAAAAAAAAAATTTTTTTTTAAAGTAAAAATGATGATTTTTAGATATATGTGCATCAAATTATCAGATATTTTATAGAGATTTTAATAATAAGTACAAATTTTGTTAATATTTCTATGAATTCTGTACCAATGTTTATCCGTTAGACTGCGACATGGCGTTCACGTGCTTACATATTTTGTCTCCCAAATATTTCAAAATTTTAAAAAATTTTAATAATATAAAAAAATTTAAATTTTTTAAAACAGTTAAATTTTTTCAAGAATATCAGAACTTTAAAAAAACTTTAAAGCTTTTTAAATAAAATAGGTACGGGCGGTTTCAGCAATTTGCTTAAGACACCATGCCTTGCACAACTAGTTTACACTCAAACTTACCAAATGTTATTTTGTGAAAACAGATTAAATAATTAATAAAGCAAATATAAGAAAATGGTTCTGAAAAAAATGCTTGGCAAAATAAATCTTATGACCATGCTTGTAAAACTAATTCAAATAGTAACGACATTTGTACTTTGTAGACATAATTCTGCCTCCTGAGTTGTAGCCAAGTGACTTTTTAAGCACAGTTTTCTAAGCAATTTTCTCTCTAATTGTGTATCGTGTCGTAGTGGGTAATCTCGATGTCGTAATATCGGCGTACAGTTTGTGTGTAATTTTCTCGTGATGTGCGCGGCACTGCCGGATTGCCGTATGCGCGCCGAGGCGACCTGACCTTGGTTAAGTTTCGAACTATTGAGCGTCGAACAGCTGTGTCAGCGTGGCGTTACGCTTCTACGCTGCCGCCATACGTGCAGTACATTTGCAGTTTGATCATTTGCTACGATGTTTTAGATAACGCTTATTGTCAATATGTTTCAATGTACATACATGTACTGATATTTAAAACAATACACAAGTATTGTGTATTCGAATTGCATTTAATATAATTATAAGTTAGTAATTGGGTAGAACGAGGCACAAAGATCCAATTTGACTTTCAGTAATTATACTTTCTAAACCAAATGAACTATCAAAATGATATCAAATGATATCAAAACACAACACGTATCAAATGAACAGCTTACAAACTCCAGATATGCTGATGACAAATTTAACTAGTGGGGCGCATGGCATCGTGCTTTAAGGCAAATTGCTGGAACTTCCCTTACCAAAAATTCTTATTTTTTTAAAAAGATTAATATTGATGAAAAAAAAATTATTTCGAAAAAATTAGATTTTTGAGATACTATAAATTTGACAAAAAATTACTTTTTTTTCTTTATTTTGGCATACTTTGTAAATTCTGAACTTTTTTTCAAATCAATTGTACTTCTTTAACTGTATAGAGTCGAAATATCAAAGCGCGTAAGCGCCGCGTCGCCGTCTAACGAAAAACATTGGTACGGAACCCATAGGAATGTAAACAAAATTTATACTCATTGTTAAAAGCTCTATAAAATATCTGACAATTTGATGTGCATATGTCTAATGATCATTTTTGACCGCCAAATGGAATTTATTTTTACTTTCTTCACTAGATCTCCCAAATAGCTAGACCTGCCTTCATGAAAATTTGATCAATTCAACTTGTCAATACAAATAAAATTTTTTTTGAATTTTTAAAATCAAACGCTCCGTTCTCTTAAATTTTTGCCCCGTATCTTCGGAACCGCTAGACCTGCCTTCGCTAAAAACTAATCAGCACGTCTTCTTATCAATACAAATCGAATGTTTTTTGAATTATTCAAATCGGTTGATCGGTGTTTCCGAAATCGTCGACGAAAATTTGTATCCGCACACACACACGCACACACACACACACATGTCCATTTTTTCTAAGGTATGCCAAAATATTCAGAAATCTTTGAAACGTAAATATATATAAAAATTTTCATTTTCGTTTTTTTGCGATTACTATAACTTGCCGTAGAAGTTAAAAAAAAACTTAATTTATTATGTTTTATTTTTCAATAATGTTAGTTTCAATTTTTGTGATTGTTTTTCCTAGTGTGATACTGTATAAATATTTAAAAAAAATACTGAATGATGAGACACATTTAAGAAATTAACATTCAAGAAATATGTCTCAGCGAACAAAAAATCGAAATAATATATATATATATATATATACATATATATATATATATATATATATATATATATATTTCAAAGTAACTAGCAGCCCATTCGTCGAAATAAAAAGGTATAAAGTATAAAAACTTTTATTTATACGTTTCGACATAAGATGCGTGTCATCATTCAGCAACTACAACAATTAGAAAATTTTATTAACTAATATAAACAACAATAAAAATTAATTATAGCATAGAGAAACATTATACACACCACAGGACAAAAACACTCAACAAAAATTTATTTTAAAAAATTAAACTTAATAACATATTAGAGAAAAAAAACATTTTTTAGAAAAAAATTATGAATAACTAAAAGATTTGAAAACTAATTTTACTAAAAGTTATGAAATATATATATATATATATATATATATATATATATATATATATATTAGTACCCTCAAAGTACATAAAATATTACATAGTATAAAATAATATTTAAAATAAGAACAACTCAAATGCAAAATATAATTTATTGATATTTATGATTTGGCCAATTCATTATCGTCGTGTGCTGATAGAATATTGTTAATCCCATGACACATCAATTGCTGTTTTGAACTAATTGCGATTTCTTTTTGTTTAGGATTCATCAATTCGAGAGTTTTTTCGTAAATTTCTGCCATTTTCATTTCTCGAGATTTTTCCGCGACCTGTTCTTCTTTTTATTCCATTTTATCCATATATTGTGGAAGTCTGCCGCCTGTCAACTTGTCTTGTTTTGTTACCTTACGACGACACGAGGTCGTCGGCATGCCATCAATCTGCTCGAAATTAAAATACATTAATTATAAATATGCAGCATATATATATATATATATATATATATATATATATATATATATATACATAGCTGGGCATTAACTCGTTAATCCGTTAATTGTTAATTAACGAAGTTAACATTTTGATTAACGGATTAACTTTTAAGTTAACTTTTGAAAATGTTAACGGACACGTTAACTTCCGTTAAAATGCCAGAAGTCCGTTAATCGTTAATCCAATTCCCAAAGCCGTGCCTGGCCAGCGTGCAGCGCGTGCACCGCACGCAGGCGGCCGAGGGGCGGCCAAATGAAAAAAAGAACAAATTCAAAGACGGCCATAACAAAAAATGGTCGAAATAAATAGCTGTCGCATTAAAAGTCTACTGAATTAAAAGGCGGCCAAATTAAAAGACTGTTGTATTAAGAGGCGGCCAAGCGCAAAGTCCGCTGAACTCATTCGCTGCCGTAAAGTCCGCTGTATATATCTAAAAGACCAAAATTACCGTAGTAAACATCAGCCAAATACGGCCCTATTGAATGCGACTCTGTTTCTAAATAATTTATAAGTTATAAACTTATATAAGTTATAACTTGCCTAAATCAAGTTGCATGAAGTATCCAACATGTGTTAATAATTGTCTTAACAATGAAAATATATTAATTCATGAGTACATTGCAATGTGAAAAACTATCGCAGATTATCCAATTTTGTACAAATTTTCTAAAAATATTAGTTATTTTTTATAAATAGTTTGAAAATTACATATTATTGAACAAGAAACAAACTGTAGTAAATTAAAAACAAGATCCAAATTTCCAAAGCAATTTGTTAATCAATAATTGAGAAACGACTCGTCGATTATTGACAAAATTTTATCAGCAAGATTTTCAAATGGAAAACGTTTGTAATGGTTTTTGAATTTTTAAAATCAATTCACTAGTGTAGGCTATAACGTGGACGAAAAATTTGAGACTTTTTTGAAAATTCTAAAGGCAAAACTAAGCAGCGCGAGCGCTTATCGAATTTACGAATTTTGATGATTTTTCAAATGGGATTGTGCATTTTTGAGAAAAGGTCGACTGAAGATGAAATTTTGACTCACGTAAAAAAGCGCTGCTCATTTTTGCAATCTTTGATAGTACATATTTTAAAAATTAAAATGACTTAAGGGGGTATTCTAGTGTAGAAATTCAAAAAAATCGATTTTTTTTTATTTCATATTTTCAAAGTTTAACTATCTAAGAATATAAGTACAAGAAGGTTTTTGAAAATTTGAATTATTTTTGGAGATATAGGCATTTTACTGACTCGGTCTCCATACTGGTGTGGCTTCACGCAAAACTTTAAATGCGTTTTTCTCAGAACAGACTTTTTCAGTACTCTTGTCACGATTTCTGGAGTTCTACTCGACCAATTTATTTGAAATTTTCAGATAGTCTTGTTTATAGATCTATCTATAGTCTGAACTAGAATCATTCCGAAGTTCATATTTTTACTATTTTTAAAAAAGTCGAAAAACTCAAAAAAAAAACAGTAAAAAAAAACTTTTTTTCAAACAGTCGCCAATTTGTGAAAAAAAAATTTTTTACTCATCGCTAGTTCAGCCGATTGCGACATTATTGTAGATTAATGATCTTTTTATTTTTTGCATTTTCGATGGCTAGGAGGGCTGAAATCATGTCAAGACTGAGGTGCCAATTTTTTGAGACCATCCACTTCATCAGTTGCCAGTTTTTACAATTTTTAACTTTTTTATTTTTTAATTTTTGTTTTGTATTTTAATAATATTAATAAACAAATGGTAAAAAAATGGATAGTAAAAACATTCATTGCTTTCTTTTACGACACTTTAAAAATGACCTAAAATTCAGCGCTCTACACTAGAATACCCCCTTAATGTAGGGTCGAAATATTTAGTTATCTTAGAGACCATGATCACTATCGCCAAAAAAGTTTTATAAATATCATCGTAATTAAACACGAAGAAACGAACCGACCGATCTCTTAGAACTAATCAGCACGATTCCTAAATGATATCTTTCAAACAGTTTCTGAATTTTTAAAATCGATGCAAAATTTTTGGCTAAAAGGTGTACAATAAATTTTATATTTTTCTGTTGATTAGAAACAGCTTGGCCGATCGTCGCACAAAACTGACAGACGCTAGTCATTATCTAGTTACATCAAATGACTTTTAAACTTTTGAATTGGATTTAACCGTTTTTGAGAAAACGTTGGCGAAACGTCAAAAATCGGCTTTCAAACGATTCAGAATGACTTAATATGTCGAGAAAACATGAAAATTACAAGACGATTTTTTTCGTGAGAACATATTGGATATTTTCCTATTATGCTATTCTTAAGGGCGGCCATTTATATGCTCGCACGCAGGCGGCCACATACCCAGGCACGGCCCTGCCAATGCCTACTATTTACCGCACGGCACAGCTTTAGCCAATGCCTTGTTAAATGGCATAGAGATAAGATTTGGACCACTCGTGAATGATGAACAGTGCCAACTTGTTCAAAAGACTTGTTCAACGATGTTGCATTCCTCGGGGAACAGATATTCACAAATCAATTTATTAAATACAATACTGCTATACCCTCAAGCGCTGCAGTTGAACGTTTGTTTTCCACGGGTAAAGACATTTTGACACCAAAACGAGCCTCGCTTTCAGACGAGAACTTCAACATGTTAATGTTCATGAAGAGAAATATGCACCTAATACCCGACGCTTAACCCGTCGCGCGTTTCCTATTTTTCGCAAAAAAAACTCTTTCCCTTTATTTAGAAAAAAATTCTTGTAAAAACAATATGCAATCATAAAAACAGAAAGTTGACCAATAGCGTTATTATCACGGTGTGTGCATAAAGCGTGTCGCGCCATTAAGGGGTTAAATTACACATTTGAATTATACAAGTATTTTGTTTTATTCATAACCTGTTAACTTCCAGAACCTAAACCAATAAGTTATTTAAGTTCACTAACGCAACGATATAAAAATGTAATTTTACACATATTAACGGATTAACGATTAACGTTAACTTGCGTTAATTTTTCCGAAATGTAACGTTTTAACGTTTAACGAAGCTAACTTTTTTTGTAACGGATTAACGATTAACGAAGTTAACTTTTTGATTAACGGTGCCCAGCTATGTATATATATATATATATATATATATATATATATATATATATATATATATATATATTTGTTAATTGTAAGATTACTAATTTAAAATGTCATTTGATAAAAAAAAAATTACTCACTTCCGAAAGTTCTTCTAAATGCTCTTCTGAACTTCTGCACAGAGCCCTCATACTTGGATAGTGTCAATCATCTAAAAATTTAAGATGATCGAAGTACCAGAGTTCTGGCTTGTATACATATTCTGTGCTACAGCCAGAACGCATAGAAGCTTTTGTCTAGAATAAAATACTGTTAGATTAACACAGTCCAAATCATCTAAAGTAACAATTAATTTTGATAATATTTTCCTTATAATGTAAAGTTTTTAAGATTATTAAATACCTTGTTCACCTCCATGTTAAAAACGCTCCTAATGCATTTAATTTTTTTAGCCACGGTGGCTATAGTTGCATCTGGATTGATTTCTTATTTATATTGACGCCTTATCACTTTTTGGCCACAAAAAAGTACGAGCTTTATACATTTCGATAAATTTCACTGTGAAATTTTCTGAATCTATATCTATAAATCCATCAAAATTATTATCAATAATTGTTCAGAATGTGCTGATTATAACTGAATATATTACTAAAAACTAATACGTACCTATATTTTCCTCTTGAGATTTCTAATTTTTTAGTAATGGAACTTTATCACACGATTATAATAGTCTGCTGCTATCTGTATAATTTTTTAAGTAAGGAAAACATTGACATCGATATTGATGCAATTGATGTTGATCCAAGCCAAAGCAATTTGAAAATGGTACACGCACCTGCATCAGATCGTGACATTTTTTTTACAATAATTAAATAGCAATCAGAAAAAAAATTCTATAAGCTATTGTGTTGATTATTAGAACTCCAGTAACAGTACTGGATTTTTATATATATGACATTACAGAGATCACCCCAGTGGGCTACTCCATTTTAATGCATTAGATCGAAAGGATGCTTCTTCTTCAATCTTCTAATATGTGATGCTTGTAATACGAGAATTAATGTGAGGTTATTGTGGTTAATGATCTTGTCGTAATGAATTCCACTTCTGTTTTTCACTACCTCCTAGACAGTATCGATTCTTAGATCTTTATGTAGTATTCGGTTGCTGACATACCAAGGTGCATTTGCAATACACCTTAAAATTTTAGATTGTTTCCTTTGGATAGATGAAATTCTTGATTTACTGGCGCAGCCCCACAACTCTACGCCATTAGTCCAAATCGGTTTCATTGCCGCTTTAGAAAGTAGAATTTTATTTTCTAATGATAATTTATATTTACCATTAATAAGCCAGAACAGTAATTTCATTTTTCTTTCCATTTGTTTTGTTTTGCTGTTAATATGAGTAATCCAATTTAATTTTCTATCCAAGTGCATTCCCAAATATTTTACAGAAGCAGGATAATTTTATTATTATTAGACACCGTAGGACATTTACTCTTCATTAATGTAAATGTTGTATGGTGAGATTTGTCTTCATTGATTTTTGTGCGACAATAGTTAGACCAATTTTCAATTTTATTTAGATGATGTTGCAGTTTGATGCTTGCCAGTAATGGATCTTTGTCAGTATAAAGAATTACTATATCATCTACAAAGGTTTCAATGGTTGAAATGAAATCTTCCAAAATCGAAATGTCTCTTGTATATAATATATATAATGAAGATCCCAGAGCGCTGCCCTGCGGAACACCTGCTTTAAAAACGCGAAAATCAGAAAAATCAGTACCGATTTTTGTGCGAAATTGTCTGTTCTGCAGATACGACTGGAAAAAATGATAGTATTTGGGAAACAAATTATTAATTTTTGTTAGGTGTCCTTCATGTCACACTTTATCGAAAGCTTGCTTGACATCTAGAAACGCTGCAGTACAGTATTCCTTTTTTTCAAATGCTTTATCCACAACCCTGTGGCATTGCTGAATCGTGGAATGCTTGCGTCGAAAACCAAATTGGTGATCTGAAAATAAGTCATTATGATTAACAAATATATCATTCAGTATAAGTTTTCCAAACACTTTTGCCAAAGTATAAATGAGATTTATTGGCCTATATGAATCAACAATCTCAGGGTTCTTGTCCGCTTTTGCTAGCAATATAATCTCTGATGATTTTAAAGCATTTAGCCAGTAATTAAGTCTTAATATGGCATTTATGACGTAAGTAATTAAGACGAATCCCTTTTTAGGTAGTTCCTTTAGCATTTTAGGAGTAATGAGGTCCATGCCTGGAGCTTTTCTATTACGCAGAGAATGACATTGTGAGAGAACTTCTCCAGGTGTGAATCTAGGAACACGATGAATCGTAGGTGGTAGTAGAGCCTGGTTTTTCGTACGTGAATTACCGTTGTATTCAGAAATATTAGGTTTGAATACTGTTTCTAGATAGTCTGCAAAACACTTAACCTTTTCTTCATTACTCCTAGCCCAGGAAGAACCATTTGCTGTGGCGACATTTATTGGATTGCTTACAGATTTCAGCTTTTTATTGCTCTTTATTATGCGCCAAATAGAATTGTCCAATCGACTAAGATTTGATATATATGCCATAATCTTCTGGCCCTGCGTTTCTCGGCTAATAATTGTTTTATCTTCGTACTTGTAATATTCCTACCTTTATGTTTTATAGGAGGTGTAGCTAATTAGGTGGAATCCTGTAGTAAATATATAAATTTATTTAATTCATCGTCCACATCAGACGGATATTTCAATCTAATTTTTAAATTAATTTTTTCTGAGTTCTCGATATAGTTTTTTAGTTATGCAAATAGTTAGGTGGAATATCAATAATAGCTGTAGATCTCAAAGTCAATAATATAGGAGAATGATCTGAAGACAAGTTATATAAAGTGGAAATTTTAACATTTGATGTACAAATACCTTTAGTGATTGCAAAATCTAAGAGATCTAGATGTTTATGTGGATCACTTGGCCAATAGGTTGGTGACCAAGGCGATATAAAAGCACATTTGTTTGTATATATTAGTTTCTCTAACTCACGTCCTTTTGTTCCTAAAGTCGCCTCCCACAAGAAACTTTGGTTCTAAGGTTTTGAAGAATTCATGCTTGATGTTATGTCTTGGAAGACAATATATGGCAGAAAATGATATGTCAAATGACTGTAGACGACAATAGTGGTGGCTTGCAAATAATCAGCAGGGAACTTACCAACTTCATAATGACGTAAATTTGCTTTAACCAAAACAGCACTAACTGCGTGGCAACCGCCATCTGGATGTGGGATATATAGTTGGTAATATAAAATCTTAAGTGGTTTGTTAAGTGCGATTTAATTAAAAGAATGCCAACTTTTTTTTTATGAAGAAATTGTGTTAATTCATGCTTGTGTTGGTGAATGCCGTTGGCATTCCATATAGCTATTCTGAAAAAACTCGACATTATTCAATTTTACTAACAATTAGTGTCAGCACGTTTATAACCATTTTTGTTTTGCTGAATTAATTGTTTCATTACATCTTTGATTTCGATAAAGATAGCACTAAGTTCTGACATTTCTACAGCATTCGACTTGTTTTGTTGGCTCTTCAGTATTTCTGCATAACTCATATGTTGTGTGTTTTCCTTTAATAGAAGACGGTTGTAATGGCAAACGGGTTTATAAGATTGGTCTGTTTGATTCAATTTTCTCACATTGGCTGCGTTATGGGTTTTGTCGCAGTCATGAAAAAATTCACAACCCTTATAATTAGCTGGGTGTGCTCCACCACACAATGCACAGCAAGCAGGAGTGTTCCTTTCTTTTTGCATGAAGAAGTCATGTGCGAATCGCCACATTTCAAGCACGCATCTGGCCGATTACAATATTTTAATACTGTATTGCATTTTTAGTCCTTCTCGGAGGCTCGAGAAAAATTATTTGATTCAATAAGTTTGGTCATTTTAAAAATTTCAGTGTTCGTTGATGCCGGTTCCAAGTCTACAAAAAACATATTTAGAGGCTTCTTTGTTTGGTAGTGTTTCATACTGATAATGTTTCTCACTCTATGTCCATTATTCTCAATTTCTTTTTTAATTTCAGCTATGTCAATTGTGTAATGAACATATTTGAGCACCACCCTATAGACTCTTTCATCACTGGGTTGATAGGTACTCGTATGAAATACCACATTTCTGCTTTGTAAAAGTTTTACAAGCGTTCTGTAAGTATTTGGTTTGTTCACATTATTCGCATTTTTACTATGTCATTTGGTGCTATTGGTCAATGTTTGAACAATATTTTGAGCTATATATTTGCGACAAAACTCATTTCAAATTCATCTGTTGCAAATGTACAACATTTATGTTAAATAAAAAACTTTAATATGATTTTTATATAAAAAATCAATGTTTAAATAAAATAAAAACGAACTAAAATTTGCAACAAAAGTCGATTTTATCTCATTACACGTTCGAAATATACAAACTTTTTTCTGTAATGCTCAAGAAATATGAATGAAATTTTGTTCGATTGCCTGGGACACCGAAAAATTTTACAACTGCACATTTATTGGTTATTTTATTATAAATTGCTCGGTTGCCTGGTTGCCTAATGGATGAGTACTATGACAGATCTCTGAACAACAAAAAATATTATACTACTTTGCCAATAAAAATATTATTGTTGAAAAACTCTACACTTCTCGTTTTCAAGCCCTGCTCTACATTAAAAATGAATAACCCTTTAAAGACATTTAATATTGACAGTGTGAAGTAATCTTATCAAGTTTTTGAAGAAGACTTGAAAGTTTTTTTTACTTTTAATTAAAAATTTTTTTTTTTATAATTCCAAAAAAAAATTTTTTAGTCATTGAAAATGATATCATTCACGCTAAAAACATTTAAAATTCTTCGACTATTCCATTACGGTACGGAAAGTTCCAGCAATTTGCCTGAAGGCATGATGCCATGCACCCCACTAGTTATTTTCGATTTTTGGACGATTACTATAACTTACTAAAAGAAAAAATTAGAACGAAAGTTAAAAATTAGAACACACCATACAAATGCATTGAATTATAAACAGACTGATAGAAGCTTTTGAATTTTACTTTGCCGAAAGAAGTTCCCGCCAGTAAATGTGGTTAGATAGTTTTGTTTTCGAGACGTTTCAAATTATTCTGAATCGTTTGGTACCAAAAAAGAAAAGAACCTTGCATGTATATTTGATAATGTATATATCCGCCAAAGTTTGACCTTTTGTCGACGTTTTATCAAAAAAAGATACGCCGATTTTAAAAATTTAATAGCCATTTATTTGATGAAACGCGATAAGGGATCGTTCAAGTATTACGTAAGCAGATTTAGTACAATTATTTACTTCCCCTTGTCAGCTTGTACTTTAATTATTCCTCTTGTCAGCAAAAGTAAGCAAAGCTGCCACCAAAATGTCAACCAAAATAAGCAAATCAATAACACCTCCCCCCCCCCTTTATAGTGCTTACGTAATACTTGAACGGCCCATAACGACTCGCGCCAATTGGTTTTGCAAGACGATAAACCGACCCGTTTATTTATAATTAACAATAAGTGCAAAATATATCATGCACGTTTCTACTAACAATTTCAGATTCGGATGTCAATAATTTGAAATTTAATACTATATATGACGTTGAAACTTATTCCAAATATTGAAAATCTAATACTAAAGCTATGGTGACCTAGTGATCTAAAAGTTAGTTCAGTATATGGGAAATTGAAATCTGCTTTCAGCAGAAATAATTTCGTTGGCCAATTGGTGAAACTTCTAACGACCGATTCGAAACAACAAACTAGACGAACGAACGGCTCGGCATAGTTTGGCGTGCGTCGGAACGCGCGGGGTCGCGGGGTCACGCGAAATTCATGCGGATAGTAAAACACACAAACGCACAACGCGTCCAAGAACGTTTTCGTGCTCGGGCATTCGTTAATCCCATAAATCCACTTTCACAAAATTGCGATAAATAGAAAGGAGAAACATACATGCAAATTCGCAAACGGAATACTACAGCACGCGAAAAGACAGGTCTGTCTAGGCGCCGCCGAAGCGGCTGTCGATTCTGCTGATTCTCATAATTTACTGCCGTTTTCTACTACACATGTTCAATATTATTGCTAAAGCATATAAGTGATATGCAAATATGATTCACCTTAAACCTTGCACCGCTTCAACAGCCGATATTCGTGAAATATAGTCGTTTTAATGTGTTCATTTCCCTGTACGCGTGGGCAAAATCTGCATGCACAGCTGGGTGCGTACTGCGTGCATAATATAAGCGAATACAGTAATTCGATGTTTTAGCGCAGATAATATTTTCGTTTTTAGACCGATTTATTCAAATAGAATTAATTTTTTAAATTTATATTATGCAAGCGCTATCCCATTATTACATGTAACCCTCGCATAGCACGGGGATTATGTTTTAAAATACCGTGCTATTCGTATTCATAAAACAAAGGACTAGCATATAAAGATAAGGATTAATATATTTATTCTAATTTTTCAAGAAGTAATACATATAAAATCTGACGAATTAAATGATCTTTTCTTTGTCGTAACTAACAAGTAAGTTTTTTACTTTTTGGCAAGATATCATTTCCGTACAATTCGCTATATTCTTCGTAAAAAATCTGCTATATTCGATTACATAATTACACATAATTTACACATTATTATAATGATTACACATAATTTTAGTGAAAAGATCTTTATATATTTTTTATTGATGCTAAGCACATGCACGTTCCCTTTTAAGTTTTATTTGCAGAATCATCATATGAAGGTAACATGATTAATTATTTGGGTAGGCTTTTATCTAATAGAACGTACGCGCTAGAATAAAAAATGTCAAATCAGGTTCTTCTTCTGCATTAGTTCCATCATGTTTTTTGAGCTAGTGTTTATGTACCAAGTTTCCAAGAATTAGGACTTTTGTTGAACTATGAGTTTAAAATTTTTAAAATCTGTTGGCTTTTTCACTAAAGTATGTTGGTTAGCAAGTTTTATCACAAGTTGGCGCATTTAATGAGGATTGTAAAATATTAAAATACTTGATAATTTAATTATTAAACAATTTCGAGTAAAACAATAAAAACCGAAAATTAACTCATTTCTCCCACATTCAGACTGAATGTTGATTGATTTAATTCAAATGTTTCGCTGTCGCATATTTGGAGTTCGAGCGTATCACGAACATTTGAACTGAATGTGAGTAAAATGTACTAGCAAAAATCAAGTCATTTTTAGGTTTTTATTTTTCAATAATAAAATTCTCAAGTATTTTGCGATTTTGAAAGCCGGATTAATTGCTCCAACTTTTGATGAAACTTTTGGTAGGTACATTATTTTAAAGATAGGGATTTGGTAGGTACATTCTATTAAAGATTCTCTTGAAAGTCGACCGATTTTAAAAAATTTTAATTCATAGTTTAACAAAACGTCTTAATTTTGAAAACTTGGGGCAATTGTGTTAATATTTTTGACAGTGGTTTTAAAAATGTTATTCACGATTATGGTTCCAAATTAAACAAAATTAATAAAAATATCCACAATAACCAAAAAATGGTCATAATTTCATCAACGCTCTAGGTTGCACTTTAAAGATCAAAATTTCTAAACAACATGAGATATTTTTTCCAATTTTTTTTTCAGGACAGCTAAGAACATGGGCAATACTATCAGGCTTCGTTTCGGCTTAACGTCAAGATCTGGGACACCCTGTATACACATGGACTATGGTGTATTTCCTAATACGGTGGAGATTTTTATACATTGTTTCTGCATGCCACAAATCAAATTCCATTGGCAAACAATATGAGAAATAACTGCCTTATGTTAAATTTGAATAAAAATCGGAATCAGATTCAGAATCAATCATTTAATATAATGCGATTGCATTTACTCAATTGCCTCCCAATGCGTTCAGTGACAATATAATCGCAAACGCAATATAATTATATTTTTCAAAGCTTAAGTACCGCTTAAAGTAGTAAAATATGTTTTATACTCATGCCGCCGACTACTATATATTTGATGTTCGCATAAGTGACAGCGAAACGACATCTATACAAATGAACGATATGGAAAATGGCAATAGTAATGAAATAGTCAAAGACTAATATCAACATTCAACAGACGTGCTGATGGAGGATTACAATTATTATGTACCGTTCACGCAGATAGATTTATAAATAGTATTTAATAGTGATAACAAAACGTCGTCATTTCTAAAGAAGGAACTTCACGGAGAAGAACTTCAAAACAAAGTGAGTGGTGTCAGAAGCTGTATATTTTAGTATAGTTATTTTACTATACCATATGTTTCATGATATAATTGGAACACGACATTTCAAACATTTAATTCAGCTATATAGTAAAGGTTTTTAACTTCCCGTAGGGTAAGTTATTGTAATGGGCCGAAAATCGGAATTGAAAATTTTTACATTTCTCGACGTTTTGAAGGTTTCTGAACATTTTGGCATACCTCAGAAAAAATGGATGTGTGTGTGTGTGTGTGTGTGTGTATGTGTGTGTGTGTGTGTATGTATGTGTGGATACAAATTTCCAGTCACGTTTTAGGGCGCACGGATCAACCGATTTGAATGGTTCAAAAAACATTCGATTCCTATTGATAGGGAAAAGAGCTGATTTGTTTTTGGCAAAGGCAGGTCCAGCCGTTTCGGAGATACGGAGCAGAGTGCGGAAAATAGAAATCGAATTTTTGAGAGAACGGAGTATTCGATTTGAATGATCTAAAAAACATTCAATTAGTAATGATTGGGAGAAGTGTTTATTAGTTTTTGGCAAAGGCAGGCCCAGCCATTTCGAAGATACGGAGCTAAATATGTAAAAAATGGCAGTTTTTGAGAGAACTAAGCGTCCGATTTGAATGATTCAAAAAACTTTCTGCTTGTCTTAACAAAATAATTGATTTTGGAAAAAAAAATTTTTGTTCTATTTTTTTTTTTTTTTTTTTAAGTTTTTTGTTGAAACAAATAATTTCAACTTTGCAATTCAGTTTATATAATTCTTATGAATATTAGACAATGTTACAATATTTATAATAATCTATTTGAAAACATTCAGTATTCCTCGAACATTTCGTTACGGTACGGGAAATTCCAGCAATTTGCCTTAAGGCACGATGCCACCCACCCCACTAGTTTATATTTATATTTATATTTATATTTATATTTATATTTATATTTATATTTATATTTATATTTATATATATATATTATATTTATATTTATATTTATATTTATATTTATATTTATAACTTCCCGTAGGGTAAGTTATTGTAATGGGTCGAAAATCGGAATTGAAAATTTTTACATTTCTCGACGTTTTGAAGGTTTCTGAACGTTTTGACATACCTCAGAAAAAATGGATGTGTGTGTGTGTGTGTGTGTATGTATGTGTGGATACAAATTTCCAGTCACGTTTTAGGGCGCACGGTTCAACCGATTTGAATGGTTCAAAAAACATCCGATTCCTATTGATAGGGAAAAGAGCTGATTAGTTTTTGGCAAAGGCAGGTTCAGCCGTTTCGGAGATACGGAGCAAAGAGTGCAGAAAATAGAAATCGTATTTTTGAGAGAACGGAGTATCCGATTTGGATGATCTAAAAACATTCAATTAGTAATGATTGGGAGAAGTGTTTATTAGTTTTTGGCAAAGGCAGGCCCAGCCATTTTGAAGATACGGAGCTAAATATGTAAAAAATGGCAGTTTTTGAGAGAACTAAGCGTCCGACTTAAATGATTCAAAGAACTTTCTGCTTGTTTTAACAAAATAATCGATTTTGGAATAAAAAAAAATTGTCCCATTTTTTTTTTTTTTTTTTTTTTTAGTTTTTTTTTTTTTAGTTTTTTGTATATCGAAAATATTTATTTTTAATTCTGACTATAGTTCTAATATACTTTACAAATAATTTCAGCTCTGCAATTCAGTTTATATAATATTTATAAATATTGGACAATGTTACAATATTTATAATAATCTATTTGAAAACATTCAGTAATCCTCGAACATTTCGTTACGGTACGGGAAGTTCCAGCAATTTGCCTTAAGGCACGATGCCACCCACCCCACTAGTTTGTTTTATTTTTAACTTCCCGTAGGGTAAGTTATTGTAATTGGCCGAAAATCGGAATTGAAAATTTTTACATTTCTCGACGTTTTGTAGGTTTCTGAACATTTTGACATACCTCAGAAAAAATGGATTTGTGTGTGTGTGTGTGTGTGTGAGTGTGTATGTATGTATGGATACAAATATTCAGTCACGTTTTCGGGCGCACGGATCAACCGATTTGAATGGTTCAAAAAACATTCGATTCCTATTGATAGGGAAAAGAGCTGATTAGTTTTTGGCAAAGGCAGGTCTAGCCGTTTCGGAGATACGGAGCAAAGAGTGCAGAAAATAAAAATCGACTTTTTGAGAGAACGGAGTATCCGATTTGAATGATCTAAAAAACATTCAATTAGTAATGATTGGGAGAAGTGTTCATTAGTTTTTGGCAAAGGCAGGCCCAGCCACTTTGAAGATACGGAGCTAAATATGTAAAAAATGGCAGTTTTTGAAAGAACTAAGCGTCCGATTTAAATGATTCAAACTTTCTGCTTGTTTTAACAAAATAATTGATTTTGGAAAAAAAAATTTTGTTTCAACTTTTTTTTTTTTAATTTTTTGTATATCGAAAATAATTCAGATTTTATTTTTAATTGTGACAATAGTTCTAATATACTTTACAAAAAATTTCAACTTTGCAATTCAGTTTATATAATTCTTATAAATATTAGACAATGTTACAATATTTATAATAATCTATTTGAAAACATTCAGTATTTCTCGAACATTTCATTACGGTACGGGAAGTTCCAGCAATTTGCCTTAAGGCACGATGCCATAATTGCCTCAAGACAGAATTCCACTTACAGCTAGTTTACAATTGTCTAGAACTGAGCAAGTCTTATGAGCTATTGTGCTGACTCTTCAATCGACGTGGCTTAATAAAGGACAACTCAAACGGTTGTCCGATCTCTATGTGATGAATTTACCACTAAAATTTCTGTAACACTCCGGACTTATTATTGATGTACGAATGCCGGGAAAGATTATTTACATTCAAAATATATTACTATCTATAATATTTTCAAGTGAGAACCGATGTCACTAATGCTTGACATCAGGCAATCCAAAACGGGTATCGAACCTGGAAAGTCAGAAGTCTATAGCATTAGCCTTCAGCATTAGGGAGAGTCCTCAGCTTTAAATATATTTTAAAATTTATATCGAAAATTTCAAATATATTTAAAATAAATGCATAATATTAAATTGTCTGAAAAACTTTTGTTTTTCTTGTCCTATGTTTTACAAATTCTACAATCATTTTAATTTAATACAAGTTGAAAAAACTAAATTGTGCATTAAATAATGTCGGAGAGATCTGTCACGTGTTTTACACGTGTTCTTTAACATAGACGCAAAAGACCTTGCCTCGAATATTTTTAAATGTACTAAATATAAAATAATTGCATAAGGTTTATATATTACAGTAATTTTATATATTACATTAAAAATCTGTGCAGATTTCAACAGAAATTTAATTAAAATTCATACAAATTATTCATTCATCGTATAAGAACTGATCAGAAAAATAAAACAGAAATGAGTATAATAATTTGATATAACAAGATTCATAAATACTATCCAGAAATTATTTGGAGTAATAATTTTATTAGAAAATAATTGCCAACAACTTTGGTGCGCATGTCTTCACAATAATTTTAATCGTCTCAAATTTAATTTTATTTTAGATCATACAGTACAAAATTGTAATGATGACAAAGTACATGTGATATTAAAAATGCTAACCGAAGAAAACGTTTATGTTAAATATTATACAATCATTTATTTTTCAATTTTGCTAAATTATAGCATTTTTAAGTAAAACTTTCCTATGAAAAGTGGTTTAATTATGAAAAATAATTCAATTTTAGATAAAATGGGCTTCGCTGCATATGTAAGTATGCAGTATTTCATATTTCAGGACAATTCTCTGGCTAAGGCTTAAACTACCGGTTGAACTTGCGGTATATGGCATCGTGCCTTAAGGCAAATTGCTGGAACTTTCCGGACCAGAATTATATATTCGAGGGGGAAAAATCAGTAATCAATAAAAATTGATCAATGATTTAAAACAATTATTTCATACATTTTCAAATTGATAATTATAATTACTATATATTTCATCGTTCATAAAATATACAGTGAGGATTTTGTCACTCAAAGCCCTTGAGAAAATTGGCATTGCCAGGAGGTGAATGAATGAATCCATCTGAGGATATATTTCTCACGATTAGAATAACGCATTTGAAATATATACATTTTGAAACTTAATTGTAAATTGAAAATTTATTTTCGAAGTATAAAACTTTGTATATTTTTGAAGATTTTGAAATTTGCTTGAACCGTATGAGTAAACTTTAAAAACTAAAAATCTTGGTATGGAACCCAACAAAATTGTAACAAAAACAATTGTACTCAGTTTTAAAAACTTCATCAAATATCTGATAATTTGATGTGCATGCGTCTAATTTTCATTTTTGACCACAAAATATTTTTTTTTTTTACTTGTTCCTCTGTATCCTCGAAACCGCTAAACCTGCCTTACCAAACATCAATTATTCATTTCGTCATTACAAGTAAAATGTTTTTTTAAATCAATCCTAATCGAGTACTCCGTTCTCTCAAAAACTGAATTACCATTTTTGACACTTTTTGCCTCATATCTCCGAAACGGCTAAACCTGTCGTCACCAAAAGCTAATCAGCATGTCTTCATATCAATAGGAATCGAATGTTTTTTGAACCTCTCAAATTGGTTGATTTATGCGCCCGAAATCGTGGACAAAAAGTTGTATCCAAACATACATACATACTACACACACACATACATGATTTTTTTCTGAGGTAAGCCAAAATGTTCAGAAACCTTTGAAACGTAAATATATGCGAAAATTTTCATTTTCGATTTTTTTGCGATTACTATAACTTCCCCTACGGAAAGTTAATAAAGGCTCAACTTTTTTATTCTAATTACAATTATATTTGAGCGTTGTCACCGCGTCATCAGAAAGATGTCCAAAATCTGTGCGTGGTTGGCAGAAGTGTTTTCTCCCATTCCGCTACCGTATTCACAAGTCATAAAGCTGCGCGTTGATATTTCGCAATGCCATCAATCAGTGAATTGTTTGTCACTTTTATTAGTCACAATATTATTGTGCAATTCATCTCAGATGCAGGCTAAGTAGGTATGTGCCATATCGCATAAGCAGATTTATTGCTTCTCGCTGCTTAGCCGAACGCCCCCCAACGAACAAAACACGCACACGAGAGTCCGCTGGCGGAGCTAATTCTGGGTCAATGAGTGATTAATAGTTATCATTTACTATATTATATCATAGATCAATCTGCATTATCGATGCAGTTATTACAAGAAGAAAGTCTCAACTATTCGAGCCGTCTTTGTAAATATGATTTAAATTGTTGCGGATTGACAAGTAGAGCTCATTATCATAATACAAAGATATTTGTTTTATCAATCATCTGTAGGTGTTGTTGTTGTATTAAGATTATAATAAAGTAACCTTGATTAAAAATACTAAGATTATAAGATTTAGGTTACGGGGAGTGAAAGTAACATTTTAAACATGAGGTGTCGTTTAAAACTTTAAATTGATTTTCAATTAATATCGCAAGTATACGTTAAGATAACATTAATTTTTAAGCGTATTAATTAAAAACTAGTGGTGCATAGCATCGTACCTTGAAGTAAATTGTTGGAGTTTTCCAAAGCAAAAAAATTTTTTTTTTCAAAAAGCCTTATTTTTATTATTTATTAAAGTAATCACGCTGCTTTAGCTACGTAGAGACGAAATATTGAAGCGCGTGAGCGCTGCGTCGCAGTTACACGTAATAAATATTGGTACGGAACCCATAGATTTGTAATCAAAATATTATTAAAATTTCTATAAATAATCTGATAATCTGTTGTGAATATGTCTAATAATCATTTTTGCCTCCAAATGGCTTTTTTAAATATTTCATTAAATCCGAAACCGCTAGATCTATAAAAAAATTCATTTTCGATTTTTTTTGCATTTACTATAATTTACACCATGGAAAGATATGCGTTATATAACTTATAATAATTTACATTAATTAATAATTATATTAAGCTATAAGCTAAGTTTTAAGCCAATATTTTTTAACATATTTTTAACAGCTATACGAAATTCTGAACTGTTGAATTTCTGTTGAGCTGACTTCTTTAATAATGTGGCTTTTTACAAGTGTAAAACCAAATCCTAATTTGTCCTATCTCTATGTGATCGAGTTGTCCTCTCTCTATGTGTTGAATTTATTTCTGCAATTTCTGTCATACTAATGAATTCCTTACAAACGCAGTAATGTCTGACAGAAACTATTTTCCCTTGGAAACATGTTGCCTTCTATATTTCCAAGTAAAAACCAAAGTTACTGGTGTTTGAAATCAGGCTGTCCGAGGCGGGTATTGAACCTAAACCTTTAATTCGAGCCCATATCAACCAAAGTAAATGAAAATGTTTAAAAGATACTAAATATAGTTCTCATATCAATGTACAAGCTTTACGATTAATCAAACATGTGTTTATATAAGAATTTAAATCAATTATTTTTCCATAAGCATGAAATCACACGAAAAGTAAAATATTTTTGCAGTTATTTAACACTGGAGGGCTCGAAATAGCTAGCTATTTTCAATAAAGAACATATTTTTTAAATTTATTGTTTCTTACGTACATAAAATAATATATGTTTTACTCGAGCAATCAAGTAGTCAAGTGGATTATTCATATATTAGTTTGAAAAGAAGTAAATGGTTTTGGAATGATATATAATTGTCTATTGTTTTATCAATATATTTTATACTTATTATTTTCCATTGGACATCGCTCAAAAAATATTCAAAAGCTTTTAGATATTGTATTCAAATGAGTGAGTTTGTTCCAAAAAATACATTTGGATATCGTTATAGTAGACCTTACTACTGGTAGACAAATCTGATTTAAAACACGCATATCTTACGGCTTTTTATGCTTAAAAATAATATATGCTAGTAGTCCTAGGAGTTATGTTTTAGCAGCAAATATGTGCCACAGATATAGTTATTTTATCGGTAGTCAGTTTCCTGACTACCAACTCACTGATAAATTATGAGAGCCAACCTCAAATAAATATAATATATCGAAGTAAAATAGATACTTAACGAATACCAAATATTTATACTCTTATTTGTGACATTTTATGTGTTTCTTATGTATAAAAATCAAACACGGATATTTTATCCGAAAGTTGACCCCTCAATCTGCTTTTTACTGACAAAAATGGTCAATTTTTTCATTAGTATATAGTATCGCAATATACAATCTATCGGTTACTATTATCTACTATATGATAATAAAATTGATTTCCAGCACCTTATATAAAGTTCGTGAATGTTAAATCGAAAAATAACAAAGAGGCAAGTAAACTTTGTGCTAACAATTGGGACGCAAGCGATAACTCCACTCTCTCGAACGAATTATAACGAACCATAAATTTTATTTGATCGATTGAATATTCAAGACGTGGTGTAATAAGCTTAAAATTTATGGATTTGTAACTGTATTGTTAGGAGAGAGTAATGTGTTAACCGGTCGTATTATTAATAAAATAGTGGAAATAGAATATATATAAATTTGTTTATTTATAAGAACATATCAATATGCTCCAAAAGTAGCTTGCTAAACGTAAGATTTGTGTAAACAAATCGAAAACAGCTCCTATCACTTTTACAGGTTTGAAACGTGTCTTCCAATTTGTATCAAAACGTCCAAATTCTGAAATAGAGTATAGTGAAATATTTTGTGCTCTACTTAGACAGCAAACTTACTTGAAAAAAACGCATAAAAACGAATACCAGCAAATAATGTTCAAAATGAGAAAAAAAGTGGCTACTGCATAGAAAGTCTAAACTCGCCGTTGAAAATAAATTGTTGCTACTAAATAATCATCAAACCAATCCGGGCATATGAAATTGAGCTTTGGAGCTGCGCTTATAAATCAATTATAGCTATAATGCAGAAGACACAGTCAAAAACTCTACGCACAAGCCGACTTTTTTGACCGTGGATAAATAAAACGATTCACAGCGATCTTAATATGATGAAAGTGCAATCAACGATGAAAGAAGTAATGGAAAGATACAAACTCAAACTGAAGTCACATCTGAACTCATTGATAGGGGATATTACTCCATCATTTGAAACGATATTAGCCTTCAGACATAGTCTAAGATTAGCTTCATTATAAAATTAATATAACATTTAATTAAAGTGACCGTAAGTCCCGGTTTGGCCAGGTCAGTCCTGGATTTCAACCTAGTGTCCCGGTTTTTTTACGAGCAATAATTGCCCTCGATTCAGAATTGCTGCAGGTTTTTTAATAGAATATATTTAAAATGAATCTTTGCAATTCCACGATAAAAAAATTACAATTATCCATGAAAAATCTAAAAATTATACAAATATGCATTCTTAAATAATATTCATTAGTTTCAATCACATTTAAGATATTTAGCATGAGGAACACCTCCTCCTCCTCCGCCGTCCCGTATAAGCATAACTAAAGCAATCGTTTCGGTTTTGACCAAAAAAAATATGGTCACCTTATATTTAATAAACTAAGAAGATAATATTGGAGTTTTTCTTAGACATCGCTCTTAACTATTGTCAATATAGCTCATACGAATCTTTATGTATGCCTGATTGGCAAAATAAAACAGAGTTTAAAAAATATTAATGATAAACAAACAAACTAGTGCATAGATTATTATAAATACTGTGACATTGTCTAATAATTATAAAAATGATATAAACTGAATTGCAAAGTTAAAATTATTTATGTAGAGTATATAAGTGAGTTTTAGAACTTTAGCCAGAAATAAAATTACAATCCAAATTATTTGATATATTGAATTTATTTGATATATAAAAAAAAATTTGATTTTTCAGGTAAAATCGTCCCGGATTTGACCTAAAAAAAGATGGTCACCTTACACTTAATAAACTAAGAAGAACTCATTGAAGTTCTTTTTAGATATCGCTCTTAAATATTGTCATTATAGCTCATAAGAATCTTCATGTATTTCTGATTGCAAAAATAAAACAACGTTAAAAAATATTATTGATAAAAAAATAAACTAGTGGTGTATCGTGGCTTAAACCAATTGCTGGAACTTCCCGTACCGTAACAAAATATTCAAGTAATATTAAATATTTTCAAGTACATAGATTATTATAAATACTGTGACATTGTCTAATAATTATAAAAATGATATAAAAAACTAAATTGTAAAGTCAAAATTATTTATGTAAAGTATATAAGTGAGTTTTAGAACTTTAGACAGAATTAAAATTACAATCCGAATTACTTTTTTCAATTTTTTTTTGAAATTTTGAAATAAAAAAAGAAATTTTCCCACAAGCAATTGTTTCATCAACACAAAAAGAAAGTTTTTTGAATTATTTAAATCGGATGCTTAATTCTAGCAAGAACTGCCATTTTGTGCACATTTAGCTCCGAAACGACTGAGCCTGTCTTTGCCAAAAACTAACCACCACTTCTCCCTATCATTACAAATGGAATGCTTTTTGCATCATTCAAATCGGATGCTCCTCTCAAGAACTCGATTTTTATTTTTTGCACTCATTGCTCCGTATCTCCGGAAAAGCTGAACCGGCCTAAAATGTTCAGCTATAACGGCTTTTTTCTCTATGTCGATATATTGCGCAAACTCGGTTTTGAAGATTTAAACGAATCTGATGTGCTGGATCTACTTGCAGCTGATAGAGAACCCCTTTCATATGATGAACTCATTCAGTTGCAAGCAGAGCAGGCAATTGATGAAGATACAGAACCTATTGTATCCAAACAGCTAACATCAAAAATCATGTCGAGCGCTTTTTCATATTTTGAACAAGGAATAAACATCCTTCTTGAAAACGATCCTCACGTCGAACGAAGCGCTTATGTGTTTCGAAGAATTAACTCAGCCATTAGCTGTTATAAATCACTAAAGGAAGAAATAGACGAAAAGGCAAGACAAACAACTTTAGACAAATTTTTCAAACCACCAGCGCAAAATGATGGTGACAGTGATCTGTAGGTTTTAGTTGTTTCATTTTTATTTAAAAATTATGTAATGTTTTTGAAGTTTTTTATTTTATGTAAAATTTATGTTCTTGTTAAATATGTTTATAATTTAAACAAAATAAAAAAATAAAATGCATTTTGAATGATAAACCATATTATATATTTATTAAATTTGGAACCGATCCCATTGAATTTGTATGAATACGTATTAGAATAATTAATTCGTTATACGGCTTTTCGCTTTACGGCCAAGTCTCGCGGAACGTAATTTAGGCCGTAAAGCGAGGTTTGGGTGTATATGGATTTTCTTTAAAGATGTCTCACCAGCTCCTTGGCGATGACCTCGCAATCGAGTAAATTTGTTCGCGCCCTCGCCGAATGACATAATAACAAGTCCTAGTTTTAGTCTCTGCCCGTATTGCACCTACACCTAAGACAATTGCAATAGTACCGCACCGCACCGCAGTTTGGTCCGCGCACACCTTTCTCGCGCGCGTCATACAAATCACAATCCTTGTCCTTCATACTTCATACTTAGAACCGACAACGGCACCGCAAATGGTTAGTATATGTATTATCTATCTATTTGTTTTCCGAGTTGCACGCGAGTTCAAGGCGGCAAACCTGGCCGCGCGGAAAAAGTCCGAGACTCGAAATGTCAGCTCGTACTCATTTTGTCAGCTTCTCACTGAACGCCGATTCTTCTCAAACGACTGTCTATTATTAATTGTCCTTCATTTTCTATGAAATAATCATCATTTAATGTACTCGCATTGAACAATGTATCTTCTGAGAATTTATTAGATGAGAAAGTTATCATTACGTTCGCCATTATACGAGTAGTTGATACATCAATTCAGGCGCAGTCGTAATGATGCATTATGTCATGATTTTATGAGATGCGAACTTTGTGATTTATATTGCCGGACCATTCGCCATATATCAGTCAAAAAACAAATTATATATAGAGATTAAAACTAGTGGTGCGCATCGTGCCTAAAAGCAAATTGCAGGAACTTTCCGTACCAAAAATTATTTTTTTTTTACTATAAATTTTTTACAAAAATTTACTTTTTTTTGAAAAAAAAAGACTTTTTGAAGGAAAGTGTATTTTGAAATATTTTGGAAATTCTGAACTTTTTTTCAAAGCAATCGTACTGCTTTAACTGTATAGAGACGAAATATCGAAGCGCGTAAGCGCCGCGCCGCCGTCTAACGGATAAGCATTGGTACGGAACATTCATTGTTAAAATCTCTATAAAAAATCTGATAATTTGATGTTCATATGTCTAATGATCATTTTTGACCGCCAGATGGCATTTTTTTACTTTTTTTACTAGATCTCTGAAGCCGCTGGACCTGCCTTCATAAAAATTTGTCAGTTCTGCATCTTATTAATACAAGTAAAATGTTTTTTGAATTATTCAAATCGGACGCTCCGTTCTCTTAAAAACTGAGTTACCGTTTTTGGCACTTTTTGCCCCATATCTTCGGAACGGTTAGACCTGTCTTCACCAAAAACTAATCAGCATGTCTCCTTATCAATACGAATCGAATGTTTTTTAAATTATTCAAATGGCTTCATCCGTGTTCCCGAAATCGTCGACGAAAATTTGTATCCGAACACACACACACACGCACACACACATACACACACGCCTACATCTATTTTTCATAAGGTATGCCAAAATATTCAGAAACCTCTGAAACGTAAAAATATATAAAAATTTTTATTTTCTATTTTTTTGCGATTACTATTATATAACTTACCCTACTGGAAGTTAATAAAACGGATTTTTTTTTAATATTATGATAAAGCAGGGGAACTAGATGCTTATTGTAACAGGGAGTAAGTAGCAACAACCGTTTTTCAATAGAATCTTAAATCCTTCCCGCGCTAGTTAGCTCGACAAAACTAGGGCCCAAGTGTTGTGATATTTACATGTAGGTCGACTTCATCTAAACATGAGCTTGGCCCGTCATATACGAGTACATTTTTAAGCAAAAATTTTCTTTTGTTGATCCTGACCCGTAAAACCACCAGAAGGGTTTCAACGATATTAAAATATTTAATAATTTCGATTAACATGTAAATCTTTCTAAATTGTGTTGTCATAACTACTGTCGTGCAGACTGACGCAATATACAGAATTGTGCAGGTCCATCTTTTTCGACATCTTAAAATCTTATTTTGTTTGAAATTTATCAATCAAATTATCAATAATTATTTAAATAATTATAATTATTGTGATTGCTAAATTATTTAAATAGTTATCTTGATGCATGTTAAAAATTGCACTAGGTGTTAGTTGTAACAAAATCACAAAGCTACAGATGGAACCAAAAATGAGACTGACATGTAATAAAAAACATACAGATTTAAGTGAGCTGCATTGAATAAAATGTATAATTTGTAAGATGTGGGCACATGTAAAGGGTGTTATAAATTAAATTATAACATATAAATCTTTAGTTACAAAAATGTACACAAATGTGTATTTTTCATCAAAAACTAATGTTGAAATAAACATATTCTGGCAAAATCTTATGATATTCTGACTATTGTTATGTCCAAGTAAATGTTGCAAGATCCTGTAATGACAAGGCGTGTTTAAAAGTATAATTTGAACAATACGCTTATTAATTTTATAAGATTGTAAGATTTATTTCTATTGAAATGACAAAATTTGCATTATTGTATATGATAGGTAACTTATAATTATTTTAAAAATTTCATTATACATTATACTATGATAAAATTTTTCAAAGTTCTCTGTTATTTCTAAAATTTGCTGAATACAATGCGTCACGGATCCATAATATGCCATCTGAAAAATATTATTCGAGTTTGCACTTTTGTTTTCTGTTTATAAACAATTTCTTCAAATTTCTATTCCAATTATTAACAAGAACTTTCACAATGAAATTTAGTTAAGATTTGCGTTTAACCGTTTCTTCGCAATTAATTGCTAGATATTCTTTCAAAAAAATCTATTCCAATTCTGATTTTTTAAATTAAAAAGTTGCTTGAAACATTATTATGAATCGCTTTTATTAGTAAGTTTTTTGTGAAAATGTCCGTGACGTTTCTCGACGTAATTAACAGTATTTTTCAAACTACTTTAAGAACATTAGGTACTAGGTAGTTAATTATGGTTAGAGAACACTGGTCTCGTGTAAAGATCAGTCGAACTGATTGTTTGAAATTAACGGTTAAAATTAATAATTCACATGCAAAATATTTAATTATTTATGATGAAAGTTTAAATCGTGAAAGAGTAAAACATTACAGACAAGAAACATTGAATCATCGACGTTTTGGAAGATATGGTGCCAACTATATGTTAACAGAAATTGCTTAATATAACCGGGTTTAACTATTTATTAAAGAAACAATTGTGTTATTTAACAAAACTTGAAATAAAAAATCGAACAACATTAAATCGATCATGCATTTGGAATACAATTTTCACAACAATCATGTACTTTGATTTTCAGAAATGGCTATACATGCAAAACTCAAATACATATAGTTCATAAAAAGATTAAAAAATATTATTTTAGAATAGAATTCAACAAAAAAGCAATGTGCAATAGATTTTATGAATATTTTCAAAAATAAATTATATTATACTTGAACATTTTAAGAACGGTTATAATTGATGAAACATTGTTCGTAGAAGAATACCTTGGGTTTTATGCCCAAAAAGTCAATTCCCTAATATAAAACAAATATATGCAAATAATAAAAAAAAGATATTTAAAAAATTAGATATTCGAACAAATATTGAACCTTCTGAAGAAGTTTGTTTTCGCAAAAAAAAATTATTTGCAAATTTTGTTTTCTCGACGTTTCTAGTCATTCTGAATCGAATGAGGTCACATTTGGAAAAAGTATGCGGGTGAACCGATTTTTGACATTTGGTCGAAGGTTTCTCAAAAATGGCTAAACCAATTTCAAAAATTTAAAAGCCACTCGATGTAATTGAATAAGTCTATTGCTTTTTAGTTTGTCTTTTTGTCCATGTTTTATGCCACAATCTTGAACAAATTTTAAAATTTAAAAACTGTTTAAAAGATATTAGTTGGGAATTGTGTTGATTAGTTTTTGGTAATCATGTTGCAAATAAAAAAATGACTATTGCAATGAAACTTTGTGTAACTATAGATTTTATAGTCTGAAACATACAAAAATATAAGAGACCTACGATAAGCGGTTGAATTTTGAAAATTCATCGAAGTTTAGAATTTCACCGAGTGCTTCCAACTAGAATCTATGCCGAAGCATCTATGCGTTCTGTGATGTTTCGTGGGTACCTACTGATTACAGTTTACGTTCACAGTTTTTACGTCCAGGTTACAGGTTACGTCCAGTTTTTACGTCCACACTCAAAATTAATTTTAAGAACCCAAAATAGTTAAAATAAAATATGTTAAACAAATTAAATTAATTCAAACAATTACAGATGTTATATTCATGTGTCAAAGATATAATTGAAAGTTCTTTTTATTTCTATTTTTCAAAATAACGTTGAACATTTTATCTAAATAGCTAAATTGAATTCTTGTTCATGAAGCCTATTATATTATTCACAGGTATCAGGAAGTTCATACAAATTGGCTTAAGGCAAAATTCTACTTACAACTAGTTTAGAAAAAAACTGTATTTATGTTACGTACTAATAGAATTTATTAAAACTCTCCTTTGATAAATCAGGTTGTTGGGTTATAACTTAACCCTTGTAGCTGTGGACTGTATTTGATACATTGATTTGTTGATATATTATGTATTTGTTGCAGTTCTTATTACAATCGCTGATTTTTTACTAAGTTATAATAAAAGAAGATATATTTATTGGTTCTTTATCATACATGTTGTTTTGCGGACCAGGAATAGCAACCATTCCGTGTAAAGGTTGTCACCTTCATGGCCAATATAATAGAACGAAAATACGTCCGAACAAAGATAAAATAGCAAATCTGTAAAAGATGATCTAAGGTCTAGTTAGTTTTCCATACAGACAGTCAAACAAATAAATGATAAATTTTAAAAGAATAAACTGAAAATATTGTTATGGACTTTTGTTATGGTTGTAAGATTGGCTGAATAAGGTATGAAAAACTAAAATAGCAACAAAAGATTTCATTATGCAGACAAGAAATTTTAAACATTTTGTGCGAGCCTGTCGATCCAGGCTCAATCAATCATTGGCGCGGAATCAGGCCGCGGGAAGCCGTTCATCGAGAGCGTCGTGCCGTGGTCGATGTCCAGTCCAAAGTTTGCGAGCGGTAAATAAACAGCGGCTAATCATAGAGTTTTTCATAGGTAGGTATTTTAGATTGTAAGGTTGAGCTTAGACCGGTTATACAGCAAAATGTATAATGGCAAAGGAGCGCTTGAGAATCAACTAAGCGTACATAAGTGCAGCCGAAATGGCACAATCGTAAAACGCATGCGAAGCAAACGTTCCGGCGTTGTGTAACACGACATTAAATCCACAATGGGGCATACGAATCCGTTTACGTGATACACTTAATGTATTATTCTTCACTAGTGCATACAAGTTAAGAAGCACTGAAGATGATAAAGAAAATCGAAATCGAAAAGTTCTTATTACTGAAGATTGAATGTATATACCTCTGTACCTAGTAATGTTTGAGATTTGGCTTTAAAGCATATTGTTGCAATTTGGGTACTTGAGAATTTATATAATTTTATCAAATACTTGAGAAACACAAAATTTAAATGAATTATAATTTATATAGGGGAGACTGGGTACGGTTGTGCCAGGGTAGTGACGGTTGCCATACCAGCTAAACTGTACTGATTATGAGACAGGTCGCAAAGAGAGAAAGTTGAAGTACGATTGTTTAAAGAAGTTCCTACTATTGCTACAGTCAGTACCTTACATTAACATGATCTGTAGATTGCATTCCTTTTCAAGAGTCAACAGTAAGTTTTCATGTTCTATCTCTGACTGGACCTGGATCAGGGGCCCCGGGTTCGATACCCACTTCGAACAGCCTGTTGTCAGGCAGCAGTGACAACGATTTTCATTTAGAAATATAGATAGCAATATGTTTCCAAGTAAAAACAGCCCTAATACGGCATTGCTGCACCATTTAAATGCATCATTATCACAGTAATTGAAATAATATAAATTCAGCACATAGAGATGAGACAACTGTTTGGGTTGCCATCTATAATAAAAACAAACGAAGTTTATAAGATATTAATCACAACAACTCATAGAACCCATAAGTTCTGATCGCTGTTCAAAAAAAAAAGTTATATCTCTTAATAATAACTGTTAATTGTATACAAAAAAAAACTTTTTTTATTTGGCAGTAAGTTGAACATTAGTATTTAATATCATTAATTATTTTCAATATATTTTTATCTAATAGTCAAATATACAATTGTCTGTCACATTTTCAACAGCAATCAAAATTTCTGTCCTATGTGCTAATGTGTACAAATTATTTTATGAAAACATTGCTGAAAACCCAACTGTTTACCTTGTCATTAAATGCAGCAAAATGCCCATTATGTATTTAATTAGATGCAGCAATGATCCAAAAGGGCTATATTCATTTGAAAATATGTCCTGAATCTATATTTTCAAATGAAAATACATAAGATTACTGCTTCACATTATATAACAATAATATTCATTAACAACAATTTAATTATTTAGCGACCTTGTTTAAAATAAACTGTATAAATAATATGTTGTCGCTAAATAATTTGATTAATTTTTGTTCTCCATGAAGACATTAATTTTTAAGATATGCGAAAATGATTAAAATATCTTAAAATGAGTAATATCTTAATTTTTCATAAAATTAATTCGATTTATTTTAATTTAAAAAATATAGCAATAGTTTTAAGTCAATAATCAGTATTGCAAAGAGAAAAATATTGAGAATTGAAAGCGTCGGACACGGAAATGTAAAAGCAATAGTCTGAAAGGATAAAGTAAATGCATCGAGTAGAGCACCAATAATAATAATAATAGGTGGTATTGCACTCTCAATAGAAATAAGAGCTGATTGAGTATTTTGTGATATTGATTTACTGAAGATAATATCTTTCTATTAGATGACCGGACGAGTATTTCCTAAACTAACAATAAGAGATAAACCAAATTGTACATATTTTATTAGCTTCTGCTTGAAAAAACAATGTCAGCAGCATTGTAAAGTCACTTGCAACCTGATATTTCTTATATTCATATTTATTATATTTAATGTATGTGAATAGTAGAAAAGATGATTGGTAATTGAAAAATTTCCTAAATTAACTGTTTTCAAATTGAAATGAACTTCAATTTTCTTAGCAGTAAAAGAAAAACAGTATTAGGCGTATGCAGATTAACACTACAGTTGTACTTGTCTATTTCATGACAGGTGACATTTATGGACATTTATAAAGAATGACTTGTTTTGCATAGCAAGTTTTTTGTTTTAAGAAACATTTTTTTGACAAGGAATATATTAGGGTAGAGCGGGCACAATAGTCTAATTTGAATATAGTAATTAAACCAAACAAACTGTCACAACAACGTTACTATGTTCAGTAAAATTTCGAGCTAATTCATTATTGTAAAAATGTGTTTTCTTGCTATTTTTTAATTTTTGCCACCTTGTTCTTTTTACACTTCCTATAGGTGAGAGCCGGAAGACAAAAAAAATCACCATTTTATTTTTATTTTAAATAATATAAACGAAATAATAGCTATAATATTTAATCAGTATAATTATGAGGCTGAGCAACAAAATTGACAATTACAATCGAACTAATGGTAGACCGGTAAGCCTCGCTCTATTCTACAGTATTTTTCATTGATTTATATGTATCGAATAGTTTTGCATAGCAAATTTTTCATTTTCAGACTACGGTTGTAAAACAAATTATAGTGAGGTACAACTGCACTTGAAGTTTCAGTGCTGCGCATAAAAGTGTAAGTACTTGGCAAATTAACTTCTGATTTCAACAAGCGCGCAGTGTGATATATTACATTTTCCATGTGCGACGGTCGTTGTTCAAGTATGAATTTAAATTGAAAATCAGAAGCTGTCCATTATAATTTCTAAATCAATGAAGATGTACAATAATTACTGTAGTACATCTACATACATTAATATATGGATCGGAACCGCAGGCCGCGTCGGTGACTCATATAGAGCCATAGATCTACGTCGACTCTGTCCGTATTCTACATATTGATATTAACTGCGTGTGACACATGGCTACATTGCACATATCAGTGCATTTGAACTTAGCGTCATAAGTCAGATAGTGAACTTATAAACCTAAGGATTTCAACATTGAAACTTAATCAGTCTGTATCACCACAGCAGCTGAGCTTAAATCGATACTTATATCATTCGCCAGGCGAAATGAAAGATATATCAACATTCGTTATTACTATGTAGGAATATGAAAATTACGAGGCGAATGTCAACTTCAATTGATCTGTGATTGTCTGAATCCCACGTTTATTTTCAAAGAATCAGATATTACAGCATAGTTGTTATTGATTGTCATTAAACCATAACATTAAAGCAAATGTCGCTATAAACGTTTAGTATTCTGGTGTTGATATTTTATTATTTTATTATATTTTGTTTAGATTGTTCGCAAATGTTTGTTCTATCTTGAATTTCACAGAGATTGTGAACAATCTCTTTGTAAATATTCTGAAAATCTTGATGAGATTATTTGAAAATTATTTGAATGCAAAACAGAAAATATTCAGATTAAAAATAATTATATTAGTCGAAAATTAGCTTAGCCAAAAAAGACAAAATTTCCGATCTAGCAGATTACGCAGGAGCAATGAGTAATAAATATGTTTGCAAATTACTGCTAAATACAAGTCACAAGGTAACGGGTGGTCCAGGGTAGTCCATCTAGTGGTCCTAATGATTCAGTGATCTTACGGTTTAGATATTTTTGTAAAGAAAACATATAAAGTATTATACATCGTTAGAAAGGTCTCAAAATTCTTAGTTTTTTCCCATATATCGCAACTTCCAATTCCGCACGGTGTGGCCTACAGGCAAGTTGCTATCGATAAATTACAATTTTTAAATGGGCCACCCTGGACCACACGCTAAGTAAAATATAAATCAAAGAAAACTATATACTCGTAGAATTTATTATAAAATTGAATTTTTCTCTAGTTATTAGTTATCAAGTCGAAAAGAATTATTAAAATAATACCTGAAATTAAAAAAAAACTCAAAAACAAGCAGATGTACTTATAAAAATTTTTGGGTGCTAGAAACAGGCGTTGATATCATGTGGATTAAACCATTATTGGTAAAAGCTATATGGTAATTTACAATTTGAACAAAAACTTTATATTTAACAAACAAATCCACCAAAAGCTCTTTGTAATTAGGTCTTTTGACAAAACTTTAATAAATTCTGCCATTTAATTATAACTAAATGTCAAATAAGTACTATAAATAAACCTTAGTAAAAAAAACAGAATCTCTATTGCTGTAATAAGCGTAGACCCAACTAAATTAAACAACTGAATCCAAAATACTAGTAGAAACTTCACGACTCACTTTTTGATTATTTCAGTTTTACAAAATCAGATAGTATTTCAATTGTTAACGTTTGTTGTATCAACTTAAGAGTTCATTTTTTTTTAAATTTTTTAAGCTTAGCACTTCTACCAAAGTTTCTTATGGTAATAACATGGATAAAATTCCATTTGTTTTTTTAGAATGTTATAACTTAGCGACAAGTGAATCAAAATTTTAAGAATAACGTTGTATTTGCTTATTATGATCATAAATAAAAAAATTACACCAAAAATTTTATATATTTAATAAATTAAGTATTTACTCAAGAAGAAGCACCAAGAAACTTTGGTTGAAGCGCGGTCATCTTGAAGTCATATTAAGAGCTAAAACTTTCAGAATTTTTTTTTATTAATTTGGAAGTATTTGAGCCCCTAGGAGCAAAGAAATTTGAATATATTCATATCAAGGACCACCCTAATATATGTATGAAAAAACGTAAAATAAATTCCAAAAAGTATCAATTTTTAACTTCTCGTAGGATAAGTTATAGTAATCGCAATAAAATAAAAAATGTAAATTTTTATATATCTTTACATTTCAGAGGTTTTTACTGTTAAGGAGACGTGCTGATTAGTTTTTGGTAAAGGCAGGTCTAACCGTTTTGGAGATACGAGGCAAAAAGTACCAAAAATTGTATTTCAGTTTTTGAGTTAAACGAAACGTCCAATTTAAATAATTCCAATGAAACGTCCAATTTAAAAAAAACATGTACGATACGGAAAGTTCCAGCAATTTGCCTTAGGGCCCGATTATGCTATGCACCACTAGTTCTTCGAAGATTTAAAGCGTTAATTTACAAAAACAAGTTATTCAAACAGTATTTGCTTTGAAATATTGAATTTTGCTTCTGTGTTAAAAGTTGTGCTGATTTCTACAAACAAAATAATTTTTACTTTTATCTGGTGTATTTATTACAAAGTTTTAGAGAAAAGCTTCTGAAAAATAATTGTGCGACATTGCACTATTCGAATCGAACCTCTCGATTAATAAGCTCGATCCTCGTTTTACAGGTGATTCATATAAATCGAGCAGTTTAAACCTGAGTATTATGGAATCGAATTGAATATCTTTAAATAAATATATAAATATAATTTAAATATATAGATAAAGTTTTTTTTTAATAAGTTGTCAAAAGAGAGTGAACAGAGAGTCCATTCTAATACGGCAGACACGCGAATTGCAGGCAAGCTCGCTTATTTATTCGCCCGCGCGTGTAGGTTGCTCGGCAAGAGTTCTAAGCTAGCAGTTAATCTATTTAATTCTATAGATAATCGTGACCTAAGACACAATCAGTCCCATATTATTTATTAGCAATTGTGGGTATTGGTTGCAATATGAAAAGATTTGTGTCATGTCAAAATAAAAATGATCACATTTCATTGTCACAATGCATATGTAGCACAATAAGGATTTATAATCGTTCATTGTCAAAGCAGTTGTGAATGTCCAGTTGTATTGTAAACAAGATAATAATTCAGTTCGTTGTTTAACAGGTTTTATAACAACAGACTGTACTATTGAAAGTAAATTTAATTACATGTTCATTATGCTATGTCGTTTTTCAATTATTGTTTTAATTGCATTACCCTTATGCATGCGAATCAAGTCGATAATTAACCGACGAAAATCTATATGAAATACTTCTGGATGTAATTGGATTAACAGAAAACCTGCTACGTATTGTTATGCAAAATGTTACAAGAATACTATAGCCAATAAACAAATTTATAAAAAAATCTATTTAATATTGCATTACTGCACTCAAAAAATGAAACTTTTGGATGTCAAGTATCATAATCAAAGATTTATTAATTTTCAAATTTTTCATCAATATATAGTTTTCAAGCATTTAAAAGCTCATCTAACACAAAGGAAAAATAATCCACTGAATTATATAAAGCTTTTAATTTATTTTATATAAAATTGCAATAAACATTGGTATCATTCAAAATATATATTAGTATTATTTGTTAGCTAACATTAGCTCAAAATCTATTTTAGCTAAAAATATTTTGTGACAAGAACTTAAAACATTCATAGTAACATTTCATTTCAAACGGATGCAATATATTCAATTCAAACTATTGAACTATCAATAATTAAATTTAGTTTTCAAATTAATCAATGTGTATTATTACTGTACCATAATTTAAATTTGCATCAATATTACTGCAACATACATTTTTGTATATCTATTCTGCCAAAAAAAACTGTTTTTTTGTTTTTTTTAGACGTATGGTCATGATAGCAAAGTTCTGATTAATTCTGATATGCTCGTAGGTAGATATTGAAAATTGGTTTTGATACTTTGACTAGTTTTTAATGCCTTACTCAAAAACATTCTCCAAATATTGAATTCAATCCAATGCCACGTTATTTAAAAATTGGCTAGTTTTATTAACGTTTCTGCAACTGTATGTATAACGTTGTGAAAGGTATAATCACAATCCTGTCAGATATTGAGCGTCATTGTCACGGTCTTGTCGTAATGGGTTCAAAAGTGTATCGAGCCATTGAAAGTTTATTTTGAGGGTGGTTTTCGAAACACGTATTGTTATTTGTTATTATTTGTATTAAAATCAATTAATTTTGATAAATTTTATTGCAATTAACAGGTTTTTGATGAAATTTTCGTTATTTATTCATTTTTGTTCACTTCTGTTACAACCGTATTCAATGGACAAAATGACATAGTACTACTTTGCAAGAACTACTGGGTAGTTTATTTGAGGCCAAGAAAAACAATTGAAACCTGTAGAAGGTGATTTACTATTACTTTAACTACTTCTAAAAACAGACCAAGGGATCCACCGGTAAAAAGAAGAGTCTTTGTTTCAAAAACTTATTATACCGTTTTGAGCACGGCGCAGTTTGGTTACGATGTATGTTTTGGGCTTATGTTTTATATACTGATGTAAAGAAGTGCAAACAATTTATTTATCTTCTTAAAAATTCGCAGTATCGATGAAGTCAGTAAAATTATTAGTATGTCCTTATCTAATGTGCCATTTTGCCCATAGTATATGGATAAAATGATTATTTTAATTAGTTGCATTTTTTCTTAATATATATGTTAAAATAATTTCTACTGAATTGGAAGACTATGTAACTAGTATTCTATGAATCTGAGATGAGTGAAAACCAATGAGACGGATTATAAGTTCACTAAATAAAAAAATATATATTAAAAAAAAACACACACACAACACCATGTTATTTTGTCTGGATTTCCCTTACTAATTTTTGTCATTTGAGCGAGATAATATTAATTCATAAATAATAAAGAATAATGTTGAAGTAGTTGTATGTTGAAGTAGCCTGGAATAAAATCAGAATTATAAAATAAGTATTTGCTACAAAAAGTTATATAAAGTTAAAATTGTACAAAAAGTTATAACTTTTTTTTTAAATTTTATGGCAGTGTGATTTTTGTAACAAATTTAATTCTATACAAATGACTATAAATAGTGATTGAATTCTTTACATTGCTAAAAATATTAATTATAAAATGAAAAAATTCATTTTCACAAAATATTAAACTAACAATATTGTATTTTATTAGATCAATGAGACTAAAATACAACATAAATAATATGCGCACATTCTGTCACAAAACCATGAACAAAATTATTCGTCAGAGCGATCATTATTCACTGAAAGATATATCCGCATATATCATTTTTATTCCATCAACGTTATTAGTCTGTGTCGACAACTCATTAGTTTAATATCATCGGCCAATAGACATAACTCAAGGATGGCGGACAACATACTAATTTACATAAATTAATAGCAATGGTAGAGCGACCACGATGATTGGTCGATAGTTTTTGTCCAATTCTAAAATGGAAACGAGCACTCGCCAGTGGCCCGTCTATTAATCATTTAGACAAAGTTCACGCACAAAAGTGGGGAATGATTTGTAAATTTCGTGGAACCGGTCTAGGCAAACGCGGTGGGAGTACTCGACGAACAAACTGTTGGTGTTAGATCTCTGATTTCATTGGGTTACGATGAGGACCGGCATCTAAATTTCGGCAGATGGATCAACAGGTGCGGCTAGATCGCGTGGTGGGAGAATCATAAGATGGTCATCCGTAAAAATGGAAACCCAAACAATACATTGACGAGTTTCGATGGTTGTCAGAAAAACCTGATTGTTTAATGTAGTTTATCCATATGATTATAATATATTATTTGTTCATTTATTTAACCCTTTTCACCCGGCTGTCCCTATGAGGCACACGGCACTTTGTACACACAATGACTCAGTCTATATTTCGTCGAATACAATAGATCAACTAGTGGGGCACATGGCATCATGCCTTAAGGCAAATTGCTGGAACTTCCCGTACCAAAAAAAAAATTTTTTTTAAAGATTAACATTTTTGAAAAAAATTTACTCTGAAAAATTAGATTTTTGAGAAACTATATTTTTTTTTTTTGAAAAAAAGATTTTTAGAAACAAAATTTTTTTTTTGAAAAAAAGACTTTTTGAGGAAAAGTGTATTTTGAAATATTTTGGAAATTCTGAACTTTTTTTCAAAGCAATCGTACTGCTTTAACTGCATTGAGATGAAATATTGAAGCGCATAAGCGCCGCGCCGTCGTCTAACGGATAAGCATTAGTACGGAATGTAAACAAAATTTATACTCATTGTTAAAATCTCTATAAAATATCTGATAATTTGATGTGCATATGCCTAATGATCACTTTTGACCGCCAGATGGCAATTTTTTTTTACTTTTTTCACTAGATCTCCGAAACCGCTAGACTTGCCTTAATAAAAATTTGAACGTTTTAATTGTTAACTGCAGCACCTTAGAAAAAATGGATGTATGTGTGTGTGTGTATGTGTGTGTGTGCGTGTATGTATGTGTGTGCGGATACAAATTTTCGTCGCCGATTTCGGGAACACGGATCAACCGATTTGAACAATTCAACAAACATTCGATTCGTATTGTTAAGGAATCGTGCTTATTAGTTTATGGCGAAGGCAGGCCTAGCCGTTCCGAAGATATGGAGGAAAAAGTGCCAAAAACGGTAACTCAGTTTTTAAGAGAACGGAGCGTCCGATTTGAATAATTCAAAAAACATTTTACTTGTATTGACAAGATGAAGAATTGATCAAATTTTTCGGCGGTTTCGGAGATTTAATAAAAAAAGTAAAACAAAAAGCCATTTGGCGGTCAAAAATGATCAGTAGACATATGCACATCAAATTATCAGATATTTTATAGAGATTTTTACAATAAGTATAAATTTTGTTTACATTCCTATGGGTTCAGTACCAATGTTTACGCGTTAGACAAAGACGGGGCGCTTACGCGCTTCGATATTTTGTCTTTATGCAGTTAAAGCAGTACGATTGCTTTGAAAAAAAGTTTAGAATTTCCAAAACATGTCAAAATAAAGAAAACATTTTTTTTCAACAAAAAAATTTTTTTCAAAAAAAGTAGTTTTTTGTCAAATTTATAGTTTCTCAAAAATCTCATTTTTTTAAGTAAAATTTGTTCAAAAATGTTAATCGTTTTCAAAAAAATAATAATTTTTGGTACGGAAAGTTCCAGCAATTTGCCTTAAGGCACGATGCCACACACTTACATATATATAATTTATAGGTACATATTAAATATAGAGATTGCATATTCCGTACGCGTTAATGCATGCGATAGAGTAGGCATGCGAAATGCGACATGGGCGACATACGACATAGGACATACGAGGCACAGCACACGGCACGGGAGCGCTTAGCTCCCATGCGAACAGTCAAAATTCCGAGCATCGCCGTTGTTCAGCCAGGAATTCCACGCGATACCAACGGACGCCGAACGACGCATCGCGGTGCATTCACGTTTTACTAATGGACACAATGCGTATTCGTTACTTTTTTTTGTCGTGTTGATGTTGCAATGTTGGCTTATTCTTTCTCTTCTTGTGCTTTTTATGCTTCTTCTATTTGTGGCCAGTAGTGTGTCTAGGCGTGCGTCGACGTGACTTGAATTGTCAAAACGCGACAACGCGAAACAGAGAGTTCGTTCACAATAACAGTTCGCAAATGTTTTTACGTTGAAGATAAATATTTTTTGAAACTACATAAAAACATGGTACCCAAGCATTGCTATATATACGAAGTAGTACGAATAAACAAATGCGATAAGTACACCTAGAAACAACAAAAAAAAACTTATGATTTTGATGTCGCTTATTTGACTATTAAGATCTATTGCTATTCCAATTATTTTCGAAGTAAACATATTACCACGCCACGAATCATTTGCATCATCCGCGAATGCTTTAGGATTCTGTTCGTTGTGATGCAGAATGACGTCGATGATATACCAATTTAAAAATAAAATGACTCAATTTTTGTATCTTGCTGAAACTTCTACTGTCCGTCAACGTGTTGAAACTTTTATTAGTATAAATAGCGATGTTTTGTAATATGCAAAAAAAATGCAACGCTTATATATATCTGCAAATTTTCAGTATCCAATTCTAAAGGATAAAAAAACATCTAGATTTAAAATTGTTGAACTGAGCTGTTATTGTGAAAACATTAGGCACAAATATTGATCAAGCAAGTGCGCACATCTTAAGATTGAAGTTCTCATCTAGAATTTCCTGCACTTTCAGTTTTCATACAATACATTTTATTTATGGTAACATCTAGTCTTGCATGACTAGACTTTTTGTTTTCTCACTTTATTAATCAATCCTGCTTAATATTTTGTATAAGAATCTACAAAAAAAGAATAAATCTTTGGTAAATCTTTGGATTTTATGGCATAAACAAAATTTTACGGAAAATTCGTTTGTATTCAAATAATTTATTGTTTTGCCAATAATACCAAAAAACCAAATCAGTCGAGTAGTACAAAAGGACAAATTATTGCGAACAAAAATTGTGTTTATAATAATCAATATAATACTGTAAACACAGGATATAGTACTGCCCTAGGTACGCGAGTCGGGGAAGAATAGTGTAATATTTCCCATTTCTATTTCATACCGCAATGACATAATGGGCTATTTTTAATTGGAAACAGATTTTTTTTATCTATTTTTTCCAATGGACATTGCTACTGCACGATGTCAGGTTGTCCAAAGCGGAGTTCCAACATACGACACAGTTTACACGAGTCCGTGAGCTTAACCATTAGATCATGGAGCACTCTTAATAATCAATAAAACAAAATAATCAATAAACAATTTACATGCGTACAAACAAACAATACAAACAAAATACAGCAACATACAAATAAACATAAACAATACAAATACATTATTACAGCGAAATTGATCTATTACCTCATAAATAATCGATAAGAATATATAAACGATTTTGTAATTAAATTAAAATTTTATTAAGGTGATCAGATTAATTTCGAATTGTTATTTTAATTCAATTAGGCATAAACGTATAAAAATCATTTCCTGTTCCATAAATTGATTATGTATTAACGAACAATTAATAAAAATCGCGAAACAAGAAAGAGTTGGCTGATATGAATGCTATAACCATTGTGATGGATATATAAATAGTCATGAAATGGAAATCTGTCTGCAACATATGCAAAATGGAAATTAGGTAATCGAAACGAGCTATAATCGGAATTACGTAAGATATAGTTTGATAATGACAGCTCGCCGATGTTAACAATTTCGCGAATTGCGCGAGTGACGAATCATGTCCTTCTCTGGGGCGTAGTCGCACGTAAAAGCGACTCTTAGGAGCTGGAAAAATTACAAAGTATGTGCAGTGGCTAATAAAAATGTTTAATACTGCAACAGCGAGTCATAACGCGGCATTATTTTTATATTTTTATATTTTCAGCAGCTTTTCAGTACTCTCATGCATTATGAGTATTACGCAACTACTACTTTATATAGATTTTGTGTGCGATACTTAAGTGCACTATGTGATAAAGCTGACAAAGAATTTCGAAGCAAAAATATACTATATATATATACATACTAAACATTTTAAACGATTTATCAAAGTCATAAAAAATCATATGTCATAAATTGATTAATTACACTAATGCAATTGAGCAGAGACACCATCCATAAAGTCCAAACATCTATTTTCTCTATAAATATACAATTAATATAAAAAAATAAATTCTATTATTACTTGTAAACTTTTAAGATCTATGTTTTCAAGTAAAAACTGATATCACTATTTCTTGCCACCTGCCTGACCGATATGGGCATCGAGCTTGGAGCTTTTGAGAAGCACCATGTTAAAAAAAACTATAATTTTAAAATATATTTTGTTCGCAATTGAATTCTTGGTTCGGAGTACAGGACTATATATACAAGCTTGGGGTTGCTATGAAAGAAAAAACAATAGATCACCCACAAATTTTATGAACATTATGACGGTATCTAAATAATGATTTGATCATAATCCCTCCCGAAATTTGACAAAAGTATGAACGCAATTTAATATTTTGGTGTGTTTAGTTTAAGCAGAAATATTTGAGAAGAATGTGAGTAAAGAAGTCGAGTTTTAAGAATTTATGTATGAGAATCTGAGCTATATTACAAGCTAATGTAAAGGTACAATATAGGAATCAAAATATCGTTAATTTGAAATTTTGCATGAGCAAAGTAATAAGAGTGATTTTAAAATGAACATGCTGTAAATGATAACATTTTTGAAATGAATGTTAAAACATAAATAATAAAATAGCAAAGTTTTAATTAACTTAATATTAACCCTTTCGACTTGGATGCCGCCAAGTTTTCTAATATAAGGGGATTCAAATTTAAAAATAAAGAAACAACGGATTCAACCAACTCATAAGACTGCATATCATGGCAAAGACTGGACATAGAAGAGAAAAATATATAAAAATAATTTACTAAGTGCGTTCAGTGATTTATAATCCATCATATTGTCTGCATTTGCTCTGTGATTAGTTTGTTAGCCCTTTTACTACAAGTGTCGTTCATGAAAGATGCACATAACTACGTTTGTATACGAGTGTCGTCCATGAACGACATCCACTCGACTACCTCTGTATACGCGTTGGTCCATGTTTCTTTCTTACTATGAGTTAATCTATTGAATTTTTTTTGCGAATTTTAGTTTATTGAAAGCGTTAATTTTAATCTTTAATAGATTTTTATTGATGGAATTCAAAAATTTTAAAATATGTTAACATGCTGTTCCCGTACACCAGCGATACTTCGGCGGAAAGCACTCCCGTAGCAAAAGGATTAAGAAAGATTTACCAAAAATCTTCAATGCTATCAATGTATCAATTAAATTGCATCCTAATATACATGTACGAACTGAATTCTAACATCGACAACCAATTTTGTGGAAATTATTTGAAAGCTACAACCCTCGACACGCATGCAGGAACAAGCGATGTACGTTAACGGCCGTACAGTTTTCGAAGTGCCTTCATTCGTGATATTTTATGAACTCTACGTTTTGTATGTCAGCGACGGCGTGTCGAGCACTAGCGCACACTTTTATAGACTCTTAAAATTTATGTCCCCGACGCCAGGGGACATAAAGCGAAGCCGTCGGAGGACGAAAGACGCAGGACGCAGGACGGAGGACGAAGGACTTTTCACGAAACGCAACTTCACTTTTCGATGATGCAACGGCGTCTTGATTGATCGATTGAGAAATGAAAAACAAGCACATTTTTCGTTTAATACGATCTTAACTTTTTATAGGATAACTAGAAACTGATTAGCGCCCTTTCAGGAGAGTATTGTAGAAACTACTATTGTAATTTTATTCTTTGTTATTTAGTTAAGATCACAAAATTGATAATATAAAAATAATATATATAATAAATATCAGAATTCTAAAATTGACGGATAAACTTCACGAAATCAAACTTAAGTTTTGGACGATTCAAAAACGTTTTGATTGATCGATACTTTATTGCCATCTGCCTTATGATAATGATATTATAATAATGACCTAGATAAATAACTAGGTTTGAGTAATATTCTGCCTTAAGGCAAGTTGCATGAATTTCCCGATATTGTATAAATAGTCGATCAAACAGTTTGTTTACCTGCCTAATTGTCTACCTGTTTAAGTGATTACGTGTCTAAGTGTTTGTCTGCCTAAGTGTTAACTTGCCCAAGTTTGTACCTGCCAACCTGTCCACCCGTTTTACTTGTCATCTTGTCTACCTATTTACTGGCCTTAATGTCTACTTGACATCTGTATATCGATATTTATACATGTTTATGAATCAATAATAACATTTGTTTTAACATTTTTCTCTGCAACTCCGAAACCGCTGGACCAGCCTTCTTAAAAATTTAATCTATTATTCACTCCGTCAATATAAATAAAATATAATTTTTTTTTTTTTAACTCGTTTTATTTAGCAATCTATAATAATATTATATTAGACCTAATCTAAGACTAAGTCTAAAGGCCATTGTCGTTTCAATCTCCATGTACCATAAGGTTTAGTAATTTCAACTATAGATGGGTTCGAATGTGAGTCCGGTTTGGGTTTGCATTTTTCCTTGAATTCTTGGAAAGTTAAATGCACCGTTTTCATCTTGAGGTCGCTGTGAATGGTTTCATTTGTTACAATATTATTATTATTAACAATGATATTGTTAAAATATCATTTAAATCATTCGAATCTGATTCTGCCATTCTTTGCGTTCTTTGCTTTGTATCTCCGAAAAGGCACTTGCCTTTGCCAAAAACTAATCAACACGTCTCGCCATCAATTCGAATCAAACGTCAATCGATTTCAAATCCTTTGGAATCAATTTACTCGAATGCACCATTAACGTGTAACGTAAACTTTTTGCACTTTTTGCCCCGTATCTCCAAAACGGCTAACCCAGTAGGAATCCAATGTTTTCTGAATCATTCTAATTGGTTCATCTGTGCTCTCAAAATCGTGGACGAATAATTGTATCCACAATTCCACACACACAAACAAGCACATGCATACACCTATATTTTCTAAAATATGCCCAAATGTTCAGAAAGCCTTGAAACGTAAGGATCCCTAAAAAACTTATTTTATTCTTGATTTTTTGCGATAGTACTATTATTTTCCCCATAGAAACTATGGGAATAACTATATATCCAGTGAAGTAAGAAACGAGCACATTTTTGTTCAACCTATTCTTAACTTTTTATAGATAACTAAAAATCTAATTAGCCCTCTTCGCCAATAATAACATTTTAAGCAGTTATTACAATTTTAATACATTTTTGGTACTTAATAACTAATTATGAATTATATTTGTTATTTGGAAATGGAGCATAAATTATATAAAAATTGGAAATTCATGAATTTCAACTATCCAATTCAAGCATAATAATCATGCTTACACAAGTAAACATACATGCACTTATATAAACTTCACTACATCAATGTTTACTTCAAGGAAAATATTTATCTTCAAACGCTTTTCTTAATAGCTTTTCCATAATTTTAATTAAAGATTATTTGCAATTTGAACCAAGTCTGACATAAATAAATAAAAAAAAAAACTATTTGAAACCTCTTAACTCATCGCGAAGAAAGGGTTCGATTAAATCGGCTTCCCGGAAATTATGTCGCCGTGCGCGGAACGTATGAAGCCAGAAGAAACTGACAGGCATGGAGATGTCACATGGGACATGATCGATAACTAAAACATCTGCAATTTACATGAAAAATTCATAAATCTTCAATCAAGATTATTCATCATAAAGAAAATTAACCTAGGCGATACGACGGTATTTCTCGAGAGCGTCCTTCGAAAGTAATTTCAGTCTCTACATTGTTTATTCAAAAGATTTCCAATTTGTGAATATAGCTCGTTCTTCAATGTTTTTATTTCGGGAAACAAAATATCAACTATATGTACAATCAAAATACATCATATAATGAAAATATTTTTTTTTAAATCTTTACTTCTCTAGGTAATGAAAGAATCAAATTTTATCTACATATTCTAGGCAATAAGTAGGTACAATTACTATACAATGGTACAAACACACTTGCTAATTAATCTAAAATTATAAAAAATAAAGATAAATAAGATAAAAAATAAAAAATAGTCGATCAGAATTTAGAAAAAATGGTTAAAGATAATTTGAAAAAAAAAACAATATAAAAATCATATTGTACAAATGTTATGTGTATTAATAACGTAATATAATTAATTACAAAGTAATGTCAATAATTAATTTTTATTGTAGGTACCTAACTACCTAAGAATAGTCTTATTTTAAACCATTTAAGATATTTGAATTAAAAGTATTAAAAGTAATGATTTAAATAAAAAAATATACCTGAATACTGAATATTAGTGAAGAAGAATATGATTTTCACATGATAAATTAATAAAATAACATTATAATAATCTACAATGATCTCCTACAATTTGCACAGTATAAAATTAACTAATATAAAAAATCTGAATTAAAATCTCAACAGGTTAAAATGTTCGAATGTGCTCTACCTTATGATAGAGCTCTGCACATGGCGTTCAACAAAAAATGTTTTAATATATAAAAAAATAATTATACTTCTTGTTATATTATTCAAATCATTTCCAAAATTTATAACTAACAATGTCTATTCTTAAACAATAATAGTAATTGGAACTTTGATTAGTATTCGCTCTAAAATTTATTTATAAACAGCAATAAAAAATCGAAGTTGCACGAGCAAAATTTGAAACATTTTAGGGTTTTCACATTATCCTAATTTCCAATTTTAAAGTTCATACATATATGAAAACCTGTTTGGATCAAAATTTTTGAGTTGAACCAAAAAACAAATATATATGTTTACAATAACAAAATTTAAATTTATTATGATTTAGCTCATGTGAGAACTTATATACATTATATTTTAATGAATCCTTATATGTATATTGATTCGAAACCGTAAATTACACACATATATTGAATATAAAATGTACATAGTCATTTTTTCTCCTGCTGAAAAACAATTTTTAATAGTCATTACTCGACAGAATCAATATTTTTGTCACGATATTTTTGTGTCGATATATCGACACTACATTTAGTATTAGGATTTTATATTTCAAAATTAAAAGTTGCTGCTTATGAAAAAGTTCACAACGAGATTAAAATCCGTAACTCAAAATTTGTAAACTGTTTCAAGATATTCAAAAACACATTATAATTAAATAATAAAACTATATAACTATATTTCATACAAAGTCTTGAATAATTTTTATTGCAACCTATATAATAGTTACATATTTTTGGAAAACAATACACCTATTCATAATTAATTGTTATTGATTCTGCCCGTGTTTCGTCTACAATGTATAATTAAAGTTTCATTATGGAAATTGCTATGCAATTAGTGTTAATGTGCCGGTTTTAATGACACTTTTTGCTTTGTTTGCGTTCATGTGATGCTTTACGTCCAAAGTAACTCAAATCGATATCGCAAGCAATATGCTTTTTAGATACTATACGCGGTTGCAATAAAATCAACGAGGGAACTAAAATCTTTAGAATGTATAAATATGAATGTAATTTTAGTTACAAAACCACAAATTCTCCGACAATTTATACATAGCACATAAAGTGTATTAAACACTTATATCTTACCAAAGATTTTCAGTCAAAACCAAATCCGAAACCAATCTAAAAATAATCTTTGCTGCTTATCTTTTTTCACCCGCGTATAGTAAAAATAAAGAGGTTTGAAAATTTTGACTTGTACGGTTACAAAATTTCAGAAATAGCTATTTTAGCCATGTATAGTGACATTTCAGACTTAGTTTTAATTACTTAAATTAATTACAGTTTCAGGCTTATAACGTATTTTCGATGTCTGCAAATTTTGCCAATGACATTGATATGAAGATGATATGTTTCTAACTACTCGCGTTTTTCGGAAAAAAGGAGTCAATAGCAACAATTAGGATGCGAGTTTAATTAAAAGTGGATTTCATAGAATTCTAGACCCTCCCCCCTTGAAGTATTGCATAACGGTGGCTTCCGCGAGGCAAGAGATAAGCGGAGGTTCTAGTTGGTATTTATTGAGTCCAACATAACCATACAGAAGGCCTAGTCTGCTATGCGTAAATACATGTCCTTTGCTATACAGAAAAAAATGTTTTAAACTATATGTCTGAGATAGTATAAACAACTAACTGTAAGAAGCATTTTGCCTTAAGGTAAGTTGCATAAACATCCTGATATGTGTAAATAATGATATTTTGTAATAATGTGCCGAACAACCACTACGAACAAACGTGGTGTATATAGCCTATTATTCTAAACTTTAATTAATTTTTATAATTAAACCACTTTTTGCAGGCCTATAATATTGTTATACGGACAAAAAATGTTCGTTGAAACCACACACACATTATCATCCACCCGATGAATACAACATTTTAGTTTTTGTAAATATCGGTCGGAATATAATCTACCCTATCTGACAAAGTTATAATGGCAATTACCATTAGAAATATGTGATTAATTAATAAAGCCAAAATAATAATATTGTTTTTAATATAATGTATGCAAGAGATTTCAATGGTTTTGGTTTTTATCGCAAAAAATCGATTGAAACAAAACTCGTTATTCAAAAGGCAGAGCTGGCGACAACGCGCAGACAGCGATGGGAAAGGATGCAGTAGTACAAAGGAGGTGTCAGAATTAAAATAAAAAACAATATAAAATCAATAAAAAATTATGCATTCAACTTTCGACAAGAGTCTAAAATGAGAAAAAATGTATATGGACGGACAAAAAATATCGGGTTTGATTGAATATTTCCATAAAGGTTCAAGACATGGCGACAAAAGCATTTCGAAGCAGATTTTTTGCTTACGACACTTACAGAGAGTTCAAACAAAATTCTACAATGAATTTTTTTTAACTTTACTGCAATTAAATAGATAAGAATTAAAGCCTAATAAAAGTATTAGAATTTGATAGCATTTTGTAGTATCATATATATCTGCATGTAAAGCTCTTTATATCCACTATATAAATACGTGGTGTCCCAGATTATGACGTCAAGCCGAAACGAAGTGATACAATTGTTGTTGCGGTACAGCTGCGGTACAGATTGTGACTTCTTAGAGCCTCTAAAAGTCGACTGATGTTGAAAATATTAAATTCATAGTTCAACAAAAAGTTTTATTTCTTGAAAACTTATAGCACTTGCGCTATTGTTTTTGGTTGCGGTCCTAAAAATATTATTCACCGTTACGGTTCCAAAGTTTAAATGAACAAAATAAGTAAAAAATAAGCACAATTATCGAAAAATGGTCATAATTTTACAAAAGCTCTAGGTTGCAATTAAAAGCTCATACTTTCCAAACAACGCGAGATAATTTTTTTCTAATTTTTTTTCAGGATAGTTAAGTCAATATTATCTTTTCGACTTGACGTCAAAATCTGGAATACCCTGTATATGCGCTTGCACAAAATATTTTTAAACATATTCTAATACAGGCATAATCTAAATTAAAAAATCACTATTCCAACATAAAGCATCCACTAATAAAATTTCGACCATGTAGTTTAATCAGTGGCGTAACTAGGCCATTTCGGGCCCCTGGCAAATTCTTTTGATGGGGCCCCATCATTAAAATCAAGTGGTTTTAATTTAATTTAAAAAAAAACTCGAAACTTTTCAACGTGCTGATTTTAACGTTGTATATATCCACGATTTGTTATGAATTGTATTGAAAATGAGTAAATCTACTTCGACTTATTCATATTTTATGGTTTTAAATCAAGAAATTATTTAAGATGTACAAAAAACAAACATTAAATTAATTACAACCCAAAATTAATAATTTAAAAGTACAATTATTAAATAATTTATTAACGATTATATAAATATAATGAATGATATACAAAACTTTGTTTTGAAAATCAAACATAAAATTTTTGTGTTTAAACATTGTAATAAATAAACTATAGAAAGTAATTTTTTTATGACTGAAATCAATAGAGAAAAAACGTAGTACTTTGGGGTAAGAAATAATTATTACATAACCTAACATTAACAATCAATTTTTCGCGTGTTTTTTCAACAATCTAATCCTTTTCAATATTTTTGAAGACTTCATATTCGTCATCTACTCGCTGGCCTTTTTGGTGAAGAAACCTATTTAAAATATGCATAAATTAAGAATGAAATAAAAACAACAATTTAATTTCAATAAGGTATTTATTAATTAAAATCTTTTCTTCGTGCTTTCAGTTCTGCAAAATTGTCTATAACATCATCAAAATTTAATGAACGAGCCATAGTATTTTCAATAGACAAGATAGCCAAGTTAGATAATCTACGCTGTCCCATAAAGTTCCTCAAATAGTTTTTTATTAATATTAATTTTTAAAATGATCTTTCAGCACTAGCTGTAGTCACAGTTATTGTAAGAAATAATAATAATGCAGTGCACATCTCGAGATTTCTGCGGGACATAAAATGGTTTTTAATTAATAATAAATTGGCTAAGTCTTAAATACAGGAAGATTTTTCTATTTCTAACTAAGAAAACTAAGAATTTCTCTGGCAAAAAATTTAGATATATTCTTTTTATACACCTCAACAAATTCTAAAGCTTTTTTCATTATTTCAGAATCATTTAATACTTCTAATGTTGAAGGCTGTAAAATACTGAAATTTGAAATAAGTTCATTCATTGGATAAAAACGCGATTTGAGTTGGTTAATGATGATGTTCAAAACTCGATAAAATATGTTCACTTTGAACAAACTTTCCGGATCTTGAAGACGCTCATCTTCGCAAAGCTCGTCAGAATGGCGTTTTACCTTCCTCTGACGAGATTTAGAAAACTCGGAGTTAATGGACCATTTTTCTGTTACGATATTAGCTTCTAGTTTCACATTTTCAAAGTCATGCCGATACTTTTCCAATTCTTCCATGCAAATTTTCAAGCGTTTTAAAGACCGGAATCTTTAGATTGAAGTGCTTTAGATGCTGCATAGATGATTTGTAGGATCTTACAGTGGAAAACCAGTAGCATTATAAAATTAAAGTTTTCAATTTTCTTTTTAAGTGAAACAGCTTCATTTCTTTCATCTGGTTTACAATAGAATAAGATTGTTTTTGCTAGTGCTTTTTTGTACTTTAACAAAACGGACTTTTAAAGCAAAAACGGCATCATAACGTCCTGCCCATCTAGTAGGGTTTAATGTTTTTAGTGTTACTGCTGATTCACTTTCGCTATTAGATATTACACTTGATAAAATGTTTCATCTTTTAATGCTATGGCCAAAAAAATTATAAATTTGTTGAACTGTTTCAAAAAAATTGCATATCAATAATCTCTCTCACTGCATCATTGAGTACTAGATTCAAGTTATGAGCAGCACAGTACACATATACGGCATTTGGTTCGACATCTTTTATTAGTTTTTGAACCCACCATAAGTCCCTTTCATTGTATTAGCACCATCATATCCTTGCCCTCAACACTTATTTAAAGGGATATTTTTATCAGTAATAGATTTAATAATTTTCTTCGGCATTTCTAAGGCAGTTTGATCCTTAACTTCATGAAATCCTAAAAATGTCTCCTTACTTACGAGTCCTTTTGGTATCCCATTTTCGTCTTTTTCGATCATACAATAAGGGTATAGTTCACACATTTGATCAGTTTTTTATATGTCTTGAGTCGTATCAAATATAATGAAGTAGAATGGTGCGATATCAGCTCATTTTGTATTATTGGACTTAAAAATTATACTTGGCCCTTTGGTTTACTTATTAATTCATGTAGTATAGGGTCATATTTTGCTAATAATTCAATAATACTCAAAGAGTTTCCATTGGAGCTTGAATCTACATTTTGTCTATGGCCACAAAACGCTAAATTACAGGTTGAAAGAGTCAAGGTAACACGAAGAAGCCTCGAAAGTACTTGACGTCAAAAAGATTTTTCTTTTTTGATCGCAGATTCATGCCCTTCATCGAGTGTTCCATGTAGTGCCACTGCTGATATGTAATGCATGAATCAAGATAAATTTTCAATATCTCGTGCATTTGTATGGCTTCTACAATATGTTTCCAGTCATCAAAGCCCTCAATACAAACATTTTGTAGTTGTCTACATGCACGATTAGGGAATAACCAGCACGGTTCACAATATGCCTTCTGAAGTTTTAAAGAATATGATAGCCATGTACGTTCAAGTTTCACGTCAGACTTGGCAATAATATAATAATGTTTTTCTGAAAAAGATCTATTGTCGCTATCTTTTAAGAAAGGGCCCTTGGGTCTACAATGTCCGTTTTCAATTATGAACCTTTTCACTTGATCATTGAGATCTATAAAATTACCTTTATCGGTAATATATGGTGATGATATTATATTTTCCATGCAAAAATATAATGTACTAGTACCTAACTGTGGTGTTTCTGAATTTAGATAGCAATCTGAAATCACCACGATTGAATATTTTTTTTTTTTTTGTTAATAAATTAGTTACAGTGCTGAATCCACGTCCCACTAAGTATGATGGCGAAATTTTTTTGTGTCAATCATAACTTTATTAATTCAATCAGAAATGTTTCAATGACAAACCAAATTTGTGGGAATCTCTTTTTGCAGCCAGAATTGTTGGTACCCACTTTTGAATTTAAATTTCAATTTATCATTTGTTACTATCTCCATCATTTCTTCTTGTAGCTGTGGAGAATCTTCTGTAAATGCACTTGAAAAAGGGTCGAAAATCCAATCAGGTATATTCATTTGCATAATATCTTCGAATCGCTTACAATTAGAAAAATCTGAATGGAGTGCATCCAAGTGCTCACAGTAAGAGTGTATGTCGCTATCTTTTTTTTGTTTCAGTTTGGAAACTGGGTTATTTTCCCTCGTCCAAATTTTCGCTTGTATAAAAACAGATTTTAATTTCATTAAATTTATTTTATCGCCTTAAAGTTGAAGATAGCATTCATTGATTTTTTTAAATAAATGAATGCCAAGTAAGCGATGTCACTATTGTACTAAATTAGTTTGGATCGCAAATCTTCATTAGTATCCTTCAAAAACTCGAGCTGTTCAAATAATCTATCATTCATAGGTCTGCTTCTTATAAGATTATTAGCTTTAATAACATATTGCTCTGAATCAAAAACACTATAAAATTTATGATCTAAGACAAAGCAAATAAATGTGTCATCGACTAAAAGACCTTTTTTTGATTCGCTGTCATCGTGTCAGCAAGGTGTGATTAACTGATGCAATCGTAGTACATTAAGATATAAATAATTAGCAATTAGAATGTGTCCGCATATATAAGAACGTATAGAAGTATTTATTGATTCATAAACTGTCCTTGGAATATAAAAATTTTAGTAATTATGAATGAATTAAACGAGAGAGGCATCGAGGTGCTCGCAGGTTCAGACACAATCACATATGTGTCGAATCACAGAATTCCTTGAAGTTATAATTAGCGTATAATTATTCTTCGGAGTCGTGCTAAAATTAAAATTGAACAATCGTATTGTGCGTCCGTCCCGATGCTCATCAGGCATAGATGAATTAATCACACATTTAATTACAACTTATTTTCTGGTAATTGTGATTCTAGATATATTAGATGATTACTTTGTCGGGCTGCATCATCGGGATGTGCTTGTTCTGTTTCAGTCTATCTATCAGTTCATTTGTAAATAGATATTCTTGCTATGGGCAGCGATAGGACTCGGATACATCTAATTTCACTTTGTATGGATATATAATGATTTAATCTATTTATTCCTGTATTTGAAAACATTGCGTTATAAGTAGTCGCCAATAGTTTGCACGCTAATACAAGCAACAATATGTAGATTAGGAATATAACGGTCACTTAGACAGAAGGGTTACGTGGAAAAATCATATAATGAAAAAACGTTTCCAGCTTGAAGAGAATTTCCTACAACAAGCTTCTTGTATACAAAGTCCTCTTAAAACCAATCTGGACTTACGGCCTTTCCCTCTGGGGTAGTGCCAGTCGATCTAATATAAACATCTTACAGAGAGCTCAAACCAAGATTCTCAAAAAAATACTAGAGGCTCCCAGGTATGTACCTAATTGGCTTGTTCATCAGGATACAATCAATAGCGGAAGAAATTAGTAGATTTGTAGATTAGAGAACCATCCAAATGAACTAGCAAAGGACTTACTTTCTGCGAACACTGTCAAGAGACTAAGAAGATTAGATCCATTAGACTTAGTGTAGTTATATATTTAGTATAGTGCTTGTAATTATTCTCACATATTTATATTTATTATCTGCTTGCAATTATTGTCACATATTTATATTTATTATACTAACTTGAAATACTACCAATTGGTAGTATTTTAAAAACTTATTTAATAACTAATCACAACAATTACTGAATGCCTTCTCAGGCAGTTGTAGTTTAGATGAAAAAAAAAGGAATATAACAGAAAAGACTCTCAAAAATAATCATGTACCTCATTCGATAATGAACAAAAAAATTAGGTATAACTATTTGGATTTATTGGCGGTACAGAATGAATATTATTTAATAGTTTTCCTAAAACTATACTATCTATAGTTTTCAATCCAATATTTTGAAAACAAAAACGAATTCTTTTACAGAGAATTTATTACTGAGCTACATGTAATTCTGAAATGCGTCTCATTCACCGACTTTGATATATTAGAAAATATAACATTAAGAAAAAAATAAGCAATATTAAATTTTCTAAAAGTTAAATAGAATAATCGTATCGGCATGTGCTATGATACTTTGCTTTTCAGTCCCAGTAGAACTCTGGGCAAGTCTTCTGATGAAAATTAGTTTTTTTTTCAAAATAAGATCTTATTTTATAGCTACTATACCAATCCACATATATTATAATTACCTAGATATACTAATTTTTCATACTGTTTTTAGATCCACTGATGATGACATTAAATTGAATGTCGAAACGTTTGGAATTAAAGATTAATTTATAAATCTTTGCTTTTTATTCTTTGATGTATCGCCCCACAAGAACTTACTCATATATCTCAACATCAAAATTAACAACTAAATCATATATATATATATATATATATATATATATATATATGTGGCAAGTTCGTACCGTATACTATAATTTTACAGCACAGGGACCGTGCTATAAAAAATTCATATTTAACGTGCAATTCAGGCTAATTCGTCGTGCGTTCTATGGAAACTTATATAGTGCAGTATGGGAACCGCGCTATGAGAAACTCAGAGTTAGTACAAATCGCACCATTTTTATCGTGCTGTATGGAGACCAAGAAATACAATTTGATGTAGGAGTAATACGGACGCAATGAGATGTATGACATAAACAACTCATTCAAAAATTAGCGCGACGTAGTAGTCAGTTCCAACGTGTTATTAGACTGCTATTATATACTCAGGCATATCTAAAAGATAAAAGTCGATAACAAAACTTGCATTAATACCCTTTTGACATCAAGTTTCTAGAATCACTCATAGATTGCGCAAGGAAATTATGAGCTGTTTAACAAAAAACGTGTAATAGGAAGTCCGTGTAGTCAGAGGGATGTCGGATTTTTAGCTCTGCGTAGTATGGGAACCGTGCACCCAGAGTGCCGAGTTAACTGAGGGTTTACTGTATATATATATATGTATATATATATATATATATATATATATATATATATATATATATATCAAAGAGTCAAATGAAGTACCCTGACTCTTTTCTTAGAGAGCATCTTTATGACAGATAAGAGTAAAGACAGTATTAATCGTCTATTGTTGCATGATCAGGATACACGTAATATAGAACTACAAATCTAAGATTCTTAAGTTATGAATTATATACAATATATATTTCTTAATTCTTCACCTATTATTCAAGTCATTAAAGCTAGACAGGCAGTTGTAAGAAAGTTCACTAGATGAATCTAATTACTTTCCAACTCGATTTTCAAGTGGTATTGAAAAACCGATCACTTGACCTAGTGCTAAAATTTTTTTATTGTCACAGAATTATGTGTCGTTGAGATTTCGTAGTCGATCGGGTAATAATCGCAACCTTCCATTCACCGTCTAAAACAACAGCAGTTTTGTTATGTCCTCCCCTTCTATGCGACTCCGCAACTAGTTTAAAGGTCGTCGCGGTAATGCAACGCAGTGACATTACAGAAATGAGACACGCCGCACATTACCAGCCCAGATGATTGGGAACGATATACTATCAGTCCACGATCTTCAGGTCGATATGCAGATCTGACCAAACATCTCGAGGGAATAGAAGATCTCGATAGAGTGAGAGACTTCATTCTGTTAATTATCAATTCTATGTCTTCCAAATTTCTGCTAAATGATTTTGTTAAGAATTCTTATGAAATTGTGTTATTAAGTTCCCGTAGGGTAAGTTATCATAATCGTCCAAAAATCGAAACTAAAAATTTTTGCATATCTCTACGTTTCGATGGTTTCTGAACATTTTAGCATACCTTAGAAAATGTGGATGTGTATGTGTGTGTACGAACACAAATTTTCGTCGACGATTTCTAAATATTGGATTTGTATTGATAAGGAAACGTGCTGATTTGGCAAAGGCAGGATAGACATTTCGAAGATACGGGGCAAAAAGAACGAAATGTGATAATTCAGTTTTTGAGAGAACGGAGCGTCCGATTTGAATTATTCAGAAAACATTATTTGTATTGACAAAATAAAGTTCTATTTAGATTTTTTGCAAAGGCAGGTCTAGCGGTTTCAAATATCGAGTGAAAAAGTATAAAAAGCTTCTGTGGCTATATCAAGATAATTTATAGAAATTTTAATAATAATATTTCAATAATTTTGTTATCATTTCTATGAGTTTCGTATCAATGTTTGTGTGTTAGTCTGCAAGAGAGCGCTTACGCGCTTCGATATTTCTCTCTGAAACAGCCACGCAGCACAATTGCTTTGAAAATAAGTTCAAAATCTTCAAAAAATTTCAAAGTAGAAAAAAACTTTGATATATAAAAAAAATTCAAATTTTTTAAAAAGTTTTTTAAAAAATTTCATTTTAGTACGGAAAGTTTCAGCAATTTGCTTTAAGGCACAATGCCATTCATCACGAATTATTAATTTTATTTGAATTGTCTAATTTTAAGTAAATATTCATCCTTCATTTGTTAACGCCTGAAGCTCAACATTGGTCTAATAAAATTATATAAAAAAATTAATGCTCTTATTACAGGATGGCAATAATGAAACATGATCCATTTTATTGCACTATTTGATAGTATAAAATAACTCCTTACATATATTGTAAGACATCTCATCCATAATTCGTCCCTCAATTATTTATCCGTTTTTCTAACAAATTCAGATTCCATAAACTGGTTCTACCCATGTCACAGGTTAACATATGATTTGGTTACTAAATATAATGGGAAGTCGCTTGGACTCAAAAGTAAACCAACCACAAATATTATATACAATTATTTAAAACTTCTTAAATTTATAAGTTAGTATACATAAAGTCGTAATACCATGGTATCATGACTTATAGCCTAGAGCTCAAGTTACTCAAATATTAATTAAAAATAGTATTCATTTAGTTGCAGTAATAGGCACTTGTAATATAGCTTTCTAGCGCGTAACATTTACTCACATATCTGAATAAATAAATAATTATTATTATTAATTAATAATTAGATTCCTAAATTGGGGTGTCAAAAACTAGAAATAAAATATTGTTTACCAAAAAACTTAGCCTAGCGTAAATATTCGAATTCAACGAATGAGATAAAATTAAAGCAAATTAAAATGAATATTTTAAAGAGTATTATTTTTGCGGTAAACATAGACCGAGAAATTGACAATCACTGTTATAAAATAGTTAACTTGCAGAGAACTTTTGAGATCGTCGGATAAAAGACAACTTGAAATAAAAGATTTTATTTATTTAACTATTGAATTCTAATTTATTTTAAATAATTGATATAACTATGAAATTTATTACATTTATAAATTAGTTATGATAAGGATTATCTAAGTAATTTAATCTGACAAATACAACCAGTTCTATATTATAAAATACCATAGCAAAATCACAGTATAGTACAAGTCGACTTTTTGTAGAGCATTTTAAAACAGTTTCTTATTAAAATTGAGCATATATTTGACATGCTTCATAATATATTTTGTTCTATATTAATTCATTATTCATTTGAATCAAGGTAGAAAAGAAAATTCTTACATTTGATAATCTTGTTATGATTTTTCGAGAATATTTTTTGAACCAAAGATTTTTCACAAAAATAACCCTCAGCAACCGCTTGTAGCTAAATAAGATATTTTCAGACAATACGCATAACGATTACATTTCACAGAACAAATTTCATTCCAGTGACTTTGTATCTAACACAATAGATTTTAAAAACACCATACATTATTCAAGCACCAGAAAACAGTGTATCACAGAAACAATGTAATAAAAATTGCGCAATTTTCAAGAGTGTTTTAATGTATATCTAAATCTTTCGCAGCTGTGGATGACAATTCATTCCGACCTCATATTTTATTTCGAGCGTAACTATAAAACTTCTCTGAGATTGGAGAAATAGCGATGAAAGTCGGTTGAAGCAAATGAAACAGAGTATTAACTACAATATGCACAAAAGCGTAAAGTTCTAAATATGTATACTCAATACAATGTATAGGTATCTTTTAATATTTAAGATCGGTAAAACAATCACTTTTTGAAAAAAATTCCTTCAATTACCTTATAATGATACTTCCCGCAGGGTAACTCATAATAGTAATCGTCCTAAAAACCGAAAATGAAAATTTTTGCATATCTCTACGATTCAGAACGTTTTGAAATACCAAAAATAATGGATGTGTGTATGTGTTTGTATGTGCGTGTGAACACAATTTTTCGTCTACGATTTCGAGCGCACGGATCATCCGATTTGAATTATTAAAAAAACATTCGATTCTTATTATTAATGAGATGTGTTGATTTCGCAAGGATAGGTGCAGCCGTTTTGGAGATACGAAGCAAAAAGTGCAAAAAGAGAAGTTAATGAGAGAATGGATTATCTGATTAGAATGATTCAAAAAACATTTTGCTTGTGTTGACAGTGTGAAGAAATATTTCGTTTTTGGGGAAGGGTGAGAAAATTATTTTTCAAACTATTTTTTTTAAATATTGAACGTGATTGTATTTTAATTTTAATGCCAGCAGAGATTCTAAAACTCACTTATATACTTGTTATGAATAATTTTAACTATGACATAAACATTAACTCCCCTTGATTAAGTTTTGTTTATTTACTTTTTTTTGTAAATATATGAAATCGTTGTCGAGCAATACATAAGCTCACATTTTGTCTGAAATATACGAATTATGAAAGTTACTGTTTTTATAATAATCTATTTGAAAACTATTACTCGAAAATTTCATTACGGTCTGGAAAGTTCCAGCGATTCGGCATGATACCATGCACTACTAGTTTATAGAGTAATTAGAGTAACTCAATAAAAATATAACTTTATTTTTCAAAACAATATCAATAGAATAAAATACACTCACCCTTAAATTATTTTGAATAATATGAAAACGTATACCCCATTACTGAAATTTGTGTCTATTATGAGATACGCTTGTGATATATCTTTGAATTTTTATTTAAACATTGAAGGTCCAATTTTGCAATTATGTCACGATCTATTTATGTAATATAATATTGTATGCACTTTCGGATATTCATGTCGATGACTAAAAACATTATTATTTGATTGAGTATATATTAGCATTTGCAATTAGTTCAGCAATTATGCCTATTGGCAAGGAAATACACTTAACTTTTTGCTCGAGTGATGCAATCGAAGTTAATACCTGTTATGAATTGTCTTGATACAATCGGTAATGTATATAATAAAAGACTAACAAATAAAAAAAAACAAGAATAATCTATATTTTAAATTGGTTTATTCGTGTTGACTAAATGTCAAAATTAGTGGAATCGAATTCTATTTTTAAACAGCAATCAGAACTTACGAGTTACATGAACTGTTGTGGTCACTTCTTAAATGATGTGGCTTTATAGATGGCAACCGAAATGGTTGTTCTATTTCTACTTGATTAAGTGTATTATTACATTTTGTGTAAAATTTTCATCAATGCAGCAATGTCGGCTAAGGGATGTTTTTACTTGGAAATATTATATTGCTTTCTATATTTTTAATAGAAAATCGATGTCACTATTCCTTTATGTTAGGTTGCTTGAGGCAAATCTAGGACCTTTATTTGAAATCCCATAGCTCTAAGCACTAATTCATGGGTCTATAATCAAAAAGTTAAAGCAAATTATGTTCTGAAGAAATATCCATCGAACCTTTTCTATCGTAATAATGCAACTCAATAAATCTTGATCTGAACAAATATACTCAAATATTTTACCCATATGCAAAATGCTGGGTATATTTTTTTTACCTTTCTATGGCCGGTATTATACTATGTCAAACTTTTACTTACAAATCTGAGTCAAAGTTATAAAAATTGTCGACAATAATACGTTATTTCCCTGACCTTTAACAAACCTCCTTTCATTGCTTTGATTTGTAACATTTACGAACAGAAAACAAATTATTAATAAACTTACACAACTTCCTACCCATTAAATGATGCATTTTTTCATCGTGGAAGTTCTAAAGTACTAAAAAGTCAATGAAAAGTTTTTGCGTTGCTAAACAATCCATATTAATGCAAATTATTACATTAATGTTTATGCATGACACATAACTCTGTTTCTTTATTTAATGCTGCAGGGCAGTAATTTTAATTGCATTGGTGATTGCAAACATGGACACTGTATAAACATTTATAAAAATGCAGATTATAGTAGTAATAAAATTATATGATGATGCAGCACGTAATAGTCACGAAATTATATTTAGAAATGAATATAAAACGTTTTAACTGAAAAAAATGTTTTTCATATTCAAATTTAAATTCATAAGTCTTTATGTTATTTCATTTTAATAATTTTCATTACCTAAACTAGCCAGCAGCAATAATTATTGTTAGGTTATATATTAATAATAAAAATAAAATTTAAGGTACTGAATCGTGGATTTGTTAAAATAATTATTTTTGAAGAAACAAAAAATATAAAAATTTTGAGAATATTTTAATCTTCTATTAGCTTCCTAATGTGAATAATTACTCATTAAATTAGTGGTGAGTACTATGTCATCATAATATCACTGAATAGATATCGAAAATTCTGGTTAGATATTTCCAATAGTTAGTCCAATAGTATTATTACAACTAAAATTATAGTTATAATTAGTATTATTTTTATCAGTAAGTAAAATTTCATATACAGTAGTGAATGCTAGTATTTTCAAATTTATCATTTTTTTAAAAGAGTTTTCTTGACTAGTTGCGTATTACTATTGCAGTTTTAGAACGCCATTTTATAGTTATAAAAATTGCAAAAAAGTTTGATATGTTTATGTACCTACTTTATTCTGATCAAATTTTTCTAAGAATTTCAAATTTTGCAAAAATCGTAAGTTTTTTTATAAAAACTAATTTTATAAACTTTTAAAAGAATAATCTATACATATTGTACATTTTTATGTGTTCAAAATCACAACTATTATTGATAAAGACGATTATGTATACGTATCAGGAAGTTTTAGCAGCTTGCTTTAATGCAAAATGTAACTCACAGCTAGTCATGAAGTAATATATTGTTACAATAAGTGAAGTTTTGATTAGGCACATTGCCATACATACTCTTACAATACAAGTGTAATCTAATAATTTAGTTAAAAATCTAAGAATTCAAAGAAAAATATACGAAACTAGTTTACTATAAAAATATATATTTCTATTTGCCATAAGTTCAATTAAGCAAACATCAATTAAAAATTGACAAAATTGCTTTGCACAGTCTTGCTTACACTTATGCAAACAACCAACCTGTTGCACTCAATCCCATCTACAAAAAAGCATATATATATGAGGATATACATATATATATATATATATATATATATATATATATATATATATATATATATATATGAGGATATATATATGAGGAGTTACCATAGAAAACCATCCGAAATATACTTGAACGCCATTAAACCACGTCAAAAAATATTAAATTTTTCTAATTTTTCATATTATCTAACTAGTTTACATACTATGCACATATTGTTTATCTTTACATTATTGTACTTGATCTTTTCATTATATAAATGACAAGAAAAACCCCATAGTCTACTCTGGGTTTTCCTAAACCGTTGAACAACTTTAGAGCAGAAAGAAGGTAGAACTAAAAACAAAAAAGCTGTACTGGCTTATTAGAGTCTAAATTAAAACTTAGTCCATATAATAAGCTACTTCTATACAAATCATTATTTAAGCTAATTTGGTGCTATGGCATTCAATTATGGGGTAGTCCACATAAAACTAATATAAATAAAATACAAAAATTTTAAAACAAAATACTTAAAATCGGCACGGGAGCACCAAAATATGTTCCTAATTGGCTTCTTTGCCTGTGTGTGCTGTTATAACAATAACAGCACATAAACACGGAAACAAACTTAACAGCCGCACAAATCTACTAACCAAATCCTTGTTAACGGAAAACTACCGTCGTAGATTGAAAAGAAAATGGCCACTTGATCTAATCAACAGTGATTTCTGATGAGCATGTAATAATTTAATCTTTCATCATTTATTTGAAAAATATTGAGTTTATAATGCAATTTTTGAAATACTGTTAATATTATTTATAGTGAATGGAAAGTCAACTATTGAGTTGTTCTTCACAACATATTATTTATACAATGTCTTTTCATAACTGACAATTGTGAATTATCAAATTTGATAAATGTCCTTAACTGGACAGTTGTAAATATATATGTAAATATAAAAAAACTGAAGAGCTAGAAGATATTTTTGGTTCCATTTAAGACAGATATAAATATTATGTTTATTTTAATGTGGCAACATTAGTTGAAGAAAAACTTATCATATACTGATCGTATCTCAAATTGTCCCGATTTGTTGAACGGTCCATCACGTTACGTTTGCTTACTGCGCTAGGCAATCTATTAAATATTCAATCAATCTTTCTGCACTTTTTTCATCATGGCTCACTGAACCTTGATACGACTCTATCCTAACTTCACAAGGTTTCTATTACAAGTTTTCAAAAAAAAAAGCTAGAAAGCGCAAGTGTGCATAAGTTGTCCTCTCGTTATCAAAAAGACGAACTCTCAGCTCTAGCGTTTCCCACGCACCGCGCTCAGCTGAGCCTTTTCTTGCGAAATGTAGGTCGACAGCGCGCCCGATAGCGTTCGAATCCCCGTTTTTGTATTCGCTTATTTTTTTAGCCGCCACTCACGAATACTTGAATTAATATTATATACACACAATTCAAATGCACGTTTCACGCTTTTACTGAAACGAAGCCATACGCATAATTATTAGTTCAAAATGCTATGTCTCATACTAGGACAACAGTTAAATAACACTCATATTAAACTAGCGGGTTTCTAATAATGCAATGCTTCAAATTAGAATTTGTATAAATTGAGTCGAAAACTGTCTTGCATAAATGAGAGATTGGTAACTGGAGTGGACCATCCCAAATATATCCAAGCGTCATTAAACTATACCGAAAAATTAACAGTTCTTTTAATGTTTTTATATTATCTCTTATTATCTTACCGCCAAGTCTGCATCAGGCAACTTTGATGTCAAATTTCCATTTAAGGTTATAGATCTCAAATATAGTTTCAAGTAAAAATCGCCTCTCGTGGGTATAGTTGCATATATAATAAAAATGTCAGCAAATACTTCGAGTATAGATAATTAGTCATAACTGGACTGGATAACTACTGGGTTGCTATCTATTCAAGATTCATATAATAAGAAAAGTCAAAATAATTACTGAATATTCTAAGTGTGACAGATTGTAATTATAACAATGAAAAAAACTATTATCAGTATTCATTATATAATTGAAATAGAATCCCCGTAGTCCACTCTGAATTTTTGTAAAACGTGGAACTACTTTATTGCCAGAGCAGACTTTTTGACGACAAATATGAACATTACGTTTTTTTCAGTTTGACAACATTGTTTGAGGAACCTTATCTCAGTTTACCCCGATTTGAGGGATGGTCCTCTCTGGTATCCATCTCCCCAAATGTAAAATGTGAAATGTAAATATGATAAAAAATAAATTATGTTTTTTCTCAAACAGCAATCAGATCTTGCAATAAGTGTTCTATAGGCTTTTGTGATGTACTTACTCTATAACCATGCTATTAAAAGGCAATGAGTCCTTTATGTTAGTGACGATTTTTTTTATCAGTAGTTACCCTAAGCGGTTGTCTTCTAGTATAAAAAAGTGGAAGGGTTATTCATTCTCGGAAACATATTGTGAACATTTTCAAGTAGAAATGGATACCACTTTTCTTTGATATCAAATCATGCAAACCGCGAATTTGAATCCGAGATTTTGTGATTACAAAGCCGAACTTTTACCACTACGAACACCGCATATTACCACTTCAATTTATTTTTATAGTAATTTTTCAATTCGTTGAATGAATTGAAAAATGATTTAATTTTACAATACATTACCCTTATTATATCTTTATTTTTTTATACGTTACATAACACAATTAACGAAACTAAATTAATTGTTTTTTCTTGAATAATTTTATAGTTTACGATTTTCAAAATTAATCTGAGTAATATAAAATAAATAGTAAAAGTCGATGTTTAAACAAAGTAGTGCGAATTTAAAAATCGAAAATATTTTTAAAGACTTTTTAAAATATTTCAGCATGCGAAAAGACATTGCAAATATATTTAAAATAATTTTGTAGCTTTAGTTACTTTACATCAAGATTTTGGAAATCTAGAGAATCATGTTTGGTTATCACCAAAGATTCTAATTAATTCAAGAAAACTATTGCAATTATCATTAAATTTTCACTTATTTCAGAAAATACATCAGCAACATCAGAAACACCTAACCACACATATCTACATATAATACAATGAGCTTTTACTTAATAAAAGCTAATTAATTATTGATTTTACTTTTGAATTTTTTTTAGTATAATAAACATTCATCAAACTTACAGACAAATTTGTATTAAAAAATATTTATGACTATATTTTATTATTTTGTATAAAAAATATACCAGTTATTGCCTATAATTTAATGGTTAAATGATTTATATAATGATTGTTACATTCTATAAGGTAGATGGTAAATAGTTTACAGTATGTACCTGGTTGTTGATGTAAAGCTCTAGCTCGAGTACAACTACTGTATGAGTAACTCAACTCTGAAGGAAAAATTGTAATAGTTTTGATTTACAGAGATTTTTTGCATTTTACGTATCGGTAATGAACGGATAAAACCAACCAGATCCAAATGAATACGGACATTGAATAACATTCAGGTAATTACGGCAAAGAAGAATATCTTCTCTTTAGTGTAATTAGTCTTCCAAACAAGTTTTGCTTGAATACGACATAAGTCTTTCATCGCATTACCATTCGAAAAACTATATTGAGGATGAAGTAGTTAATACCATTAATGACTGCGAATGAATTACGAATCAAATCATTTGCAGGAAACTGTTGTATGGTATCTATAAATCGTGTTTTTCTATCATTCTAATTGAGGTTAATGTCTATGCTTTTTATATGAATTTAATGTAAATGATTAATAAACGAAATATTAGCTCACATGATACCTACAGCAAACATGCGTTCTAAAAAGAACAGTTTTTAACATGCGGCGCTTTTTATTGAAAGTAAATTCATATAGTCTTATGATAATTAATTTACTACCTAATTAACTGATAAATAAATATACAATATTTCATTACTAGTTTATGCATGCTTTTAAATTTTATATCAAAAATTGTTAAATAAAGTAATCATGCTACGGTGGTATTTATTTTCAAGAAACGCAATATCTCAAACGCAAGATTTTGGCAACTGAGGATATCCACCATTCATCTTGTTAAATTGAATTAGCTTTGAATTTATTAGAGCGACTTGTAATAAGCTCGACATGAAAGACAAACAGATTTGAGTTAAATGCACAATGACGTAAGTTGACTGCTGTTCGCATGTACTTGCCGAATGCTAAAGTTATATACAATTTATGACGAGATGATCAGTGCAGCGAGATGAGGCGGTCGACCGATTGTTAATCACCCTGTAATTCAGCACAAGAATTAAATGATCATGATGTCAGGATTTTGCCTGCTATTATTTCAAGACAAAAGAAACCGAGTTTTCTTATAAGACAACCCAGTGGTTAACCATTCTCTTGGCCTTGGGCCATGAAGCCATGATCAGCTCTATTGCTTTTTGTGCAAAGCGAGTTGGATAATTATAGTTTGTATTAAGTCAAAAGATTGCATGTTTAATCTGAAATCGAAGATTTGTTTGCTTATCAAAATGTATATTAAAATCGCCACAAAAAATGACTTTGGAATATTTTTCAAAAAGTTCCAATTATTTCATACGTCAAGGAAATGGACCAATCAACTAATCCTCGTCAACACGAAAGAAATTGGTTGTCTCTCAAGAACTCTTTTGCTAAAACCCTACATAATTGTCTTTTCCTGTTGAAAAGAAAATATAAACCATGCCTGGTGTAGTTGGATGAATTAACATACATGTTGACATCAAGAATCCGAAGATTCCTGATCTTTTTTTGACCACCATCATGGAATCCAACAATTGGCATCGAAAATCAGTCTGTTGCGACGCACGTCGTCGTACCTATATGGAATTGTCAGTAAACAAAGATTTGTCTTTTTCATGAACGACAAGTCTTTTTCAAAACACTACGAATAGTGTTATTGGATGGGTCATCATTTGTTCCAACCAGAACAACGACATGGTCACTTGGACTAAAATCAGATGCCAGACTGTCGATATCTCCAACCACCTCAGCAAATCCGATCACCGACTTGGCTATGATAAATATAAAAAACATTTTTCCAAGCAATTCTCTCAAGTAGTTAGACCACCGACTACCTTGGCTAAAAAGCAAAATATTAACTGTTCTTCAAAGAACCCGACAAATTACTATTAATTCGAATCGAAGTCCTTTGCTTCGGATTCTAGTTTGGTAAATTCATAATTCATAATTCATTCTGATTACAATTTTTGCTTTGTTTTTTGACTAATCAATTACTGAGTTTTGAAAAAGAAAATGAAAATGTTGATGACTTTTCGAAAGCTTAATCTGAAAAACTCATATTCTCAAACTCGGAACCAGTAATCCTGAGCTGAAGATTGAGGTTCCCTAACTTCAGACAAGTCATGTTGTCAATACTGTGAATTTTGACATCTCTTTCTTTAACTAGTGATTGTAACTGGAGACAATTTATGACGAGATGATCAGCATAGCGAAATGAGGCGGTCGACCGATTATGGATCACCCTGTAATTCAGCATAAAAATTAAATAATCTTGATACACGTCAGGATTGAGCTGAAGATTAAATATTTAACTGGAGACTATTAGAATAAAGAACAGATGGATTCAAATCGACCGAGTCGTCCAACACTGAAACACTTGTATCTAAAGACTAACTTAGCCCTTGGCTTCGTGTAATTGAATTTATTATACATTTCGTTTTACCAAATACCATAAAAGCATGTTGCGCATTCTGATATCTCAATTGTATATACCTACATACATTTTTATTCATCGCGTTTTGCAAAAACATGCTACAACGTATAATTTTGGTACGATGTGTTTTATCGCAGTTTATTATCGAAAGCAATAGTATAATGTGAGAAACTAAATAATACAATACCACGTAAGGTAATACAGGTACAATATAATTCAGAGATTTGATGCTACTTTTAGGAACAAGTCTTCTTAAAACAACTTTCAAATCAAAATAATTATTGTAGAGCGCTCATTTAATTTAACAGTAAGACGAAAAGTGGTGTTATTTTATTACATTAATAAATCAGAAATAAAATCTAATAAGTCAATTTTGAATTAACTATTTGAATCAGTTAAAGATTCGCCTAAATTTAACTACCAATGAAACCCGGATAATTCAGCAATGATTCTATCAATAAATTAAAAATAAATACAACTGAATAAGAAACTGTACACTGAATTAACGAAAGTTTTATTAAAATTTTATTAATATGCATAATTGGTAATACATTTTTCTGTACCATTATTGATCAATTTCAAAACTACAATTCGTACAAACGATTATATTAGTATTTTTTTTGCTTTTACGCAGGAAGTTCAAATGTTTACTTATTATCATCATTTTATACTAAAGCTTTGTGTTAACTTGAACTTTCTGTTATAAGTTATTGTCAAAGTCAATTTGAGTTTAAAGGAAGTCTGAACTTAAAATTATTCAATCAAAAATATTTTTGAAAAGGGTTATTATATGACAATCAATCATCAAGTTATCAAACATGAAAAATTTTAATTTTTTAGAAAAAATCACATTCAAAGAAGTAGTTGCAATAAGTTTCAGTTTATCTAAAAACAATACATATAAAAAAAATCCATCGGTTCCTTATTTTATTTGTATAATATTTGTTTATATAATAAAAAAAATTATGGTAATTTTCCTTGAGGCACGGCGATGCTACTCACAATTAACTCTTTTTTTATTCGAGTTGTTGAAATATTATCTTACTCTAAAAATAAGTATACATTCCGCACGTGTTTATTATTTTATCTTTAAAAGTCTAGGCCAGAATATTTTGCTGACATTCATGCATTATCTCAGGAATGCACATAAGCTAGAATTCATCGCTTCAATTTGACTCCAATGTCAATATGTTTATTGTTTCATGATATTAAAAGTAAATTTGTCATGGGGATTTTCTCACAGTATTATACATACGTACATACACCTTCCCAGATAGTTTGGGTCAAATAGACGACAGCAAAAATCTTATTTCTAATAACTGTAAGACAATTATGCTTTCAGGATACTATTCTTGAATAATATAAAACGTTTAATATTTTATTTACATCATTAACATATTGGAATTCTCACATTCCTTATCTATAAAAATATTACCAACTGTAATAAAAATGATTGATTTTTTTCATATCTTATCTACGATGCAATTTCTGATCATTTAGATATGCCTTTAGGGGGAGTTTGTCCAAAAAATTACAAAATATCACGTGGAGGAGGGATGGGTATAGTAAGATATCACGTGTATTTATTTTTTACCTGAATTTAAAAAAAAAATCAAGCATTTTCAAAAAAAAATTCAAAAATTCTACAGTTTTCTCTCGTAACTAAAATTACACGTGATGTTTGGAGAATATAGGAGAGTATTTTTGAATATCACCACAAATCACCAATGGGGAAGAGGGGTAAAAAAATCCTTGAAAAATTGATCAGGTGATTAATGGGCGCCCCCTTGGAAAAATGGATCAATAATTTTAATTGTATTTACCAAAAAACACATCATATGAGAAAAAAATAATGGTAACATTTTTCGCTAATTTATTTAGAAAAGCACAATCTTTTTATAGACAGACAAGTTGTATGTTCACAAACTACTAATAATGATTTTAAAGTGTTTTAGCTTTAATTAATATGACCAAACAAGTTCTTTTTTAAATATTTAATTTTCATAAAAATATTTGCCCTATGATAAACGTGGTTGTTCTTGAGTTATGGATATTTTATGGTAGCAAAAAGACTGAATCAAAGCGTTTTCAGTTTTTTGTGATTCACAAAAATTTCTCAAGAAAATGTTGTCTTTAAATAATTTTCTAAATGTATCTATTAATTATATTAAAAATGTGAGCATCATAATTCATCGAATTATTACCAGTTTATTTAATTACATCAAATATATAATGCGATTAAAAACAAAATTCCCCGTTAACAATAGAAACAAAAAATATGTAAATTCTAATTACCTGTAAGCTAAAACTTGTTATGATAAACGCGTAAGATAATTTATTTTAATTGCTTCTCGAACAACACAACATTCGGATGGAGAAGTAAAATACTATCTGAACGTGCTCTAGGAGAACATATAAATGAGAATTTATCGGAAGAAGATCCTAGTGTAAAAATGAAAAATGTTGATATTGATTTCATTATTTATTGTTTAAATAAAACTAGGCATGAAAACGTTCGCAAGTAATCGTTATCCAACACGCAACAGGCATTAACACAGTAAGAACCTGCCTGGAAGCCATCGCCTATTAGTTTGGTAGCTTTTCGAAGAATATGATATACTACTATGATATATGGATATTAACACTTTGGATGATTATAATCAAGAAGAAATTTCGAAAACCATTCAGCGACCGTTTTGGTGACTAAAAATTTAAGCAAGTTAGGGCGGGGCACAAAGATCCATTTTGAATATTAGTAATTATACTGTGAAAACCAAATCATTTACATCACAACAAATAACACGTATCAAATAAAAAAACTATCAAACTACGTTCAGAAAATTCCCCAACTTAATCATTACTGTAGAAATGTTTTTTTGCTAATTTTCTAAAGTTTGTTATTCGATTCTTTTTACACCATACGCGAGGTAAAAAAGGTTAGGAGGGAGCAACAAAGTTTACTATTATATTTTTAATTTAGGGAATAATAGTTATACCATGCAATCAATGCAATGTAATTCAATTAATACGTTAAGACCCAAAATTAAAAATTATGATCTAAATATATATTTTTAAACTCTTACTACTATCGTACATCTTGCTTTCTTGTAGCTTTTTGGTAGGTATTAATTACTGCTTAATTTATCAGAATCAAGCTCATTATTTTTTGCAAAACAGTTATTATAAATAAGGTGAATACAACTTCTGTTTGAAATACATATTATATAGGTACATTTTTCACGAAGATCGTACTATCATTAATTTTGCTTTCTGATAGCATTTTGGCAGGTATTTCTGTTTAATTTATCACAATCATAGTCATTGCTTTTTTGCAAAACAGTTAATACAAATAAGGTGAAAAATAAGGTTTTGTTCGAAACACACATACAACTAGTGATGTGCCGACTCGAAAAATTCCCGATTCGAATGATTCGAATCAGAAAAAAACCTGATTCGAATCATGATTCGAATCAACTCGAATCAAGTATATATATGGACAAAAAAAAAATCATGGATGTATTAATTTAGTAAAAGTGATCCAAATTTATAATCAAAATTGTCAGTTCAACCAATATAACCGACAAAGTAGAAATTGTAATCATAAATTACTATCAAAAAGTATATTTTGAAAATTATTAAAAATGATATAATTTTGAAGACGGCTGAAACATATCTTCAAATTAATTTACCATAATAGATTACCGAACAATTGTGCATCACTAAAGTCTATAAAATAATATTTGGAATCATGGGTCGATTGTTTATTTTACTATGTAATCAGTAAAGGATCGCATCTAAACTGAGAGCTGAAAGTTAATTTAATTAATGTGAATTTGCCATTACTTACATAATTAGAAGTTAACATATTATTTACTGACTTTCTGGTGTTTAGTAATTGTTTCAAAAGAGAATTATATTGAAAGATTCCCGAAACTCGTTTCATAATTTCGAGTGGTTTATTCTGATAACATTTAAGATCTAAAACACTTAATTATTATCAAAATTGGGTATTGATATTTCACGAACAAAATCGCTCTCAGCTCTCCGTAAAATAAATAAACACACAAGAACGACGACGCATTGTATCGCCCATACGGTTAACTCATATCGCTCGAACGGCTTGAAGTCGGGATGATTCGAATCAGAATTCGGAATAACTCATAACGCCGCTTGATTCGGTTTGGCTCATAAGTCGGAACAACTCATATCGCTGCTTGATTCGGTTTGTGTCATGAAGTCGAAACAACTCATATCGCCGCTTGATTCGGTTTGACTCATGAAGTCGGAATAACTCATATCGCCGCTTGATTCGGTTTGAGCCGTATGAAGTCGAATGATATAGTTAGTCGATGAATGCGGTTAAAGTCATATAAAGACGATTGGAGTCTGCCGATACATTTAAGCATATTAAAGTCGGGTGGCTCGCATGATTTAATCCATTATTTATTTTTTATATTTATGATATTTATTTTTTATATTATTATAATATTGAATTAAATTAAAACATTTTTTTTATATTTATATTTATGAAAAATTTTATATTTATGAAAAATTCGTGTTAATACATATTTTATCACAGTAAATATTTCGCGGCTTGATACGAGTTGATTCGAATCAAGTAAAATCTGATTCGAATCAAGTCGTTAAAGGCTTGATTCGAATGATTCGAATCACTTGATTCGACTTGGCACATCACTACATACAACCTTCATATCGAACTTTGTCAAAAGAGCTTATCATCAGAGTTGGAATAACAATTAATTCGATTTATCTGTTTAAAAATTTCTTTTTCAACTTGGTCCTTTTTATCCCGACCACATAAAAGCTATTCCAGATTTAATATACAAAAAAACTGTTGAATCTAACTTAAAAATAATAATACACCTTATAAAAATTTAAATAAAGCATCATAAAAATTATATTCAGTTATCGTGAACTAAACAACAGAGCTCAAACCTATGAAGCTAACAACGCTAAAAAATGATTTCGCTAAAAATTTACAAAGTGATCGTTTATAGCGAGATACCGACGTTACCCGATTTAAGCCGATCGTTGGTTTGACAAATTTTACCCTCTGCCTTAAAATAGCATCGTTGAAAAACCTTGAACTTTACTTGTTTTTGAGTTAATAGTAGTCGGTTTTTTATCCTTATATTGTATACAGGAAGTTAAATTTATAAAATTTGAAAAAGTTTAATGTAAAACGATTTTTAAATATTTTAAGAATCATCAATTGTGGTTTAATTTTTTTTAATCGATTACAAAAATATTGACATGATTCTGATTATTAGATAAACGTTGGTAATATTTTATATAATAATGATTATCAATTACATATAAGGGTATGATTTACTAAACTTTTATTGTAATACATCATTAATGCACCTTTTGAAGTAGATTTCGAACTTGAAAAAATGCAAATTATATAAGAATAAAGATTGAGATCACTCTTAAGCACGAGAAGCAAAGAAAACAACACGAGCAAGTCTGATTTCTATGAAAACGTTAAAGATTAATATTTTTAATATTTAAATTGCTTTTCAAACCAATCTACCATAATTACATATAAACTAAATTTAATCATAATAGCACTCGATTAGTTTTCAAACTGCAGCGCCTATACGAACGGGTTTACTTCAAAATCTAGGTCAACAAATCAGCCTGATATATTGTTTTTATTTACTTATTGAGTATTCCTATAAAATATTGCTATTGAGCTGGAAGGTTTCAGTGATCGCATTTGCCGATTGAAAATTAATTGAGGAAGGTGCCTGTGCGTTTAGTTAATTGAATCCGGTTGATTTAGATGCTCATAGAATTAATAGATATTGTGCCACTATGCAACGCCCACTTTTCTACCTTAGAAACGCACCTGTATAAATTAAATAGCTTTATTAAAAACTAATAATGTTGAATGAGATATCTTGAGAGCTTTTGATTTATTAATATATTCTTTGATAAACGCTTTATACGCTATTTATACGCTTAATAGTACGTAAATCAACTGCGTTTTCTGTTATCCGTGTGCTCAATTAATCATCAATATATAAGAACGAAATTATCAATTTAATAGACATATATATATATATATATATATATATATATATATATATATATGCCAACATTATAAATCGCTGTAACTTGAATGGCACAATTCAATAAAACCAAAAACATGTTTTAAACAGAACTTTGTGTTTCGTTTGCCTATAATAACTGCTGTTTTTCCTCTCAGTTTTTTGTATGTAAAACAGAAAGTCAGCCAATATAGTTAAAATAATTTTGTGATAAGAAAATTTAACACACTTTCATTTTAACTTCATACCACAGTTGTTGAATAACTTTTAAATCATCTGATCTGGTTTTATTTACAATTTTAAATTGTCATATAGTTTTAATGCTTTTCCATTTAATTTTTCTTGTGGAAAAAATACAAACACTGCCGTGTTCAAAAGTTTCAAATCAGTTAGCCAATGTTCAGTTAAGCATAAAAAGTGTGGTTTGTAATCAAAAGGGCGAAAAAAGCATTGGCAATCTAGAATTCATCAAAATCAGCAAATTTTAAATCATCACTCTCGCAAGAATCTTTTGTTTGGCACTGGGAATGAAATGACCGTACCTGTTGTATTAGTCAATTTTGATAACGTACCTACTAATATCCAAGATCCTAACATTATTGAATTTGCCGCGACCAAAATTCTGGAATTTACAGCATGGTTGTCATACCGGGAAGTGATTGTAACTATACGAATGTTTGTTTTGCCACAAAAACGTCAGGCTATTTCCAGCCAGGATGATGTGTACCAAAATTTGCAACAAGATACGATCCCAGCAACTATGCTAGAGAACCCAGCACTTGGTTACACCATTCCTAACATACTACTAATTTTGGAACCTAACAAATGTACTTAAAGACTCATCCCGAGTCTCGCCTGCCAGGGTTGTCGGACAAAATTAGTACTTTGAGAGTGATATCGGTAAGGCAAGAAGAAGGAAGGGGGTGATACTTTTACTTGAAACTACACTTTTGAAAAATTCAGGTTCTGCAACTTGGAATTGCCTAATATCAATTTTTTTTGTTAATCTAACAATCAATCTATTATTTTCTTTGAGCACTGCATTGAGTGAATTATTAAATTTGCATAGACCAACCCACTCGGCGCAAATAACGGTACTATCAAAATTAAATTCATCACTCAAAACAGTATGAGAAATCTCACTCACAATTTGGCTTCCAGTGTTAACCATGAGACTGGTAAAAACTTGATATCGGCTCAAATGAGTTCGAATGATACTAAACACACCAGGTTTATTATGCTTCTTAGGCGGTGGCAATTCAATTGCTTATTTTAAAATTATAGTAGAACAGAAATTGATAAAATTAATTTAAAGAAAATATTTAAGAATCATGTTAACCGTTAGGTAATGTGAAGTTTTTAAAATTGGCAGTATAAAAAGCCAATTTTCCAATAAAATAGAAATGTTATGGTAACACTATGTTATCGGTCTATATTTGTATGAATTGGTAGTAACAAACTACCAAAGATGTGCATTTGCTGTGCGGTCAGGTCAAGCTTTTTACACATACCTTCGCGTACGTTTTACCAATGAGACATTAGAAAGATGTTTTTAAGATGAAATTATTATTTGACTTTTTTGTGCTTAGTAGGTTATTATATTATGTGTGAAACGCCTTAAGACGTAAGGGTTAAAGCATAGATATAAGATATAGGGACAAATTTTCCAATAACAAAGAATTGTTATGAGTGTAGATTATAAAAATCTATCAAAAACTATGTTTTTGCTATGTGATAATTATCGCATAGCAATGATACATTGCCACACAACTTTTATTTTAAAAAAAAGGTAGGTCCTTTTCTACTTACATTTTCACTTGCATTTTTAATTATTGGAGCAAATAGTTCAGACAAAGCTAATAAGAATGATGAATTCTTATCATTATTCGATAGTTTACGAATTATCGAGTTCATATTTAGAAGAGTTTAGAAAAGTTTACTGGCAAAATTATCTCACAATCATAAATATATTAACTACGATCGGCACGATCAACGCCGCCCATACTTTTTCGATAAAAGACAATTATTTCTGGAAATTACTTCTGGAAATAAAATAAGTATTTTCGATTATTATTTTATGGATTTTGTAACTTGAAGGACATCTGCTTTGCGATAGTTACAGATTATGAATATTTCTGTTGTATCTCGCTATTTGTAATATAAATTAACTAGGCGAAGAACAAAAAAATGCATATATACGATTTTTTTTAAGTACTTCTTATTTGAGAACTTTTAAGACTAGTGGTCCACATTTATACCAATGTAATAGACGGCTGGTACGTATGTGTACCACTAATCTAATTTAGTAATAAATACAAAATGTGTAAAACATAGTTATATTTGCCTACTTTATCACGCTTTGTTATCAATGGTAATCACTTATAATAACCGAAAAACGCAAGTAGTTTTTGTATTTTATTAAAAATAGTATGATTTTTTCAACGTGGCATGAGCGGATAAACAAAACGTGATTGGTTCTAAAGTAAGTGCTGATTTACGGATCATATGTATTTTATTTCACAGCTAAACACTTACATTACCTCGTGGTATAATTTGCATTGCTTTCATATATAAATTCAACTGTCCAGGTATTTTCAAACTGTGTGGTAATTTTCGCAGATGAAGCTGGTGTCTGTACGTTTGTTTAAACCATTTTTATTCAAGAAAATATTGGCCGATTCTGATAAACGCCTTTGTGAGACTTTTGACTCATGGTTATTTAGTTTTAAATGTTCTGTGTTCATTGTTTGCCCTTGATTTTTGTTTTTTGAGTTATTATCGTGTTGTTTCAAACGTTTGATAAGGTTCTGTCCTGTTTCGCCAATATAGGTGGAATCACAGTCATCGCAAGATATTTTATAGACCACATTGGATACTCGTTCTCGTGCACATGTGTACCGCGTGTACCGAAAGGGTTAAGCAAAACGCTTAAAACCGCGCTACAAGATTTGGTGAGCTAGATGTCTACCGGCGAAAGTGCGTTTACTGATCATAATTGCATTAACCCTTCCGCATAGGATATCGCCCCTTGACAACACGTCGTGTTTGCCTTCGATTCAAGATTTATCACTATGAGTTAAGAATTCTAGTCTTATTGTAATTTCTAGTTCATTAGTAGCACAATTTTTGTATGTATTGTTGATTTTGTATTGTTGTGCCTTTCCTTTCAGTAGTGTAATTGATCGACACGCTGTTTCCGTACATCAACGAAAACTCTCTCGTAGCGAAAGGGTTAAAGACTCAGATTGTTGTAGGAAAATAAATAGTAGGAATTGATAATCGCTAAGAATATGTTACAAACTCTCAAACATAAATCGTTATTATTTTTTTGGGAAATGCGCTTTCCGAATGCTTTTCAATATTTGTCCCAATCGCCGGATCGGTCGCGGCGTCCAACCAATAAATAAGAGCAAATGGGAGCGTGCATTCGCTGGGCTCGGGAGCTGCGAGGTCGCGACTCCGAGCCGCTGCCGGTAATTATCCATGGAAACGTGTAAGACAACCGTTAGCCGGCTCGCAAGGCCTAAGAAAACGCTCTAACAATTAAATACATCTCAAATTATAGCATTAATTGCTGGCGAACGTTATTTAAATGTAATTTAATGTTTAGGAAACACAGTTACTGAACAATTAATAGAGTTAGAGTTATGATTTCATTCCAGAAAATAAGGTTGCTGCGAATGTGTATACGAGGCGAACGGTTCTAATTAAACAAAATGTTCACATGTGTAAATAATAAGAATATAAATAATAGCGATAATATCGCGGTTTAAGTAGCAGGAAAAGTGCATTCTCAAGTTCCTTATGCAATGAATTTTATGTGCTTCGTATTTTATAATAAATATTCGGATTTATTCGAGATCAAGTTCTGAAATTTCTTATCATTAATAACCGTCCAAGAACTAATTGAATAACATGGTATATTTTAATGTTTTGTCTAACTTGATTAATAATCTGAGTAAAAATCTATTCAACTCAACACATTGATCTTTAGATATTTATTATAGCTGTAAAAACAATACAATGTGAATAGAGTTAGAGTTATAGAAATTTTCACGTAGTACATAGACAATAATATGGTAAATTAAATCAAATGAAAGTAATATATATTTAACCTCTTAAGTTACAATTTAGATTCGAAAATGTCGGCCCAAATTTGTTCAAGCTGGCGCGGCGTTGTGACTATTTTCCCCCATAGTGTACGGTTTATCATAAAAATAAAAATAATTTTATTGTTTTATAATTTCGTATGAATAAATATTTTATAATACTTGCATTCATCATACCGGACCATGCCCGAAATTCGATTCCCAATGATTAGGGGACGTGCATATTAGTTTTCCACAACAGCAGACCCAGCCTTTTTGAAGATACGTGCCAAAAAAAGCAAAAAATGGCAATACTGTTTTTGAGAGAACACATCGTCCGATTTGAATGATTCACTTGTATTGACGAAATGAAGAGATGGTTAAATTTGGACTAACTAAATTAACCAAAGTTAAAAAAACGCCATTTGGCTTATGCCTTCGACAATTCTTCTCTTAAAGAAAAAGGAATCGCGATCGCTTTTAAAAAAGGATGGACCGCAGTTCACTACATTATTAGATAAACTGCATATTCATATGGAGCCAAAAATTGAAGACAATAAAGACAGAGTTATAAATAAAAATAAAATCAATTGAAGACCGGGACACAAAATATACATGAAAGGATAAATTACAAAAGTAGATATAAAAAGATAAAAAAGAAAAAAATGAACCCGCAGAACATGAGAGCATGTATAATTTTATTTAGTAATTGATTTTATATTGATCATAAAAACCTATACGACTAATTACGTTGACAATTTAGAATGATTTATAGGACTATGATATTGGTAGCATTTACATCAATCTCTTTATATATATATATATATATATATATATATATATATATATTTAGAATAGAAAGGAAAAATACAAATAAAATGGTAAATATGGACAAAATGACACAGTGATCAGATGTTGAGCCTCATTGTCTCAGCAATCAATCCAAGCGTTTTACGAGCCTTGAAGTTATTTTGAGGGTGTTTCTCATATTTTTAGGTATCTATTTGTTCGTATTTGTAATTGTTTTAAATACAATCAATTAAGCTATGCTAATATTAGTGATTTCAATCAATTCCATTGCACTGACCAGGTGTTTAGTAGAATTTTGAATACTAATTTACTTTTGTTCAATTTTGGACAAAATGACATACTTATACAATAGATCAAATGACAGTACTATTTTGAAAGTATTATAGGGCCCTGAAAAAAAAAATTAAAACCTGTTAAAGTTTTTAACTTCTACTCCGAACATGTAAGAAATATTTGCGAAAAATTGACCAAAAGATTTACCATAAAAGAAAAAGCTTGAATTTGTTGCAAATCTTCTTTTTCCGTTCTGAGCCCGGCAAAAATTGGTTACGATGTATGATTTGTACTCTTTGGGCTCATGCGTCATGTGCTAATGTCCAAAGAGAACGAAACGAATTATTTGTGAACTGCTTATTTAAAAATTGGTATCTCAGTATATCCTTCCTCTATGTGCCATTTTGTCCGTACTATATGGACAAAATAGTTTTTGTAATTGATTGCATTTTCCCTAATGTATATATTATTATAGTTTCTACTTGAAATATTATCTTACTGATAGTCAATCAACCAAGTATGAGTAAATAAACGAAGGAGACTTATTATAATATTATCAAAAAAGCAAAACACCATGTCATTTTGTCTGTGTTTTCCTACACACACACAGATATATACATATATATATATATATAAATATATATATATATATATATATATGTTTAATTTGAGTTTAATATTCGGGCGTAACATCAATAAAAATATTTAATTATTTTTATTGATGTTACGCCCGAATATTAAACTCAAATTAAACATATATATCAACATCAAATTCAAGAATATTCAAAAATATATATATATATATATATATATATATATATATATATATATGCAGGTAATTTCTACTGGTACCCATCAATTAGGTTCATTTAAGAAAATGAGCAAAGCCATATAATTTCGTGGCCGTTTGGCCGTTTTCTAATTTTTAGTGAAACGCGGAATTCCAGCGCCGGCACAGTTAGGTGTAACACAGCTATCTCAAGTGCGCATTAAATATGAACGAGGATGCATAATAAGTCACGAATATTGTCTGTGCCGAGCAAAGGTTAAATTAGACGAATCCCGTAAGAATACTGTTGAAATATAACCACTATTTATTTTGAAATTTTCACCCGGCACTAATGCGCTAATATTTACGTACGCCGGAGTTATTCGTATTGCAGAAATTCATTTGCGATATAAAAATATGTCTGAACTCGCTTCTAAAGTGGCAAAAGAACAAAAAATCATTTTGTCGGACGGTAATTGAAATGAACGAGGGAGAAATGCATATTTTATACCAAATAAACTATAAATGCTCATTTTAATAAATGAAGAGAAATTCTGAGATAAATAAATGCCCTAGATATATAGTTTTTAAAAATTACTGAGTTACTTAAATGATTTCAGTAAGTATTAAAAAGAGGTAGAAACAGGTTCCATGATTAAATACAATAATGAAAATGATATGCACACTGTGAAAGTGATCTTTTATAGAAGGTGAAAATTGTGTGTGTTTTTTTTTACTGTTTTAAATTTATTAAAATTGCTGAATGATGACACATATACAGTGTCAAAACGTACAAAATCATTTATTATTTGTTTTTATTTCGACTATTTCGCTAAAAATAAACACATATATATATATATATATATACACATACATACATACATACATACATACATACATACATACATACATACATATGTACAAATGTATATTATATGAAAATAAAAATAACCCTTTTTGGTTAAATTCCCTACTCTCTGTGTTTGCTGTAACAACAATGTTTTTTATCGAAGCTCATTGCAAAGCGTATACTGTATAAATATTAAAATATTATCTGCTTAATATCAAAAACTATATAACAAAACTTGAACCATATAACAAATACATAAGTATAGTGCTAAGTAAGAGTATTAATACGTACAAGTTTGAATTATATTTGAATAGATACATAAGCTTGATAAAAAATGATTAAGCCTGCGATGCTATCAAATAAAAATATAACATCGCAAGCTTGCATTTTAACATAAAAACTCAAGCTGCGATGAGTTTAAATAAAATCATGAAAGAAAATTGTGCAGCATAATTTATTGGTATTTAAGTACCAGACGTAATTTGCCTACAGGCAATAGTTTTCCCGTATGTTTGTATATTTAGATTATTCATATTTGCTCTGTGATTATAAAACCCATTACACACAAGATGGACGCTTAATAGTTTCTTTTAGAAATTATTGATTTATTTAATAATTTCGAATGAAAAACTAATTTACACACTTCAAACATTTCGTATCGCGAAAAATAAACGAAACAAAAACATCTCCGAGACGAGAATTGCAAAAGTTAATTTAAAAATATATTAAAAGCCATTATATGCACAGATTTGTTTATTTTTAATTTAACTCATTTATCGATCAGCTTTTAAAATACGAATATAATGTGTGTGCTGCTGTGTGCAAATAAGGTGAACGGAACTGATTTCCAATATTCGCGTCCATCTCTCAAGTGTGTTTATTTGAAGTATAAATAGTCAATACCATTAATTACATACAACTTTTATCAGAAATATATACCATAATTACATTTCACGTATTGCGGATAAAAAAATGAGAAGGATCCCCAACCGACCACGTTTTTGTTAAATTTTACAGAATTACAGACACACACACATATATATACATAATATATATATATATATATACATATACATATATATATACATTTATATATATATATATATATATATAATTTTGATATTGAAAAAAATGAGCAACCAATTCGTCCAAAATAAATGTACTAAAATAATGCACACAAAAAGGAAGAAAAAAATTAATAGAAGATTAAAAATAATAAATTAAGGTTAAGAATTATTATAATTACAATAAAAGATTTCAATAAAAAGTATACGTGATTGGTTGGTATTTTACGACACCAACATGTACGTTATTTTGGGAATGGTTTTGGCACAAGGATATGGTTATACGAATGATCCGCGAAAAATACCATTTAGTATAAAATATGCTAATTTATTTTACTAACTGATATTCTTTTATCCAATCCAATTTATCATTCAGAACAAGTGATAAAATAATAGTTATTGCTTGCCGAAATTCAAATAATTGTGTAAGGTCCCGCAGATATAACATATGTATGTTTTTCGAAATACTGGAAATAATGAATAACACATTAATGAAAAGTTTGTGTAATGCTAAATGTTTACATTATATTAAAGAGTATTTGCAAGAAGATTGGTCAAATGATGTCCCATGTTTGAGATACAGAGACTTTGGCGATCTCTGAAGTTTTTGCTATCATTACAGGCAGTATTTTTGCAATTTCTGCTCTGATTGGTGTTTTAAGGCATACATGGCATAAGGACAGTCCGGCGTACATTGTTTCTTTTGGATGGCCGATAGAAAAAAATCATATTGCCTTGAAAAATCAGGCGATAGAGCTGATTTTATCATGTCAATGCGGGGTAAATAAACACGTTACTTTCATATCAAGTGAAATTGTTAAAAAAGTAACCAAAAAGCAAAAAAAAAGTTTAAATAAACCACAATAAACTATCTTTTGCTAACTAAATGATGCACAAAATATTTAAGGCGTTGAATCATCTTTATAAGATCGGAATCGTAACTCTAGAATGGCTCTTTATTGAGTTAAATTGCAATAAAGAATACAGAATTGAAAAATTAATTTAGTATTTTTCCATTTCTCAATACTGAAATGATTTTCGATAATTCATGTTTATATATTTCATGGAAAGTCCTTTCTTATAGTACATAAGCATATATAAATTCATACATAATAAAATAATATTCATTTATTTTCTTGTAAAACTATTTCACAAATTCTTCATCAAATGAAATGATGATATCATAAAAGCTAATTTAAGGGGGTTGTTCTTTTTTTATTTTTCTTTGTTTCGGTTTTGAGATTTTTTGATATTATGAAAGATAAAAACCTTAGAATCATTTTAAAAAAAATCATCTCAATATCTATTTTTTTGACGAAGTTATAGATATATATATCTTGATTGTTTCTTTTCCAAACAGTAAATCCAATAATAAAAAACAATTTGTTTTTTGAAGATGTTTAATACGACGTTTCGGAACTAGGTACGTTCCATCATCAGGTTTATTCTGTCAAATACAATGTTTTTTTAAAAAAAAAAATATTGATTAACATTAATTAACGATGGTCAATACAGATTAATTAGAAAAAAAAAAATTTTATAAAGGAATGGATTATGTACCGGGGTAAAGAGTAATAAAACTTAACTAAAAAAGGTTTTATATAAAATTGAGAAGCAAAAATTATTTACCTGTAATAATTTATATATCCATATCACTAATATTTTTTTTTTTTTTTTTTTTTTTTGTTAAAAACACTCGATTTTTTTGGAAGATATTTGTAGATGTTACGACTACACAAGACTTAAACACACTGATATGGATTTCTGTCTGCCAGATGTAAAGGACAACGCACGGAATTCTTGGCAAAAATGATTTTTTATGGCTCTTGTTTGGTAATTTACGAAAAAAGTGGAAATATTGCTTTAGTAAATGTTGAGAAATATTATGTATATATATATATACATACATACATGCACATGTACATGCACACCTACATACTCATAAATACATATGCACATATCTATATATTAATGTATCCACAATTATATACATGAACATATATGCAAGTGCATGTATATAGTGTACACACAAAAACATACATATAAGCACATATATGGATGTACATATATTATAACATATATACATGTATATATATACACACTCAAAAATTATTAGGATTAATTATTTTTAATCAGGTTTAAAAAATTTAAATATGAGTCATGAATGATATTGTGATCTGATCTTTTATTAACACTTTTTGACGAATTCAAAAAGATTAAACTGCTTTCAGAAAAAAGTCTTTTAAAAGTACAATCCTCTCTATATAAAATATTGGGTTCAAAGGTGAAATTATGTGAGTTTTCGATGGAATGCTGAACAAGAGTACTTTGGAAATTTCGGCTTTTATGATGAGTGACGCTTAATTCGTGTTGTCTCATTCTCTTATGAATGTACTGTGATGTTTGGCCAATGTATTGTTTTTGACAATTTTTGCAAGGGATGGAATAAACTATGTTAGTATTGAATTTAGGAGGGGTGGTGGATTTAATTTTTGAAAACATTTCTTTAAAAGAATATAGAGCTGTTCCTGAAATGAAAATATTTTCTTCTTTGAGTAATTTGGCAAAATAATCAAATAAGCCTTCAATGTAAGGCATGCTGTGAAAAGTTGGTTTAATATTGTTGTCTTGGAATAACTTGGAGATGGATTGATAATTGTTACTTTTATGATAGGAAAGTCTTTTATTGGTAATGGAATTGATGAGGGTGAGGGGATATCCGTTTTCTAATAAAGTTTTAGTTACTAATGTTGTGTTTTGGGTATGAAAAGAAGAGTGAGACAACATGATTGCGTGGTCTATCAAAGAAATGATTGTATTGACTTTATAATTTTTGGGACAATATGACGCGTAATGAAGGTATCTCCCGGACCATGTAGTTTTTCTGTACCAATTTGTGCAAATAATGTTGTCAATTTTGTGTACAGTCACGTCTAAAAAGTTTAATTTGTTGTCGATTTGTGTTTCATGTGTGAACTGAATGCTCTTATTGTAATTGTTAAAGGTATCGATTATCATATCTGATTGTTCTTTGTCTATTATAAAAAAAGTGTCATCTACATATCTGACATAAAAATATATTTGGAAATTTAATGTGGAGAAAACGGAAATTTCAAGGGTTTGTAAAACTAGGTCTATAATGCCAGGGGATAATGGGCAACCCATAGCAGTACCTTTGATTTGTAGATAAAAATTATTGAAACAATTAAAATAAGAGCAATTCAGGACAGTGTTAATGATGTGTTTGAAAGTAGTTATGGGAAAGTCGGTGTAGTTACAAATAGTGGGCCAGCGTTTTTCAATTGAATCAAGTATTAAATCATGGGGAACACATGTGAAAAGGTTAATTACATCAAGGCTTAGAAAAATTTGATCGTCCGTAATGTTTCGGTCTTTGATTAGATCCACAAATTGGTAAGAGTTCTTTACATAGTGAGGAGAGGAAATTGTGACATTTTTTAAAATATTAGCAATGTGTTTAGCGATATTATAGAATGGGGAGCCAACGTAGGATACAATGGGTCTAAAGGAGCATTCAGGTTTGTGGACTTTGGGGAGACAATACATTTTTGGGGAAATAGGATGTTGTACTTTTAAATTATAGGCAAATTTGTCAGAAATGAATTTTTTATTTTTAATTCATTAATTAATTTAATTGATTGTCTAGAAAACTGTTGTGTTGGATCATTTGTAATGATTTTGTAAGTAGTATCATCTTTTAGCATTCGTAATGTAGTGTTAGTATAAAATTCTTTGTCAAGGATTACCGTCATATTGCCTTTATCTGCTGGACAAACAATTATATTATTAGATTTAATGAATAATTTGGTCTCCGCTATATCTTTGTGTAGTCTTTTAAGATGAATATGTTGGAAACTATTATCAACTTTTTTTAAATGTTTAACTAGTTTTTCACATAGTTTTGACCTGATTCGATTTTGCTTGTCAGTCTCAATGTTCCTGATATTGTATTCTATGTTACTTAAAATTTTTATGAAGTCATTATTTCTGTATTTACTAGGTGCGTAATTGAATTTTGGACCGAGTGCTAAAATGTATTGGATATTTTCTGGAATGACTATATTGGTTTTATTTATTAGCCATTTGTCTATCGAAAATTTAGAAACATGAAATGGATAATTTTTATCTCGAATTTGTATAAGATTTTTCAATTTCTGTATTTGTTTATTTTTAATAATATGAAAGTGTTTATCGTATTTTTTATTTTCGAATTCTAAAAATTTATTAAAAGTATTTTTATCTATTGTTTCTCGGAGTGTATTTATTATCTGATCTATTCGTGTTTCGTACTGATGATGGAACGTACCTAGTTCCGAAACGTCGTATTAAACATCTTCAAAAAACAAATTGTTTTTTATTATTGGATTTACTGTTCGGAAAAGAAACAATCAATATATTGAAAAAATCCAGGACTTATCTATTGAATATATATATCTCTATATGTATGATCCACTGAAAGCGTTTTTTTATCGCTCCGCGAGCTATTGTATGCCAGATTCCTCTTTTTCATTATAATACCTCATGCACATGACCTCTTTAATGTGTCAGCATCTTTGAACACCATGGTGTATTTAGTACATTAAATTAAATGGTGTATTCAGTACATTATATTAAGAACTTTAAATACGTTTTTCTCAAATTGACTTTTTTCAATGCGGTGCCACAAATTAAACAAAAACTACAAGTCGGATCGACTTGCATTTTTTTTTAATTTGTTCACCACTACCCGCTTTGGTCACCACCTAGTCCCCCTACCTCAAACAACTTGATAACATTACGCAAAAAAATTTTGCCCCAAAAAAAGGCCTTTTTTGACACTTTTTTTTTCAAATAGCTGCCATTTTTTTCCTTCTTGCTTTATTTCTTTCATTTTGGTAGCGGGACTGAAAAAAAACTTCTTCTTTAACGTAATTTCTTTTTTTTTGTTTCGGGCGATGCGCAACGGATTTATCTCTGGCAACGCAAAAGAGATCGATTTTGCAAGACCGACTTTGGCGCCCCCTGGTTAAAAAATGACGGCGCAAAAAAAAAAGAAGAAAATCACGTAATATTCTATGATTTTGTAATTTTTGTTTAAAAAAAACCGCATGTCTCTATGATAAATACATTTCGAGAAAAAAGAAAAACAATTACCTTGCATTTCTTGTAACAAAAAAAAAGAACAACCCCCTTAATACTAACTGAACTTATTTTCTTACAAAACTAAACCAAAAGTTACAAAATTAGTAAACATTTATGAGCTTACTTTATTATTACTGCTTAAATGTTCGTTCATTTTGTTGTTCAATGACAAAAAATTAAAAAAAATGATTATTAATTAGTAACAATATTATCTAACTTATTTACTTTTTATACACGAATAAATAAATATATAGCATATAAATATAAATAGACAACTGAAACTCGTTTGAATGCAATGACGATATTCAATCATATAAAAATTTGAATTCAATTCCGAAATGGTATTTTCCGCACAGTCCCGCGTACGTGGCGAACATAATTCGTAATTGCGTTCAGTATAATGAATGCATTCGCAGGAAAAAAACAAGAGGAAAACATTAGAATAATCGGAAAAGCGTGATCAAATATAAAACCGGTCACGCTCTGAAAACTTCGGCAGTCCGCGTTCGGTTTGCAGCAAATTGAATGCACTTCCACGCCGAGACCTTGCTAAAAACGTAGAAAATCTGAATTATAATTCGTTTGACGGTCCATATATCTATTGTTAGAAGACAACACTATTGCGGTGTCCGCATTATGTAATGACCCATAATAATAATAGCAAAAATAATAATGCGTTCATCCAGCGGCGGGCGGAACAGAAATTGTTGGCACTAATTTATTTTTTGAGCCGCTATCAGAATTTGGTGTTCTATAAGCTGTTGCGATGATTATGATGTTGGTAATTATTTTTAATAATACATATTAGAAGAGAAATCGGAACCTTGTCGTTGCAAAGCCCTCTACGCCACAATATTACAAGCACGAATGTAATAATAAAATGGAATACATAAATATTATGCTATTTTGGTTTAAGATAAAACTGTAGTGTAGCTATATTTAAGCGTTTGCTAGTATACTATGTACAATGATTTAAACTGTAGTAAAACTATTCAAACCTGAATTTATTACCAAGTTAAAAGCATTTCAATAAAAATTGGCAGATTTATTAAGTGCCCAGAGGATCACATATAGAGCAGGTGATTCATGTACTTTATTCCTCTCGCTATAAGCGTCTTCTATAGGCGACATCCGCATGAAGGACTATACGGGCATGATGTCCTGTACGGGTTTTGCCTATAGGCGACATCCAGTTTGTCGATTCTTGCTACAAAATTTATTACTCCCAGTTAAACTTCTGGGAGAATTCTGATTTGTTATTGAAATATTTTGTTCTTTGGAAGTGAAATTATTTATTTATAAATATATTTTTTCTTAAAATATGTTGTGTAAAAATCTTGGGCAGCTGCAGTGTATCACTTATGGAAAACTCTGTGGTAGCAAAAGGTTTAAAAAAATACAGCAATGAGTTGAGAAATGAATATATTGAATATTTCATATGTTATCTCTATTATTAATTTTGACGCTTTTGAATGCAAAAAAATCTGCTGTTAAAAATATTACATAGTTTGATAATCTGTAATCACTTATTTGCGAAAAGCACACTTTCGAAATTAGAGGTGCTATTTAGGATTAGGTACTCTGCTCCAATTTATACTCTCTTGTTCTTTATTATATTGTCTTATTTTCTCTGTCGAATTATTTTCTCTCTCTATTCAATTATTATTAGCATCGACATTTTCAGCATTTAGTCACATTTGTTCTATGCTCTATTTTATATTAACTATTTTAAACCCTTTTCTATATCCTAGTCTATTCCTAATTTATACATACATCCAATATCGAACCATATCTCTAAATTTCTACAAGCATAATAGTTTGACATTTATTATCAATCAGTCATATGAGCTGTTGTGATGAAACTTTCGTAACTATGTTTAGGCTTTTTAGAAGGTAACCCACCCATCAGTTACCTATCTCTATTTAATTTATGTATTCATATTATTAAAATTTGTCTATCACTGATGCTTTTTTTTTAATTTGATGCATCAATTCCGGGTATATCTGTAATCACTTGGAATCATATTTTTATAAAACCTGAAATCTTCTGGTTGGAAGACCATAGCTCTATACACACTATGCCAAGGGAAGGCACCGTAACCTTACCAGTTTTAATTTAATTTTTAATTATATTAGTAAAAAAATTATTGCAACACATCTCAAATGTGCTTAAACTAGTAGTGCATGGTATCTTGCCTTAAGGCAAATTTTTAAGGAACTTCCTGTACCAACAATTATTTAAATTTTTTGTATTATATTATATTATTATATTAAACAATCTTTAAATTTTTGCGAGACTTAAAAAAAACATTTTTGAGAAATTTTTGAAAATTTTGATTTTTTTTTATATTTCGAAACATCTTTTATACTTTGAATTTTTCTAAAAATTTTGAACTTTTTTTTAATGCGATCGTGCCGTGTGGCTGTTTTAAAGAAGAAATGAAAGCGCGTAGGCGCTGCATCGCAATCTAATGAATAAACATTGGTACGGAACACAAAAATGCAAATAAAATTCATATTCCATTATCTTGTTTTTTCACTCGATCTCAAAAACCTTTAAATCTGCCTTTGCAAAAATTCAAACGTATGGTTTTTGAAGGATTCAAATCGGACATTTCGTTTTCTTCAAAACTGAATTACCACTTTTGCTTGTTTTTGCCCCGTATCTCTAAAACGGCTAAACCTGCTTTTGCCAAAAACTAATCAGCACGTATCCTTATCAATGCAAATGAAATGCTTTTTGAATGATTCAAATGGGTTGATCCGTGTTCCCAAAACCTCACACACACATACATCCATTTTTTCTAAGGTATGCCAAAATGTTCAGAAACTTCTAAAACGTAAAGATATATAAAAAAATTTATTTTCGCGATTTTTGCGATTACTATCACTTACCTTACGGAAAGTTAATAATTTGACAGTATATAACAACGCTAGAATTCATTTGGCACTATATTCAATACTTTTAGGTAATATAATAATAAGTACTAGTGATCTACTAGTCGAACTTTTGTACCCAAAACCGCTACTGGTTTCACATTAACAAACGCACGCTAAAGCATTCCGATTGCGGTGGCGATGAGTCAGCCTCGGTTCGCGTTAATGAAACGCGCGTTAATAAAACGCGCAGAATTCTTTCCAATTCGCGCTGCGGAATTAGGTGAACACCTGGCAATCTGCGGCGAGTGCATTATTGATACCGCATTCGCTATTAAGGACATACAGAACTTTAGCCGCGAACATATTGTAGTTGGACAAGCGGTTGCTTTTTGTTATTACACGACTAGATTTACTTTTATTTGTTTGTTAATTTATTTGAATTACACATTAGTAACACTACTACTAAATATTAAACTACAGTTTATTACAACATTTATGTATTAATATTACAACAAATGTAAGAGAAAGGAAGAATATTGTACCTATGTGTGATAATAGTGTAAAATGTTATATGCAGCCTAAATTTTCACACAATAGACTGACCATGAGTAATACATAAAATTGAACTTGGTATAAATGAACAGAGCCCGATTCAAATTTATGCCGCCCTATGACTGAACTTTTGCCGTGGTGATGAATTGAAGTTTGTTTTCAAAAAGGCATGAATAATGTGGAAATATTTTTGTTTTTTCAGAAGAACTATATAAATTTATTAATTCCCAAAAAAAATTTTTTTAATAAATCTACATTCAAATAAATTGAATAAACTAATTTCATTGTTAATTTTCACTTAAATCTTCAAAATTATAGTATACAAAGTTTTAATTTGATACATAACAATAATAATGCATTAATAAATAATAAATAAAACTTAATGCATGTATTAATTATATTTCTTAAAATATAAAATATGAAATGAAAATTGATTATTCTTGATAAAAAATTAAAAACTGATTAATTATATTGTACGATTTTTTTTTCTCACTTTCAAAATTTTTATGCCCTGAGCAGTAGCCCCGACTGCCTACTTTGAATAAATAATAACATATCCTTCAATACTTCAAAAAAGAAGCTTACCAAAACTTTTATTGAAGAATTTGTAAAATTGCTTATTTTTTATTTCTCTAGAAAAAATTATTCAGATTTGCTTAACAATATCAATTATAAACTTTATTTATTGTTATAATATTAAAAAAATTAAATAATTTGATAATTAAAAGTTTTATATATTCATAAATTACATTTGTTTTGATTGGTATTTAAATATTGTTAAAAAATATGTGAAGTGATTTTAATGATTAATCACAAAATAAAATGTGAATTTTAGCAGAATTTTATAAAATAAAAAATATGTGAACTCTGTAAAACAGATTAAAAAAATGTTTTACTAGGATGCAACTGATTGAAACCACAAAAAATGAAAATGTTTTGATATTATTGCATATCAAGATCTTTCAGTTGAATCTCCTTTCATTGGAATCTTTCAGTTCCAAAAATATCGTTATAATTTATAGTTCTGAGAGAAGATTCAATGTTTTAAAACTAACTTATAAAGATAGAATCTATAAATTTATTGTTTTGTATTTTGATTAGATATTGAATCTTTTTTATTGAACTAATTTTCAATTCCAAATCTATATGTTAAACACGTTATATGACATAGTATTGGCACTAAAAAGCTATGACTTATAAACTAAAATGATTGTTTTTCCACTCTACTAATAAATATATTTCTTTTGTAAAATTATTTTTTTTCATAACGACTAAATTATCTTATGTCTTATTCTTTGTAAAAACATTCTCTACAAAAATTGAATTTTTATCAAAAATTAAATAATACAATATTTTTAAATGATCAAAAATTCATAAAACTTGCCAAAATTGAAAAAAATCCAAGTTTTCGACAATATCAATTAATGATGAAATTCATTTATAGGTATGATTGTCAAATACTTGTTATTAAATTAATTTGTTTAATGAATTTATTCACATAATATGTACTTGTTTATAGATCGGAAAGTTACAGCAATTTCATTAAGGCGCAATGCTTACCCACTAATTAATTGTATTCTATACATCAATTTAGAAGTTCCATGATATACCATCATTGAATGGTCAATTTGGCATTTTGAGTAAATTGGAAACATGAAATATCAAACGGCATAATTTGTACGGATATTAGAAGCAACTATTTTATTTAAAGGTGAGAACCAGTTTGTATTCCGGAATGGGCACGTGAAAGACTGTGACATTTGCACCGTATTTATGGACCGTGCAAATCGCTCGATGCTTTTGCTTTTCAAACACAATTATGATTATCGTATTATCCATCATGTTCCCGGGAAACTTTGTAAATAAAATATCGACTCGATTGCAATTGAAAAATTGAAAAGAAGCACGAAAGGCGATAGACAACCGACAATAATACACAATGAGAAAATAGTAGGAATTCATTCCGCCGCACCGATACAAAATACACAGATACCCACAATAAATACATATTTTAGATTCATGGAACAACTAAATTAATAAAAATGTTGTACTTCATAATGCTCAGTAACCCGAGCAGATGACCTTAAAGTTTAGGAACGACTGAAACTATTTAGAACAAAATACAAATCAGGTTTTAGTTCGTTTATATCTACATAGTTTTACCATTTACAATGATTTTACGTTCGATAAAACTGAATTAAATGCAATCTACCTTTGAAAGCATGTATTATATTATATTTTATTATGCTGTAATTAAAATGGTATATATATATAATTAAAATTGCATATAGTAGGCGAAATGCGGAAAAATGGTATATATGGTCAAAATAACACAGTAGCCTTCTTTAAAAATTGGCTAGTTTTATAAACGTTTCGACTTACAATAACAAGTAAGACATAATAACAATTCTGTCAGATATTGAGCGTCATTGTCACGGTCTTGACGCAGTAATCAGTTATTTCGCTACTTTAAAAAAAATATTTTGAAGGTGTTTTTCTCATGGTTTTTGAGAAGTCAATGAGCTTACGCCAGTACAAGTGACTTTGATCAATTTCATTGAATGATAGATTTCTGATTATTTTTGTTTAGTTTAGTTTTAAAAAGACATACTTATAATAATGGACAAAATGACGTAGTAATATTTCGCAAGCAATACAAACCCAAGAAATTGAAACATGTCGAAGGTGATAGGCTTTTAAATGCAACAAATCAAAAGATTCACCAAAAACTTATTTGTTGCAAAACTCTTATCGTTCTGCGACCGGTGAAGATTGATTACGATATATGATTTGTACCCTTTGAGATTATGCTTCATGTACTAATGTTTCAAAGAGATCAAAACGGTTTATGTGTGAACCGTTTTTTTAAGCAGCTGCAATAAATATATTATAATTCCTATTTAATTGAAAGACTTTGTTTCTGGTAGTCAATAAATCTAAGATGAGTAAAAACGACTGACACTGGTCATAATATCATGAAATAAATAAATATTATTAAAAATCAAAACAATAAAATTTTTCCCGTACTTCATATATATATATAACCCGTAAACGTTTTATTGGTTTAGTAAAACTATTAAAAAATATTGTAGCTGATGTAATAGGACCTTCTGTGTTTTAACCAAATAGGTTTTATTTTTTCAAACTTATGGTTTCATCGGAAGCTTTCGGTGTTCGATAAAATTAAAATTTATTAAAAATGTAGAGTAAATTGTAAAATATTGGGAAGTGTGAAAGCTTGGTCGTCTATGAGTCTAACAGCCTAAATTAAAGAATGAGACATTTTTGTAACTCTTATGATTGCATATACGTACAAATTGATACATTCAAGCTTAATATAATATGTATGTATGTATGTACGTTTGTATATATATATATATATATATATATATATATATATATACATATATGTATATATGTATATATAACCATGAAACTTTTCTTGTATCATCATACAAATATGATATAGCCGTATGCAAGAGAACAAATTGTATAATTTACGTTCTCAGCACGTGAAGTAGATTTTCATCTAGGATTAAAGTAAACCGGCAAGAATTACGAAATTCTAAATGGTCTGAATCTCATGTATAATGGAAGGAAACTATTTAAAGTTCAGGCAGTACCACAGAAATTTTCAAGATATTTCTTGCCAAAGATATTTGCTGTAAATATTTAATGTTCGAGAGCTGGAGGTTCCAAACTTAAATTTCATTAAATTTAGCTGATATATTTTGATCAAGTCATCAAAATGAAAACATAATATATGCATATACTAGTTGACCCGGAAAACGCCGTCTAATCATAAAAAGTATTTCAGACAAGGTTTAGTGTAAAAATCACTTACAACTAAGGTTCAGTTGTAAGTGATAGCGAATATGTTAATGTAGTGTAATTTTGCAATTACGAAGCAAAATCCAAACATACATTATTTTTTTATTTATAATTCGCCAAGTTAAGCAAATCGAGTAAGATTTCAAAAACTTAATTTTTAATTTTTGATAACTTTCGAATTTGCAGCGTTCAATATTCAATCTCCCTTTTTTTTTTACAAAAATTGATTTTATGTAAATCATTTATGAACTGCATTTAACTGTTTCTGCACATCGGGAAGGGAACTATATATTAAAGACTATTTAAGTCTAGCCATATATAAATTAAAGATGTTTAACACATTTGCTTTAACTTTGTTGTAGCAATAAATTCATACAATTATGTTGCAGTCGGGGTGATTTTAGATATTAGATATTATTTCAATAACAATTTCACAATGAAATCAATGCCATAATTTAGTTGATTTATTCCGGTCATGCATTGATTACTTTCCTGCCGAATGGTTAAACTGAACTGGATTCTTTTCTGAAACTAATATCGGTGAGTGGCTAAATAAAGAAAAATCCCACAATCTCAGCTGATGTAAAGGTACATTCAGTTTCCAACCAAAGCTGTATCAGATATGAGGTTGGTGGAACAGTCAATTTACTAGCACATCAAATTTAGTACATTTAGTACAGAATTTAATGTAGTATATTTCATACTATTTTTATAATATAATTATAGCTTCGAATCCTAACTTTATGAAAATATTCTAATCGCAAGATATTTCTGTTTATGTCGGCTCGTCTGACCTACTAACAAAGACATATCTTTCAAGGCAATAAAGACAAATAAATCAATTATATTAAACTCTATTTTGAGAACTCTTTTACTAAAATATTTCTGAATTTTTTTTCTCAAGACAAGTTAAAATTGTTATTATGACTCGAGATAGATTTAAATTTATAATCACTAATGCAGAATGATAATTGCAGTTGGAGTTATATTTAAATTAAGTACGAAATTAACTGTATCTCGATCATAAGAAATATGTACTAATATTGAAACACATTAATCTTTAAAATCGAAAATATTTCTAAATAATTCTAATAAAAATGTATCAAATATAGATAGGTCAACTAATTGAGGGTTGCTTTCCAACAGCCATCTTTTATAACTAATAAGCGAAATTAAAAAGAATAATATTTAAAATAAAAATATAAATTTTTATAGATACTTTGTGCTCAGTATATACTTGCAGATAAAGGAAAATTCTGTAAAAAATAACTATGAAAATTTCTAATCGATATTCTAAAATTACTCAAAATGTAATGAATTATTGTGAGACTTTAATAAATAATCATAATAATAATAATAATAATAATAAAAGTAAGACTTTATTTTAAACTTTATTTAAATCTCTATCTATTCTTCTAAATGTAATTTAAACCCACCAAAAAAAGCGGATGAAATGCAATTATGCCAAAGCTTTTTACGATTTTCAAAACATTTTCTATATTCGTCTTCCGGAATGACCGCTAGTTCGTTCTCTTGTTGGGGTTTTATTTTTTCAAACGAGTCAAACCGATGTCCACCCAATGGTTTTACAAATTTAGAGAAAAGCCACAGGTCGCGGGCTTTCGACCTTCTTTGGACAATTTGATTTCTTACCAAATGGCATTCAGCATTAAGAGTTTAAGAAATAAATAACAAAATGATTACTTAATGTCTCCTGTAAAATTTCCGATAGATTGCTACACAAATAAATATAAAATAAATAAAAACGTCAAGAATAACAGAAAAATATATGATAAAAATAACTCTATAATTTAAATACATAATTTGTTAAGCATGCCCGAACAACGATTTGTCATTAATTAGGTTAATTCGTTAAACAATTTGCAAGGTGACCGATATCTAATATTTTCCATGCTTTTCCGCTGCCCGCCGCCCTCCGCACCGCGCCCGTAGGTCCAAACACGCACTACGAGTTGACCGTATGTGTTCGTCCGAGCGTTACCATAGTGTTCCATAATTATTTTTGCGTATTGCAAAATGGCGCAGCTCCACATTCTACGACTTGCGACCGACTTGGGAATTCTCTTCTACGAATTATAAATGACCGCAACGTAGCACATATTTCGCTCGGGACGTAGCGGTGAAGACGTTTCGCGAGAACGAAGGAATTGGATTTAAAAATAAATATTAAGTTTCATTTTAATTAGAGACGAAGGTAATTTATATATACTGGCAGAGATATTTTTGATAACAATAGACATCTATATTGGTATGGTAATAGTATATAAGTAATAACCTAATCTTCTACTAATTACCATTTACTAATTTCCAACTAAAAATATAAGGATTGGTACAAGTATTGAAGCTGAGGCAGAAACTATATTGGTTATTAAAGTTATTTTTGCATTAGATTTAAAAATTTCCTTTTTTATGTGGTGTAGTTTAAACTTTAAAAATTAATGTTAAAAGTGGAGGGGGAGTAGATGTTTAGCCCTTTCTGGAGTAATTTATTTTATTAATAGTTATATTATAGTTCTTTTTACACTAGCTACTAATTTATTGTATTCCTAGTTATATTATAGTTTTTTTTGAACTAGCTACATATATTTTTATTTTTATATAGAATTGGTAATATTGACAAATTTGAAATGAAATACGTAACCAAAATTATAACAAATTATTTACAGTCCATAACTATCACTACTGTGGGCACTGTCACATTTTATAACAAAGATAAGATCTAATTTATATTGAATAAAGCTACTGAAAATTCGTAGTGGTGCATGGCATCGTGCCATAACAAATCGCTGAAACTTTCAGTACCGTATTTTAAAATGTTTAAAAGCTTGAACGTTGGAACATTATAAATCTTTGTACAAAACCTATAAAAATAAAAACCAAGTTTGTACTTATTAAAATAACTGACAATTTTTGCACGTATGTCTAATGATTATTTTTGACCGCCAAATAGCATTTGATTTGACTTTTTTCATTAGATCTCTGAAACCACTCACCCTGCCTTCCCAAAAATTAATCAGTTCTTCATTCCGCCAATACCAGTAAAATGTTTTATGAATCATTCAAATCAGATGCTTCTTTCTCTCAAGAACTGCTTGTAAGTTAACATTTCTGTCACTTTTTGCCCCGTATCTCAGAGATATATGGACCTGCCTTCGCTTTTACGCAAGTTGATGGTCAACAATCATTGTTACTAAAAGTAATTAAAGGATTCTAATATTGATGTGAATAAATGTAAAATTACTTATAATACTTATTTATATATTTAAAACAAAAATTCAATATGTTTTAAGCTAATGACTTTTTATCTTCTGTATTACCATTACTAAAGTATATTTTACGAACTACATTTAATGTATTTAATTAATGTAATGATACAACTAAGTACGAAGAAAACTAAAAGTCATAGAATCAAGCACTAGTTAACAATTTAAAATTAAAATCAATACCCATTACATTAAAAATTATTAATAACCATGTTATTGAATAAGAAAGAAAATATACCTTTCATAGTTAATGGAAACATATTAATCCACTGTAATTATTAATATAATCTATATTGATCTAAGGTATATAGACCAAGGTTGTTTGAGATCAAGGTAATAATAATTATGATTAGATACGATAAATCAATCAATAAGATTCTTAATATAAATTCTTACACGTCTTGTATCATTATTGCTTGGTACTCAAAATAAACATTTTATCGAAGGATAAAAAAATGTAAGGACGACTATTTCACGGTTAAGAGATATGTACTTGGTGAAAATATAAAAACTTAAAAAATATATTTACAATAGACAAAGCATGATCTCAGCGGTTATTCCCAGAAAAATTTCTTATCGATTCTACAATTGCTTTATTTCCAAATATAGTTTGCTTAAATTATAAAAAATAACAATACTCTACTTATTTTGTGTAAAATAGTATTTAGAGGCAAAACCTATTTAAAATTTAAATATTTTTTTCGAGGTTTTTCAAAGAAAATTATATTTTATATTGAAATCTTTATTTAAAGTCGAAAATGTATATATGAATTTTTTTATATAATTTTTTATTTTATATACCTATCAAGCATAATTTAGCTTGAAAATCCACTTCTATGTTCTTGATTTGTGGCATTTTCCTAAAAATTATAAACTGCGATACTTTAGTTAATTGCTCATTCGATAAAGTATAAGATTGGTAGTTTTCATGATTCCCAACAATTACATTTTCAATATTGCATAAATACATATGTTAAGTATTAATACATGAGACTTACGAATAAAATTCATATTATGGAGTATACTTTTTGTTCGATGCTGATTTAAATATGTAAAATAATGAGCACAACATTTGTTGAATATTCTTTTCTATAGAATAAAATAAAGGACCAAGGATATGAAATTTAGAAACATAAGATTTACACAGTTTTTAAAAAACTATCTTAATTGTTAATATCTCTATGAAAAAAATAATAACTTGAAATGTGTATCTCAAAAATGGCCTTTGCACACTAATCTCAGAATAGCTATTAGTGCGCCAAAATTATCAGGAAGTTTTATAATAAAAAATAAGGAAATATCAAAGTAGTATGTCAACGGATTAATTTCATAATAATGTTGCTACATTTTAGAATCATTTGAATGACTATGATTTTTATGAAATGTCGCATTATATTCACATTATCTCGCAAATCGAGGTTCAATATTTAGTTAATTATATATATATACATATATATATATATATAATGATTAAATTTATAAAAATAATTTTCATCATAAATTGCAGATTTAAATAAAAGGCCTGCAGATGTGATACATATATCTTCACAAATAAACAAGTTTCAGAAATATAATCGTATTCCATTCGGCTCTAATGTAGATACAAAATTCTGAGAATACAAAAACAAATTATCTAAAATCTTGATCGTCATTGAATTTTGTTTACATATCATGTACAAATAACAAAGTCTGACTAATCGTCCAATAATATTTCAGTTGGTCATGTCATGACTCAAATGTCCGTATTGCAAACGTATAATTACCTGAAATTATTCATCACGTAAATCCGCAACATTCTGTTGAACGATAAATTAGAAAAAATGCCATTTGTTCCGTGTAATTTCATATATCACGTTATTAATTTATTGATCAATAATAGATCTATATCGTGAGCGAATCCAAAGAAATCGTGTTTATTTATAGATGGTAATAAATTTATATAAATATCAATGATACGTTAAAACACTCGTAAACTATGGATTTATTGGTTTTATATAACACAAATGATGCCCTCGTTTAGATCGGGAACGCCCTTTACACAAGATGTCATCTGCAATATCGTATTTTATTATATTGTCATGTCTAAGACGATAAATTGTTTTTTTTTTCTAAGAAATAAATTTAAAACTAAGTGTAAGTGCCATCTAGCTTTAATTTAAGTTGTGCGAGCTTGAAAATAGTCAATACTTAAAAAACAAGTGCATATTGCGAAAACGTTCGAATTTTTCAAAATTTTGTGAATAACTTTTTTATTTTTTTTTATATTTCAACAACAATCAGAAAAGCGGATTCTATAAGCTGGTATAATTTCTTAACGAAGTATATTTTTTGTGGATATTATATTGTATATGTTTATAAGTATATACTAGACTGGTCCGGCGAACGTTTGTTAGTCATAAAAAATATTTAGGATTTTTTTAACGTGGAATATACATATAAAACAAAAAAAAAAACGAATCACGCAAAATTTCAGACAACATAAGTAGAAAATGTGAGATGTCGTACAACAATAAATTGCTAATCTGTAAGTCAGTAATAATACTCATATGGGCTTATGGCAAATGCAGAAATAATCCAACAAACGCTAAATAAAATTCTAACAATGTAAGAGCAGTAGTTATTGTACACGGTAAGCATCGAATAACACGATTAATACAGATTTACCCAAACTAACCAGCTTTTAATATTCAATTTCTGCTTTTTTAGCTAAAATTGCGATTTCTGCAAAGTAATTCATAAACTATGCACTGTACACATCGGGAAATATTTGGTCAATTAGAGAATTCTGAGAATTAGTGATTATGCAAGAAGCAGTGCTTTATCGATGCTAATTTTTTCGTCGCCAATATCTAAGAATTGTTTTAAAAAAAATTCAACGGATAAAGCGAATAAATTTACGCTTTTCCATAATCTCAGAAAAAATCTTGATCGAAATACAATGAAAAATTTAACAAAAAATCTAAGATAAAAGACAAAAATATACAATACAAGTAGAACAAAGTTTCAAACTTAAATAGCTTTTTTGAGCCACGTACTGTCACTTTACGTTCGGGATGATCTTCCTCGGATACTATTTTTTTGTACAGTACAAGAGCTCTAACACAAAATTCCAAATCTTCCTTCCTTCTAAATCTTAGCTTCTGTTGCATGAACTACAGTGTTTTCGTAATTTTTTTTTAAGATTCCAAAATAGAATTAGATGAATCCTTAACCAAGCAAAAAATGTCACAGGTTTTATCATTTTCTTTGGTAACTTCCTCCAGTGCGAGTCCAAGAGAATGTACATGTATCGATTTGGGTTGCTCATCGTGCAAAATTTTTTAAACTGGTTTGTTTTTTCCCAATATATTACGCGCATCATCAAGTGTAGAGCCTTGGAGTCTTTTGGGTTGTAAGGACCAACAAACACCTCATTGAGAGTAAGTCTGGATGAACAAAACGTATAAATATTCTTTTCCAGAACAGTCAGTTGCACCTTCAGCGATTTATATATTATACATGGATGTGGTTGGATTAAAGAATGATATTATAGACAAAGGAAATCAGTGATATCATATTAAATCATTTTAAATATTTTATAGAAAATGTAATGTAAAAGGACATATTTTATATTTTGAGATTGATATTTTGGGAAGACTACGCCCATCCACCCAGCCTACACAGTTCCGACGCCACTCAGATTGGATAATATTTTTAAATAATTCTGTTGTGAAATTCTCAAGTAAAGTTTTCAAATATACTAATTAATAGTTTGTCAAAAATATACAAATTTGTTTGAGAAGTCGGATTTCGAACTTCGAGTTTGACTCATATTTTAATAGATGTTCATGACATCTTATCATGAACTTATTCTAATACGATTTTTTATTTTAAGTTTTCATAACACGATAATTCCAAATATCTTAAATTTACCATATAAGTAACATTTGCAAAAGCTGAATACATTTAGCAGTCTTATAAATTTTCTGTTCGTTGCATATGCAAAATATCTTTTTTACATCATTTAAACAACGATTTTTTCATCAAGATACCGGCAACGTATGCAATTCGAAGTTAAAAGCCGGTTTTCATAGGTCACTTTTGATGGATAACAAAAACACATTTACCTAGTCATTACATGAATACATAATGTAATCGGTTTTCTGAATAGTTAAAATCATAAACTATTCGCATTAAATATTCTAATGTGTTTTCGTTCCAACCTCGTATTAGATGAATCCGATTAATTACAGTATGACATTGTGCGATTTGTAATTTGCGATTTGCGACGCAATGTATATGGATACACTTCTAAGAAATTCTGGAAATAATAGAATTAATTATCGGCCGAACATGCGTCGTGTACAGTCATTGTTTATTGAAGACCGATTAATTCACCACTAAAACATGTTAATTGAAGATTTATTATAGCAAGTAAAATTGATTTTTGCTATATTTTCAACACAAAATTTTTCCCAATATAATTATCACATCTAAAGCAAACTAAATTTTAAGTAGTACTTTTGAAGAGTAAAACTTTATCCAGTATAATTATTACAGCTTGTAAAATAAATTTTGACTATATCTATCAAAGCACAAAAATAATTTAATATAATTTTTACAGTTAGTAAAATAATTTTTAACTATATCTTTTGAAGTACAAAAATATTCTATGTAGTATTATTGTTACATATATTAAAATAAATTTAGAATAGACCTTTAATACTAAACCTACCGACAACTGTTGTACACAACGCGGTTAAATATACAAGTAACTAAAAAGTTATCTATTTTATTATTCAATTTAATGCGGATAATCACAGTTGACTTGATAGATAAAAGTATATAAAATAAAAAATTTAATGAAATTTTATACGAATTTATTTATTTCTAAAAAAATTGTAAAGCAAAAAATAAAATTGTTATACATGATATATAATACATTATACATATTTGATTTTATTTGGCTTTCTCATTATATTTAGAAAATTATTTGTATTAGTCTGGATTGTGGATTTCTCGCCACCATGTTTTTTGCAGCTTCAAAGATTTTTGTTGAATTAAAACATTTACGAAAATTCATTTGGCAAGTTTTTTGTATACACAAATTAGAACTTGTGGACGGTGGTATTAGTGAAAGATTTTTTTCTCCAGATTTGGTATGTGTATCAGCAAGTCCTGAAGCTGATTGGACAGAATCTCTTTTCCTGTTAGTTCCAAAATATTGAAAAATCTCTCAAAAAGGCCATTAATATTTTTTCGACCTAATGCTGTATTTTGATATCAACATGTTTTCTATATCTGCTAATTAACTACTAATTTTTTTTTTGCTATTATAAAATTAAATAGTTTCTGGTTTCCATTTGATGCTTCCTCCTATTCCTATTAATTTATGTTCAGAAACAAAGATAAAATTTTTTTATTGCCTTTCTTCTATACACTCTTCTATACACTTTAGCAATTGTTGACTCTCTTTTTCCCCTAAATTGTTCCTACAATTTTCATTTTTTTTGCAAGCAAATCTTGGCTTATGATGTACTCATGAATAAAATTCTGTTCCATAAATCCATAAGCCTTAAAATAAGGAAATCCACAAGTGGAGTCGAAAAATCTTTCCTTTCTTTCCTTGGAAGCAAGCTATTGACGTCATTCGCCAACCAAAACTTTTTTTAAAAAATTGACTGGTTTCAATTCAAGCAACTGCTCATCACCAGCAATATATGGAAGAGATGTTAACAACTTGGTAATTCCAAATAAATCAATGTGTAGTAAATCATGGTGTAGTACATCTTCATATAATTTTTTTTCGCCGATCTTATTAATCGACCACGTTACAATTTTTTTTTTTTTTGAGAAATTGAAAAATGTCTTATGCATATTCTGAGAATTGCCACATTGTTTGATAACGGAATTGTGTAATTTTAACAAAAACAGTTTGAAAACTGACAATTTAACCGTTGCCGCTAGGTTTTGTGTTAGAGTTATTTGTCATAATAGTTGATCAATTTTGACCATACCTCTTAAATAGAAAAAAAAATCCAGCATAATTATTGGAGCTTACAATTAGTAGAATAAATTTTGACTTTCAAAGCACAAAAATTGTTCTAGCATAATTATTATAGGAACTAAAATTTTAACTATATTGTTATAAGAAACTAACATTTATCTACTGTAATTATTATAGCGGGAAAAATAAATTTTAATTGTATCCTATTTTGACTGCAAGAAAATCATTTTTTTTTTGAATTGATAAATTATTTCGTATTTGAATATAAACGATATTGTACGCAAAAAATAAATTGTGATATTAGATAATTTACCATAAATCTTGAAGTGTAACCATAAACATGTCATGTTTATGTCAACTATTTACGACAAACACATTTTAAACTTTTTTTTCTCATAGAGAAATGTTTTTTGTTAAACATAATTAGAAACGCAGATAAACATAAAAATATAAACATATAAAATACAACATGCAGTATTTCACCATTTTTTGGTCGAAAAATACATACATTATTAACTATATAATTATAAAATTAATTTTGATTGATTAATCAAATATATGTAGTAATACAAAAAGGTTGTGTTCAAACCATTTCAGCTATTTTCCAAATTGAATGCTTTATAAATAAATCTACAAAAAAAACTAAATGCGTTATATATAAAACCAAAAATTTGAATAAATAGTTAACGCAAATACAAAACATTTACGAAGTATTCTCTGTACTAACAATAAGCTACTATTAATAAACTTTATTTGAAAATATTTTCGATATGTGACAATAGCAAGTATTCTTATTATTAGATAAATTCCGAAATATTTGTATTGAAAATTTTATGAATGAATATAAAAAAAATAAAATCAAACATCAGCATCGGGAACATTTTTTGAACATTTTTTATAGTAAAGTATCATTCAAATAGATTTATCAATAGTAGTATATTTCATTATCTTTGTCATAAACCTATCCATACATTTCAGGCCAAGAAACTATCACTAAATATTTTTAATAAAAAGATTATTAAAAGAATATTCACCCTTACCACTCGCTAATTCCGGAATTTGTTGTATGTATTTTACAGCCGGAGCGGCGACATCCGAGTCGAAAGGGTTAATAAATTTTAAAATTTATATTTAAGTATTTGTTATAACTGTTTCCAATAAAATCCGCAAATTTACTATTGTCAAATTGTTCGTTGATTTTATTCAACATTTCACATTCAATTTGTTTGTAAAACATGAAGTTCTAGGAGCTTGCTTTAAAATACAGCGATAGTTCTATACCTAAGATTAGCTTTATAGTTTTTAGTTTAATCTTGGGCAAACTACGATCATTAACATTACGACCTCGATGATTTTAATGGTTTTGTCGACTTTATCAACAACGAGGCAAAAACGTATTTTTGAATACTAAAGATAAGATTAAATTAGAGTAAATTAGTGTTACAGTGTAGAAACTTAAAATATTAAATATTTCTTATAAATGCAAAATCTTTTTTTTAAATATATTTTCATTTGCTTATTTAATTCAATTTCAATATTTAAGAATAAAAGTGAGCAAAATAAAGGAAATTCAGGGAAAAGCTTGGAGCTGGTTGATAAATATTTTCATAAAATATTTTAAATATTTTAATATAATATTTTCATAAGAATTGTCTGGGTATTTATCTGATCATATATCTGAGCTTTTGATATTCTATTCACATTTAAAACAAATAGATTTGGCTATAAATTTAAAGACCACTAATTTTTTTAATTGAACAGAAGGTGCTGCATAAAATCTAAATATTTTATTTAAAATTTAAATTATGAAAAAATATAATAAAAGTTTCCAAACTATAAAATTACATTTATTTAATAGTAATTACATTTAGAATAAAAATAATATTCAACGAGATTTTTTGTCCATAAAAATGACTTATTTGGGAAACCCATATGACTCTGCCCGCTAATATAGTTAAATCTAAGTAACAATTTAGATAATTGAATACATTATAATCTATAGAATCAGTTGCAAGAGAAAAAAGTATGATAAAATTGATCACTACTTATTAAACAAGTTTAGGACAAATCGTAATAATAAGAAATCAAAAAAGCCATTATTTATATTTCTTATTTCCATTTTTACAAAAATTATCAATAGAAGCAATTTTTATAGAGAATGCGAGGTAGTATGTCTGTTAACGAATTATCAGTGTGATTATAATATAATATAATACAAACCGAAAAATATATAAAAAATGTAAGTCAGTTATAATAATGATGATCAAGTTGTTGAGAGTAATATTCATAATCGGCGTTCAAAACAGCCATATAACTAAATATAATGGTGAAAAAATTTTGTTTTTTTTTTAAGTCAAAACCGGGATGGCAATTTTTAGTTATGCTAGACCCTTTAAAGTAACAAATGCTGACAATAAAAGAAAGTTTTTTTTATATGAATCAATATTTTTAAATCGTAATTGCAGATTTTTAGTAAGAACTTTATTATTTTATTATATGTAAAACTTTTTATCTATGATTATTTTTTACATTTTTCGATCTATATATTTCTCTTGCTTTTGAGCCTTGTATAAAATTCCATTCAATGTTCTTCATATTATTAAAAAAAATACCACTTGTGCGTTTGTTTTCAAAACTTTTGTTGATTCATCATCTAATTTAAAAAAAAACGAGACAATCCGAAACAAATATTGCTTTTAGAAAAACCCGGGACACAAAATAGAAATCCCGGCCAAACCGGGACGTATGTTCACGTTACTTATGAGGACATGGAATAAATACCTAGTTAAAGAATTCTATTCAATATATAACAATAAATATATAATATATAATAATAAAATATATAAAAAGTAACCGAAGGTTATCTAAAATTTCGAAGATCAAATTTCCTTTCAGTAGCCAAAAAGTAACTTCCTTAGTGAATATAACAGTAACAACAATAGTCTTACGAATATGCTTTTCTACACTTCCTACGCGTCAACGGAAATTACTTAGACTTGAATTGGTAGTTCATATAAACTGATTCACCATTTTTTTCTACCAGAGTTCTTGAAAACGTCCATTTCTGCGTTGGAAAATGTTTTTATATTTCGATGCATCAGAGTAATTTTTAATAATTAGTACAAAAATTTTACTGTTCAGTGTATTTAATACACAGTCGATTACTGCCAGTTACGTATACAGACAGCTTATTTTATGCATCAATAAGGTATGCGATTATGAACGGCGAGTATGATTTGACAAAAAACGAACAGGCCAACTGACGTACGTCTGTAACTATCTGTTGAAAACATCTAGAAAATTATTGGCAACGATTCCCGGCATTCGTATAATAGAGACACTAGAGCCGAGATCTGGTAAGTAAAACGAAAGATTCCTGCATCGTAACATTTCCATAACTAGTAAATGATCCTCCTAATAATTGGACGATAATAGATGTTCGATGCGACGACGACGGACTTGGGATTGATACGTACGAGCCGTCGATGCTCTAAATTAATACTGCATATTATTTGCAGAAGTGCTCAACTATTATTGAAGAGAAATTCTGTGATCTTCTTATACCTCATATACAAGAATGTTGGTGAAATAATAAAATTCCAATTATTACCACCGTTATATCAAAACAAGCAAGCTTTTAATTTTTTTATAACAATATTTGAAAGTAGAGGGCAAAAAATATATTATCAGTTATTACTTCGACAGAGATAAAAGTCAATGTTAGAAAAAAAAATTTTTTTTGTTTGTAGTTTTTTGGTTGTGAGCGGTGTTGTTTAGTTTACGAGATCTTCGTATAACATATGTTATTTAAATTATATTAAAAAACATTTACACAATGCAATTTTACACTTCTATAAATTATTGAAATAGTTACACCAACTCTGTTGTTAAATATTTCTGACAACCAGACAAAAAGGATATACAATATTACCCCAGTAGAATATGTACCATATTTTCATTCGTTGAATAATGTAGCTATTATTTCGTAAAATGTCTTGAAAATTGAAATAAGATATTGAACCTGTTTGCCCTTTGCGGTCCTATTTTACTGCGGCTAAAATAGACCAGGTGACCAGTTTTCGAAAAACAAAAAAAAGCGCAATTCTACTATGTTTCCAGGGAATTTTACTGAACATAGAGTTTGGTTTTCACAATGTAAATACTCAAAGTCAAATTGGACCTTTGTGCCCCGTTCTATCATATACATGAAATTTATAATAAGAAACGATATCATAAAAGTGCACATAGGTTTGATGTTATCTGCTTGAAACAAATTGCTGGAGCTACACAAATTCCATATTTAAAAAGATTGAAAGTTGAATTTTTTGGTAACTTTGAAAAAGTATTATATAATTAAAAAATATAAAGTTAATTGAAATTTTGTGAAAATATTGGTAAATGCTGAACTAAATTTTAAACGTTTTTTAAGAACTTGATATGATTGATCTTAATACGGCTTCTAAAGCTAAAAACAAACACTTAGCATATACAAATTTTATGTGTTTTATAAAAATTTAAATAATATTCATACATGTTTTTTTTATTTCTATACGTAACGTTTAGCAGGCACATTGAAAGCTTCATTTAGTTCTTACTAAGCACGTTAAATATTTGTGATAAACTTTCGGTTTATATTATAAAATAAATATTATGAAAAATTTATGATTAATATATGATTATGAACCAATAATGGTTATGAAAAATTTGCCTTTATATAACCTATTCACATCAAATTTTTAGATTTCTAACAAAAATTGCGGATTTTCTGAGTATACATTAAAACTGAATACTGAGTTCGGCACCAGCATATAAAAATTTCATCATATAATTCGTCAATAATATCACAATGAAAGATTTTTTCACTATTTTCATTAAAATAGTAATTCTTCCAATTTTAAAATAGTTTTAGTAGACAAAACTATAAAAATACAAAACTTACGAAAATAAAATGATTATGATGAACAGTTTGATATAACTGAACCATTTGAAATGGGTATTTTAATTTTTTTTCTAATTTTTGACGACTTGAAATATTATTTTGATTAATAATTTTGCCAATTTAATATTGATTTATAAGAGGTCAAGTTCCACAAAGAAATCCTCATGGTATTCGATCCATTCAATACTACTCTTTTCATCCACTTGTAAAAGATTTGTTTAAGTATTTGAACAACTGAATCCTCACATTCATATTTAATTGATTTGATATTTCAATAACCAATACCAGATGTAAATGCTTATTAAATTCAGGGGTGAGAGCACCTCGGCTCTCTGCCTATTACATGTAATTCCTTGGGAAGACGATTGCTGGCCTCCGGGGTAATTGCACTCCGGCTTCAGTAACATCTAATCCGCAGGCAAAATCCATTCACAATCATTTCAGTGATAAAGCCGTCATGATTTTTTTATACACCTGACCGATATATATATATACAAGTAACTTGTCTTGAAGCATGAATTGAAAATGTAATGATATTCTTAGATTAGGCCTGCCATCAATATCAATAGCAAATTTGTACTTTGCTTAGAGTATGCATATTTTGTAAGATGACCAATTTATTTCCAACATCTTTCATAAGAAATCTGCTATTTTAGTAACGCAATATAAGAAGGATTGAATTAAATAATGAAGTAAATTAATCGTTTTGGTTTGTCCAAATGACTGTCCATAGCGCACCAGTATTGTTCATATCATTTTTTCAGCATCTTAAAATACGTCATGCACTATTTGTAATCCAGGTTTATTTTGACAATATCCACGCCACTATATACGTATTTGTTATTCTTCCCAAGAGTGTCATATCAAATAAGTTTCACTATGTATTTTATATAACATTAATGACCACTTTATATAAGCAGTGAAAAAAATCGATTTAATTTTTGAATACTAGTAATAAGATTTTTACTATATAAAGTAGTCTCTTTATAGACATAAAGTAGTCTCTTTATAGATAAAAAGTAGTCTCTAAGATGTTTACTTTATTATATAGCTTCCTAAACTATTATCGTTTGTAAAACTTGATTGGACCATTGTTGAAATTATCTCCAGCAATATAGCTGCAATATAGTCAATCCCTATATTGACTATGTTGACTCTGCACTGACAATCTATTGGTTAAAATGCTTTTACAGTTTATTAACTCTAATTATAAAGTAAAAAGAGCTCATAATTATAAGTAACGCCTGTACAACCATGTTTTTTTATTGCTATTTTATAAATTTAAATTTTGACGGTTTTAAATGAGTATAACTTTCAACCTTGTGCAAGAATTTTGAGCATGACTCGTGGTCAAATAGACTTTAATATGATGAACTTGATGATAAACATTGTATTTAATGTTTGAATGCTTTTTTTCAGCTCTTTTTCAGAAGCGAAATTCGTGCAGCTACTATGATGTATATAAAATTACTATCCTTTTAATATTAATTATAATTGCTTGTGTAATTATGAATTAATTATGAATTAATATTAATTATGATTAAGCTTGACAAGAGCCTGAAATAATATCTATTATTATTGATTACGGCTTGCTTATGAATGAATAAATAAATAAATAAATAAATAAATAAATAAAGGTATAAAATATTAATAATATTATAAGTATATTAAGCCTTTTTTTGGTTTTTCAAAAAATTTACAGTGGTGTAACCCCTTAAGTGTGAATCGGCGTTTTAATTCACGCCTTTGAAATTTGTGCACATCTTTATTTACATATCAAAATATATTTGGTTAATATTTTGTTCTATAGTCAATTTCATTAGTGAAACTGCAAACTTAGAGACTGGTATTAGCGATTGTATCCCGTATCGCACTGATTCTAAAGCCGAGGTTTACCGCCGGTCGTCAGTTTGGCCGCGATTCAATCCGCGGTTTTGCAGACTCTACGTGTGGGTTGATCTAATGGGTTGATCGTGCACATCTATTTGTCATCATTCGGCTGGTTAGTTTGTCGGCAATGTCGCTCTGTGTTTATTAAATGAGTCTCATTTAGCATAATCTGTATAATGAGCAATTCTATCGATAACATAACTATATATCAACGTTAATTGGTAATACTACAGGCTTACGGTTAATGGAAATTGTTTTATGTACGCACGAGAGTCGAGCTTTAGCAGAATATATATAGTAATACAAAATATCGTCAGTAAAAATATTAAACATATATATATATATATATATATATATATATATATATATATATACAGTGTCCCAGACCTTGACGTCAAGCCGAAACAGGGATATTGTGGTTAATTTTTATTAAGTTTGTTTATTTAAAGTTTTAAATCGTAACCGTGAATAACATTTTTATTACCACAGTAAGAAAGTACAATTACTCCAAGTTTTCGAGAATTAAGACTGAGTTTAAATGTTTATATATATATATTTTTTTTTAATTTACAATTTTTAAAATCATGTAACTTTGAGAGGAAATAAAAACCTAAAAGTGCCATAATTTTTGCTACTACATTTCGCTTACATACGGCTCATAAGTATCAAATACAAAAAATATTCTAAGTAAAATTTACTAAACAAAGTGCCACCGTCTAACTCCAAAATACTTTTGTTTCATTTGAACATTTGTATGACAATTGTAATTTGTAAAGCAACGAATCGCTGCCGGTCGCTGGCTCTAAACTATTGATGTAAAGGCTTTCAGTAAAAAAAAAACCTGCAACATATCTAAGATTGTCGGAAGCTGGAAAATTCAGTTATCAATGACCAAACTAGTAATCTGACGCTTACATTGGAATGACATTAAGTTGTATAGATTGATAGATTGAAAGTAAATTAGAAATATGTGATATAAAATGTGGAAGTGTTGATATACATATTTCTTATTAATGTAAGTTTAATACATGAATATGGATATAAATAAGGACGCGTATACTAAATTACCTCTTTTCTAAAATTACACCTAAGTCTGTTTTTACACGGTCTTTTTGTACACGGTTTTGATATAACACGGTTTGAAAATTGAATATTTTTAATTTTTTTACACGAATTTATTCCATTTAGCACGATTTGAAATTTTATGTACCTAAATTTTTTTGTCAAATTAAATTTTTGCCAAGTATGTTCATATCACAAAAAAGTATTTATGAAAGAAAAAAGTCTGAAACCATCGATAGTATCGATAGTTTGCGAACACTAGCTTAAAGATTTAAGTGAATTCCCCTTTAGCGCGTACAAACAATTTTTACTGGTCAAAGCAAATGTGAATAGAACTAATTTAATTCTTGTTCTTAAAAATTGTTGTTTTTCACTAATTTTAATAGGTTTTAGAGATTAGGAACAAATCACCCATTTTTGTATAAGATCAATGTCTTTTTTTACACGTTTTTTTTTACACGGCTTCTTCTGGAACCAATCTCCGTGTAAAAACAGACTTAGGTGTATACATTTCTTATTGTTTTTATGTATTACTTTGTGTATTGTTTGAAATGTCAACAATAGGTAAAATTTAACTGAAAAGTTTTTCGTTTTTTTTTTATCCAGAATTTATTTAAAAACTTTAAACGCGTTTTTCTCGAAACACGATTTTTCAACGAGGCACGCAAAATAACTACAACAATTTGAATTTTTTATTCGATTTGTTTACATATATTTAAAATTACATATTTAAGTGTATCGTCAACTTTTGCAATGACATTATTACTTTTCCTTCCACCCGAAAAAAAACAGCAAATATATACGTTTTTTTCGGCTGCTACAGTGGTGAACTCCCATTAAAGAGCCGATTAGAATTTAGCTAAATCGTAGACGTTTTTTACTGAATTTCAATTTGGAATTTTTAAGTTAATGAAAAAGCTTAATTAAAGAAAAACATACTGTAGAGTTATAAAGTAAATATAAATATAAAATAGGGTATAAATATAGGGTAGAGCAGGACCTAAAGGTGCGCGGGTAAAAATGTCCACTTTAGGTATACTTAGATTCAACAGATTTTTTTATGTAAGCTCTATAAAAGCTTACATGGGTTTGTGGTAAAAAGTACCAACTAAAACCTTAGCACTGACAGAAGTGTAAAAAATAAGATAGTAGTAAATAAAAAAGTATAATGAATTAGAATTTTACAGGAATTAAATTGATAGTAATTCCAAATCTGCTGATGAATATTTAAAAATAAATTTTGTAAATATGTGCACATAAAATTTGTATTTAGCATTGATTAAATATTACTATTTTTATTTCAAAATGTCCCTTATAATTAAAATTGAGACAATGGATGTGTTTGCCCACTATAGATATGAGAAATTATATTTTTTAGAAAACAATAGCAAATAAAGATATTTCTATATTTAGACAATGACTGGGAACTTTTCTGAAGATATATATAGATGCTGAATGGAATATTTCTCTTGATGATGCATCTGATACAGCTTAACAATCAACCACAAAACATACGTCCGCTCTTTTCCATTTAAATAACTATATGTAAATAATTAAAGCTATATAATAACTTTGCAACCTAAATTATTGTAACTCCATTGAATACATTAAATTAATCAAATAATATATTTCAGTTGAACGTGGAAGCATAATAAGAGTAACTTTATATTTAGAAAAAAAGGACTATCTTAAAACTGAAGTTTTTTTTTAATTTATATATATATATATATATATATACATTATTTTCATATCTCAAGTTTAATATATAATTTTAATAACATGTTCTTCAATTATTATAGTACAAAAAATCTGCAAACGCATCCTTATCTTTAAAAAACTATTCACGCTACATGTAACAAAAAACTACTATATTATAAAATAACATAATGTAAGCACAAATAATAAAAATCATTTTCAGAAGGTCAAGCTTATAATTAACTCTGCAAAATCCTCTCGTCAGAAAATGCTCGTTTATATCGAAAAGTACTTAATGTATTGAATTGTTTAATTTAAATTACCGTGCTAGTGTATTTATTCTTATTAAGTGGTATCTTTAGAAGTGCACAATGTTGCAAATACTTAGTTAAATAATTTTAGTATTTTATTTTAGCTCACGTTCATTCCGTAATGCGATTTAAACAATTAAACGTAAGAAAGAACTACAAAATGCAGTTTTTATGATTCGTAAATCACGATATTTATTAAAATGCGCTTGCGAATCTTTATACTGCGAAATCCCTAACAACATTGTATTACGTGCGCAAGGATAAAGTTTTATGTGTCTACAAGAAATGTGCACTAGAAACATACAAACACATCTTATATGTATACCTATATACGATTGAATTAAGTTCTGAATTATCGAATTACATATAATTTTGTGTATTTGTTTAGTGATAATCGTAGTAAAGAAAATACGGACAAAATGGTATATACTGATAAAATGACACAGTGGCCTTATTTGGAAATTAGCTGGTTTAATTAATGTTTCCGCGACTGTATAGCACAAAGATAGCCATAATAACAATCCTGTCAGATGTTGAGCGTCATTGTCACAGCCTTGTCGCACTAATCTATCCAAGCGTGTTTCGTGAAAAATTTATTTTAAGAGTGTTTTTCTCGTGTTTTTTTGGAGACCAATTTATTGATATTTGTAATTATTTCTACTAAAAATAATTAACCTATATCAGAACTAGTGATTTTGATCAACTTTATTGCAATAATGAGGCTTTTGGTGGAATTTAAATGGAGTTTTACTAAAGTCTTGCAAATAAAACAAATTATTTTCAAACATATATTTTAAACAGATGTATTAGTATTAAATTATAATTGACAGTTTTATATATAATTCATATAGTATAATGATTTCAAATATATGTTAGATTTGGTCTTGATTTACATTCAAAAATAAGAATTTTTCTACTTTCGTGCTTTTCAGTCTCGATCTTCTGTCGTTTAATATTATCCTTGCCTTAAAGAACATTCGTTCACATGGAACCGAAGTGGCTACAATATTGCAGTATCTTTTAAATACCTTTGGTAAATTTGGATATGCATGCTTATGTTTGCTCCACCATTCCATTGGTCAGTTGAATATACCATCTGCTGATTTCATTGGTAGTACATTATCAGCAAAATACATGTCAATCTCTTTGATGGCTATACCCATAGGAGTCGATTGAAGTGATGACGTTCCTACCAAACTGCTTAGAATAAACCATGGGTTATACTCATCGGTGTACTCAATTGATGGTTCTGGTAAAACCTCATACTCAGCAATTATTGTTTTTTCGATGATATTTACCACAATTTGCTGTAGGTGTCCCTTAATAAAGTTTGCATTTTCTATATTAGAAAATCCCTGTAAATTAATTCTTGGATCCATTAATGTAAATATTCCAAATGTTTCACTCCTCTCAACATTTGAAAAGCTATCATTAATGCTTGATTTAAGTATTTCGGTTATTTTTCTAATAATAGACAGCAAGTCATTTCTAAGCAAGATTTTTGAGCAAGACTCATTCAAGCATCTTGTTAGAACGATCACTAAGCTTCCCGTTAAATAGTTCTCACCACTTGTAGAATTAGTTATATTTTAAAATGATTTCAATATTAAGCATAATTGTTCTAACATTTTCCACATTTCTGGTGTTACTGGTGCTGAGTTTGTTTCTAATATACTCATGGTCATTTTAATTGCATCTTCTAGTTCCACAAATCGTTGAGCCATATAAAAAGTTGAATTCCATCATGTATCAATGACTTGGAGTAATTTTTTGGTTTGTCCGTATATTTGTAGTTGATTCTTCTGAAGCTTTTCAGAAGCAGTAACACTTCTTCTAAAGTAACTTACTATTTTTTTTAACAACATCAATTTCACTTTTAATTAATTTTAGTCCATCGTTCACTATTAACTTTATTGTGTGTGCATAACACCCGTGATGCTTTATTTCCAAAATATTTTTAATTGCCTTTTTCATATTGTAAGAATTATCGCTTATGGCAAAATTAACTTTTTGTTGCAAATTCCACTCAGTGAGCAGTCTTTGTATCTCTTTTGCTATATTCTCAGACGTATGCGTCCCTTCAAATTGGCAGCATCCGAGAAGCATATTTTTTAATTTGTAGTCTTCTGTAATATAATGGCCTGTAACAGCCACATACGACTCTGTAGCCCTAAATTCTTAGAAGCCCCCGCTTCTAAAATTTTCTCTTTTACACCTTCAACTACATTATGATATTTTTCTTCCAGCATAGATCCTGAAACGGTTTTCCTTGATGGAGGAACATATCCTGGAATCCAGCGCAATAATTTTTTAAAATATCTTTCCTCAACTAGCGAAAATGAATAGAAACTGTCAATGAACATATCCATTAGATCATTATCAATCATTTTTTTCTGTTCGTTGCTTATCTTTTTGGTAATAAAAGTGTCTAAAAAATCCTTTGGTGCGCATTTGTATGTTGCTGTTGTCAACTACTGCAGCTCGGTACTGTTTCTTTGGTGCTTCTCACATAGGGTGAAAGGCGAGTCTGCTTCTGCTGAGGTGTTCCTAACTCAGATTCTTTAATGTAACATATGCAAAAATGTGTTTCTCTTTTATATGGCTTTTTAAATTGGCCGTGGTTGAATTGTAGTTGCTGTTTACACACATTGCACTGTGTTTTTGTAGTATCAATTTTTTCAAAATGATTCCACAAAACACTGGTGTTTCAACGAGATGCCATTTTTTTTTTAAATTTTATTTTCAATAGCAATCAGAATACATGACAATTCTATGAGCTATTTGGCTTATGTCATTCACTCGCACACATACACACACACTTTCAAACACACATATAAGTTTATCTGATAAATATTACATTCATATTTAGAGAATCACTTCAATAAGTGATTCTACTATTCTGTTTACATAAAGTTTAAATATTTCTAAGGGTCCTCTATATTATCTTTGAGCAGCTTCTTCTTCAGTCTTCTTGAAGTTGGTGTCTCAAGAAGCCATATAATTATTATTATATTATATTATTATTATATTTTTTATAAAATTATAAATTATACTATGCACAGTATGTATTTGTATTTTAGAACTTACTATATTCAAAATAAAAATATTATATAAAATTAATTATGGTTTAAAACTACTAAAGATACGTCTGAGATACAAACATTATTTACCTGTGAGCCAACTTGAAAATCTCTTAGCACTATTAACTTAGCACTCTCAGCAGAGTTACAAAAACCGCAAAAAATCGCAATATTTTTTTACATCATTCAATATCCTCAGGTCATTTTTGCATACCTTGTAAAAAATTGATTGGCTGTGTAGTATGTAAATATATTCGAATACAAAGTTTGTGCGAGTTTTCAAAAGAACAAATCAACCGATCTGAATTATTCGTAAAATCTATAAATCTAACTATGTAAAAAAGGGCATTAGCTATTAGAAAAGGTAGATCAAATATTATCATTTTTTGAATTAACATCGAAATGCCGGAATTTTGTATATGATAAAAAGAAATATTATTATTGTGTATAGTTTCATTCGAAAATTTCGTTTCCTTACAAATAAAGATGTTTCTTCATTATCTTTTTATTTTAAGCAAACATCAGCTTTTTAACAAAATTTGGTATTTGTGATGAGTCAAAATTTGGTATTTTGTATGAAAAATGCTAAGTGTTAACTAAATTTTAGTGCAAAACCACTAGGGTTTGTAGAAATTATCGGGTTCCGACGTATGAAGAAAATTAAAAAAAAAATTGAAATGATGAATTAGCCAGATAGATGAAAACTAAAACACTGTTGCAAATCGAGAGCTGTCTTTCGTTACACTATTATAAGAATATTTCGAATCTTGTATGTAAAAATAGAGCATAAACAACGAATAATTAATTGTTTCGGTAGTTATTCAATTCAGTCAAATATTATTTCTTGTTCTACTGGATTGCAAAAAAAAATTTTTCAACAAAATTGTATAGTAGATAATTTCAAGTAAAAACTGCTTTTAAGAACTCGTAACTTTCTGGCAAAATTTTATTTTGTAATTATTTGAGCAAATTGTTTTTTTAAATTAAACTCAAAACCGTTTACACCAATATTTCACAACAGATACTATTCGAAAATCGTTTTTCTAAAACAGATTGATTGAGGAATATCTTTATCTTTGTAACAAATTGTTTTTTAGACGACTCTTCTAAAAAAAATTTTTTTGATATTAATTTTTGTTAAAATTCACATAGAGACCAACGTTGTAATGCTAATTTAAGACCGATTAATATGGAATATTTTTTAATTGGTTTAAAAATAATTGATTATCATCTTCAAGCATTTTTATGCCCTTTTCTTCTAGTTCATATTATTATATTATGCTCGCAGTTCGCCGCCGCTGACAACACTCAAATTATAAATCGATAACGTGCGCACTCGTTTTGTTGCTGTTTTCCTTTTTAGTCGCTATATTTTTTTGCAGGTGAATATTTCATGACCGAGCATTTGTGATATCTGATTAGGCATTGTATTGTGTGCGCAGAGAGACCGAGCTGCGCGCTTTTCATACGACCAAACAACACATTGTTCTTCGAGAAACTTTGAATAGCATTTGCGATGGCTAGTTAATTAGAAAGAAATAATAGAGATGGCAATTTGTACACGATTTTATTTTGTTTCGGACTACACAATACCCAAGGCCCTGCATGAACTAATAGGGCGAAAACCATATGCAACCCAACTCCCACGCTGCTAGGACTATCGAGGAAGAGACCAAACTGTCCAATCGAAAATGAATTAAGTCGCATAATGTTAAAACGCCAACTTCCTACATATGTAATACTTATGAACAATTAATTAAACAAATGAAGCATAATTCACAATGCAAGGAATAAATATTTGTAAATTTCTTAAAGTTAACACACAGAACGCATATTGCAAGTACTGAAAATTGCGATATCCTCAAATTTTCTCCGATAATAATACTTGAATCATTTTTGAAATATCAATTAAAATTAATTTTGGTATCAAAATATCAATCCTCATTGATATATAGTACGGTTGATTCGTAGAATTAATAATAATGATCAACATAGAACATTTTGCAATAGAAAGCATGAACTTATAACAATACCTGTTTTAATAGTTATCTGTATCTTTTAATGATAATGTATAAATGAGTGATTACTTCAAGCCCTGACAAATAAAACTAAAAAATCATACTAAAACTTTAGGCTCAGCTAACTATTATTTTGAATTTCATCAATTTGAAAGTACACATAATCGATGATAAAGATGCGAACTTTTCATCGTGTAAGCTACTGCATAGTCAGCCGAAGCAATCTTTTGAATGAAAGTATTTTTTTATTACTAACCGGAAGAATTGTACTTTCAAGTAAAAAAAAGAAATTTGAAAAAATATTCAGTAGTTTTTCATAGCATTTTCTTGAACAAGTTTTTTGACAATATAATAAAAAGGGTTAAACCAGGTTAACGATGATGAGTTAGATAATTTAATGTCTTATTAAAATATTTTGTTTATTTAAAATGTATTTAATTTTAATTAAATAAAGGTTGAATTTGATATTTATAATCAATATCTATACATAAGTGTATTGAATCTTGCGATATCTTGCTAATTTGTTTCAGTGTTAATACTGATATTCGAATGTTATAAATTAGTAAATTTGAAAATTGAAAATGATTATTTTGAAATTGAAAATAAAGATACACCAGTGTTAGTATATCTTTGTTAATTGTCAGAATTTCTGAAGATTTATAATTATTATTCATAATCTAGTTTATATTATATACTTATTATATAGATAATTATTAGTTACAATATACTTATTTATAATCGCACTTATACGTATTTTTTTTAACCAATGATGGCTTCAAGGCTTTGGGATATAAGACAGAAGATTTGAACTATAAATTTAGACTCAAAAACTTTTTTTTTTCAAACATTCTCAAAAAAAAGGGTTTTGCAAAACTTTGCATATGGCATAAGATTCTTTCTGTTAAAATGGAAGTTCATAATCTGGACCATATATTTTGGAAGTGCCAAGTCAATAAAAATTGTTACTGCAGGAACTTTATAATTTTGGTATTATATTCTCAATCAATGGAACAATGGCTATGTTCACTAATGATAAAAAAAATTACAAAATATTAGTGAGTTTTTTTTACAAAGATATAATGTAAAGGTATAGACTAGTGAGAGATGTATTCACTGTTAAGTAGTTTTAAATAAGTACTTATACCTCATACATATTGAATAAATTTTATGAAATTTATTTCTGAAAAATGTAACCAGGGACTAAATGACCGACAGATCAAAAACCGTAAATAATAATAAAAAAAATGCTTATAAATACGTCTTTTAAAGGGCTTTTAGATGTTAAAGATACGTTATTTTTCAAATTAAGATAAATTGAGATCAGGTTAGGTGACGATAAGTTACATAATATATATTTACTGAAGTTAAAACTTCACTATTTAAGGAACTATATTATTTAAAAAATATGTTTTATTTGAATTATTAATTAAGGCACTTCTAGAGACTTATGTTTTGTCCTTGGGTGTTTTCAAAATTTTAATAATTCCTCAAAATGTTTTTCTTTTTTCTACTAAAGATTTTGTGTTACGGGTCTAATCCGTTCTAGAAACTCTATCGTTGCAATGAAAGTTTTCGAAACGCTGGAAATAGTATACCATTTCTTTAATACTAAAAATACACTATTGTTATATGTACATACTTCAGCTTTATGAATATTTTATGACAATTTTAAGGGGGTATTCTAGTGTAGAAATTCAAAAATATCGATTTTTTTTATTTCATATTTTCAAAGTTTAACTATCTAAAAATATGTGCACGAGAAGGTTTTTGAAAATTTGAATTATTAGAGATATAGGCATTTCACTAACTCGGTCTCTATACTGGTTTGGCTTCACGCAAAACTTTAAATGCGTTTTTCTCAGAACAGACTTTTTCAGTACTGTTGACACGATTTCTCGAGTTTTAATCGACCGATTCACTTGAAATGTTCAGAGAGTCTTGTTTATAGACCTATCTATAGCCCGAATTAGGATTATCCCCAAATTCCAATTTTTACTATGTTCAAACATTTCGAGAAACTCAAAAAAACAGTAAAAAAACACTTCTTTTCATACAGTCGCCAATTTGTAAAAAAAATTGTTTACTCATCGCTAGTTCGGGCAATTGCGACATCACTGTAGATTAATAATCTTTTTATTTTTTGCATTTCCGATGGCTAGGATAGCTGAAATCTTGTCAAGAGTGAGGTGCCAATTTTTTGAGAACACCCACTTCATCAACTGCCAGATTTTACAATTTTCAACTTTTTTATTTTTGTTTTGTATTTTAATAATATTAATAAACAAGTGGTAAAAAAATGGATAGTAAAAACATTCATTGCTTTCTTTTACGACACTTTAAAAATGACCTAAAATTCATCGCTCTACACTAGAATACCCCCTTAAAATTTCACTTAATAGATTTAACTATAATACACATGAATACACTGAATGAAGAAATTATAGCAAAATGTTTGACGTAGCAAACAAATGCACTCGATTTGAAATATATTAAAAATATCGTTTTGCGTAAAATTCCATATAACAAATATAACGCCAGTCATAAGTTTTCTACCACTGGCTTATGACGTACAGAAAAATGGAATTGCACAAAGAGGGTATAAATTTTCGCAACTACCGCCACCGCAACCGTCACCGCCCTCGGTACCTACCTCGCTCTCCTTCGGCGGGCGCTTCATTCGCTGAAAATGCATTTGAATTCTAAATGCGAAAAACGAAGTACCATATTTTTGAACGTGTCATGCAGCTAACTTCCGCATCTTATTTACTCCAATACGTACGAAGTAGCAAGGATAGCGACATCTGAAAAAAAATCGACATCAATATTTATTTACAATGTTTGTATTTAATGTTATGATTAATTATTATTATTTCATAGCCATATGCACACACATCCATAAAATATACATTGGTATACAATACACTTTTAGACGACCATGCAATTATTAAGTAAAATTTAGAGTTAGGTAATTTAAACAATTAATTAAACAAAAGTTTTATCTCAAGAATTCACGCATCTCCAATGCGATTTATGCAAGTTATTTAAATCCATAAACCCAAAAATAATTTCGTGAACCGTTCAGACATCATGTTCGGGCGTATTTTCGTTTTATTATGTTGGTCATGAAGGTGACAACCTTTAGGGCATTAAGCTTTACACGGAATGGTTGCTACCCCTGATAGAAGTGGTAGCGGAATGTTTTGATTGAACTAGTTGTCCACTTATAAAAGCCCGCGAAACAATATGTCTAATAAATAAAATAAAAATATATCTTCTTTCATTATAACTTAGTGACAAATAAGTGGTTGTAATTAGAACTGCAACAAATACATAATACACTAACAAATCAGTGTCTAATACAGTCCACAGCTACAAGGGAGAGTTTAATTCCATAACTACGTGAAAATACATCATTTAGTAGTATTTTGATTTTTTACTCATTTGTTTGTGAATTTTTCATAATTATGTATATTTATTTTATGTCTATTTTCTCTTAATTGTTTTAATGTTATTTTCTCTTAAATGTAAATGCTATTTTTTCTTTTTTGTTAACCAGTTTAACCCAACTAACTGCTGAAGTTTCAATTTAATTATACTTTTGAGTTTTTATTATTCTTTATTAATATTTTATTGAATTTGTAAACAAGTAGATTAGCAATTTGCATTTAATTATGTTTAAATCTAATCAATATTACTACAACTAAACATTTCTTACTGACTTCACAATATCTACACAGGCGATTAAACAATACTTATTTTATTTGTTTATTAGTATGGAGTTATTTCACTTGTAAATATATTTTGGAATATTAATCATTCTTTGTGTGTATGTCTAGTATGTAACGTATGTATGTACGTATATATATATATATATATATATATATATATATATATAAATGTATATAAATGGGTAGAACTGCCCTAGACGTTAGCTGAGTTAAACTCCAACTTATTCAGAAAAGAATAGTGTGAGATTTCCCATTGCTATTTCACAACACAGTACCAGAAATGTACTATTTTCAATTGAAAACAATTTTTGTCTGTATTTCCAAGTGAAAATTGGCATCGCTACTGCACGATGTCATATGGTCCAGAGCAAGATTCGAACACACGGCTCCGTCCTATACATGATATATAAACCTTAAAAACATTTCACTTGTATTGACGGAATAAAAAACCATCAATTTTTTTGGAAGGCAGATCTAGCGAGTTCGGAGTTTAAGAAAAAAAGTAAAAATAAATGCCATTTGGCAAATTTTAAATTTAAGATACTGGAAGTTTCAGCAATTTGCCTAAATACACGATACCATGCACCACTAGTTTGTTTTTTTCCTTTCGAAACATATTTAACGTTATTGACACACATGATTATGATATAGATATAAATCTAGATTTTTATTTCAATGAATCAAAGTGCCAAACTAAATTTTGTGATTATAATATTAAAATCTTCAATACAATAAACCAACTAAAAAAACAGTATCAATTTCCCATACTAATTCCAATATAGTCAAAAAATTCCAAAACTCATTATTTTCGAATTTGCATGTAAAATACTACAACAGCATAAAAATTCCATCGAACAAACTTCAAACGGCTTTATTAATGTCGTAATATTCTAAAGGTCGAAATGGAATTTGCCGCGAACGTTATCAAATTTGTTACCAAATGCGAATCAATCTCGCAAAAAATCGGTTATCGAAACTGAAGTAAAAATATGAATTATTTACTAAAGATTAAATTCGATAATGAATTACGGTACATACGCTTGCTTGTATAGAACACACATTATGCAACGTAGTTTCTGTTCTAATATATTACATTTAAAATACTAATAGTAATCATCATATTTTTTAATTGGATTCGCTAGAGCCATATGTTTTTTTTGACATTTTAATCGCCGTTAATTATTTACTAAAGATTAAATTCGATAATGAATTACGGTACATACGCTTGCTTGTATAGAACACACATTATGCAACGTAGTTTCTGTTCTAATATATTACATTTAAAATACTAATAATAATCATCATATTTTTTAATTGGATTCGCTAGAGCCATATGTTTTTTTGACATTTTAATCGCCGTTCTACATATTTATTGAATTTTATTAACTTCCCGTAAGGTCAGTTATAGTAATCGCAAAAAAATCAAATAAAAATAAAATGTTTATATATCTTTACGTTTCAGAAGTTCCTGAACATTTTGGCACACATAAAAAATGGATGTATGTGTGTATGTATATGTGTGTGTGCGGATTCAAATTTTTGTCGACGATTTCGGAAACACGGTTCAACCGATTTCAATTATTCAAAAAACATTCGATTCCTATTAATCAGGAGACGTGCTGATTATTTACGGGGCAAAAAGTGCCAATAACTCAGTTTTTAAGAGAACGAAGCGTCCGATTTTAATAATTCAAAAAACATTTTAATTGTATTGACAAGATGAAGAACTGATTAATTTTTTTTTGGGTAGGCAGGTCTAGCGGTTTCAGAAATCTAGTAAAAAAATGCCATTTTGAGGTCAAAAATGATCATTTATTTTATGGAGATGTTAATGTGTATCAATTTTGTTTACAATTGCGTCACGGCGCTTACGCGCTTCGATTTTGCGTCTCTATGCAGCTGAAGCAGTGCGATTGCTTTGAAAGAAAATTCAAAATTTCCAAAATATTTCAAAAGACAAAAACTTTTTTTTTCAAAGTTAAAAAAAAATAGTCCAGCAATTTGCCTTAAGGCACGATGCCATGCACCACTAGTTCGGCAAGTCTTTTCATGATTTTAGTGCAGTATCAAATAATGTAATTTATTAGAGCATTTATTTTCAAATTGCTTTTAGCAAGATACATACATGATTTGATATAGATTTTGAACAAATAATTAATGTGTTAACTATAACTATAAGTGTTAAAAAATCATAAATACTATAATGTTATTTTCAATTTTATTAACTTATCAATTTTATTGAAACGCATGGAAAACAATTGTTATATTAATTTAGTTAGAACTGGCATAAACACAATTTGCAGTTATAATTAATCTTGAAAATAACATTTGTAGAGATGAAACTTAAAAATTTAATTAGAGGAAAGAAATTAATAATGCCAAAGAAAATAATAATATTTGGTGCAAACACTATGTTGACTTTACAATTTACGTTAAAATAGTAATTATTTGAGTAATATCACTTTGAAACTGGCATAAGTGCTGCATTATGTTAAAGCGAACTTAGTAACTTGGCTCAGACAACGCACGCATGTACAAGGTCAAAAACTGAAACTATATATATATATATATATATATATATATATATATATATATATATATATATATATATATATATATATATATATATGTGCGTTTGTGTTTATGTGTGCATGTGTTAAATACACAGGTCAAAAATAAATATTGAGTTTAGAAAAACTAACCAACATTAATTTTGTTTGTGGCAATGTATTAAATGCAATTCAATAATGCAAATATACAGGCATTTATCAGATGAGAATATATTAGCAAGGTAGATTAAACCTTGTTAGCTTCCGCGATTACGCAAACGATATTCAGAATAGATATGTTAAAATTTCTGATTTCCTGTAAAATTCTACAGAAAAACTATTATATTGCGGAGGGCACGGTTGTAATGGCAGCATGATCAACTGACAAAAGTGATAGCAAGATCGTAATTCCTGTACATTGTTTAAAAAAAAAAACTAAGAATAATAGACAAAAGGGAATGGTTTTTGATTTTATAATGATATTTATTTATTTAATGATATATTCAGTCGCAATCGTTTTTGTTCATATTTGGACCATTGACTACAAGTAATATAATTGACTTCGACAAATATCTTTCAATAAAGTAAGAACTATAATAACTCATTTATTAATGAAAAATGGAACTAGCTACAAAAACCACTTTTTCCATATAGTACCGACAAATTGACAAAATCACTATTACTCGAATAAGTTCAGTGCTTTTAATATAGAGAATTGCAAATAACAATAAATAGGTCTCCAAAAAAACATAATGAAACTACCCTTAAAATAAACTTATGTAGGCGCGACACAATACTGTGTCAATGACGCTCAAGTTCAGACAAGATTGTGATTATGGCTTTCGTCATGTTATATAGTCGCAAAAACGTTAAGTTTTAACTAGACAATTGTTAAATAGGAACACTGTCATTTTGTCCATATTTCTCCTATATGACACAAAAAGTATATGTAAAACCCAATATAAGGTAGAATAAACAGTAGTAGAAAAATCTCAATAATGTAATATGGCACTATAAATGACCTACCAGTTAAATATCAAGATAAAGCAAAAGCGCTATATTTTTGTCGGCATCTCGAAAAAAGCGTTTTAGACACTGAATAATAAGGTGGTTTGGAAATATATATATATATATATATATATATATATATATATATAATGTGTAAGGTAGAGACATGGTAAAAATCATACAAATATAGTATTTTATTTTTGAAAAATGTATGAAAGTAAAAAATTAATTAGAATTTTTTCAAAATTGTGATATTGATCAATAATGTAAATAAATTCATAAGTAAAAAGTAAAATTTATCTGAAAAACTTTTAAATTCATAATTTGTTGGTATACTAAAATCACTGCAAAATAGTTAATTGTATCAAATTCGTTACACTGGTTCTGAACCTTTAGACTTCTATATCAACACGAAAGAAATTAATCGCATCAAAATATTTTAGCATTTATGAGTTTCCTTTTATTCATGTTTACCTAGTCTTCAGCAGTTTTAAATAAATTTTCAATTTATTATTTATCAAAATTGTAAAATAAAATCAATTAACTGCTAACAATTAACTGTTTTACACTTCAAAGGTTCTTTTATATTTTCCACTTGCACACGAAGAAATGTGTAATGTTCAGCAGTATTCCTTAATAAAAATATACATATATTTCAACAATTTTTATGAAAAATTTCGTCAAAAAATTATCCACCAGATCTCTTCCTACCATCTAGTAAACATGTCATTCGCGACCGCTGCGTTTGTGTGTGCAGGTATAATGGATATGCAAAATACTTGAAAACGGCTGAATATATTACTGCCGTCTGTGGGAAAATATTTGTAAATAGATCTGAAGCAATTTCCTGAAATTCGATTTATACGCTTAAATGGCCTCAAGATTTCCGCGTTCGATTCGCGCGATGCTCTCAATTGATTAATCCGTGCGTAGAGCATGCTTAACCGTATCTGAGATTACGGTTATTAATGTCAATTATGACAAAAATTAGAAGTTCAGATACAAAATCAAAACAAAAGCACATATAAATAAATTATGTTTTATATTGGAGTTCGAGTAGCATCACAAAAGATCATTACACACGATTTGTTTTACAATACTAATAAAAACTAAAATATGCAAAAAAGAATTTATAAAAATTTTCACAATCAGAAAATGTTTAATATTTAATTTATGTCGTCTCCCGTAAGGTAATCCTTTATAGAAATCACCTGTGGATTCTGATATGTTTTCGTACAAAATGTTGATATTCCACTTTTTAGATCAATTCAAATGGATAAGTTTAGTAATGATTTGGTATTATGCAAAGCAATAAGAAAATGGTTGTCAAATAATGTATCGATAATATTGAATTGCTTTAAGTAAAATATCGTTGTCTAAAGTAATTATAAAATGAATAAAATTTTATTCAAATAATCAACTTTTCATTTCAAATTAGATGCCTTCGTGTCAAACTTTATTATGTACGCCATCAGTATTATTTGTCTTTGATTAACAATAGTTTTTGTATGAGTTCGGACAATGGAGACTGTATTGTTTTCTTTTTTTTGGGTTTTGAATTATAATTTTATATAATTTAAAATCTTTTTGCCAGTGACTGGTTGAACCATCCAAACTGTGTTATTGTTATCCGATTGTGAGAGTATTCCTTACAGGTATCAATCAATTTAAAAAATATTTCCTATTTTTTGGTTAAAGTTTTCCAATTCAATTTTAATATCTTAATAAATTAATCTTTTTCAATAGCTTTCTTTCTCTTCCCAATTTATTCGATACAATTGGATCACGAATAGTTTATAAGCGTTGTGTATTTTTGGTATAGAGTTGAAATGTATTTTTAAAATGCCGTTAGAATTTTTCTATAATGAAGCAGAAATCAGAACATATCGATCTATGGTGAGCGATGTAATTCCTTAAATTTCTCTTGTTAGTTATCAGAAATCACCCTTAATGTGCAGAGGTTGACCGTTCTCTTTCTGGTGAAATTAGATTTTTTATAACATTTTATGATGCTAATATATTGCTGCAATGCCCCAAAATCAATATTTTTATTTATATACAGGCAATTCGGAGAGATTTTCATCTAGCAGTAGTTATATTAGTAGCTTTTTATCCAGCAGTAATTATATTCTACTTTAAATTATGGTGTAACTACTGCTAGATAAAAAGCTCTTCGAATTGGTTGTCAACCCTGGAACCAATGGTTCCAGGAAGACCGATCTCTTACCATGAAGCTCAAATTCTCATTACAATTAAATATCATCAATTTTGCTAAGTATTGTTCTTAACGGATTATCGTACTGTAATTTTTTGTAATATCAGTAACATTCGTAATGTTGTAAACAAATATTGGCGGTGGCCTTTGAACCGTAACCGTTTTGTGGCCTTGAACAACAGAATCAGTGTTGTGAACACACTAAACCGGTTAGAGGTTTGCATATTGTTTACATTTTCGGAGTGATTGTTTAATTATGGTCTTTTGCTTTTAGTTAGTTTGACTGTCATTACATACTGCTACATTGTTGATGGTATAATTTGTTCTGAAAAAATAACTTGAGATAATTCATAACTTAGGATTTTAGTTTTTTATATACGTTTTATCTATAATTATTGAAATGCATTTAAAAACAATTATTGTATATAAGCAAATTCACAGACTAAAAAGAATTATGATACGTTCTTTATATTCCGAAAAATTTGCTAATCAGTAATCAAACGAGCTACAATAGAACTTGCCGTGTTTTATATAATTGTTTTCATATATTGACAATGTATCAGCAATTTGGCGCAAAATTATATCTGTAATACAACTAAAGGCGGAATTATGGTAGATTTACGCTTAAATTATAATTAAAACAGTCTACAATAACAATATAACGGACAATAGAATTACTGTTTTAGGAATGTAATTAGTTTTGTTTTAATTGATACTGCACTATCAAAAGATAAATACTAATTACTAATTCTCAAAATGATAATTTAACTATGAATCATGTTCTGCGACTCAATTTATTTTTATAGAGCAAGATATTGTGCCAGGATAAAATTTTAATGGAACCATTGGATTGACATAAACTTTTAGAAAATCTAATGATAAATAAACAATGTTTTTTTAATATAGAAGATTATATACAATATTTTTATTATATATTGAAAAACATTGGAATAAATAACCATTTACAGAACAATTCAGAATGAGCTGAAACGACGAAAAGAAAACAAATCTTTTCATCAGGAGATTGATGAATACGTTCAATTTATTACTAAAAATTTATTACTTAAAATATTTATATCTACTATGAAAAATAAAACGTAAAATTTATTGTATAAATGCATAATTGATAGTAATTTTGTGTATTTGGAAATAACTGAGTTCGATATTTCGATAATAAATTAAAATTTTATGTACTGCAATTGCAACTCTCAAAGTTAAATTTAATTTAGAACTCAAACAAAAATTAGAAGAAAATTAAATGAAACCAAATATACATATTACAATAAATTATGCTACATAATTAGCACAGGGTGCTAAATGAGCTGTAAATAGAAGCTAATTGCAATATTGTGTTAAGATTTAAAAAAAATGCAAGCATTCATATAGGTATAATAAATATATTAGAAAAATACAGTGGGTTGATAGTATTTGTGGCAAAAGAACACTAATTATGTAATTATTAAATATTAAATATCAATTATGGAAGTACAATTTATTATTTTGGCTTTTTTTAAAAGAGGATTTGCATATTGTACAAACCAGTAGGCAAGCTCGATTACTATTTATTTTATTTATCATAATTTATTTAAGTCATCATTCTATGACTTGCAATATTGTTAGCAAAAAAATCTAGTAGGATAGCCATTATTCAATATTTAGAAAAAAGTATTTCTAACCAATGACATATTTACTTTTCTATAAGCATATTATTATGTTAATAATATTACACGCTCGTTTTTAGAAGTATTTTGATGACATCTGCTCGGCAAGTATGTTAGCAAAAATATGTTTGTTTGGCTTAATTGACATGAATGAGAAATGCAAGCAATAGCTGATTTCATGATTGAATTTACATACAAATATCTCAAGATTTAAGTAATATATATACGAACATATCGGAAACGCAATCGCAATATTCTATTAGTGACTATTACATAAATACTTCAGCAATATTTGCCGATGCAGATATTATCTTAATAGTTCCATGAATGATTGAAAAGTAGAAAAATCTTTTAATTCGATCAAATAAAGTTTAAAACTGATCGAAGTCATAAAAAGTAAGTGAAATAAATAAAAATACTTCCTGCAGAAATTAGTAAAATCTATAGAATATAAATAAAATACAAATATAACACAAAACTGATTGGGATTGCCGTTATTAATTCCTCTATGTTTAGTTTGAAATGTTTATAAAAGAATTGTCACGTTTTGCGGACAAAAATTAGATCTTTATTTTAAATATTTATTAATTCACTAGAGTGACCCTAACGAAGGGTTAATACATAAGAGTTCAATTTAAAATATCCTACAACGCCTTATGTTTTTTTTTGATGAGATTAATTGTACCGGATGATTTTGCATGATAATGCAAATAACAATTTGATTTAATAAATTCTTTCTGATTTGGATTAAACTCTGTGCAAAACGTAAGTAACATAATAATTTTTTCAATTTTCACCATGTTAGATAAATATCAAATTGCTCCCGTTTGACTAGTCTTTGAGATGATGAATTTTTTCAGCCCGTATCATGAAATATAATTGAGCAATGATTAAAACGAAATACTATTTTCAATTTAACTCCTAAATTTTTAAATGTGCAGTTACCCAAAAATTAATACGTACAATAAAATGAATAGCATAGAAATATCTGAGTTCATTTGACCGTATAAAATCATGAATCAAGATAAAATTATCTACAATTTGATTACGTACTTTAGAATACAAATATATAAAATTTATGCAGATTAATGAGTATTCATTCAGCGAAACATATTTATGCAAAGTTAACTAAAATTCAGTAACATTCATGTTGCACAATAAATAAGATATCATGAATTATATAGTAAAATGGTATAATTTGAATAATAATTGTTAACTTTAACTGAGCACCGTATTTTATTACTTAAGTGGTACCAGTAATTTGGTACTGGGGTTTTTGAAAAACTGGTTTATAATTCATTGTCTCTATATTATTATAAGTCTATACAGTGCGGTCGTATTACGACCATTCATTATTATACACAATATTTAAAATCAAAACTGACTTTGTTAACTTCCCGTATAGTATTTAACATACTGCATAAATTTACAACCTAATAATAATATTGACTATTGGCTTGGGTCAACAAAATAAGAAAAAAAATAAGCCAGAATAATTTTTAGTCTTGCAATTAACCATCCAAAACTGATCAAGATACGTATAATTTATTTCATTACTTCTAAAAATATAAGAAATCTAAATATAATGTTCAATCACGTTCAGCTCAGAATTCAACTTGTTTTTTTTTTCAAAATAATTGTCAATAAACTTATTTAATATAAATGTAGTGAATTTGAAACTGTAAATTTAATATAAATATGACAATTGTAAGATTAAAATTGGTTTGTTGATAGACATGTTATACTTTAAGGTGGTTGGTGGTAAAAGGTGGTGTTTAAATCCAGAGGTATAAATTTTACTTGAGCTTGGAAAGGCCGTATAAAGGTTTTTTACTATTCATTTTTATATAAATTATTAATTAATGTTTTAAGAAAAAAATATAACGGGCAAAAAGCTTTAATACTAGCAAGTGATAAAGTGGGGTGCTCAAAAAAATAGTGCGTGCCCATACCCTGAAATATTAGCCCTCCAAATAATCTAAAGATAAAAAGATTATTAATTTAGAATAATGTCGTATTCGTATAAACAAGTTACAAAAAAAAAAAATAGCGACTATCCTCGAATAGATGAACGTAGTTTACACTGATAAGAATTCTATAAAGAAGACTCTATTAATATTTTTAATAAATTGGTCTAGTAGAAGTTTAGAAGTTTGAAAATCGTGGGTATCGTATCGATAGAAAGTTTGTTTTTTTTAGAAAAAAAAATGTTTAAAATTTTCCGAAAATCCGAATCAATGTATGAACATCTCCAAAATAATTCGATTTCTGAAAAATCACCTTGTACACATATTTTTGAATAGATGAGCTTTAAATATCAGAAAAGTATAGTTCTTACAACATCTAGACTAAAAATGTATTTTGATCAAAATCTAAAGATTACTATTTATTTTAGTTGAATCATAAATTGAAAATAACACGAATTTTGAACTATTCAATTAATTTAAATAATATTTAATGTATAAAATATTATCAAGATTAAGCATTTTACAACCACCAGAAGCTCTAATTAATTGAAAATATCTTATAGTGTGTATGTATGTAGTATGAATATATATATATATATATATATATATATATATATATACTCGGTGTGTTTATGGCAAATAGGCTGAGAATTAGTTTGTGATATACTACATTACTACTACATTATTACAAGCATCAAACTTAACTTATAAACTCGTATGAAAATATAAAGTATGATCTCAGAAATTGGTAAAATATATTATTAAATGCATATTTTTTAAACTGTCAGTCTTTTGATAAAATCGCACGAATTAACATAGTTATGACTGGTGAAGTTGAATTTTATACGAGATTAGAATTAAGTAATATGTAGATAAAGACAGTACTAATCATATGCATGCACCGTTGTCTTTCTAAAACCAAAAACAATGCAGAAGCTATAAAGTCGACAGATAATATAAAATAATATAAAGTGCGCAACAGTGTCCTCTAGCCAAAATATTTGTGTTCCTCATTCACTTAAATATCTCTGAATCGCACATAAATATCGATTTATCTTGAGTAGGTCATGACATTGCGAAGCGTATGGGGTCAAGTGAAGCGATTTTGGCATGACTTCAATTTTTTTTGATCAGAGTTTCATGTTTGTCATTTCCTGAACGAGATCAAAAATGACGCAATTTCTTAATACAAATGCAGAGCGTACAATGTTTATAATATTTGACGAACAAGGGGGCGCCAAATAACAAAATATTAAGTAAAATAAAATTGAATAGCACCGAAAATTAAGATATTTAAAAAAAATTAAACAATTTTTCTTAAACTTCGAAATTTTTTTTTCTGAAATGAATATAATTTTTAGAAAAATTTGATTTTTCTTATATTTTGGAAATTTTGAACTTTTTTTTCAAAGCAATCGCGCTACGTTAGCTGCGTAGAGACAAACTAATAAAGCGCGTAAGCGCCTTGTCGTAGTCTAAAGGATAAACATTGGTACAGAACCCATAGAAATGTAAACAAATATTTATAATTATCATCAAAAATTCTAAAGTATCTAATAATTGTATGTGCACAGGTCTAATGTTCATTTATGACTGCCAAATGGCATTTTTTACTTTTAATCATTGCATGCCTCCTAAATAATTCACCAGTTCTTCATTTCGTCAATACAAATAAAATATTTTTTGAATCATTCAAATTCGACACTGTGTCATCTCAAAAACTGACTTTTTGGAGGAAAAAACTAATCAGCACTTTTCCCGGTCAATATCATTCGAATGTTCTTTTGAATTATTCAAATCGGTCGATCCGTGTTCACGAAATAGCCGACAAAAATTTGTATCCGAACACGCACACACACATAGATCTTTTTTTAGGTATGCCAAAATGTTCAATCAAAACGAGTAATTCTCGATATGTGTCACCATTCAAAGACTGAATTACAATTAAAAAATTTAGAGTGATTTTTGTTTAAATTTCATATGTTATTTGTCAAACAACATGATATATACAGGATATATGAGATTATACATTTAGTATTGGCATATCTTTTTTCTAGGATAATTGATACTAGCTGAACTTCAAGTAAACTAAAGTAAAAGTAAAGCTAAATTAATAAAAAATTGCAAGCCTGTTATATCCATACGTTTGGGTGGAAACCTTTGTTGAAAATACACTAGTGTTATAGTTAACATTACATTATTTTACAATGGTTTAAACAATGCAATTATTAATTGAATTATTAAATTTTGCGAAATATTGTTTTGAAACTTAAAACCCCAATGTAGGCAGATTTTCAAGCCACAAAAACTAAACTATATAGGATAAAGTCACTCATTTTATTTATTCTTACATCAGAATTAAGAAGACTTAAAAAAAAAATTATGGCCTATGAACTTTATCCTGTGAATTGTATTCAATAGTAATCACCCATCAACTTCTATCTGTGATTACACTTAATTAATATAAACAAAAATAACCCATACAAAGTAATGTTCTGATTGTTATTAAAAAAATCCAATTTAGCATAATATAGTTCGCATGTTTGCATGTAGTATAATATAGTTTTAGCAAGAAAGTAAGTTGTAATAAGTAATTATTGATTATAGTTTCTTTTTTTTAGAGTACACAGACTATTACGCTAATTTTATGCTCGTTCTCCAGATCTTTCTATCTTTACTATCGATATAAAATTATAATTTAAATTCAATTTGTATTGAAAGAAGTGCGTAACTTTAAGAATAGACACAAAAACTTCTTACAATTTTTAGAAATATCTTACATTTTTTTGGTTTCAAGTGTAAGAAGTGGGCTCACTCGTGGGTATGTGGCTAGAGCGACTGGACCTAAAATGTGGGCCAAATAGAGCTTTTTTATAGTGATTTTGATTCATCACGTTTTTTCACATAACAGTTTGTTTTTTACTTGCACGATTTTTTATGGAACTTGTCTTCCGTGTAAAACGGGGGGTAGGTTTATTTAAAAAAATAAATTGTATCATCTAAAATGATATGTTTATAAAACTGAAACGTTCCTTGAAAGTTTTGGCAATATTTTACGATGCGCATGCATTTCTGAGAATGCGTAAGAAGTCGATCTTCGACAATTTTATTTATCAAATCACAAGGTCACGAACCATTGGATGCATTTATTAAACTCATTTCACGGGTTTTATCTTGTTTGTACGATGCTTAATTAGGCACTGACACGAGACGAATATTTTATGTATCAAACAAACAAATAATATTTTGTACTCGTTATCTCAAATTTTGCACGTTTATAAATATACTTATAAAATGAACACAGCGAATCGAGTGTCGTTGTACTCTTGATCGAATGGAATTATTTCATGTAGTACGTTTAAATATTATAGAATAACTATTATATTATAAACGCATAATTAATAATTATGGGGAACGTCAAATAAAAGATAACATTTACTGTAATGTCCCAAGATGAAATAAATCCTCTCAATCTGTATTTAAGTATCATATTATGAGGTATTTAAATGTAATTTAGTAATCATATTGTGTGGCATTTAAATGTAAATAGAACGTTTTTTTTTTAACTTTCCGCAGGGTAAGTTATTGTAATCGTCCAAAAATCGAAATTGAAAATTTTTGCATTTTTTCACGTTTTGAAGATTTTTGAACATTTTGGCATACCTTAGAAAAAATAGATATTTGTGTATGTGTATGTGTGTGAGTGTGTATGTATGTATGGATACAATTTTTCATTCACGTTTTTGGAAGCACGGATTAACCGATTTGAATCGATTCTAAGAACATTCGATTTCTAGTGATAGGGAGTCGAACTGATTAGTTTTTGGCAAAGGTAGGTCCAGAAGTTTCGGAGATACCGAGCTAAATGTCCAAAAATTAACTTTTTGAGTGAACTAAGTATCCGATTTCAATGATTCAAAAAACTTTTTTGAATAGCGAAAATGATTCGAATTTTATTTTAATTCTAGCTAAAGTTCTAAAGCCCACTGAGAGACTTCAAATAAATAATTTTAACTTTTAACTAGAGGATCTTAGGATAGAATAATTTTGAAAACAAACTATCACAACCAGCTACCTTATATTCATATATAAGGTTTGCTTTCATAATAAAATCAGTTTTGCACACATCCCTAGTAAAATTTTCTAAATTATGTCTAATTTATAAAATTGTATTACAAGAATTGCATAATAAATGTATATATTTTTTATATTGTGAATACATTTAAATTTATTCATCATATAATTCCTGACTGTATGCTTATGAACGAAGGTCAATTAAATAAAAAGATCAATTGGTCTTTAACATTAATTTTAAAAGATTTTAAAATCAAAGCAATAATTATCTGCATGAAATCAGGGAACTAAGATTTCAAAATAAAAAAAGATCGATAAATAAAGTGATTAGTAAAGATACTACTCGTATTTAAAACTCTTAATATACACGTTTTTGTGTGAAGATATGCATAAAACTATATACAATTTTTTTTTAAACTAGTAAAATTTGCACGCAATGTCAGTATTTTAATATTCTACACTTTAACTGATCAAACAAAAAATGAACTAAATTATTATTATTTGACTAATAGAATTTGCAAGTTATGAAACATTGTCAAGTCTTTTCTTTAAATAAATAGTTTTGCAGTATTCATAATTAAATATTAAAGTCGTGATTATATATTGGTATTATAATCTATATAATAATTTAAAAAAGGCATTTTAAATATAAAACTAATTCGAAGACATGCAAATTTATAAATGATGATTGAATGATTTAAAAATTTATTGCATTTACATTACAAATTCATAATTTGTCAATGTTATGGGTTTAATCACATATAGATTATATTTTCACTTAAAAATAATATATATACCAAAAGTATCATTCTGATTTGCACATAGAAAAAAATTAAAAATTTCAACGATTTCATCTCAAAAGTGCATTTGAGATGTACTTTGAATAAATAGTGAAAAAAAATTAATATTCACCTGAATCTCGTTGCAAATCCGTAACTATTATTTCCTAATTGAATTAATATTCACTTGCGCCAGATGCACAATTAATAATTTATAATTGCTTCTGATGTTAATTCATTAATTAGTACTCCTAATAATAATTATGCCCGTATAATTAACATCTATTTTATATCTATAATTAAATCTTGTTTATTAAACATGAAAAGAAGATAAGCATTGTCTTCGTTGATATTCGATGCAAAGTCTAGCATGTACTTTTATTGCTCAGCAATAGTCGCTCAAGGTTGAAAAATGTGTTGGAAATATATAAAACATGAAATAATTTCATAATTTTGAATGAAATGGTTATATATCAAACATAATATATCACACCCCTATGCGATTCCATTATGAATGATATTTAGTTCCAAAAATTTTATAAATAAAATCAATTTTAATTGAATTGGATGAATTTATCTGTAGTAAGCGATGTCAATGATAAAATTACTTGTGTATGATCTATTCTAGTAATTCATGTGATTGACAATGAAAATTTTCCGCATTTGTTATGGAATCATCTGGACTTTATATATCTATTATTCCAATAAAAATAGTAATCAAGATGCAATAAAATCTTAAAAGCTATTGTTACATAAAAAAAACACAGAAAAAACAGAAAAATAATATGAAATTTAGAGTTCACTCCATGGAATCAAGTCTAGTGTTTCGTTATCCGGAATAATAGAAGTTTGATCAATTCAATCATTTCAATACAAATAAGTTTCATTTTTATTATATATAAGTAATGATATATCGGTTTTCACTTGAAAATATAGATGGATAATTGTTTCCGAGAGAAAATAACCCTTCCCCGAGATTGCCGCATCAATATAAAAATTGTTAGATTTAGAGAAAAGCTAACAATAAAATTTGTTTCAAAAGAAGTGTATATATTTTATAATTTGAATTTAATAATTTGAAAGTTTTGTTTAATGTTATGTATATTTATAAAAGTATACTAATTACTTGAAGAAAGATTAAATACACTTATTCAAAATTTCTAAGCAAACACAGAATAAAATTACCGATATAGAGCCTTAATTTTAAATTTACTTATTTAAAATTTTTGCGGGAACAGTTACATCCTATCATGGATGCTTTTTTCTTAAAATAATCGAAATAGTGCATGAAGTTGTAGAGTATAAAACATGAGTAGTCAAATTACTTTCCAAAAAACTGAAAAAAAGGTAAATCTTCTATAAAATTCGGACAAGGAAAAGAACACTTCTCGCATTCCAATCTCACAAGATGACTACGGCAGTAAATTATAAAATAAAGTGTATTAACATGATAGGACATTTTCTAAAATTATGATTCTTCTTCATTTGTATTTTATATTTATTTATGTTTATTGTTCATTAATAATTGCTCTCAAATTGCATAGCTCTTTGGAAATATGAATAAAACAGCTTCAAACTCAGATACAGGGCATAAATTCTACATATTGGTTTACCAGATTAGTCTAATCATATTATACTTTAAAAAGCAACCATTTAAAATTCTGAAAGAAATGAAGTATATGCTTCTACAAGAAAGACAAAATATTTAGAGATCTTCCAGCTGTTCAAAAATCGATTACCACTTTATACGGTTCTGAATATATTCGGAAGAAAAATTACTTGTGAATGTCGAATTTTGCATAATATGATTATTGGTTAATAAGAGTTAAGTATGACATCAGACAATATAATAAACACTATAATATAATGTATTATTCACTAAATTTTACTGAGCATTTGTAGCAATAAGTTAATAAAAAATATTCCAGTAGATTATGCATTATGTATTTATAACACGGCAGTGATTTTGATGATTTATATTTCGATGTGATTGTATATTTATTATAATATATTATTATCTAGTATATTGTTGTTATTATTGTATTATTACAAAACATAATACGATTTTAATGCAAAATTTAGATTCAAATACACGATTATTAAAATTCATTAATTTTTATTTCAAATTTTGCGCCATTAATTTGAATGCCGATAACAGCGCCGATGCGTCTGAGCGTAAGACCCCTTCACTACTTTTCGGAACGAAAACATCGGGAGAAAAAAACGTTTATATAATTATATCATATTCTAATATTGTCTAGATGAGATGCCAAAATAAAAATGTGCATGATTACTTTGCATAATCTGTTCTCACCCTTCAAGATTTCAAATGTGGCAACACAAGTTGGATATAGGTGCGAAGTTGTTATGGCAGTAGAAAAACAAAAGAAACGTGTAAATAAGATACATTTTCCAATTTAGTGAAAATATCAGAGATTAAGTAGTGAAGTAAGAAAGTAAGTTTATTTTTTGTAATTACAATTTATCAAATACTGAAATTACGTTACAATTATTAGAAGTATATTTGTGTCTGATTGCAATTGAATTTCCAGTAGGATAAGTTATAGTAATAGCAAAAAAATCGAAAATAAATTTTTGTTTTTCTTTATGTTTGAAAGGTTTTTGAACATTTTAGCATACCTTGGAAAAAATGGTTGTGTGCATGTGTGTGTGTGCATGTGGACGGATACAAATTTGCATTGACGATTTCAAAATAAAAATGTACATGATCACTTTGCATAGTCTGTCCCTCCATCTTCAAGATTTCAAATGTGGCAATACAAGTTAGATAGGTGCGAAGTTGGTATGGCAGTAGAAAAACAAAACGTGTAAAAAAAAATACATTTTCTAATTTCGTGAAAATATCAGAGATTTAGAAGTGAATTAAGAAAGTAAGTTTATTTTTTGTAATTACATTTAATCAAATACTCAAATTACGTTACAATTATTAAAAGTATATTTGTGTCTGATTGCAATTGGATTTTCCGTAGGGTAAGTTATAGTTATCGCAAAAAACCAAAAAGGAATTTTTATTTTCCTTTACGTTTCAAAGGTTTTCGAACATTTTAGCATACCTTAGAAAAAAAGGGTTGTGTGTAGGTGTGTATGTGTGCATGTGTGCTGGATACAAATTTGCGTTGACGATTTCAAAACAAAAATCGTACATGATCACTTTGCATAGTCTGTCTTCCACCTTCAAGATTTCAAATGTGGCAACACAAGTTAGATATAGGTGCGAAGTTGGTATGGCAGTAGAAAAACAAAAGAAACGTGTAAATAAAAAATACATTTTCCAACTTAGTGAAAATATCAGAGATTAAGAAGTGAAGTAAGAAAGTAAGTTTATTTTTGTAATTACATTTAATCAAATACTCAAATTACACTACAATTATTAAAAGTATATTTGTGTCTGATTGCAATTGGATTTCCCGTAGGGTAAGTTATAGTTATCGCAAAAACATTGAAAATGAATTTTTGTTTTTTTTACGTTTGAAAGGTTCCTGAACATTTTAGCATACCTTATTATTAGAAAAAAATGGATGTGTGTGTATGTGTATGTATGTGTTTGTGTATGTGTGAGTGGATACAAATTTTCGTCGGCGATTTCGGGAATACGAATAATATAAAAAACATTCGATTCCTATTAACAAAGATACGTGATGATTAGTTTTTGGACCAGGCAGGTCATGCCGTTTTAAAGATACTGGGCAAAAAGTGCCAAATATGGTTTATCAGTTTTTGGGAGAACGGATCGTACGATTTCAATAAGTAAAAGAACATTTCACTTGTATTGTCAAAATAAAGAGAATATTACATTTTTGGAAAAAAATGTTATTTGGAAGTCAAACATGATCATTAGATTATATAGAGATTTTATTTTAAGGCATAAATTTTGTTTACATGTCAATGGGTTTCGTACCAATATTTATCCGTTAGACTGCGACGCGGCGCTTACGCGCTTTGATATTTCGACTATAAATCAGTTATGCAGCGCGATTGCTTAAAAAATGTTTTGTTAAAAATTTTTTTTAAAAAAATGTTGCAATTTTTTTTTATTAAAGTTTGTTTTAATGATTTAGTTTTCGGTACGGGAAGTTCGAGCAATTTGCATTAAACCACGATGTCATGCACCCTAGTTTAAAATATATTTGCTTTTTAATAGAAATTCGTTAAATTTAATCTGTTTTTAGTTAAAACGTTTTTCCAAAAATAATTTAAATGACCGTATCGGCCAATTATTTTCTATCAATAAGAAGGATTGTACATTCGAATAAAAAATATTCAGTTGTTTATTTTTTTTATTTTTTTATACAATGAAGTATAATGCATTAGTAAATTGGAGATGTGCCGATCTGGCAATAATATCATTAGTAAAGATATATTTTTGATAAATTCAACCAATTTTTTCTAACGATATCATCTCTACCTGGAGATAAGTTTCTTTATGATGATCAAAATAAATTCCTAACTTTTTAATACTATAGCTTTATAGATGGCGACCCAAAGGTTGTCCTATTTGAGTGATGAACTTTATTATTGCAATTTCTGTAACACTGATGAATTTTGTATTAATGCAACAACACCGGGTGAGGGCTATTTGCACTTTGAAAAAACATATTTCTATCTATAATTCCTAGTAAAAATGAATGTTACTACTGCTTGATATCAAGCTTTCCGGGGTTATCGTTTTCGGGGTTATTACTCCTGCTTGAAATTCCATAGCTTTAACCACTAATCCACAGGGAAGCCACAACATGATTGAAAATGAATAATTGCCTAACACAAACATACGCACCTACGCAGCACGATTGTGCTTTGAAAAAAGTTCAAAATTTTCAAAAAAAAATAAAAAAAATTTAAAACAAAAAAAAATGTTTCAAAAACAACTCATTTTCTTCAAAAATTTCAACATTTTCTAGAATATCATTCTTTCGAAGTTTTCAGAAAATTTAATAGCTTTTTTGAAAATTTTAATTTTCGGTACAAGAGGTTCTAGCAATTTGCCTTAAGGCACGATGCCATGCACCACTAGTTTTATGAAAAGATGGATGGAAAAGTATGTGTTTGTAATTTTTCCGTGGTTGTGCACATGCTCTGTCAGCAACTTGTAAGTCAAACCATGCATGGAATTATTATTTTATCTATCGCAATCCCTAATTGCATTGCAATGGCAGCTGCTGCCCATCCCGTTAACGTAACTGACATTGTTTGATCACTCTCCAATTTATATTCGCGTCAATTTGCATATTATTTTATGTACTTCGTTTATCGCAAGGCAAACTAAATAAAGACTCACACATCATCGATCCATTTCGCATTTTTCATTATATAATTCCACATCAATGTATAATTTCGCTTAGATTGATTGATTAAATATCACGAAAAACGTTTAAAACGGTGCATTAACTAATGAAACATTTGGACATTGGCATTCTTACGTGCAACGGTACTTTATACAAGAGCAGATAGAAGAAATTGTTTACCATGTTTTGAAATTATGCACAGACGGCCATTTCAATTATATAGGAGGTTAAAATCTAGGAAAATGAAATAATAAATTTATATCTCATTCCACAATTAAATCATAAAGATAAATCAAATAATTTATGCAATACAATATCAAGCTTTTTAGAAAATCTTTAGGCTATGGAAAACCTTTCCAAAATGTGGAAATAATCAGTAAGAATTAAGATTTAGCTACTTAAATAGCATTTTCTACTTTTTATTAACGGATCAGTTATAGTAATCGCAAAAATCGAAAATATTTTTTTTTATATATCTTTACTGAACATTTTGGCATACCTTAGAATAACTCAAAAACATTCGATTCCTACTACTGATAAGGAAACGTGCTAATTAGTTTTTGGCAAAGGCAGATCTAGCCGTTTCGGAGATACGGGGCAAAAAGTGCCAAAAACAGCATTTCAATTATAACGTGTATAAATAACGGAGCGTCCGATTTAAATAATTCAAAAAACATTTTACTTGTATTAATTGATGAAATGAACAATTAATGAAATTTTCTCCGGAGATCCAATAAAAATAGTAAAAAATAATGCCATTTGGCGGTCAAAAGTGAACATTAGACATATATACATCGTATTTATATCAGATATTTTAAGAAGATTTCAATAATAAGTACTAATTTCTTTTACATTTATATGGGTTTCGTACCAATGTTTACATGGTACACGACTACGCGGCGATTACGCGCTTTTATATTTCGACTATAAATTAGCTTTGCAGCGCGATTGCGTAAAAAGATGTTAAAAATTTTCTTTTTTTAATAAAATTCTAGCAATTTGCCTTAAGGTACGATGCCATGCACCACTAGTTTAAAATATATTTGCTTTTTGATAGAAATAATTCGTACTTTCTTACATTTACATGTAAAATAATACATTAAATATAGTCTGTTTTTAATTAAAATGTTTTTCTAAAATTAATTTAAATGATTGTCTCGGCCAATTACTTTCCATCATTAACCAGAAGGATTGTACTTTCTTCAGTAGTTTTTATTTTTTTAATTTTTTATACAATAAAGTATAACGTAATAGTAAATTAGAGATGTGGCAATAATATCATTAGGAAAGATCTAGTTTTGATAAATTTAACCAATTTTTTCTAACTACATACATCATCTCTTACTAGAGCTGAAAAATATTTTTCTGTGATAGTCCAAAATAATTCCTAACTTCTTATTACCGTGGCTTGTTATATGGCGACCTAAAGGTTGTCCTATTTATGTGATGAACTTTATTATTACAATTTCTATAAAACTGATTAATCTTGTATCGGTGCAACAATTCCGGGTAAGGGCTATTTGCACTTGAAAACTTTTCTATCTATAATTTCCAGAAAAATGAATGTCATCACTGCTCGATATCAAGCTTTTCAGGGTTATAGTTTCTGCAACTTCTGCTTGAAGTTTTATAGCTCTAACCACTAACCCACGGGAGAGCTTCAACATGATTGAAAATGAATAATTGTTTCAAATGAAAGTTTCAAGTAAAAATGAATGTCACTACTGCTTGTCATCAAACTTTTTATGGTTATCGTTTCTGCAACATCTGCTTGAAGTTCCACAGCTCTAACCACTAATCCATGGGCGAACTTTAACATGATTGAAAATGAATAATTGCCGCTGCAAACATTAATCCTTTCTAGCCAATCGGAAATCATATTAAGACTTTCATTAGGATAAATAGCGATCCAATAACAGCCAATTGCCATTGATCTAAACTCCTTTTACATAGCAATAGATTTATTTTATTTCTATTATATATGTGACAAGAGAGATATATATGAACTTATTGAAGTCTCTGTCTGGAACCAAGTACGCTAGATACTTTTTAAACTAACATAACAAGCACAAACGATATCCGTATTGACTTTGAAGAACAAAATGATTTTCCACACGGTACCAAGTCATAAAATACATTAAACGGAAAATAGCGACTGAGGTAAAAGTAGTATATCTTGATAGCCATACATTGAATTATTTTTTTTTATTGAATAATGGTTCTTACAACTGTCCCCGAAACGCAGGTCAAACGTTCTTTCTACTAAATTTGACTATTAATGCAGAAGAAACAAATCAAATATTGGCAAGTGAAAAATAGAATTAAATCCTTATAGTAGCTCATATAGTGCAGTAAACGGAGAGGAAAAAAGGGTATGACCTCTGAATTTTTTTCACTGTGCTCCGATTTGCATGAAATTTTGGAATTGGGTTCATCTTACCCACATATTTGGGCTCCGCCACCACCCTCCGGAGAGGTTGCGACGTGATTAATATTAAAGGGTATAATTTAAAAGTAATAGGTCACAATTCAAGATTGTTGCTAGAAAACAAGGTTCATATTTACAAACGATCACTAAAGCTATTTGCACGTATAAAGTGAAGCAAAGAGGCTTTACCAATAAAACATGAATTTTCACCATCTAGAAGAAACAGTCTGAAGCATTAAGAATGCTGGTAATTCCTACAGATTCACAAGAACCCATCCGTTTCTGCACTCTTAGCAAGGCTTGATATAAGAAGGCTCAAGAAAAAAACAACAGATCACATAAAAAGAAGTTAAAGTATTTCACTGGAGATCTGTAACTTAATGATTTTTATATAGTTATTTTTCAACATTTTACTCTAACTCTTGAAATTCGAGCAATATGTCTGTCACCGTTAACAGTCGTGAGTATATTTTCAACGACACGAAAAATAATAGTTAAAATAGCATATGGGTTATAAATTTCAGATAAACTTTTAAATTCCATCACATGACATGATGGAACACATAATATCGCATGTTTGGATTAGATTCATTATTTTGGTAACACAAAATCAACCAATAATTGATTATGCAACAGAACTCGTAAAAAATCATGAAAATAATGCAAAGATTTTGAACTTCAGAAAAAATGAAAGTGTTTCCAGGCGCACGGACTAACCGATTTGAATAATTCGAATAGCATTCGATTTTTAATGATAAGGAAAAGTGCTGATTAGTTTTTGGTAAAAACAGGTCCAGCTGTTTTGAAGATACGGATGTAAATGTGAAAAAAATGGCAATTTTTGAAAGGACGAAGCATTCGATTTCAGTAATTCCAAAAAAATTTTGCTTGTATTGACGGTGTGATTGTTTTTTGGGGAAAGCATAAAAATGCTTTTTTTAATTTCAAAAGATAATGGTTTTTGTTTTCATAATAATACATTTGGAAATACTTAATATTCTTCAAATATTTTATTGCGGAATGGGAAGTTACAGCAATTTGCCTCAAGGCACAATGCCATACACCACTAGTAGTTTCTCATTATCAAATAGAAATTTATGGAAACGTATAGGGTAGAGTGGGACTAGTTGAGCATAGGAGTAAGTTGTTTGTTTATTTCGAGACCAAAAAGTAAGAAAGTCAATCTTCACGAAATTTCGTCTGGTTTAGTCAAATGTTATTTTTTTAATCAGGTAAATGTTAATCTTCCATATAATTGTCGTACTTTTAATATGCACAGAGATTCTGGGTATAATTTTCACGTTTTTTTTATAAACTCACTTTTATTTTTAAATTCCGAGTTGGGGTTAGTTGAGCATAGTTGCTACACTTGTTCTGTCACTAGGACAATTACCGTAAACTTCCAAAAATTAGTATTTTTAAGATTTAAGCTAAGTCTATGAGTAATAATATAAAAAAAAGATTTTAAACAAAAAGACTGAATATAATGGTAAAATTATTCCTAAGATTCGGTATTGTTTTGTTGATTATACTTTTTGTTAATTATTCAAAGAAAATTAGTATATGTTTTGTTCTCTCTGTCAATAAAGACTATAAATATAGAACTGATCATTAAACACTTATTTCATCACTAATTGAACCTACGGTTTTATTACACTTTCTTAGTGCTCAACTTGCACCACCTATGAGGTACATTGAGCATACTTGACTCTTTGCATTAAAACAGCTGTAGCTCTTAAAGTTTACTCATTACCAAAAAATACTAATGACACTTTTTTTAAGCGATAAACAACAAGTCTATCAAGCCGTATAAAAATATATCGAGACTTATCATTGAGGAGCTACATCCGTTCAAGTAAACATTTGCTCAACTAGCCCCGCCCTACCCTATTTATTTACAACTAAATATTTATATTAAAATTTGCATCTTTGAGCAAGCAAATTTTTAAAACTTTAAAAATAAATTTGTTACTAAAATTTTGTATCACTTATTAATGTCAAATTACTAATTGCACACCAAATAAATCAAAATATATTATTTAAACAAAATTTAAAATACCGAAATTATTATTTATAAAAAGTGAAACCATAAAATTCTATAATCCTTATATTTGACAATGTTGCAAAGTATAGTGCACAACAAATTTTGCAAAAACAAAGCAAATTATTCGAGATTTAACTAAATCATCCTGGAATCTCTGTGTGATAAACACATTTCTCTTCCAGAGTCACATTAAGCATAAACATTTGTATGCATATATATTACACTCGGCATAATACATAAAATACAAACGGCGCAAATGACAAGTAAACGACAATTTTTCAGCAAGCGAATTGTTCGCGCGCAGTAATTTGACGCGGACTCCCCGCCGAGTAGCCAACGATCGCTGCGTTTCCATCCTAACTTCTGTGTATATATTTTTTTTATTTTCGTGTGTGTACTGTTCGCTAATCAAGACCCTGGCGGTTAAGGGTTCGTCGACCCCATTGGTGTCGCCCAGATGTGGCAAAGATTTTGGGGACTGGGGTCAAATAGATAACTTGTTGTCAGTAGTATTTTGCATTAAGGCAAGTTGAATTAACTTCCTTAAAACGCGTAGATAATCAACTTAAAAGGAATTGAGATGCAGCCATTTATATAAAATATTCAACTGCTTATTTTCAAAATAACATTTTTGCTTTCACTAAAACATAATCAATGCAATTTCCAAATGCCTTTGAAACATATTTAAAATATTTGTAATTATATATAATTTACTTAAAACATTTCATTTCTTTCATTTAGAGTTCTAAAAATGTTTATTTTTTGTAAATGTGCAAGTGTATGTCAACTATAATCAGTAGCTACGTACAAAACGGTTATTTTTTACAATTTATTATCGTAGGTCTATAGTACTTCAGGATGTTATTTCAGACTATGAAAGCGAAAAAAATGTTTTTAACATGTAATTATTAAAAAATGGCTCGACCAATCATTGCCAAAAACAAATCAACGCATTTCCCAACCAATATATCTTCAGAACAGTTTATGAATTTTTAAAATCGGTTTAAGTTTATGGGCTGAAACATAGACAAAAATTTTCTGCTATTTAGAAAGAAATGACTTGGCTGATTGTCGAGTAAAAGTGGCAAACGCTACTTTTTATCGAGTTACATACAATGGCTTTCAAATTTTCAAAATCGGTGCAGCCGTTTTTGAGAATACGTCGACGAAATGCCAAAACCACATACCTAACACACACTTTTTCCAAACTTGTTCTCATTTGATTCAGAATGACATGAGTCGTCGAGAAAACAAAATTAGCAAATATGTTCTTTTTTGAGAAAATCCAACTTCTCTTTAGATAGATAAACAGTCAAAATTTTATAGTTGTATTTTTAGTTGAACGCATAAATTTAAAAATGGTTTTACATGAAAAGTTTGCTTCTGAATCCAATCTATATGATAGAAAAAATAGAGGTTCCTTCTGGGTTAAAACTGAACAAAATATTTTTTTTATTAAGAACATTGGAATGTTATACTAGTATTAACACGAACAAAACGAAAGCAATAATTCTCATATTACTGAATGAATCCGTCTTAGCAATCGTAAGAGGTTCGGTTTCTCCGAAGACTGGGCTTATAATCAGAAGTTCCAGGTTCAATACATCTCCTCGGATAGATAGATGCCAAGCAGTAGTGTCATCGGTTTTCACTTGAGTATAGATAGTATAGCAATGTTTCCAATTAAAAATAGCCCTTACTCTGCATCCAATATAAAGTCATCAAGGTTTAATCAGAAATGCCAAAAACTAAATTTACCAGCGTCCGTTTTTGTCCGGGAGATTTAGGAGTTACTCTAATTATAAATTCATCAAAGAGAGATTTGTCAACCATTTGGTGACCTAAGAGTCACGTTATTAACACTGAGTTTACGAGACTCATTGAGGGAATCCAAAACTTGAAATGAAATGCTCGAAAAACCGTACCACTGATCCTACCAAATTTGTGTCGCAAATTCATAATTTCTTAATAGATATATACGTTACAATTCTGATGAATTAAATTTTAAAATTTATGTGAAAAGATAGCTATCACTATGAAAACATGTGAATTTAATGAGACACAAATACAAACACACACAAATATAACTTCAAAAACTTTACCTTAAAATTTGTGGTTTAATCGTCAGATCCAAAAGTGACAATCGTCATCGTTCTAGAAATAAAAAATAGGTATAAATTTATATGTTAAAGAAAATGAAATGCAATATATATTTTTGAATTTTGAATTAAAGAAGTAATAGTCAATGAATTTATTTGTTCGATATCTCACCTTAGAAATAACAGCCAGAATCAATTCTTGATAAAAATGATAACACTAACACTTTGATTTACGCGCAATTAATTAAAAAAAAATTAAGTAACACTTTATTTTGATTAGAACAATATTTTTAACTATTCACTTACATTTATTTAAACGCTGCTGAAAAAAAAACATTACAACATATTTCATTTGATGATATGACCAAGCTTTTGTCGACTAGTAACTTCAAACAACTTTAAAAGTATTGGACAAAATCGGTCATACCACCAAGAACCATTTTTGCAATTTATAGCACTCACCTTACGCCAACAAGCACCGATTCTTCTGGAACATCTCGATTACCAATTTGTTGTCTAGAAAAATTAAAAGTTATATAATTTTACTGACTAGACATTAAACTTGACAAAAAACATTATGTTTACCTCTCGATTTCCAGAAGAGAGCGAATCAGGATCTCAACAGTTTATAAACGCAACGTTTTTCCAATAAAACACAGTCATATCAAATCACAATTATAAGTAAACTGCATATATTTATTTTATTAATAAACACAAAAAATATTACATTAACACTAAAAAAACACATTAATTGCGCAAATTACACAGACTCGCACTAACAAACACGAAATTGAAGTCGTCTACTGATTTCAACTAGAGACGGATCTGTAACAATAAAATTCAATATTAAAATCAATAGATATCTATGTTAAACTTTGTATGAATATTATAAGATATATTGAAGATCAATATCAAATATTCAAAACTATTTGTGTGCACTTTCAGTTCGATTATGAAAATGATTCATATGAAGAAATAATTATCAATTATGTATCTGAATGTAACTGTATTCTTGTACTTATAATCATTATTAATAGTGTAAATCAAAGATAATAAAACTTACTATTATTGCAAAACTGGTGAAGTTTTTATCGCGGAACTTAAAATTAATTTATAACGCCAACTTTTAACTACAGATGCATCTTCGAGATATATAATTGCAACATCTCTTTAATTATTACGAATGTAACAATTTAAATAATTTAAAAATACGTACACCATATTGATATAATTTCTTACACGGATTATTTATTTGTAAAGTTCGGGAAATAATATCTTCTATATATATAAAAATAAGTCGGGTTTTCCTTCCTTACGAAATAACTCCAGAACGCACGAACTGATATCGACAATTTAGTATTTGTTGGAAAGGTCTCGGGCTCCGCAAGGTTTATAGCTAAGAAAATTAGCTTGCATGGCATCGTGCCCTAATGCAAATTGCTGGAACTTCACGCACCGTAATTAAAAATTCGAGTATTAAAAATAATCAATAATTGTTTTAAATAATTGCAAATAGATTATCTTCTATATATATATATATATATATATATATATATATATATATATATATATATATATATATATATATATATATAGCCAGGTTTTCTTTCCTGATCAAATTTTTCCTTTTCAAATATAAAACAAACAAAAAATTTCTTCATCTTTCTCACGAAACCATCTGGTGGCGAAACGGAGTTCGTCGGGTTTGCTAGTTTTAAATAAAAATATGAAGAATGCAGAAATTTTAATAAAACAAAAATCTAGTAGGATAAACATAGACAAAATAGTATATATAGATAAAATGACATAGTGGTCTTATTTAAAAATTGACTAGATTCATTAACGTTTCCGCGACTATATAACATGACGAAAGCCATAATAACAACCCTGTCAGAAGTTAAGCGTCATTGTCATAGTCTTGTTGCAATAATCAATTCAAACGTGTATTGCACCTTAGAAATTTAATTTTAAGGGTGTTCGTTTTTTTGTGGATTTGCAATTATTTCAATTAAAATGAATAATCTTATGCCAGTACTAGTAATTTCGATCAATTTTATTCCAATGAGCAAGTGTTCAGTGAACATTTGATTAATTGTTCTAATTTGTTCAGTTTTGGATAAAATGACATTAGTATGGATAAAATGATACTATTTCCCAAGTATTACAGGGTCAAGTAAAAAGAAATTAAAACCTTATTCACATCTTAATAATCAAGAATAGACCAAAGGTACAACCGGCGAAGAAAAAACACTGTTGCAAAACCCTATTTTTGCATCTTGATTGACTTGAACCCTTTGGGTTCAATGCTTCTTATGCAAATGCCCCAAAGAGGACGAAACGATTTAATATTTGTGAACGGCTTTCCTAAAAATTTAGTCTGTCCTCACTATATGGACAAAATGTTTCTTGTAATCTGTTGAATTTTTTTCTTAATAAAGATATTATTGTTCCTAATTAAATGAAATACTATCTTACTGGTAGTCAATGAACCAAAAATGAGTAAAAACAATTGAGACTGGTTACAATATGAATAAGTTAGTAGTATCATGAAAATACAAAATACTATGTCATTTTATCCATACTCCCGCTATTATACATAAACCATTTGCTCTTTTGCATAAAATGATTTAAAGAACAATGAAATTATTAATAAATTTTAATATTTTCTGTCATATTCAATTATCAATTTAAATGAAAACGATCGTCAAAAAGTCAAGTAATAAGATATAAATAAAAATAAATTATTAGTTAGTTACTAAAATTCTTTTGTTAATTAACTTCCCGTAGGGTAAGGTATAGTAATAGGTCATAAATCGAAAATGAAATTTTTTTACATATCTTCACGTTTTGATGGTTTGTGAACATTTTGGCATTCTTTGAAAAATGGATGTGTATGTGTATGCACAATTTATGTGTGGGGATACAATTTTTCTTCCACGTTTTCTGGAGCACGGAACAACCGATTTAAAATAATCAAAAAGCATTCTATTCCTATTGAAAGGGAAACGTGCTGTTTAGTTTTTGGCAAAAGTCGGTCCTGTCGTTTCGCAGTTTGAAGCAAAGAGTGCAGAAAATAGAAATAAACTTTATGAGAGTACAGAGGATCCGATTTAAAATATTCAAAAAAACATCGAATTCGTAATGTTGAGAAGACGTGGTGTTTAGTTTTTGGCAAAGACAGGCCCATCCAGTTTAGGATGCTAAAAGTGTAAAAAATTCTAGTTTTCGAGAGAACAAAGCATCCGATTCGAATGATTCAATAAACGTTCTGCTTGTGAAAAAAACGATTAGTTTAGTAAAGAAAAATTTCCAAAAATAAAAAGAATTTTATTTTTTTTTATATCAAAATTGATTTGGATTTTAATTTTAACTCTAGCTAAAATTCTAAAATAGTTTTAAATACTTCAATTACTTAATTCTAACTGTGCAATTTATTTTATATAATTCTTACAAATATGTTAAGATCCTTTATTCTAACTCCGCTTTATTAAGTTTCGATTACTCAATTTTTATATAAACATATATAAACGTCGTCGTATTTATAAGCTCTTATATTTTGTCTATAACAAACAAATAATGAAAGTTTCAGTATTTATAATAATCTATTGAAAACCTTTTAATATTCTTCGATTATTTTAATTCTGGAAATTCCAGCTATTTGACTTGAGCCACAATACCATACACCACTAGTTATCTTCCCGTAGGGTAAGTTATAGTAATCGCAAAAAAATCGAAAATGAAAATTTTTGTATATCTTTACGTTTCAGAGGTTTCTGAATATTTTGGCATAACTTAGAAAAAATGGATGTATGTGTGTGCGTGTGAAACGGTTTGAATAATTCAAAAAACATTCGATTCGTATTGATAAGAAAACGTGCTGATTAGGTTTTGGCGAAGACAGGTCTATGGCGAAGATATAGGGCAAAAAGTATCAGAAACGGTAACTCAGTTTTTAAGAGAACGGAGCATCCGATTTGAATAATTCAAAAACATTTTACTTGTATTAACAAGATGAGGAACTGATCAAATTTTTATGAAGGCAGGTCTAGCGGTTTCGAATATCTAGTGAGAAAAGTAAAAAAAAAAAATGCCATTTGACGGTCAAAAATGATCATTAGACATATGCACATCAAATTATCAGATATTTTATAGACATTTTAACAATAAGTATAAATTTTGTTTACATTCCTATGGGTTCCGTACCAATGCTTATCCGTTAGACGGCGGCACGGCGCTTACGCGCTTCGATATTTCGTCTCCATGCAGTTAAAGCAGTACGATTGCTTTGAAAAAAAAAGTTCAGAATTTCCAAAATATTTTAAATTACACTTTTCTTCAAAAAATCTTTTTCAAAAAAAAGTAATTTTTTATCAAAAAATTTATAGTTTCTCAAAAATCTAATTTTTCAGAGTAATTTTTTTTTCAAAAATGTTAATCGTTTAAAAAACAAATAATTTTTGGTACGGGAAGTTCCAGCAATTTGCCTTAAGGCACGATGCCATGCGCCCCAGTAGTTATAAATTAAAATTCTCCGGGCCTGTCATTTTACACCCTTGCGTAGACTGTTATGTCTCCAGGCGCCTGTGGGGTAGGGCGGTAAGTCCGTGGACTCGAGCGACCGCCAGGCGACCGCGTTTCGGCTATCGCGTCGCGTCTGATCGAGCGCGCCGGAAAAGCAATCTAGAACTTTTATTGACATTCAACACATAGTTATGATAAGTCTTGCTTATATACAATGTAATGATTAAATCAAACTTTTTCGAACAACTGTTTCGTTAAGATTTTAATTTTACGGATTCACGTTAATACATGATGTACATTAATTACATCATTTTCATTGATTTCATTGCTAATACTCCAATCATGTACTATTTATTTATATGTCTGGCTTTGCCAAGTCCAATATGCGAGATGAGTTCTAATAATCGGGCGTTACATCGATAAAAGTTGTCTGCTTTATTATACGTTTGTTCAATTCGGCCAATGTCCCTGCCATCTATTAGCACTAGTGGGGCGCATGGCAACGTGCCTTAACGGGGTATTCTAGTGTAGAGCGATGAGTTTTAGGTCATTTTTAAAGTGTCGTAAAAGAAAAAAATGAATGTTTTTACTATCCATTTTTTACCACTTGTTTATTAATATTATTAAAAAACAAAATAAAAATTCAAAATTAAAAAAGTTGAAAATTGTAAAAACTGGCAGCTGATAAAGTGGGTGGTCTCAAAAAATTGGCACATCAGTCTTGACATGATTTCAGCCCTCCTAGCCATCGGAAATGCAAAAAATTAAAAGATTATTAATCTACAATGATGTCGCAATCGCCCGAACTAGCAATGAGTAAAAATATTTTTTTTTACAAATTGGCGACTGTATGTATGAAAAAAAAAGTTGGTAATGGTATTTTGCCTTGCGGCAAGTTACATGAACTTCACGGTATTTATAAATAATCGACTTAATCAATAAAATATAAATTAATTTATGAGTAATTAAAAGTATTCCGAGTGGATTTATTATACATAATTGAAAACGAACGAACACGTTAACTCGGAGTATTCTTTAAAAGCTTATAAATTTCTGAAAACGATTCAGGCGTTTTTGAGAAAACGTCGATCAAAAGTCTAATTTTGACAAATGCCAAAAGAACGATACTAATTTTTTGCAAACTTTGAAGAATTTTTAAAATTAAACGACTTGTCATAGGTCCGTAATATTTTTAGTATAATCTACAAGACTTTGATTATGACAAAAAAAAAATCATAAAAATCGTCGTTATTTTTTTTTTTAAACTTTATTACAAGTAAACGGCCCGGCCGATCTTTACCAAGAACTTATCAGCACGATTCCCAACCAATATCTATCGAACGATTTTTGAATTTTCAAAATCGATTCAGAATTGCGGGCTAAAACGTGGAAGGAAATTTTTTCATTTTTCTGCGACTTACAAAGAAACGGCCCGGCCGATCGTCGCTCAAAACTCAGAAACGCTAGTCCTCATCGAGATACATCGAATGGCATTCAAATTTTTGAAATCGGTCCAGCCGTTTTTGAGAAAACGTTGATTTACGGCAAAAAATCTGTTCACACACACGCACACACATACTTTTTATGGTCTCATTTGATTCAGGATGGCTTGAAACGGGGCCCCGGACCAGGGGGGCCCAACGAGCGTAAGAAATATCTAAAGCAAACCAATGATTTATAAAAAATTAAACTTTAACGTAGTTATCGAACGGTATTGAACTTCAACTTGTAAGCTAATGTTTCAAAAGAATTTATTTCTGCTGCAAAATATTTTGAAAATATTTTAAAACTCTGTATGTGCTTCACGAATACGACGAAATTCAAAATTAAAACTAAAAAAAATACGTAAAAACTTTAGGACAGAAATGTCTATCAGGCCTGTCACTATTGTTCCCATGGACAGAAACTTTAGAATCTAAAGATCTCTTAATAATTCAGTTTTTCGAATAAGGGGGGAATAATTTTATCTGGATCATTTATGAAAAGCTCGAAAAATTATAGAAAATTAAATAGAAAAATAATTAGAATGATAAATAACTATTCTTCTAATTTCATGTATTTTTATATTTTGTGATAAAAAATTTCTTCTTAAGGGGGCCCCCAAATAAATTTTGATACGAGGCCCGCGAAGGCACGCTACTGATGTTGAGAAGAGAGTTCTTCACGTGTTCGTTTTTTATCTTAAAGTCGATAAAGTATAAATTATTATATATACAATAATAAATTCATTAATTCATTCTTGATATATTATACAAACTAAAGATTTACCGATGCAGATCCATCGCAGCTCTTTATCGCATAAAAGATAAAACACAATACTTTCGTTATGCGGCGGCGACTTTCTTTGGTTTTAACTAACTAAATATTCGGCCGAATGTAAGTTCGATGCAAGCTTGGTTGAATAAAAAACTCAGACTGTGAACTTAAAAAATATAAAATATAAGTTTCAAATGAAATAAAATTTAGGTACAATGTAAAAAGGTATTTCCGAGTCTCGATTTCCTGGGCCGGGGCCCCCTTAGGTCGGGGGCCCGTGGCATTTTGCCACCCACGCCACCCTATAGTTACGCCACTGCCTTAGTCCTTTGTACTGAATCAAAGCTAGGCTGAAGAAACTACTTCTAAAATGAATTCTGATATTCCATGCAATGACCCAAAAATAAGGATTGAAATTTAAAAAAATCTATTTTGACCCATATAAAGTGCCTCCAATTGCGCCCAAATGTATGACCGACCCCCACTAACTTTGGAAAGCCGATTCACCCATGCCCGCGGTTCATCCCCTGGGGCCTCCCCTGAGCGGTCTTTCAACATTCAACCCTTATTTTTGGGTCAACGCACGGGACATCAGAATTGATTTCAGAGGTATGGTTTCTTCAACAAAGTATCTTATTTTGATCTTTAGTATCCGAAAACCATATGTGCCTAAGTGACCTTTAAATCGACCCTATACAAAAGTATTATATATATTTAAGAATGGAATTTCAGATAAAAGCTCTGAACGTACAAAAATATTGTAAAATTACCAAATGTTATTGGTTATTTGGTACGTTATTGCTTTAAATTTCTATTACAATAATTCACATTTTTAAATTTTTCACGAAAACAACCATATATTTTTATTACTAATAACTTTCTTATATTATCATTTCTATTTTTATTTTGCACTCTATACTTTTATTTGATATGTTATTTTGCCAAATGAGTTTTACATTTTTTGCCGTTCTTGCAACATCAGCTCAGTATAACTGTCATATTTTACGGAAAACGATACAAAAAATTAGCATTCAACACTTTCCACTCGCGAATTCCGAGATTTATATGAATTTTGCCGCCGGAGCAGCGACATCCGAGTCGAAAGTGTTAAAATTATACCACGATCACGACTAATAAATATATACAAATTTTCTTGCCAATGATTATGTTTCTGGCTGGACAGCATCATATATGAAAAGACATGTATTATAATCCAAATTTTCATCAAAAATTAATTACAAACTTGATACGTTATGATAAGCAATAATTTGAATAATATTTGAAAATGCGTGCTAGATCGAGTGATATTTGTCTAAACAAATGTTTTAAAAAACGCCAATATCTAGTGTTCAAAATATTTGAAACAAAGGCACTTCTACAATCTAAAAAATAAAATTTTCAATAAATAAAATTTATTTTTGAAATTCGAATAAAAATTTAATTTGTAATAGAATGAACCCTAAATTGTCGAAAACTGAAAGAAAAGCTCTGGCAAGAAGAATGCTGCAGGCGCTGCAATTACTTGCCTATCCTGAAGGTTAGTAAATTATATTTATTATATTTATTTACGTTCTAGGAATATTAGTGAAATTGGAAGTGGAATTATTGACTAATCTAAATACTCGTCAATTATGTGCCTTAGTTTGCAAATAAATTGAATAACATAGTAAAAATATTGTGTATTTATGATCATAGTATTGTATATTATGATCATACATAATTTTTTCATATTCCTAAAAATCTACGAGGTATGTTATCGGCAAGTGCTATATTGGATATGAAAGTTTTATTTTGGCTAGGGTTCGGCTGAGGGAAAATAATGAGCAATGGAGCAAATGGTTACCCAAAAAAATTGGCCGCTTTTACCCAAAAAAAAAATCTAGAAAATATTTCTAAAATGTATAATGCAATTTCTGTTTATTATAGTGAGAACTTGCTGTTCATCATATAACATTGTTAATCAGATTAATTTTTTTATATGAAATTGTTGAATAGAAAAGGATTTCTTTACATATTTTTTAATTTTCATTATTCATTAATTATAAATTACTTATGTTATATTTTAAACTAAAAAAATGTTCGTTATTTCATTGTAACAAGTAAATATACTGTACAGTTCTACAAAATACATAAACTTGGTAAAATTCAGCTAATATCGATATCTTGTATTAATAGGAGCATCACTCCGGGACATTTTCAATCTAGTGCAGGAACCTAATACTGATTCGGATGTTCTTTGGAAGATACTGAGAAGACACTTCATTACGGGAATAAAATGTGGTTATTTGAAAGAAGTCGGTAAGTACTCTAACCTGATGAAGTTCATTTTTGCTACACAATCCCATTTGCTTGTTTTAACGCAATTAAAAAAAAAAACAATTTGTCGACAATAAGTTGAGAATGTGAATATTGATTTCAATACTCAGTCATTTTATAAAACTCAATTTTGGTTTCGCATCGATTATTAAAAGTGAGAATTTAATCATACGAACAATGAGTAGTACCGCCCTAGGGCAGGTCCGTGAGCTAAGTTAAACTGCAACTCGATTCAGCGAAGAATAGTGTGAAAGATTTTTTATTGCTATTTCACACCGCAGTGCCCGAAATATTTTGATAAATATTTCTGATTATCTTACGTTTGATATTGCATTACGTACTCCTTTTCCGGTTCATTAAATTGAGATTTATTAAAATTTAAAAAAATACTGTATTCGTTATAACACACAATTTATCCGACTCATGATAAATGAACATATATTTTAGAAAATTAAAAAAAAAAAACAATTTTCTACGTGATGAAGGAATGTCCATCGTACATCCTATTAAATGAAAAGTAACAATACAGTACTATTTATTAAGCGATTACTGATATTAAAAACTCTGATCAATAGTTAAAAATTCAAAGATTATTAGCTAATTTAAAAAAAATTCTAAATTACGGTTCAATACAATTTCAAAAATAAAGAAAATCAACGAAATAAAATCAGGACTATAATTTTTTTGCAGGGAGGTCAAAGTACACGCTTAAAGACGAAGTGAGGAAATGGCTTAAACCAAAATTTGGAAAACTGTTGGAGCGAGGACAAGTATTGACTGATTGTAGGACCCAGAGTCTTAGAGCAAAGAGGCTCACTAGAAGATATAAGGAAAGAGTTTGTTGGGAATGCAGTGGAAGAATCCCCAGGAAATGCGAATGCCACTGCCCGGAGTGTTGCGATTGCGGATACTATTCTAATGATGAAGAATAGACACCGTTCACCCAAAAAAAATACTAACCGAAGTTTAAATTCACGCCTTACACAATCTTAAGTTGAATCGTGCATTAATATTCTTGTATTATTTGTTTGCTTGTGACAGTGAGCGTTAAGTTTACATATATATAATCCATTTGTGCCTTTGGATATGAATTGTCGAAATTTACCATTTATCAAAAATATATACTACTAAAAAGGGAAGTCAATAAACTTATATGATTGCATATAATATTTAAGAAATAAAAAAAACAATGCTAAATTCTCCTAACATTGCATACAAATACAAAGTGTGTAATTTTTTAATAGCAGCGTTTTATTTTGATTTTTCTGCATGCAATCTTTAACGCTAGTAATTAATGAAAATATATGTAGTGTATTGACGAGCAGGCAGAAATAAATATTATTTAATAAAGGTGTCAAATTATTGCTAAGTCAATGAGCTTTCTGCACAAAAATGATACTCCTGGATTTAATGAAGAAAATTATTAACAAAGAAAATTTGCTGATGTCTTAGATACTTATATTTAATTTTTTTTACTCATAATTTCAAGTATTGAATAGAAAGAGTTAACCCTCCGTCGGTCGGCGTGGTCTGGCCAGACTTTTTTCGACTTCAATTAAAAAAAAAATACTTTTAGTAATCCTATCGATTTGAAATTTCTAGACTTTTCCTAAAATTTCATTAGCTGTCGATCAATGAAAAAATCGGGACAAAAAAATGTACAGAAGGATATTTATAAGGATATTAACTTTTTTATACTTCGAACGGTCGGAAAGGTCTGTCTAGACCACCTGTACATTTTGTATGAAATATACCAGTATTGTAATGTAAACCAGTATTTTGTCTTTTTTCATGGTATTTTCTATTCAAACTGCGTTGTATATATTCTTTGCTATGTGTTGTAACATGAATGTTAGTATTTTCATGACGAGAGTTTCTTGAAAACCTACCAAACTTATTGGTAATCGCAAACACTGAAAATCGGATGAGTAATGGACACATTATTAACAATTTTTTTACCCGTACTGCGTTCGAATTTTTTTTTTTTTTGCGAACCTCTAGTGAAATTATATTTTCACTTGAAGTTTTACAGCTCATTTCAAAGGCGACTAGGCGACGCACCTCATTTCGTTTTCATTTAAATTTCACATTCATTTCAAAGGCGCCGAAAAAGAATAAATATTGTTTTTCATTGATATAAAACAGAAAAATTAACAAAAAAAAACGATTTTTTTATATTTCTTGATTTTTTTTATATAGTATAATATGTAATATTTTTATTATAAGCAAGCTCAACACATGCAAAAGACGGTAAGAAAAAGAAAAATCAAAACTATAAATATTTACTACTAATAATCGTTAATATATAAGACACCAAAAACTCATTTATCCCATATAAATGCATGTATAATGAATGGTGGTCCAGCCAGACCTTTCCGACCGTTCGAAGGTGAAAAAATATTCGACCGACGGAGGCTTAAAATAATTGACAAAATGATTGGTTAAGCAGATCCAACTCATGCGCCATATCTAAATAAAAAACAAATTAAAATATTCGTAATGAAATATTTTTGAATTATAAATTTCTTTTTCTTAAATAAAAAAAACGCAATCTGTAAAATTTTCGACTCATATGCTACATCAATCAGTACAGAATCCTCTTGTTTGGATTTAAAACTCTTAAGGCACGAAGTACTTATTTTTATAAAGAAGCAGTTTTTGAAGGTATTGAACCTCCAAAGACTTTAATATTAAATCTGTAAGTAATAAATTAATATTAAATCCGATCTTGCTAAATTTACTTTATTCAATTTTTCAATTTCTCGAAGAAACTTGAATTTGACAACAAATAGCTATGAAAGAACGACAATAATGATAATGTAAAAAATTGTGATTTAAAGACATTTCAGGAAGTTCGTAGTACAGTAGTAAAAGCTTCGTTCTTGAAATGATGAAGTTTTGAGTTCAAATCCCGTGCTAAGTAAAATCAAGCAGCAGTGGTATTTGTTTAAACTTAAAAATATAAAGCTAAATATGATAAGTAATATCGCATTTTGGAAATTTTGCTGCAATTCAACATCATACGTTACAAGTCTGTAAAGAAAAATTTCTTCACAAAAAGGAAAGTCGTTGCCGCCTAATAAAGCTAGGTAGTGGAAAATACATCACATCAGCTCACAACTAAAATCAGTTCTGATTGTTCGATTAATAAAAAAACAAAATAGCATTCCGATTTTGATCAATGATATTTGTTGGTTTGGTGAGCATATAAATTAAATATTTCATAAAGTGTAAGGATTGCGTTAATTTCTACAATGTTTACAGTATCAAATACTTTACATTTAACTCAAAATGTTGAATTAATAACTATATCACAGAGGTTTCAGAATCTTTAGTCATATGAAATAGTATTTTTGTCTCATTTTTATCAAAATACATACGAAAAAAATAATATTGTTTGAAGCTCATCATACCGATACCAGACTGTGCAAATGATTGCTTTTATCAGACGGTCTTCTGTAAACAATTTGCAGTCTTTTTAGGCATGTTGAGGTAGTCCCGAAGCATTATAGATAAATATTAAAAATAAGTCGCTCTGATTGTAACAGACGTCGCAATCGGGTCAACGACTTCTGCTATATTTGGAATTTGAAATTAAACACATATTTGTCCAGTGATAATGGCTTCATGGCTCTTCCACGTACTAGTATTTCGCAGACGAGGCATTCGATTTGCGTACACTAATATGATATTTAATTTATATACTCATTCTATTAATATGACAAAATAGGCTAATATGATTAATTTACATAAGACGTGCATTAAAAGCCGAGTGTTAAATTGGTTCAGCAATGACGGGAAAAAGCTATTTTTATTTGTACAGATATTTTGCATCTACATTTTCAAGCTGATATCACTACTGATATATATCTATTAGTAGGTAGTTATCCGAAGTGGGTATCAAACATGAAAGCTCGAGTTCAAGGACGAAAGTCTTACCACAATGACACGGAGAAATTCTCCTCGCAGTATTTGTTTTTATATAACATGGCTCAATTTTTCTTTTCTTTAAATGCATCTCAAATGTCTATTGCGATAGCTTAATGGTTTTTTATAAAATAGATTCCCTAATTAAACCGTATTCCAAAAAAGCAAAGATGAGAGGTTTGTAATATTGCGATTAATTATGACGGACTTTCGAATTTAAGTACGTTCAGTGTGTGAGTACAATGGATATAACACAGCAACCATTCTAAAAACATGTGGCATTCATTTCAAATTTGATTTTTTAGGCGCAAAAAAAACGTCTTTAAATTTGTTTACTTTTGTCAGCACATAAATATAAAATAACTGATAATATATAAGAATTTGGAAGAACAGTTAAACAATGCTTAAGTTATGATATGTACGTACGTAATTGATATATACGACCATATTGTAATCAATTTTGTAGACAATAACATTTTGCCTCAAGGCAAGTAAAAGAAACTTCCCGATATGTGTAACGATTGACTTGATCAATCAAAACTGACATTTAGACATTTAGATAGTTTTTTTCTGTTTATTTCAAAAATAAAGTTTTTACTTTCCCTAAACTAAACGTAACTATTTCCAATTGAAATCTCCTAAATGCATTTATAATAATTGTAACTATATTAATTATGGTGTACAAACACGTGCTTGTATGTTCTAAAAGCGCCTTTTATCCCAAATTGTAATGAATTTATACCTATAAATTTTTAAAACGTCATCGGCATGTTAAATTTCATTATAAGCTTATTGAATTATTTTGTAAAATATAAAGATCTGCTATAAGAAAATACTGGCACAATTACGAATATCACGTAGTGCACTTGATATTATTCAATCATTTAAATAAATGGTGACATTTTTCACACAACTATAAGTTTTAGAGCTTGTTCGTTAGGTCACACAAATATAAATCTATTTAGATACTTATTAATTAATTTCTGTGAACAATGCATAAATTCATAACTTCACATGTAAGAAAAAGCACTTTTTGTCTAATTCCAAAATAACGGCTTAGTGGATTAACTTGCAAACCTAATCGAGGTTCTTTTTCATCAAGTTTAATCCAATGGCTATTGAATTTGTAAAATCGGTTTAGCCGTTATAGAGAAAACCGTCGACGAATTTCAAATTTTGACTTATCACACCACTAAATCGACTTTTGTCTTTTTTTAATTTTGATCAATTTTTATGAATTAACCACTTGTCAGACCGTGGCATATTACATTAATATAGTGATTTTCAACAAAATCATCCAAATTTTGTATTCAACATTTAATTACGAAGAAACGGCCCGGCAGAATTTTTACCAAAAACTGATCAATGCGAATCTCAAACCTCTTTCAAACTCAACTATCTCTCAAACATTTTTTGAATTTTATAAAATCGATTCAGGATTGCAGGCTACAACGTGGACCGAAAAATTTTCACTTTTCTGCTACTGCAAAACTGATCAACTTGATTGATTGAGATACAACGAATTGCTTTTAAATTTTTGAAAACTGTTTAGCCCTTTTAGAGAAAACGTGGACAGAAGATCAAAAATGAGGTAACATAAATACACACACATACTTTTTTTAAATTTAGTCTCAATCGTTTCAGAAAGACTTGAAACAATATTGGCAATTCGGCCTTTTTGCCAAACTTTTGCTTCGGGAATTTAAAAAGCTGATTGCATCGTATGCTATGATCTGTTTCAAATATATACTTTAGTTTGGGAATCTATTTCAGTCACAATAAGTAATTTATCGCGAGACATTTTAGATGCATATAAATAAGCGGACACGTTGTCTAAAATCCAGGTTAGATTATTGAATTTTATTCTAGTAACGTTTATTTGCAGTTATCCTAAATGTATGTACGTATGTGTGCGTGCACGTGTGTGTATGTGTGTGTGAGTGTGTGTGTGCAAATACAAATTTTTATCGACGATTTCGAGAACACGAATTAATTTGGTTAATTCGAACGGCTACATTTAATTCCCAATTATGATCTTCAAGTTTGCGAATACAATAAAAGTTTTAATTTTTTTTTTCAATGTTTTTAAAACTAATAATACACGATATTATGGTATTTGGATTACAATGCAGTTTATATAAAAATCTAATTAATTTTACTAACATTAATAACAAATCAATAGACAATATCCATTTGACATAGAGACTCGGCGTAAGTGAAATCGGCGCCCCGGTTCAGGGGGGACTCGATCGGGTCGTGCACGGAAGCCGTAAATTAGTTGAATTTTTAACGTGAGATCATTATACAGTATCCGGCCCGAGTCGCGAAACATTTGCTCGCAAAGGGTTTCGTGTCCTGACGGCTTTCGCTCCAAAGGCGCGGGTGAACGAACACGACGCGCGGCCTATGCACTCGACACGCCGAATCTACACGAGACAGGGCTATACTTCGATTCGGATCAAATACTTTTGGCTAAATTGATAATCCGATAAATATTAAGAACTTGCCAAAACCATAAAATATTCTTTATTGTAAAAAATTGTAATGCATTCGACAAGTATCATTATTTCTATTCTTTATTCTAGGTAATTTCAAATTAAAGGCTCCGGTATCTCAAAAACAAAATTACTATTTTTGGCACTTTTGACGCATATCTTCAAAACGACTGAACTTGCATTAGCCAAAAACTAATCAGCACGTTTCCCAATTAATACAAATCGAATGTGTTCTGAATTAGTCAAATCGGTTGAACCGTGTTCCCAAAATCGTCGACGAAAAATTGTATCCGCACATACAATACATAGACAGACTCAAGCACGCACACACACATACATATATCCATTTTTTTAAGGTATGCCAAAATGTTCAGAAACTGCTGAAACGTAAAGGTATGCAAAAATATTACTGCTGAATGTTAAATAATATATATATATATATATATATATATATATAGAATTTCAATATATACTATAAATAATATTTATATATCGTTCTGAAAAGCATTTTTTTTGTAAAAATGTTTAAATCTGTAACTGAAGTGTGTTGCAAAAACACGTGAGATAATACTGAAATACTACTAAACGTAATACTCATGCCAAATGTATTTGTGTAAAAATTAAAGTAAATATTATAATTTTATAAATTTTTATGATAATTTATCGATTTTTACTGTTTTTACATTATTTTCAATTTAAGATATTTTTTGTAAAGTTATTAATTATATTGAATAACATTGAAATTTAATATATACTAAAATTGCATCGTATATATTGCTTGGAAAAATTATTGTTCGTAACTGTTTTTTGAAATTATTTTAAAAATCACATTTCCACAAAAAAGATCATTTGTATCTTTTCACAAAATTAAAAATAAAATAATGTAAATTATTCTATGTCAAAATGCAATTTCAAATGCAAAAATATTTCATCGAGAGATGAAAAAATCTACAAATGCAAACCAATTCTTATACAATCGTTGTACTATAAGTGTAATTTCAATATAGCTTTACACCATTATTGCACTACTCTGATCAAGATTTTTTTTAAACATTCTTTCATACATACTTATATTTAATATGTAATTATGAATATCTAAAAGCTAAAACCGTTATTATATCCATGGCACATATTAAGTTTTAATAGCCGCAGAACTACGAAATAGAATTCCAATTTTTATGGATGCTACACCACTCCCAGAATAGCATTAAAATCACCTAACACAATTTTAAGCAATGATTAGAAACAAGTTTTTGTATTTTATGTATTGTAGTAAATATTTTGCAATTGAATGGTGTTATCACCACTTTCGAAAACATATGCTAAATTTTCTTCAGATGCTAAGTGTTCTTTGAGTAATTTATATTCTATCAATATTAAGGCAATTGATTTCAGTATTTTATGATGATATATCGAACACGACTTTAATCACAAATGGTAAAAATTAAATCCATGGACCATGGAAGTATGTAATATAAAATATATAAAGATTTAGTCATTATAAATGCAGTGAAGCTTTGCGGAAAAAGAACTAAATAATCAAATCGATAATTTTCCTCATATTTTGCGTTTAAGATTCACAAAAAGTTATGCGCTGTTTATGACTATGAAGCCTTAAAAACGGCAGTTTCAAAATTGGTTTGCCAAATTTCGTTCTGATGTTCTTTCACTCAAAGATTAAAAACGATCTGGTTGACCAGTTGATGTTCATTAAAAAGAAATTATCTGATATCACTAACCGAATGACTAATTCTGATGTCTGTATCAAACAATCTAACAAAATTAAGCAATGCAGTTGAAATAATACAAATTCCATAATTGACATCACATATTTTTGGACACTAGGCAAATTATTTATTATTGTTTTGATCCTTACAAAACTCCTTGAATTTGAAAAGAAAAATCAATAGTGATGATGGTGCCAAGTTTTAAATGATTCAGTTTCTTGTAAATAAAATCCAGAAGTTTTATGAATGTGGAATAATGATGTTACTTGGAAGTTGACAAAATGTCGGTGATAAAAATGGACAATGCATTTCAGAAGAAAGTTATGTGGTATTTTTTTGGCACTTAGTTGCAAATATTATTACTATTTCACTGAGAAAAATGTTTCAAGTTTTATGTTCTCATTACATAAAATATTTGCGCCTTAGAAATCGATTTTAAATGCCTTGTCATAAATTGAGTAAAAATGGAATATTAAATTACTCAAAATTTATAACCATCTACCAAAATTCAACCATAATCAACTCAAAAGGTATGTTATTAGCGTACAAGTATGTTATAAATATAAAACTTTTTTGTGATTAACAGCTATCAGAACTTATGCATTCCACAAGCTAATATAGAATAGAATTAACACTAAGGGACTAATTTGTTTTAATACTTTGTACGTCTAATTACAGATGGCAACGCAAACAGTTGTCTCATTTCTATGTGATAAATTTTATTATTATATTTTCTGTAATGAGGCGAATATTTTATTGAAGCAGCAATGCTAGATGAGAGCTATTTTCAATTGAAAATATATTGCTATATATATTTTCAAGTGAAAACGGATGTTACTACTGCTTGACATTAGGCTCCTCGAAGTGGGATCGAAACAAAGACCTTGGATTTAGGTCCGGTCGTTTCATCCACTTATCCACGAGTGAGACCATATAAAATATTAAAACAAGATTTAGGTTTCTGTCTTTGCTTAATAAAAGTTTAATAAAATCAACAAACACATAAACTTCGGCTGAAAAATGAAATTAGTTACAAGAAACTGTTTTACATCAACTGACAATAGATGTATTAAAACTTTGGGGACGGTTGTCCACCTCAGTGGACAAACATACTCTGTGAGGCACAGGCTATTTTATAAACAATGACTCAGTTTGCATCGAAAAGTTTAATAAATTACATATAGCAGTGATAAACAAAATTGTATTTTGAAAATAATTTTAAATTATTTTAGTAGTATTTTTAGTCTTTTTTTTGCTATATGGTCTTTTTTTTAATATTTAAAACGACCGAGCGCTTTTAAATATGGCAAAACGACTAGTAAATTTTGTGAATTAAGCAGTAGTGAAGATGAGTTTCAAATAGACATTCATACAGATAAATTTTACGAAATTACTATTCGCACCGATGATAGCGATGAATGTGATGATGATATTATCCAACCAACAAAAAGAAGAAGTTCGACAAAATAAATGAAGAGCGGGAAGACATTAGCGAATGTGCCGATTCTCCTTCAATAATCGAGTTTGACATACATCAACAAACACCCGACTACAAATACCAAGCAATATAAGACATCCAATAAATTATTCTACTTTATATTTTATAAATGAATTATTAGACAATTTAATAAAAAAATAAACCATAAAAGAAAAAGGGATTGTATTGTCTGTTCTGACAGAAAAGCACCAGGAAGAAGGCGGCGAACAACATTTTATTGTAAAACATGTCAATATCAACCAGCAATGCATTTTGGAAATTGTTTTGAACGTCACCATTCTTTATAAAATGATCAAAAATAAATTAATTTTGAAAATGTATGTCCTTCAATGACCACAAATTTTTATCAAACAAATTGCATAATATACACAATGAAATCAAGTTTACAGCCGGTAAAGTAGATTGATCATTGAACATTTAAGATCAAAGTCCCAGTCAAATTTTTTTTTTAATAATTATAGGATCCCTGACGAAACGACCCTGTACTAAAGCCTGACTAATCATTTCGTATAATTGTTCCATAACCACCGACTCTCCATCTACTTCGATTCCATTCAAGTCTCGTTCGTTGTTTCGGTGAAAGTATCCAGTATCCACCCCTGGCACGTGTTCACCCATACACGGACAATTTACGAATTGCGAATTGCGAACAACCTCCAACCTGCCTCAATGCCCGACACCGAACCCTAGGCTCGAAACGAAACGAGGACACCCAAACGAAAGGGAGATCGTTCACGTATGGATGCGAATGACCGCGTTCGGAATATAGGACACAGCCATCTGAATACGACGACGCGGCGGTCCCGCTGCTGACGATGTGGGTGCCGTCTGCGCGACCCATACAAACGAACGCTTTCGACTGGCGATGAGAGCAGAGGGTGAATAGATAAAGTTTTCGATTACGTTTTCATTAGCTAATCGACGATATGAAATTTGTTAAACTGGTGGTGCATGGCATCGTTTCTTAAGACAAATTGCCGGAACATCTACCGAAAATTAAAATTTCAACTAGTGGGGCGCATGGCATCGTGCCTTAAAGCAAATTGCCGGAACTTCCCGTACCAAAAATTATTTTTTTTAAAAAGATTAATATTTTTGCAAAACTTTTACTCTAAAAAAATAGATTTTTGAGAAACTATAAATTTGACAAAAATTTCCTTTTTTTGAAAAAAAATTTATTTTGAAATATTTTGGAAATTCTGAACTTTTTTCAAAGCAATCGTACTGCTTTAACTGCATAGAGACAAAATATCGAAGCGCGTAAGCACCGCGTCGCCGTCTAACGGGTAAACATTAGTACGGAACTCATAGGAGTGTAAACAAAATTCATACTTATTGTTAAAATCTCTATAAAATATCTGATAATTCGTTAAAATTTAAAATTTGCTAATTTATTCAAATCGCTCCATCCGTGTTTCCGAAATCGTCGACGAAAATTTGTATCCGCACGCACAAACATACACGCACGCACGCACACACACATACACGCACACACACACGCACACGCACACGCACACGCACACACACACACGTCTATTTTTTCTAAGGTATACCAAAATGTTCAGAAGGTTTTGAAACATAAAGATACATAAAAATTTGCATTTTCGATTTTTTTGCGGTTACTATAACTTACGGGAAGTTAAAAAAAAAAAACTAAAATTTCTGAAAACTGAATAAATGAGATTTCTAAAACATTAGACCTTTTTGAAAAAAAAAAACTTTTAAAAAATTATATTTTTTTACATTTTTCGAATTTTTTTGAAAACTCTGACGTTATATGGTATTCAAAGCAGTCGCGCTGCGTGGCTGTTTAAGAGAAGAAATATCGAAGATCCAGAATGTTCAGACCTTTCAAACGCAAAGATATATATATAAATTTTCATTTTCAATTTTTTTGCAAATACCATGATTAATTAAGTTAGAAATGAATGGCATTGTGCCTTCAAGAAAATTGCGAGAACTTCCCGTACTGTGAACATTCGAGACATAAAAATAACCATCAATAAAAATTGATTAATGATTAATAATAGTTTTAAAATTTTTAGATTATTATAGATATTTTAAATTTCATTGTTCATATCGTATATACCAAATACATTTTAAGTGTTTATATTTGGGCGACGATCTGTATGTACGAGTATGTTCGCGAAACAAGAAACGATAAGAAAATAAATCAAAACAGAATATAAATATACAAATAATACATCCTACTCAAAGTGCTTCCGCGATTGATCTCATATTTCTTAACATAAACTAGTAATGCATGGCATCGTGCCTTAAGCAAATTGCTGGAACTTCCCATAGCAAAAATTTTAAAATAGCTTTAAAAAATTTTGAAGAAAAAGTGACTTGAAAAAATTGATTTTATTATATTTGGAAATTTTCAGAAAATGGCAAACTTTTTTTTAAAGTAATAGCGTCTCAGTTTACCGGATGAACATTGATACGGAACCCATAGAAATGTAAACAAAACTTGTACTTATTAAAATGTCTATAAATATCTGATAAATTGATTTTAATATTGATATAAAACCGAAAATATAGTAAAAAGAATTTATGCATGTAATTCAAATCTGTAAAAAAATATTTAAATGACCATAGGTCACACTAACGTTCGATTGTCAAATATAAATGCATAGTATTATTGGTATGGAATCACAATTTAAGAAAATCCAAATTCTCAAAACGTTCTAACCATCTCATTAGAATTTAAAAGTTCTAAACAAATAGACAATTTTATAGAAAAAATATACATATGTATATTTCTATAAAATAAATATTTTTATTTTAAATGCAGGATTAGACTGGAATAAATGTATCATCAATAAAAAAGATACAATTATATCTGATAAGATATATTAGCTTTTTTCCAATTTTGCCATTCAGAATAGATAATTAAAATGCGAAGACATTATAAAAATTATACGTAGCTTGGAATCAAAACTGAATAAAAAATCCGAGAAAAAAGATGATCTTATCAGAGTGGCTTTCACACAAATTACTTTTTTTGTAAGTTTTTGAAAAAAAACATGAATATAAGAAAATTCCCAAAAAAATAAGATAAAACCATTTAATAGTATGCAAATCCTTTTCATAATATAAAAATTATTGTGATTTTAAAATTTATTAAACTGAGGATAAAACAAGCCTAGCCTCGAAAAATTTGTAAAGTTTAAAAAATAATTAATAAATAGTGCACTAGTGGTGCATGGCATCGTGCCGTGAGGCAAATTGCTGAAACTTCCCGTAACGTAATGGTAAATTTTTGAATGCTTTGAAATTCTTTGAAAAGTTTAATTTTTTTTAAAGAAACACCAAAGGGCGTAGCAGTAGTAAAACATTACAATTTTTTGCTCGGATTCATTTTTATTATATATATATATATATATATATATATATATATATAATATATATATATAATATATATATATATATATATATATATATATATATATTATTTTATAAGCAAAATTATATATATATATATATATATATATATATATATCTGTGTGTGTACAGATAAATTTGTTATTGTTCGATGTATCAAATTTAGTTTGAGTTACGTAAACGTAAACAGAAGAATTGTCGCTCGACGAGCATACGACATATACTTCGTATGCAGAGTTTTATCCACAATTCACGTGATTAAAATCAAATAATTTTACATTTTTTCAGATTAGGCATTTAATTTTATTGTTGTACATTTAAGTATACAAAATTACGAATGCCTTTCAGGCACCTAGTATTATATGGAAATGAAACAAAAATCAAAAGAAAAGTGTAAGATTACGATATATATTTTATATAATAAAATATATAAAGTTAAAAAATAAATAGAATTATAGGGTTACCTGTGATGACTTGCACTATTGCCGGTTAGATGCGTACGGTTCGAAAGCAGCAGCACAAAAGACTCGCATGCTGTTCCAGCCCGATCGAGAATGCGTAAACAAAGACACGTAAAATTTCAAAACATTAGATAAGAGGTCATGCACACAATTTACGTTGCGATCAGTCCCTCTGCATGTGTAAGTGTGAACAATTTTGACAGGTCATCAATTGAATCAAATCTCAAATGTGCAAAGCGACCATGTCTTTGGTGACTTTGCAGTTCATTTGAAATATTGTACTTAGTTCTAGTGTTAATTTATTTTATTTCATTTATAATTGTTTTTATATAACTATTGTTTTCATAATTATTATTATCATTATAATTTATTTATTATTATTATTATAGTTAATTAGTTAGTTATTACGTTTCTTTTTTACTTTTTATTATAAATTAATTTGTTTAGATTATGCTTTCACTGTAGCTCACAATACTTACATTACTCTGATTGCTACATACAAAATTAATAAAAAAATATATAATTTCTTCACATACATTTTTTGTAATTATAAAAATTATAACTTTAGAATTTTATATCTTTCATTTTTTAGATCAGCTTTTACTTATGTGATATGAAGTAGTGATTTTGTCATTGTGTCTTAAGGCAAATTGCTGGAACTTTACATATCGTAATGCAAGAGTAGAATGATTTTGAATGTTTTTAGCATAAATTAAAATTAAAATCAGAATCATTCATGACATTTGAAAAAATATATTTTTTGAAAATGAAAAAAAAATCATTAATATTCACTTTTTGCTCCGTATCTCTAAAACGGCTGGAACTGCCTTTGCAGAAAAAAACTAATTAGCACATCTCCACGACAATGCAAGTCAAATGTTTTTTGAATAATCACTCAATGATAATCTTTGTACTTTTTGCTCCATATCTCTAAAATGGCTGGACCTGCCTTTGGCAAAAAACCAATCAGCACGTTTCCTCATCATTACGAACCGAATAATGTTAGAATCATTTTAATTGGATGCCCTGTTCTCGCAAAAACCAAATTGCAAAAAAATAATCAGCACTTCTCCCTATCAATAGGAATTGAATGCTTTTTGAATCATTCAAAAAGATTGATTCGTCCGCCCGAAATCATTTTTAAAGGAATGCTAAAATATTCAGAAACCTCTGAAACTGAAACATGTGCAAAAAAAATTCCTTTTCGATTTTTTGACTCCTACTATAACTTACCGTACAGCAAGTTAATAAAGATGTTTAATATTGTGCAATATTATGAATAATAACATTTTTTCGACTTAAATATGATTAAAAATTTTATATCTATAAATATAAATCAAGTGGTTATTTTGGACTAAAAAATAAAACTAATTTAAAAATGTATTTGTTTTTATGCATTTATGAAGTTGAAGTTATTATATTATTTCTGTAGTTATTATTGTATATCTTTAGATGCATGATGAAATATGTTGGCTACAATTTAGCAAATATATATATATATATATATATATATATATATATTATTATCATTATAATTTATTTATTATTATTATTATAGTTAATTAGTTAGTTATTACGTTTCTTTTATATATATATATATATATATATATATATATATCAAATGATTCTAACTATTCAAAACAAACCCATGATAATCTGATTCGAGTCAGATTTGAGCTACCTCGATCAATTCGTATCAAGCCGTTCGTCTCCTTTTTCAAATTGAACAAAGTAAATTCAATCATATGAAACATCAGATTTCTGATACATTCAAAATATCAAAGATTCAATGGTATGGTCTACCACTGAAAGGCAAAGTTGTGCATTGCGAGGTGGATGCTTTATTAGCAGAATCCGTTTGCCAAATGTTATTACTAAATATTGGCAATGAATAATATTAATCTAATATATTCATTGTATATCGTTAATTAATATATTGATTTCTTATTGATGTAACTAATTGTATCTAATGTTACAGAGTTATTTCTTATTTCACATGTTGAATAATATAATTCTATATATTTTTATTATTGATTATGTTCTCAAAAAATATATGTCATATTAAATACAAGGATAATTTTTTCAAGAGATGTTATTGATAATTCCAAAAACTGCATTCGTACACAATTAATTAATATATAGCGCAGTAAATTTGTATTATATAAATTATGATGATGTGTAATGTAAATGCTTTCATTCGATGATTTATGTTTTATAAATTAATCACAAAATGGGAACAATAAAGATGGAAATAAAATAATTGCATGAATTCCATTTGATGCGCAATTCAATTGTTATCGCGTAACCTAAATTTAATAATAATGCCTCATGGATATTTACATAAACAGTTCAAATTCATTATTCCGTGATTTTTTTTAACATCTTCATATTAATTTTAATTAATTTCGAAATATGAAAATAATATTTTAAATAATTTAGCCCCATCATCGTGCACATAATTCAATGCAATGTAATTAAAAACGCAAATAGATTTTTTTTTCATAATATACATAAAAATAATATACTATGAGTTTCATTGCTGATTATCGAAATCACGTCATTATATGATATAGAAAAATTCTATAGGATATAAAAAAAAGTGAAAATGAAAAAAAATATAAGGTTTAAAATAAAAAGAAAAAGATATATTTTAGAAGGTTATTGTAAGAAGAGCTTTACTTAAAACTTTACTTTTTTAGATTAAGTTAAAATAGATTAAGTTCAAAAATTTGTCAACGCACACCTTCATCTAATAATTTCAGTATTTTACCTTTAAATTTATTGGTTTTATTGGTTCACTATTAATTAAAGATATAGTATTTTGATGGTCTTACTAAAAAGTCGAAACAAATTGTTCTTCATTATTATAAACAAGTACATATAATAAATGCTGCAGAAATTTGAATTTATCTATTTTAGGTAAATATTTGTATACGGTTCTGAAACACTTTTTAAAAACGACTAATGGGATATATTGGTTAAATATTTTTTGTTAAATTTATTTAAAATTAAAAATAACACATTCGATTTGTAAGCCTCCTGGTTGTCCCATTTTGCCCCGCCTATGGGATAAAAAAGAACAGATAAAAAATTTTACAAATTTATGTATTTAAAAACACATTTCTATAATTAGGAATTAACTAAAAAATTAACTGAACATAGTACGGTAGTTATTTGTTTGATACGTGTTATGTGCTGTGATGTAGTTCATTTAGATCAGATAGTATAATTACTTAAAATGAACTTAGATCTTTGTGCCCCGCCCTTCTCTACCTAAGTACCAGAATTATGTTGTTAAATAAAAAATAGTATAAAATACTACTTGTTTATACGTAGATTTAACTCAATTTGGCGAACGGGAAAGTGGTCACAATGATGAATGAAGAAGTTACTCAGAAATAATTTATTTCTCAATAAAACTGTTAAAATATAATAAGTAATGTTTTATAAATATTCGCGCAAACGATGATATATTCGTGTGCATTTAAAAGATGTATTTTTAAGTTATTTCAAAATTCACATGTCTAATGCACCTAATTAGCTAAATTTTAAGTATTGAAGAGCAGAGAATACTGTTGGACATATATAACTCGTGTTATATTATAAAAATAATGCTATATATCTTTTCATAAATCTTTTGCAAAAATCAGTTGTTTTATACACATACAATCGTCTGTTTTATTAAAATTTATTCAATGTTATCAATATGTTGAAGGGACGTGTCTAGTAGTTTGTACATGATACAAAGCAATTAGCAAATTCTACGTACAGCTTGTAAGTACTTGCACCCGGTAACAAATATGATAGTTAATGAACGCCGTAGGCCGGCCGAGGCAATTTGCATCTCATTAAGCTAAAATTGAATAATTACCGACAGTTTTTTAAAAAAATCAATAAATTTAAATATTAACGAATAAGCACAATGAACGATGCATTGAAAGATAAGACGAACAGATAATACAATAAACGAACAAATGTTTGTTCTCATTTTACTATTAAGTAACTCACACGAAATATATATATATATATATATATATATATATATATATATATAATTTCTAGTGAGTACTACACTGCACTTTTGTCTTGATTCGGATCGCTTCAACGAATTCAAATCAAATAACTCAGTATTTCAACACTAGATCAAGGTTATATACAGTGTTATCTTTGTAAAAATGCTTCCAGAAAATTTATATATTGCATTGGTTGAATACTGTAGCTATTATTTTGTTATATCCGTTTAAAATTAAAAATAATACAATTGACCTGATTGGCGCCAATTGACCTGCAATTTTACCTACCATGGGGTAAAAAGGAACGGTAACGAATTTTTTAAAAACAGCAAAAAACACATTTCTACAATGTTGAGTTAGGTGGGAGTTTTATGAAACATAGTCAGATAGTTGTTTGTTTAATACCTTTGCCAGATGGTCCTTTTTGCCCCGCTTACATGTAAGCTTTTATAGAGGTTATATGAAAAAAAAATACATCTTATATATCATTTAAATAACGCAGACTTAAAAGTTATATTCAAGTATCGTAAACTAAACTAAAAAACTAACAGCGCAATAAAATACTTTTTTATGGATTTTCAAACATTTTCGTTTATTTCCCGAAAATTATTAAGGTGATGACTGGTTTTTTGCTAAATGTTTACCGGTTAGTATTTATGTTTATATTACTACAAACAGTACAAATTACAAACAATACGTGTGTGGATTTATTATTATTACCTAATGTACTTCATACTTGATCTCCAAATTGTTTATATTCACTAGGATTCGTTCTAGAATTCCAAGAATTTATTAATATTTTTCAATATAAAAATTAACGATTTTTAACGTACAAAAATCAAATTTTTGGTTACTCTGAAAATAATCTTCTGCCACTGCAATGGAAAAGTTAATCATCGGTTTAAGTGATCATGAATAAATTTAATTTAAATTAAATTTGTCAAATTTAGCTTCGCGTCGATCTGATATATCGCTCCTTGCCAATTTGCAAAAAGTATTTGAATTATCGTCTTCAAGTGGTATTATATAAGGCGGTGTATCAAAATTTTAAAATACAAGAAAAATTTGTATCAGTTTTAATAAATTTTTCGAGAACTGTTAACCCATTGATAGATATCCTGATTGTTTTATGGCCAATTTAGTCATATGAATTTATTAAGTTTATGAATGAATACCGTTATTTACCTCCCGTAGTGTAAGTTATAAAAATCGCCACAAAATGGAAAATGAACATTTTTGCATATCTTTACGTTCTAAAGGTTTCTGAACATTTTGGCATTCTTAAAAAAAATTGATGTATGTGTGTTTATGTGTGTATATATGTGCGGATACAATTTTTCGTCGTCAATTTCGAGATCAACCGATTTGATTTTTCATTCAAGTCGAAAAGAGTTCGATTCAAAACATCACTAATGAATTATACCTGTATGCAGCGCATGTATTGTGTGCACCCATCACGCAAACGCCACGACCGACGGAAGGTTCAAAACAAGTGAATTTTATATTAAAAATTAAATTGGTTAATTGCATTTGCGCACGCTCGTTGTTCTGTACTTAGATTAATTTTCATTTTTTAATGTTACCGATGTAATAATCTTTCAGTTCTATCTATGAAAGCGACGCGACGATGCATATTAAATTTGTATGTTTAACGATTATCATAAGCGAAGACATGGCGCATACATGCAACGCTATCGGGAAGGAGGAAACTAGGATCGGAAGCAGACACCGACAACGTTTTGTCAATTCACATATCAAAAGTCGTAATTACTAAAGTAATTAGGAAATTTATTATTCAATCGTTGTTCGAACGTATTTCTATTATATTGCGCATGAAGACAACAATCTTCATGGCATTGAGCTTTTACGCAGGATGGTTGCTACCCTGTAAAGGGGGTGGCGGATTTAGATCGGACTTATTTTTCTCAATTCTAAAACTTATGTCCGCTTAGCAACATATGTAATAAATAATCAATAAATATATGTATTTCAATTAGAACTTAGTTACAAATCATTAGTGTAATAAGAACGTGCAACTAATACATAAATTATACCAACAAATCAGTGTTTAATACAGTCCACAGGGATACTTGAAATATAAAACGTGTTGATGCGTTTTTTAGTTCTGTGACTCGATTCCTTCATGTGTTATTATAAACTAAACCATACTAACAATGTTTTTTTAATTTTTTATCTCATAATGATAACATTGTAAACACATTGCAATAATAAAAAAAGGATGATTTTTGCCAGTAAATTTAAAAAAAATGTTTGCATTAATGGTTAATAAGAATCCAATGCGATACAATTAGTTCATCGGTAATTTTTTACAAACTACTGATACTATTTACTGAATAATACTCACTGCACGATCTTCACTTGCAGTTTTATCATTGTTAATTAATTAACTTCCGTATTGAGATTACTATAAAAGTTTGTTATAATAAATTATATGCCTTTTTTAGTAAATTTTTTAGGATTAATATTATGGTACCACTTAGCTATTACAAATTTGCTTTCTTTTTGTAAAACAGCATAACCTATAACGTCCCATAAACTGTTGTTATGAATTCTCTCAACTACGTGGCTTTTTTCTTTAGCAACTCAACAATTGACTTGTTATTATTTTATGTATTTTACTATTAAAAAATTTTTATGGTGATGTTTTTTTATTAGAAGCCGCGAAAGAGCTATTTTACATATAATCAGAACATTTCGCCACCCATATTTTCAATTGAAAACTAATGTTACTACTTTATATCAGGCACTACGAGGTTGGAAGAACAAAGTCTAGCATAATTTGCACATCAAATCTTCAAATCATCAAATCATCAAATATGAAGTATTTAAAAAAAATATATAAACATATTTATTAAAATATAATAAAGATACAAATATGATGATATTAAATAGGGAAAACTAAGTACGGTTGTGCCATTTTTTCCCTCAGGCATAATTTTGTCAATTTAGGGGCGTCCATTAATCACGTGAGCAAGTTTGTAAGGATTTTTGGACCCTTGGTGATACATGACTTCCCCTTGGTGATACATGATGATATTCAAAATTCACGTGTATTTTTTGTTACGTAATAAAACTGTATTTTTTTTTTTTAAATATTTGATTTTTTCTTAAATCATTTAAAAAATAAATACACGTTATATCTTACTATACACCTCACTTCCTCAAGTGATTTTTAGTGATTTTTTGTTTTTAAAAAAAATTTACTCTGAAAAAAAACAGATTTTTGTGAATCTATAAATTTTTGACAAAAATTTACTTTTTTTGAAAAAAAAAGAATTTTTGAAGAAGAATTTATTTTAAAATATTTTGGAAATTCAGAACATTTTTTTCAAAGCAATCGTACTGCTTTAACTGCATAGAGACGAAATATCGAAGCGCGTAAGCGCCGCGTCGCCGTCTAACGGATAAACATTGGTACGGAACCCATAGGAATGTTAACAAAATTTATACTTATTGTTAAAATTTCTATAAAATATCTGATAATTTGATGTGCACATGTCTAATGATTATTTTTGACCGCCAAATGTCATTTTTTTTTTACTTTTTTACTAGATTTTTGAAACCGCTGGACCTGCCTTCATCAAAATTTGATCCAAACTTTATCTCGTTAATACAAGTAAAATGTTTTTCGAATTATTCAAATCGGACGCTCCGTTCTCTTAAAAACTGAGTTACCGTTTTTGGCACTTTTTGCCCCATATCTTCGGAATGGCTTGACCTGCTTTTGCCAAAAACTAATCAGCACGTCTCCTTATCAATATGAATCGAATGTTTTTTGAATTATTCAAATCGCTTCATCCGTGTTCCCGAAATCGTCGACGAAAATTTGTATCCGAACACACACACATACACACACATACATCAATTTCTAAGGTATGCCAAAATGTTCAAAAACCTCTGAAACGTAAAGATATATAAAAATTTTCATTTTCGATTTTTTTGCGATTACTATAAAATGCCCAACGGGAAGTTAAAATTTCATAATATCATTTGTAATTGGGATTTTATAATAATTTTTACTCCAACAAGTTCACTAACTGTAAATGAATAATAAATTCAAAATGCAAAATCTAGTTTCAGATAATCGCCGTGCCCCGAGTAGAGGAAGTTGATTTTGCTGACATATCGTAAATTATTCACTGCCAGTCGCCTTTGAGTCGATCAATTAATTTGGATTCAAATAGGCGCACACATTGCAGTGCTTATATATCCAAGTGACAATCGGCGATACAAGTACGTCTGCTTTGCTACAGAGTCCTCTTCCTGTCTGACTTCCTCTAAGCAACGGTAGGAATGAATACTAATAATTCCGACAGTCTCCTTTCCGAACCCATTTGTACAGATACAGATACCATTTGACATATCTTGGATACTCAATGGCAAATTTAATGTATGTATACCTACTATCTACTATCTACTCAATCTATCCATTAATGGTGATGGATATACCTGTATTTACGCAAGATTTTAGGGTACTCTACATAATGAATTGGATTAATCGATAGTAGTGAAATTTATTTATATTTCTATTACTTTGATTTTATAACTAACAACAAATCCTTCAAAATTGAAAATTGAAAATGTGTATTTGTAATTTCTGATCATTTAATTGTTTTAGCACTAAACATGGATTGAAAGTAGCGTTTAGCCTTGAGGCAAATTGTAAAATTTTCACGATAGCTGTAATAATTAAGGTGACCAGAAGTCAAAATTGGGACGGGAAGCGGGGTGTTTTAAAATAACAAATGCTATTTAAGAATACAATAAAAAAGTTTATTATACCTATTAATTTTTGAGAAACCGGAACAATCAGGTACAAAAAATCTAAATCCGGGATACATATTGCTTTTAGAAATACTCGGGACACAAGGTGGAAATCCGGGACTGTCCCGGCCAAACCGGGACGTATGATTACCTTAGTAATTAATCGACCGAAAATGAAATTTAGATATTTAGATAACATTTTCAACTGTTTATTTCAAAATAAATAGTAAATACATTAATAGTAGCATTTTTTACACATCTAGAGAAGTTTTATATTTTTTTCTCACTTACTTTTTTGCTAATTTCTAACCTTCTGGCAAATCTAATCGGGACTCTTCTTTATCAAATTTATTCTAATGTCTTTTGAATTTGAAAAATTCAAATTTTGATTTTACCAAAGCGACTTTTAACTCTTTTGATCATATTTTTTTAAACTTTGATGATTTTTAAGAATTAAACTAGTTGTCACAAGGACGTAATATTATAGTATGTTCAACTGGACCATGATATCTAACAACATAAAAAGTTTCATCGTACATTTTTTTCAACAATTTATTATGTAGAAATGGCCAATTTTTGTCCAAAACGAATCAGCACGCTTTCCAAACAATATCTTTTGAATAGTTTTTGAATTTTTGAAATAGATTCAGAGTTTTTGACTAAAACGTGAACAAAAAATTTGAACTTTTCTGCAAATTAAAAGAAACGTCTCAGCCAATCGTATCAAAAAACTAACCAATGAGTATGCTTATCAATTCTCGTCGAATGGTTTCCAAATTTCAAATCGATTCAGCAGTTTTTGAGAAAACATCGATGAAATGTCTGATTTAGCAAAAGTCAAAAAAAAGTGTTCAATTTTGCGAAGTTTCGTAGCGCTTTCGACTTTTTTCGTAGGTCTATAATATTTTAGGTTGTTCGGTAAAACCATGAACTCTGCCCATCTTCACCAAACACTAATCAGAAGTATTTTCAAGTGATATTTTAAGATTTAGGTAAGAATGAAAAATAATAAGTTTCTCTTTTATAGAGTTAAAGAAAAGTAGTCAAAATTGTTTTTAATTGAATAAAAGCTATATTTAAGTCCATCTTGAACAGTTTCAAATGCGTTTAAAATTCCACAATTGCCATGATTCATAAAATAAAATTCCAATTGTATTCAGTCATAACTATTTTTAGATCTATTTCTGAAGTAGTAGTCACATTGATCAAATCCCAGGCATAAGCATTTCAGAAAAAAATCTTTAAATAGTGATTGCTTGAAATTATAGAAAAAATAAAATTGTCCAAATCGGGGGCAATATCTTATTAAATTGAATTATTTATTCAATGTGGAATATTTTATCACGTATGAACAATAATAATTCAATTTCAATAGCTACTTATAAGAATTAGCTCACATCTATGTTTAACAAATAATATCAGATGTGAAGAAGTAAGCACTACTATTTGTCAAGTGATCCCACTACTAATATTACTCTTATCTCTAATTTCAAAATAGTCATTTATATTAAAAAATGAGGCATAATAAAGAATTCAAAATAATATGAAAACGAGTAAAATTGGTTAATATAACTTTTAGCTTTACATAAAAAATAAGTATGCATATTAAAAAATAAAGTATGTATAGGGCAGGGCGAGGCACGATAGTCCAATTGGACTTCTATACCAACTATATCAAAACAGTTAACACACATCAAACGAACAACTCAGTTAAATTCCCAACTATTTTCTTACCACAGAACTATATTTTTACTATTTTTTCAAAAATTGTCACTTGGTCCTCCTACCACATAAAATTAATAGCAATGGGCAAAACTTGGAGAAGTAGTTTTTATGTAATAATACTTTCATAATTTAATCAATGCGATGCAGTTTAATTATTAAGTTGAACAATAGAATTTAAATTCATAATCTAAATATGTATTTTTAAACGTAATAGAAAAACAAATTAACTCTTACTCCTATAACAAATTTTGATTTGTCTATTTAATTTATCATAATTATACATGTATATTGAAATATATATTTTTAATTTACATTTTTATTTACTAGTTTCTTATTGTTTACACCTCGCCAATAGAGAGGTTTAAGTGTTTTTTTCTTGCCCCGACCACATGTTCTAGAGGTTATAGAAATAAAACTTAACTCAACTTACAACGGTTATAGAAAAAATCTTAACTTCACTTGTTTTTGAGATATCGGTGGTGGACGATTTTAGTGGCGGACCTCTAAGCCCTCGTCGATCCCAATTCAGTAATAATATTACGCTTATCAGTTTTAGCTTTAATGTCAAAATTGACATTTACAATTAAGAAAAATCCAGGATCCAAGAAGAATAAAAAATAATGCAAAATCAGGAATCACTTAAAATACTAAACACTAACAACTAAAATACTAAAAACAAACAAAACCAATTTTATATTAAATCAAAATAAATGTCCAAAAAATGATAAATCAGAATAATTATTACAAAATAATATAAAATATCAGTAAACCGCATCGACGTTATTCTACTTGACAGCTCCAGTGTCCTCTATCTAATTGAACCGTTGTACGAATTCCTTAACAAACGCAAAAAAGCGACGAGTGGTGTTCACAAATCGCACCGTGGGGTTGCATAAAAAGGTGGTGGAGCACCACATCGAGAGTTCAACAACACCGCGCGTTAGTTGCGTGCAATTGCATCAACCCCTCGCTTGTCACGACTTCTCCTTACGCACGCTCGCTACCTGCATCAATCATATATTGCCTACCCAGAGGTGTACAGGCTTACGCAATATATTTAATATTTAATGAACAACTTGCAACATTTCCGTAAAATAAAATTAAAATGTCTGCTTAATTGCTCATCAAAGGATTGTAAACTCTAACAATGATATGCTTTTATTTCAGAGCAAACGAACGACTATGGAATAATTATCACTATTTTGAGTTAATTCTTTTGTGCTTTGAACAAAGTCTTGGAAACCTTGAATTATATTTTAGAAAAAAATGCAATATGTAAAACTTCAACCCTTTCCACTCACCCATTGCAAAAATAGTACGTATATTGTCGGCAGAGCGGCGGGATCCAGACCAATATCTTTGAGAATAGTGAAGTTAAGAATTTTTTGTAAGTAGAGGGAAAAAGATCTATAACTAGCCATTACCTTGATTTTCAGGATGTTTTTATCGCAAGAAAAACGGTAATATACCCATAACATAAGTATTTTCTTTTGTTGTTAGTTTTTGTGGTCATGAGCACTATTGCTTAGTTTGCGAGACCTTAATACATTTTTTAAGTAATTTTTATCAAAGAAAATCAGGTATGAACCTAAGTGGGGTGAAAAGGATCAACTGCACCATCCTGGCAAAGGTGTTAAAAATAAAAAAAAGCAAAGTTAAACAATAATAAAGTGAGTTAAAAAAAAGTTAAGAAAGCAATTTTACAGAATATAAATTAAATAAATAATTATTTCAATTCTGCTGATGAATATTTTTGACGATACATATCAGATCAAGTTTATTCACTGTAGTATGAAAAAAATGCATTGGTTGAATAATGTAGCTCTCAATGGTCTTAATTTATACGCCTTTATCGTAAAAAAGACCAAATTACAAATTAAAAAAAAAAAACAGTATAAAAAACAAATTTCTGCAATGATGATTTAGCTGGGAGCTTTACTGACAGTTATTCGTTTGGTATGTGGTATTTGTTGTGTTGTAATTGGTTTGGTTTTTATAATATAATTGCTCAAAAGTAAATTGGAGCTTTGTGCTCCGCCCTACCACTTTGTATATTCTAAAAATTCATGTAGAAGAAAAAGTGAATAACTCGCAATTACCAATCAATTCTACAGCACCATCGTCAAATTCTAAAAGTTCAAAGTCTAAAGTTTCTACAACATTTCAAAATATTCAATTTTTTACCCTAAACAAAATTTTGCTAATTTATCTATAAATAATATTTTATACCATTTTACTCCTATTTTTACTATTTATTCCTATTTTCTTTTTTAAAATGATTTCAAGAACAACTCATTAATTCAAGTTTCATATCATCACAATTATTTGGATGTTTTTCTCTTTGAATACTACTCTATTATTTTATTTTTCAGATTAGGCATTCAAAAAAGTCACGCTGCGAATATTTAAAAATATCATAAAATAATTGTACCATTTTTTTTTTTTTATTAAAACATTATTATTTGTCATGCGCCTAAATAAATATTTCATCAAACGCATAAATGGAATAAAATCATACATATGATTTATATACATACAATTATTTGCATATATGCATAAGAACGAATAAAAATATTTCTATCGTATATAAAATATTTGTAATAATTTTGCATATTTAAATTAACATATTGTAATTAAAACATATTTTAAAATTAATTAACAGGTAATTAATATTGAATAAAAAATTACCAGCAAAATAAAAATCACAAACTAATTAAAACAAATTAAATGAACGTTTTTATATCCAATATTGGTCATAATTCCATAACAACAATTTATTGAAAGGGTAAATACATAAAATTATACAAAAGGTATAATAGAGTGAGGCAAGGCACAAAGGTTCAATTTGACTTTAAGTGATTATACTGTCTAAACCAAATAAAATACACCATTACATATGACATCATTACATATGGAAGTTCTATAAAAAATCTGATGAAATTAACTTAAAAATAACTAAATAAATAAATAAACCATTATATATAGAAGTTCTATGAAAATTCTGATGAAATTAACTTAAAAATAACTAAATAAATAAATAAACTAAACAACAGTGCTCGGAACCAACAGAACTAAGAACGAAAAAAATGATACAGTCTAGCTATAATCCTTATTATCAATTTTGTTATGTATTTTATTTTAGAATTTCTAGAATAACTTGTATGATAGTAATACATTTAAACTCAATAAAATTAAAATTAATTAACTTTGGTAATTAAATATCAATATGACATGACTAATTATTATTAATAATAAATAATTGAATTTGATAAATGCTCTTGCATTAAATGCATTTTAAATGACTGTCAAGGCCTTTATTAAAAACCTATAGCTCCTACATGCTTTACCATAATGATTCTAAAAAAAATGAATAATCAAAATTAAGAAAGTAATTAATTAAACTGTCAATAAATTAATCTCAAATAAGTAAAAGCTCAAAGTTTTAACGTTTATGTATTCAAATCATTATACAAGTAATTTTATTTTGCAAATACGGTCTGTAATAGACCACTAAATTTATTGGTATTAAATAACTTTATGATATTGAGGAGAGGAATTTAATTTTTACTTATTTTTTTCAAAAAAAGTTTGATTTTATCTTTGTGTATTTATATTTGTATGTATTTTTGAATAGCTTCATGTTAGTAAAAACAATATTTTTTTTATTTACCTTTATTAATTACAATCTGTCGTTATAAACAACATTCAATAATTTTTATGGTTTATTACATAAGAAAAAAGGTCGAAATTTCACCCAGTGGTGGTCCGTTTCGTTGTTGATTATGTATAACTTATAAAAGTAATCGAAAAAATGATGTAAAAAAATTAAATAAAGCCTACGATAGTAATTGTGTATATTATAAATTAGTACCCAGTGCTAATAGAATAATGTGTATCCAAATGTTAGTGAAGGATTTCAGAAAGGGGCCGTTTTCTTTTGAGCCGTTCGATGCCATGGTACTTTACTAAATTTTTAACCATGATGTTTGGGTGGTTTTGTATTCTCACCTTGTATCTCATGCTGAATTTTTCAATTTCTTCCTTAACTGTGTTCATGTTCAAATCTGTATGAACCAACCAATTTGGGACATCCTTGGGTGCGTTGATAATTCCTTTTGAAATCTTGTTTTGAATTCTTTAAATTATGGCAATGTTGGATTTGCGTGCCGTTCCTCAATGCTGTATTCCGTACGTCCAAATTGGTTTTAACATGATTTTGCACAGAAGAAGTTTATTTCGTGTACTCAACTGAGATTTTCGGTTTAACAAATAAGAAAAATGTTTTTAAAGCTTTTCGACGTATTCTGCGGCGTGATAACACTTTAGGTTTCCAAAAATATAAACTTTGTGGATAATTAAACTTGTTATTTCCGAGAGGCAAACACTTGGCTCTGGTACTTCCTGCTTCCGTTCTTTATTTATTATATTATGGTTGATTACTTATATTTATTGTTTATAAATTCTTGCATGTTAATAAGTAAAGGAATTAATTAAATAATTTGATTTTTCTGATATTTTTCTTAAAAGCTTGATTTTATCTTCGACGTGATAACACTTTGATTGCACAAAAATGTGAGTATCGTAGATATTTAACTTTGCTCTTTCCGAGAGCCAAACACCTGGCTCCGGTAGTTCCTGCTCCCGTCCTCCACCGCACGCGGGCGGCTTTCCCGACGTGCGTGGAGCGAGCGAGCTGCCAGGTACCTAATTTTTTCGACTCCCGTTGACGTCCCGCTTTGCGATAAGCTAATGAAAACACACCGTCGATTAAACGCTACGTACGAACGCAATGCCGAATAATATGCCGGATATTAACTATGCAAAATGAATGTTTCGGCACACGCACAAAAGCCGGCAAAAATGATACTGGTGGCAAACACGCACGCACGAATAATTATTGGATTTTCAACGAATCAACTAACTAAGCATATGTTGTTATTCTATTACACGTTTTCTTTTATTCCGTATTTTGTTCAAAATTGAACACACTGAATAATTAATTTGGTTGAAAAATAGGCCGGTAAGTATCGCAAGGTTTCCAGTTGCAGCCTGATATCAAGCAATACTGATATCCATTTTATTCAATTCTTCACTCTATCAATACAAACAAAATAGTTTTTGAATCATTCAAACCGAACGCACCGATCTCTCAAAAAATGAATTGCCATTTTTTGCACTTTTCCCCCGTATCTTCGAAATGGCTGGACCCGCCTTTGCCACAAACTAATCAGCACGTCTCCTCATCAATATGAATCGAATGCTTTTTAAATTATTCAAATCGGTTAATCTGTGCTCTCGAAACCGTGGACGAAAATCTGTATCCGAACATACATACGTACATATTACATATGACGTATTTTTTGCCATTTTTATAACTCACCCTAGAAGATGTTAAATAGAAAAAAAAACATTGGTAAAAATAATCACAATACAAATAATTATTATAGGACCTTAAATAAGATGACCATATGTTCCGATTTGGCCCGGACACTCCCAGATTTCCAACTTGTGTTGCGGGTAATTCTAAAAGCAATATTGTCCCGGATCTTGTGTTCCGGAATGTTTCGGATTTTTGAAAAGTATAGACTTACATTAAATCTTCGCTCTTACTTGATAATAAAATTACAACTACCCATCAAATTTTTGAAAATGTTATGTACAACTAGTATAGCTCATATGAGTTGAGTTTATATGAGCTTATATGAAAGAGGCGAGTTAAAATAGCCTCTCACATTCATAATTTTGAACTTTTATTTTCAATTTTACGAAAATTAACAATAAATTATGAAATGAACTTTTTGACTGCCTGGAATAAGTTTTAATTATTTTTAAACAATTATGAAAAAAAATGAATAAAATTTTATAATAAGCGTGAAAGCTGAAAAAACATATAATTCCATCCAATATAACATATAATCGAATAATTAAGTTCTTAGTCAGCAATTCTGATTTAAAAAAAAACTCATTTAAAAAAGATAAATTTTATTTCATTCTTAAATAGTATTTGTTATTTTAAATTCATATTATTTTTTTTAGCATTCACACCTCCGCCCCCTCCTATCCCGGATTAGCAGAACTAAAAATTACCTATGAAAAGCAATCCAGTAAAAGTAAAAGATGAAAAAATGTTAATAATATTAATTTCTTTTGAATAGAAATCTTATATCAAAAGCTAAATTTTGACAGTTTTTCAAAAGTTGGTTGAAAAATTTATTTCTGTAGTATTTTCTATAATTAATGACCGCATTTAATTCTTCTTAAAACTGTATTCGTCTGAAACTAAAATTGAAGTTAAACTATAAAATCATATTTAAAAAAATACAATAAAAAAAATTTCACACATTTTATTATGCCACATTTACAATCAGTGAAAAATTTATGTCGATGCTTATTTTAATTAATACGAATGTATACGAACAAACGTAAGTGCTATCCTTTCTTAATAAGATTTCTTAATATTCTTAATATTGATTATTGAAAAAATATTATATTCTCTACACAAGTGCTATTAAGAAATATATTATTAATAAGATAAGGATCCTGAATTAAAATTCTTTAATTGATAAATAATTGACAATGTTTTGATGCACATGATCGTGAGCACAAAACACATATTGGGTTACAATTTGTGAATGATTTCTGACCAATGAAGTTTTGTTAAAGTTATATAAATATGTATCATATTTTAAAACTGGGACAAAATCAATTCGATTAGTTGTCCTAATGTTGTGTTTTGTCATGGTACACTTTCCGCGTCTATTAACTCCGAATACGTGCAATTAATTCAGTTCCCTCTCATGTAAGATAAATGAGTTACCTTCGGCAAATGCAATCAACCCAATAATCTGAATATTGTATGATAAAACAATATTACCTAATCCATAGCTATTGCGCCAATAGACTGATGTGAATTAAATACACGCTAATGGAATGATTATTCCAGTCTAGACATATAACATTACTATTCACCGATTCGATAATAACGATATCGATGATTTCAACCTGAATTCAATTATTCTATTGTTGATGTTCAAATTTGTACCGTAAATGCAAAATTCAATCAATTTGGCTTAACTGCCGATGAACTATATATTATGAATCAATATATTTGAAAATCGAGGACGATTACATTCGAGATTGCATCTATTGCCGTTAACTATTATGTTGTGTTGACTAAAATATCATAGTTAAATTTCATACAATTTGGAATATTTACAACCAATAAGATTTAATTCACAAGATCAAGTTGCGTTTAAAATATAAACGCTGTATTAATACAGAACTAGGGATAATCTGAAAGAGCAAATAATGTAAAAGTTCAATAATTGTAAACTTAATTTATGGTGACCAGCTTTGTAGTATGTAATTAAATTGTTGTCTATGTGGAGTTCAGATATTTGCATCATTACAGATGATGATGAGATTAAGAGAATCTAAAGCAATTATAAAGAAAACTAACATACGTGCAGATGATACTGTTATCATATTAAATGACACAAGACGGTACTTCTTATTGTTTAATTTCTAAGACATATATCTAAATATGTTAATAATAAGCTATTAAAACATAACGATAATACGTGTATATAAAAAACAAACTATATTTAACGTTATTTTTGTGGACTATAATTTACTTGCGGACAACTTCTTAATTTTGTAAGAAAAGCCAACAAATTTATTTGATGTCCAATAGACAATTATAAACATATGTCATAAAATAAAAACAAATGTAGACTATAGAACGATGTAATGTACTAACAAAAAATTTATGAACAATTTTAAATGTAATTGAATAATAATATTACAAATTTCAAGAAATATCTGGTTTTATTACTTTTTATTATTTTAGTTAAATGCAATTTTATTTATTTACGTATATTTAATAATACTCTAACTTATCTAACGGAACTAGAATAATTCCGAAACTCAACTATTTAAACTAAAAAACAATTCTGAAAATTATTGTACAGGGTAGGGCGGGGCACAAAAATCCAATTTGACTTACAATTAGAGCAATTATGTTATAAAATCCAAACTATTTATATCACAACAAATAACACATATCATACAAACAACTATCTGACTATGTTCAGTAAAGCTCCCAGCTAATTCATCATTGTGAAATTGTGTTTTTTTGCTGTTTTTTTTTAAATTAGACACCTGGTCCTTTCTACCCCATAGGCGGTGTAGAAAGGACCAGGTGTCTTTGAATTTTAAAGCGATTTTAATGAATAATAAATCGGAAATAATAATATAAATATAAATTTCATGTGTACATTTTTTACAGAGATTACACTGTATATTTTTGATCGGATATTTCGTAAGAAATATATTCATCATCAGACTTAGAATAAATATTTATTTAATTTAGCTCAGATAAAATTGCCTTTTTACCATAACATTTTTATTTACTATTTTTTATTGTTTTCACCTTTGCTAGGGTAAAAGGATACATTTGGTCCTTTTCAAATTAAGGAGTGGGTTTTTATAAAAATATATAAAAAACTGTTGAATCTAGCTTAAAATTAAAGTAGATCCTATAAACCAATTAAATAACGTATACTTATATATAATAAATTATATTAAGGTTTCGTGAACAAAACAACAGTGCTCACAACCAAAAAAATCTAACAACGAAATTACTCTCCTGATAGCAATGTCGTAAGAATCAAGGAGATGGCTGGTTACAAATAGGAGATAGTTAACTTTACTTGTTTTTGAGATATCTAAAGTGGACCTTTTTACCCGCATAACTTCAAGGCCCGCTCTACAATACTATTAAGAAAAAATATATACGTTCAATTAGCAATTTGAAGTTAACATATATTAACTAAAGCCTGTTTTACTCAATAAATTTTATTCTCTATAATTTGGCAATATTTAAAAAATAGCAAAAATTAACTAAAGCTTGTTTTACTCAATAAATTTTATTCTCTATAATTTGGCAATATTTAAAAAATAGCAATAGTGGTTCATGAATGAAAATATATGGTTTTGCTGTTTGATTACGGCACAGTTTTAGTCTTATTTAAAATAATAATAAATAATAAAAATTTATTTATGTTCACCTTCTGGTAAATTACATTTATTTTATATTACATATTTGTAAATACACATGTATGCAAATGATCTATTTTAGCATAATTTTAAATTATCGACAAGCTATTATGAGTTGTAGCAATAATCTTATTCATAATTATTTTCAGCAGGTATACTAGTCGCGATTACGTAAAATAATAATTTATATATGCACATGAATTAGTAAACATATTTATCATTTAATAAACATGTACCGGTAAATCTTTTATGATTTCGTCACCCTTAATGAACATTATTAAAAGCGCACTTGTTTCATATGTTTTACGTAAATATTTTGGATAACGAATGAATAATAATAATATCTATCGGTTATGTAAAATCGTGTTGTTTTGCGAATCGTGTTTACATAACGCGTATTTAATTACATGTTGAGAGATTAATTTAATATTTAAAACAACAATGGTATTAATCACAACAAAACAGAGTTTTGTGCAAATAATATTTTTAAAAGCAAATTAATTGCAACGATGCGAAAAGAAAAATAGATTTAAAATCATTCCCGAATTTCGCATATTCGTATTTTCGTATTTTCGCATTTTCGTATTTTTCTCGACGTCGTGTGTGTGACACCTGAACACACATGACGGTAAACGAACACAAACACGCCGTAATTGCTTTATGCGCTTCGTCGTGTGGGCTTGCTTTATTTACATCGCGTGTGCATCAACTGAATATATAAAACCAATAAATATTCAAATTCTAATGATCTTTTCATATATATATCAGCCCATTTTATCGTGTTTGGTATTTTTATTAAAATAGCGTCGGGCACAAATAAACAAAATGCAAAAATGCATATTGAAAAATATAAAACGATCGCGATTCTGTTACTGGTAGGTGCTGCATGTACGCATTCCTATGAAAGAGGGTAAAATGGGAATTTTTTATATGAAATCGTGATAGCGGAAATCAATAAGCTATTATGGCTTTGTAGTTTATAATTATTAAATATATTGAATGCGATGACGAATTTTTATTATGGAAACGGCAACCGAAATGCCGGCAAATTTTTCAGTTTATTAAAACAAAAATATGAATTCATATAATAGGATCAAACGGCTAATAACAGAAAGATGAATATCAAAAATATTTGGATATTAAAATAATCAGTGATATTTTATATATAAATGTATATAGGGAAGACTGAGTACGGTTGTGCTACTTTTTTGTTCAGCCATTATTTTGTTAGATTGCTAATTTGGTTAATGGTAATTAAACATTTGTCTACGTATAATTACTAGAATACTAAACCATACAAGAAAAGGGCGAGTGTCGCTACCGTCCACACCCAAGGACGGTTGTGACATGCAAAAAATTGGTTAAAAATCAAAAACATCAAAATAGTTTCTAACGACTTTTATTATCAGAAATATGTAATACAACACAACGTAATCATTTGAACAAAGCTTATGAATGTAATATAACAATATGTGACAAAACATAATTTTTTAAACAAAGTTGACAAGAAATCCTTGTGAAATCTTTATTTTCTTGTATTGAATTTTCCTTTCCGTTTCTCTCTCGTATTTTCTTATAATTAGTTAAGTTAGATTTTTCTCTCTATGTTGAATCTTCACCCGAAAAGGACAAGACCCACAACCACATGTCACAACCGTACCCAACGCACACTTTTGAAGCAAAACATCGTTATAACTAATTGCTGGTAATTAACTACTTATGTTCAACTCACAGCAAAAGAACAAACGATGTGATCGATCTGTATACAATTAATAGTTATTATTAAAAAAATCGAACAAAGAAACTTATTTGATTCTTTAAAAGCAATGCGGTCCACAGATCATGCTAATGTCGGTAGCTGACTCAATGCAATACTGGAAACCTGTTCGAACAAACATACTTCATTTTTCACCCTTTGGGCTCTATGTCCAAATCAGCATAGTTTAGCTTTTATGGCAACTGTCACTACTGTACCCTGGCACAAACGTACCCAGTTTCCCCTATATATACTACTATACATTATTATTTTTATTGCTATACATATATTTATATAGAATTGTTTTTAATATTATAATGCAAGATAAGTTTCTGCTTTTTTAATTTTATTGCCATTTATTTTTAGTTTTCTGTATTAGCTTTATTGAAAAATTTCTTCATACACAATATTTGATGTACGATTTTCCTCTGCTAAATCTACTATAAATTAAAAAGTAAATAATTTATCAATTTTAACGTAAATTTTGAGTATTGAACTCATATGTACTTAACTCATAATTATTTGTGATAATTACCAAAAGGAACGGAAAGTAGTAAAGATGTATCAATATATTTTGAATTAAAATAAGACAAATAAGATATACAAAAATAAAAAAAAAATCAAATTTTGAGTTAAGATATGGTGAAATACAAAAATAAAAAAAACGTTGTAACTTAAAATTAACTTTTTTTGCTAATTTTTACGCGGACTTTATAAAAATTACGGGTAACTAGATGAGATAAATTAAGTTTCGTCGGTCCAACTGTTCATTTTAATTTCTATAAAGTATTTAATAATTTGATGTGCATATGTCTAATGATCATTTTTGGTCCATGGCATCTTTTTTAAAAAAAATTCTTGAATTTCCAAAACTGCAGGACCTGCCGTCCAAAAATTTAATATATTCTTCATTCCGTCAAAACAAGTGAAATGTTTTTTGAATCATTCAAATCGGACGCTACGGTTTCCCAAAAACTGATTTTCCATTTATTTTACTTTTTGTCCTGTATCATTAAACCGATTGGATCTACCTTTGCTAACAACTTATCAGCTCTTCTCCCAAATCAAATGAAATGTTTTTTTTTAAATAAATGTTTTTTTCAATGTTAAAAATAATAGATCAGTACTATCTAAATCGTGGACAAAAATTGTATCCGCACATACATAAGCACACACACACACATACATCATTTTTGTTCAAAGGTATGCAAAAATATTCAATATCCACTGAAACCTAAAGATATGCAAAAATTTTCAGTTTCGATTTTTCGCGATTAGTACTATAAACTAGCTGTAAGTGGAATTCTGTCTTAAGGCAATTAAGGCATCGTGCCTTAAGGCAAATTGCTGGAACTTCCCGTACCAAAAATTATTATTTTTTTAAAAACGATTAACATTTTTGAAAAAAAAAATACTTTGAAAAAATAAGATTTTTGAGAAACTATAAATTGGACAAAAAATTACTTTTTGAAAAAAAAATTTTTTTAAAAAATTTTTTTTTAATTTTTTTTTTTTGAAAAAAAATTTTTTCTTTATTTTGACATATTGTGAAAGATCTGAACTTTTTTTTCAAAGCAATCGTACTGCTTTAACTGCATAGGGACAAAATATAAAGCGCGTAAGCGCCGCGTCGCTGTCTAACGCATAAGCATTGGTACGGAACCCATAGGAATGTCAACAATATGTATACTTATTGTTAAAATCTCTATAAAATATCGGATAATTTAATGTGCATATGTCTAATGATCATTTTTGACCGCCAAATGGCTCATTTTTTTACTTTTTCCTCCATATCTCCGAAACCGCTAGACCTACCTTCATGAAAATTTTATCGATTCTTCATCTTGTCAATACAAGTGAAATGTTTTTTGAATTATGCAAATCGGACGCTCCGTTCTCTTAAAAACTGAGTTACCGTTTTCGGCACTTTTTGCCCCGTATCTTCGGAACGGCTAGACCTGCCTTCGCCAAAAACTAATCAGCACGTCTCCTTATCAATACGAATCGAATGTTTTTTGAATTATTCAAATCGGTTGATCAGTGTTCCCGAAATCGTCGACGAAAATTTGTATCCGCACATACATACACACACGTACATACATACACACACACATACACACACACATACACACACATACACACACACACACACACACACACATACATCCATTTTTTCTAAGGTATGCCAAAATATTCAGAAACCTCTGAAACGTAAAGATATATAAAAATTTTCATTTTCAATTTTTTTGCGATTACTATAACTTGCCCTACGGGAAGTTAATTACCAAACGGGAAGTTAATAAAAACCAAAGTAAGTTTAAAAGTAAAATTTAAAAATTTGTTTTACCCATATTTAGTATTATATATTCAAAAAACACTAATAAGCAGCAATAAGTGATTATTGATAAAGGATTGAAGACCGAAAAAACTAGATAGAAATACTTGTATGAACCATCAATCATCGCACCTCTATAATGGATACAGTGATCAATTTTACAAATTACAATTTTGTGAACACAAAATTAATTCGAATTGAGACATTTTTTCAAGATAAATTTACTATCAAATATTCTAATTCCAACAAATTAAAACAACGTTCAAAATTCTATTCTGCTCTCTCAGTGATTCAATTCGATCCGCTTGGACGTTCGCAGAACAATTTTATTTCAATATTCTCATTTATTTTCCTTGACGAACGCCAATACAATGTCTGACAGCGTCGGATGATACAGAGAGCATTGCAGATTACGTATGTCCTCTGATTTATCATATTTTGCATTGAAACGAATCAAAACTTCAGAAACTGGGCCAAGCAAAATAAATAAATGAGTTAATTTTTTTCGTCGATTGCGCGCAGTTCGGAGTTCCGCCGCGAAGCCGTCGATTTGAGATTGTGCAAGTGCAATCATGGCCATTGAAAAATTGAGCAATCCAGAGTACATCAATAATGACACATTCAAATATTGTCTGATAATTATAAATAATGAACTAGTGTTTTACGTCATTAGGCCTTACAGCTAATTTTCAGAATTTTGCGGTTATACAGAAGTTATTAAATGAATTAAATCCTTATCAAAAACATTACTTATTATTTTCATTTTTTTAACTACTTAATTATAAAAATATCGATTAAGTTTATTACATCACTGCACAAGGCTAAAGATTTTTAATTTATTTCTATAGGTACATATTGGAGTGTCCTGTTTGTAATATCGAAATAGGCATATAAATGGGGTACACATATCGAATTAAGGTTTTTTCATTTTATTGACTCTCTGTCTGCTTTTTTGGGTTAATTTCGAAAACTGCTGGACCAATTTTGACTTGACTTTTACTGGGCTGATGTAATTAGGAGTAATATAAGCTACTTTTATTTCAAACCAAAATATCTTATCTTATCAACTTCCCGAAGGGTAAGTCACGGTAATCGCAAAAAAATCGAAAATGAAAATTTTTATATAACTTTACGTATCAGAGTTTTCTGAATGTTTTGGCGTACCTTGGAAAAATGGATATATGTGTGTGTTTTTTTTAGTTTTTGATACGGGAACTTCTAGCAACTTGCCTTAAGGCACGATGCCATGCACCACTAGTTTTATCTTATCTTAGCACATTTAGCGGTACCCAAGATTTCGTCCAAGTTAAATTTACGAAAAAAACTTAATTAATAAGTTTTTTTTGTTTTTGAATTTCATCTTATCTTAATTCAAAATACTTAATTAATGTTATATATTTTATATCTCAAATCTCATATCTCTTACATTATTTTACTTTAAGCTATTTCGTTGCATTTTTATTACTACATTTTACCTTTAAGTAATTATAAATTAATATTTATCTTTGATTTTTAAATTTACATGAAATTGATCAATTATTTATAGATTATTTTACAGTTGAAGTAACATTGATAGTTGTTTTTTTCTTGATGGATTTTTCTTTTTTATATGTACATTGGTTATCATTAGAAGAAAGTCAAATTTCTGTAAAAATTAAGGTCAAAAGTGGAGTTGCTTTAGCTCAAGAAAATCGTTGACTAAATATTGTATATAAAGAATTTTTTTAATAAAGCCAATATTAATTAATCAGTTAATTTTTTTTTTGTTTCTGCAGTTTATCATCTAAATTCAAAATATTTAAATAATATATTTCATATCTTCTATTATTTTAATTTAAACTACTTTTTACCTTTAAGTAATAATTTTAAATTAGGTACAAAATTTGAATAAGATATGTTTGTCTATGTACTATAAGTTTAAGTAAATAAGAATTGACGCATGAAAATTACAAATGAAAGAAATTTTATATTTATTTAATTTTATTACATAAATTCAATTTACGTATGTTCTAAGAAATAATTTTGCTATTGCATTAGACACGCTTCATAATAGGAAAAAATCTAAAAATAAGTTTTCACCAATTCCCAATAAAAATAAATAAAAAAAACTTACAAAATCAATAAAAGATAGTGAGATGATTATTTTAACATTTCTGTATGAATGTTTTGTAATGGGGCACATTTCATGAAAATTAAAATAATAATTAAAATGTTTATTAATTAATAAAAATAAAAAAACTTGATTGAAAGAAATTGGAGTAGAAAATTTTATATTGCAATTATTCATTGGCCACAAGCTCTTTTGGCCATAAGCTTGAAAAATGATGTTTGAAATTGCATCATATTACTGTTATTAGTAATGATTAGTGATAAGGTTAACATAATTATGTATGGGTCATTATACTCAGTAAAAGTGGAATAATGAGAGGTTAATAAAATTTTAAGCAACACTTTATATGGATCACAAACAAAAACTAATCAAACCAACAAACCTTTTTTTTTTTTTTTTTTTTATTTTTATTAAAATGGCCTCGTTTTATCCAAACATTTTAGCCAATATCCATTGAATACATATTATAAAATACAATACTATACATTACAAAATATTTCTTCTGTATGAATATATAAAAAACGAGAAAAATTATTAATAACATATCTTCATTAACTTGATTTCTATAAGTCACTACAATTTTATATTGCACTCATTCATGAAATCCAGCAACACTCTATATATTCCTATATTACTCTCACTAATAATGTGTCTTGCATTTATTGGAAATTGTACTTTTAGCTGTTGTAGTCTTTTATATAATTTCTTCCGTTCATTTTTATATAATTTGCAATTCCAAAATATGTGGTCCAATGTGTCTAATATGATACTACAAGCACAAAATGGGTCTTCTTTGATACCGATTCTGAATAGATGACTGTTATTCCTTGTGTGTGATAGCCTTAGTCTACAGATTGTTGTTATTTCTCTCCTATTCCATTTAATATTTTGAAACCATGTCCTTCTCGATACCTTCGGGTTACACGGTTGGTAAAGTCTTCCTTTCAAACGTGAGTCTTGATCGAATACCTTTTGCCATTGAGACATTCCATTTTTTGTAACAATTCCTTTAAGGTCTACTGCAGGAATTTTATTTACAATCGAGGGTGTGCTATGTGCATCTTTGGCCAGCCCATCCGCGATCTCATTTCCGATGATATTCGCATGTCCTCTTATCCATATTAATTCGATATTATGCTTCTGTTTAATTAAATCTTCTATCTTTCTAATACTGTCGAAAATTAGTGGATTGCCAAAATATTTAGGTATATTTAAAGCATGTAAAGCAGATTTACTATCTGACAAAATTATAACTTTTTTCAATTTATGTTTCCTGATTAGGTCTAATGCTCCATTAATGGCCATCACTTCCGCCGTGAATATTGTAGCCCAATCGGGCATTTTAATTTGAAGTTGTTTGTTTTGACTTGGGATCCAAACTGCGCATCCAACCCCATTATCTGTCTTTGAACCGTCGGTATATATTTGAATAAAATTTTTCCATCTTGAATGCATTAAGTTGTTCAGTTTCAGATTTATTAATTTCTTGTCTATCTTCTTTTCATTATCAAAATCATCTGATAAATGTATGTACTTTTTAGGTAACGTGCCTTTCCAAGACATAGTGAAGTATGTTAATCTGTTATTTACCATCATTTCTTCTTCTAGTGGTTTAAGTGTATGGAACCCAGCAATTAAAGGTGGTATTGGTTTTTTGTGCCAGAATCTATTTTCAAAATGCAGAACTGCAAGTGGCTCTAAACAGTTGTGTATCCATGCATGATCATAATTAAATTTTTTAATCAAAAACCTATTAGTTATAACCTGTCTTCTTATCTCTAAAGGAGCTTCTGCAGCTTCAGCCAACAACGAATTTGTAGGTGTCGACTTCAGTGCTCCCAAGCATATTCTTAACGCTGCATATTGTATTCTATTTAGTCTATCCATTATCCCTTTAGAACTTCCTCCATAAATTTGACATCCGTAATCGAAATGGGGTCTAATAACGGCTTTGTAAAACGAGAGACAGATATTGGGATGTGCACCCCAAGTGGTGCCAGTTACTCGTTTTAGGATATTAATTCCTTTTTCACATTTAGCCAACATTTCATTAACGTGTTTGTTAAAGGATAATTTTGTATCCAATATCATTCCTAAAATTTTGATGTTCTCCAATATTTTAATTTGAATCGAGTCTATATTTATACTGATGTAATTTCTTGGGAGCCTATGCCTAGTGAATAGAATGCATTTAGATTTTTGAGGTTCAAGTGTGAGTTTATTGTCCCGCATCCATTCTAAATCTTTTCTTAAAGAGCTGTTCATTTCATCACTACATTCCTGTAATGATCGCGAAGAAATATACATGACTAAATCATCTGCATATTGTAATTTTTTCACTTTTGTCCCTTCTGTCTCTATGAAATCCGACGTATAGATGTTAAATAATATTGGACTTAAAATCGAGCCTTGAGGGATACCATTAAAAGTTATTCTTGGACCTATGAGTCGATTCTGGTTTCTAACATAAATCTTTCTATCGGATAGAAGTGACATAATAGTGTTAGTAATTTTGTTTGGAATATTTATTTTTGTTAATTTATTTTTGAGTATTTGGTGATCTACATGATCATAGGCTTTTTCAACATCTGTCGTAACTAATAGAACATATTTGTTTTCTGTCAACGCGCCATATAGATCCACAAGGAGTTCGCTGAGTAAATCAATCGTGCCTTTTCCTCTCCTGAAACCGAATTGATATTTATTTAATATTGTATTCTTTTCTATATACCATTCTAATCTCTTTTTTAGAATACTTTCAAATATTTTTGAAAGGCAAGGTAGTAACATTATTGGTCTATAAGACTTATAATCACCAGGATCTTTTTGTGGCTTTAGTATGGGAACTAATACCGCTCTTTTCCACTCTTCTGGAATCCAGTTTGAAAGCAATATATAATTGAATATCTCAATTATTAGGTTTTTTAATGCTTTAGGGCTTCTGTTAATCATGATATATGTTATGTTGTCGAATCCCGGAGAGCTGTCTTTTTTCTCCTTTAGCGCCAGTTCAAGTTCCTCATATTTGATGCGTCCATTAATTTCTTCGTGTTCATTGTCATCAATCCAGTCTTCCGGCCGTTCTTGATTAAATAGGGCAGGTCCAGGAACAAAATCGGGAGTATGGGTCTTAAGAATTGCCTCGTAAAAGTCATCGTTCATTTGATGATGTTGGTTCTGTCTATTATTTTTATTATTCAATTTTTTGATAGTGTTCCAAATTTTGTTAATATTTGTATTCATATTGAACGAATTTATTAACTCACGCCATTTTTCTCTTTTCTTTGTTTTAAACAGTCGTTTAGTTTGTGCTATTACTTTTTGTAGACTCAGGTAATTTTCGTAGTTAAATTCATTTCTTAGTTTCTTAAAGGCTTCGTTTCTTCTTCTTGTTTGGATCTCACAGTCATTGTCCCACCATATGGCCGGTTTAAAGGTATCCGATACTTTATATTGTTTAATGTGTTTTGCTGCCGCCTTATTTATGGTATCTTGGATAAACTTATACTTTTCTTCGCAGTTCGAAGGAATTGTTGAGGTCTCCAGAATATCTTCAATCTCTGATCCATATTTTTCCCAATTTGCTTGTTTAGTGTTCCATTTTCTACCGGGATACCAACGCATCCTTGTATTAAATTTGAAATGCAACTTTATTATAATTGGTAAATGGTCAGAACCAACATTTTCAGGAATTACACTCCAATGAATCCTGTCATGAATAGATGTCGAGCAAAAGGATAGATCAATGGCGGAAGATTTTTTCTTAATAGTCTGTATAGTCGTATGAGTTCCATCATTCAAGACAACTAAGTTAAGACTATCTACAATATCGTACATTATAGCACCTCCACTGTCTATTATTTCGTTTCCCCATGCTATGTGTTTACTATTGAAATCTCCGGTGACGATTAGTCTAACTGGAATTTGTTCAATAAGATTTCGGATTAAATATAAATCCTTTGTGGCTTGAGGTGAGCAATATATGGATACCACGCAAAAGGGGGTAGTCGATTTAATTATAACAGCAGTCATTTGGATATCCCGGTTGTTCTGAGAATGTTTGAATTCCTCACAGATAATACTGTTTCTGATCAGTATGGCTGAGCCACCATAACCATCCTGTCTGTCACTTCGAAATATTTTATAATCTTTGAAGTTAAATTTTTGTCCTTGTTTCAGCCAAGTTTCTGTTAGAGCAGCAATATGAATTTTCTTATGGTACATCAGGCTTTCTATGCTTTCTTTGTTTGCTAGTAATGACCTACAATTTAGTTGAAGTATATTAAAATTGTCCATGTTTGTTTATTGGTTTTTAATTTGCAGATGCTATCTAAAGGGAGTCTTCTATATCTTCTACCTTCCGTTAGAATTATCCTCACATCCTTTGTTATTTACTTGACTTACATTACTTATGCCTTTATCTGTTTTATTAGCCTGGTTTAAATATTTACCAATGGTGTGGATATCGTATTTCAGATTATATATAATTTCCTCTAATTCTTTGCAATCTTTGTTTCTCTCAGATTCTATTTTTTCCCTTAACTTCATTGCCAGTTCTATGAAGTGATTTAGTTGTCTTTTATTTTCTTCAATCTTATTCGTTTTATTACTGTCCATGACATCGAATTCCTGGGTTTTCTTTTGAGATACTTGTTCTTTATTACTTCGGCCGATATGTCTCAAGTATTCTGATCGGCGTTTTTCTATAATATTTCTTGGTTTTTTAATTACCATTAATCTGTCTTTTTCGATATTTAATTCTTGTTCTTCTAATGTATTTAATATCTCATATTTATTATTATAGTTGTTCATAATTATATTACTCCTTAGTTTTGGGAATGATGAGTTATATTCCAGATTGTATGGGTTGCTTTTAACTGCATCCACATATCGATTCTTCTGAATCATCCTTTTTGCTTCTAAATATGATATATTGTGAAGAGCCATTATTTCTTTTATTTCCTTATTTAGTTTAAAGAATTTACATTCTTTGTTATTTGCCTGGTGCTTTTCTCGACATAAAGTACACTCAAACTCTGTGGCGATATGACATTGTTCGTGGGAATGTTCAGCTGCACAATTTTTACATCTTATTTTGCTCTTACAATTCATTTTTATATGTCCAAACCGCCAGCAATTATGACATTGTATCACTGATTGAATATATGGACTAACAGGACATCTAACAGAATACATTGATATAACTTCTGGCAAGTAGTTTCCTCTGAATACCAGTTTAACCGCTTGACTTTTTAGATTTTGCTTATCTACATTTCTTTTTTTAATACATTTGATGTCTACTACTTCAATATCTGATCTGATCACTTCCTTAATTTCCTGCTCATCCATGTCCGGATCAACATTGAAAATAATTCCGCTTCTATATAATTTGTGTTTCGGAATATACGTTCTTATTTTGAATTTTTCAAGAATTTTTTCTTTTATTAGTTTATTTGCATACGTGTAATTTTTAAATAATAATTTGATTTTATTTTTTCCAATTTTTGTTATATTTATGATATTTTTACTTATGTTTGGTTCTTGTTTGAATAACATTCTTCCCAATGCTAGATTGTGAAATCTTCCAATGTTATTGTCAATTGCTTCGGCAAATATTGTATATGGTCCTTCATCATTCGAATTATAAAAGTTATTTTCTTCATTATTTGCAATGGTTTCTTCTTCTATCATTTCGCTCCAACTTTTGTTATTTACACTCGCATCACAACTTGGGGTTTCTTTATTTTTATTATTATTTAACACTAACACTTCACCATCCTTTGTTTCGATTTTTACAATTTTTTTAATTAATTCTTCCGATATATTGAACTTCTTTTTATTCGAATTACGTTTGAATTTTTTATCTGATTTATATTTAATATCTTTATTCTTATCCAAATTTGTGATATTTATCTTAACTATATTTTTCGAACTGCTCGGATTATTAGCTGAATTTTGCACTTCATTACCTCCGTTATTAGGTTGCTCGTAATCACATTCGTAAAACTCTGACTTATCACTATTCATTTCATCATCAATATAAATTTCCTCATCGTTAATAATATTCATCGACCTGACTATTTGACTACCTGTCTCGATTTCCGAGCTGTTAATCCTCTTATCTATACCTGTCGAAACCGGTAATCCACCCGGTTCGAATGGTTTATAATCCATAGAACTGCCTTCAATATTTCTATTACTCAGGTATATAACACTAGTTTTATTTATCTTTAAACGATCCGCACTCCTCGGTGTCCTAGTCGGAACTGAACCAACAAACCTTATTTCGATTTTATTTTTTTAACTCAAATTATTTTATTGTTCATACACATTTCAGCTTTCTAACTAATTTCAGAGAATATAACTTATCTTAATTATTAGTTCATAATTTTCACTAAAATGTAATAATATAATATTTCATTGTAATTGAAAAAAAATTGGTGACAACAAAATATTTTTTATTAGCATATAATGCAATTTTAGGCTGTAATTACAGGAATATAGCCACTAAATATAATAAATTACTATTATCTTTAAACATTATTTGAACTCCCCAAAATCTCAAAGTATTTGTTTCGCCAGCTTCAACAATTCTTTTAAACAGCATGTTTTCGGAGACGAGTTTTTCAATTGGACCCCTTCTTTATTTTGGCACTTGCCCTTACAGGGTACTCAAGGCTTCTGAATTCACATACAAGTTAGTACGTCAACGACAAAAAAACAACAAAGAACAAAAAAACACAACAGACTGTCTGGTGTGCAATAATGCATTGAATATCATCAACGGAGGATTTCCGTGGCCCACAGCCGAAATTTATAATTCGTTTGCATTACGAATGAAAGCAAAAACCGGATGAGTTAACCGCGAGCCGACATTCAAATTCGTCAGCACTCATTTTGAAATTAAGTTTACGCTAATTTGTATGAAATTCAAACGATGGATGGGTAATGAAAAAATATATAACTTGTACGAAATTCGCAAAACACTCGCACGAGTGCATCGATGCAGCGATGCATCGACGCGAGTCAAGGTGGTTCGACCGGCACCTTGAGTGACGTCTACCGACCGCAGTTCGGAACAATTTCGAACAATTCCGTCGCAACAGCCGAAATTGTACAGAAGAAAAAACACGTTATTCACATCAAACAACTGCGCCCTGACAATTGCGATATTTAATAAATATTCAATTCCCGTGCACATAAGGACCGAACACGTTTTGTTCCCGAAAAACCTAAAGGACAGTATTAATATAGTGGTCCGTCTAATTTGCATTGCGAATATTTTCAAGATGCAAATATGTTGTGCACAATGCGGACATATTCAAATTTCGGTGAGAACGCATTCTGCAAGCACAAAAAGCATTAAATATGATCCAGCCAAAAATAATTTTGGATATGTATAATATATATATATATATATATATATATATATATATATATATATATATATATATATTAGGGTGGTGTTTAATATGGAAATTTCCGAATTTCTTTGCTCCCGAGGGCTCAAATACTTCCAAATTAATAAAAAAAAATCCTCCAAAAGTTTTAGTCTTTTGGATAGTGCGCAAATTCAATCAAAGTTTTGTATGGAAATAGCTTGGAAATTTTTTTAAAAATGTTATTCAGATATAAGTTAGGGAACAAATGAATGAGTTTTATTCAAAATTCGACGCTCTACATAACAAATTATAAAAAACCTGTTTTGCAGAGCGTCGAATTTTCATAATCGATGACACTTTTAATTCATTTGTTAAGTGATACCTGAAGAACATTTTCAAAATTTTCGAATTTTTTTCCATGCTATTTTCATACGAAGCTTTGATTGAATTGCGCACTATCTAAAAGTCAATATTAAAAGCTAAAACTTAGTAAATTAGTTATCAATTTCGAAGCATTTGAGCCCTTGGGAGCATAGAAATTCGAAAATGTCCATATATATATATATATATATACGTATATGGCCTGGCAAATGTTTAGTCATAAAAAATATTTCGAGAAAAATTATACTATAAAAATAACTAACTAATTGTTAGTGTAAAAGTATGTGGTACCATTTATTATTCTTATATGGTTTATAAAAGGGGCAGCTAACACAAATTATGTGGATGGTTGGTTTAGCCACTGCAAGGCATGTCACATATAAATGTTTATGCTTAATAGTGATAGTCATTATAAGTGCCAGCCAAATCTGAAATTCAAGATTTGATATATTATAACCGCGCTTTTCATTCATTCATTAATTTTTTAATCCAAATATTTATTTTTCAATTTAGCTCGGGTCGAATCGAATCGAGTGGGATTTCAAAAACTCTGTGGATTTTTTTTTATCTTTGCCATAAATATGATTGTTACCTTGTTCTTTCTAAAAACTGTTGTATATTGAAGTTCTAATATTTTTGCTCTTACTGTAAACCATTCCTGCCATGTGGTATGATGGTGAAAATATAGAGTTGTATTTTTCCATTCAGTATAAAAAAAATTAAAATAAAGAAAATTCACCCCAAAATTTATAAATAAGTGTTATTGGACAATCCTGGATAAAAATAAATTGTTTTTTAAGTAATATTTAAACTCAAAAAAATTAAGTAATCAACATTCATTGACTTACGCAAGATGAATAATTATTCGATTACTTAAATAATTTTTATGAAATAAGGGGTTGTGGTAAAAGAGTGAAAATTTAGAGTTGTACGTAATTTTCCATTACAAATTATAAAAAAATGAAAAAAATGGTCCAAAAACAAAGAAAATTCTTAAGAGTGGAGAACGCTTACCGCTTGAGGAAAGATAAATGTTGGCGTAATCTCAGACATACTGATCGCGATTTTTAAATTTCATAAAAATTGGTTTCGGAAAAATATTGCGATGAAATATTACATATTTCGTGCACGGAAATTTTATATATAGATGTGTGTTCACATAACATGATATTCAGTATTGAGTAGTGGCTCAGTAATTACTAAATCAATTTTGTTAATTATTAAATTAACTTGTTTCGCACAATCTATTTAATATTTCCTAAAAAAAAGTTCAAAATTTAATTTTCCACTGTTTCTAACAGAATAGATTTAAAAACATTTTATAGTGGCATAATTGAGATCAATAGTTGAGATAACTATTCCATCTTTTGAGTTGGACTATATTACACCAGGTTGCAAAAAAGTAACAAAATCAGTTTCCCAAATATATAGCAATCATACTCTATGACAAAACAATAATATTACATATATATATATATATATATATATATATATATATATACATATATGTGTGTGTGTGTACTGTTGCAAAATTAGAAACCATCATCAAAAGGATAACTAGTAATTATTTGAATAATCTATGTGAATAATTGCAATATAAACAGCAGATTTTAATTAGAATGTATGTTACATGTAATGCCTATTACAGACAATTACATTTTAGTACGACAATTATAAATTGCCATAGAACCTTGATATGAAATTGAAACATTTAACTGGTTATTGGCTAATAATTATAGAGCCTCATCTCTGAAATGTTTAAAAGTCCTGCTCTATAAAAACACAAAAATTTACAGCAGATAGGTACAAATACATCACAATCCAAAAATTATGCGATAATGTATGTATATTCATTTTGTCTAATAAGAAGAACCTCAGGTTTACTCATCTTAGATTTTCTGGGATATCATTTCTTAGTCCTGTTCTAGTATAAAAATAGAGAAATTTGTTTTACTTATTATTGTGTTTTATTATAAAAATAGAGTATTTTCGGAAACATATTTTTATTTTAACGAGAATAGCAAATATTTACTTAAAACAATCAGAAAATATTTATCGTAGAACGTAATAATGAGAAATGTGAAATAGATTGTGCGTCTCTTCAATGAGTGTTTTTTTCTTAATTCTGAGAAAATTTACTGTATACGTTTATAGCTCTTATCGTTGTTGAAACCTACGCGAGCATTTGATTCGCGAGTTCATTTTTACAAAGATAACACTGCACATAACCTTGATCTGGTATTTTGTCATTAATATTTCAGCACATTTAAAATAACAATTTATTTATTAATCTCTTGCATAATTGCTTCTTTCAACTTAATTTACTTTTTTATTTACAATTTTTGAATGTTCACACCTTTGCCAGGGTAAATTCAGTTGGTTCATTTTACTCCGCTCACGAGTATGAACTTTTATAGAGGCTTTATAAAAAAACTGTTAAATCTAACTTAAAACTAACAATACATCTTATCAAATAATAAAATAACGTATAATAGAGAATTATAATAAGGTCACGTAAACTAAAAAACAGTGCTCACAATAAAAAAAACTAACAACGAAAGAAAATACTTTTGATATGGATTTTCAAACATTGCCGTTTATCTTCCGATAGCAACGTCATAAAAATCGAGGTGTTGGCTGGTTACACATCTTTTCCTCTCTACTTTCAAATATTGTTGTTAAAACATTTTTAACTTTACAGGTTTTTGAGATATCGATGATGAACATTTTACCCACGGACCTTTATTCCCCGCTATACTTTATATATAACAATACTTTATTATTATTATTATTATTAATAATAATAATAATAATAATAATTACAATTATAGTTGTTCTATAGTTACATTTATGAATAAATTCGATGGCCTGAGATATGAATAAAACTCAAGAATTCTTGGCATGGCATTTATCTTCGCTGTGCTTTGCATACACGTTGAGTTGCAAGGCCACGACCTTATTTAAACTTTTCTGAGATTGTTTCCTTATTAATAATTATTTACTTCGCAGTACATCGCTATTGAAATCCAATAAGTCTCTGTGGCATTGTTCGTCATCGTAACAGAGTATCATGTGATCAGAGTATAGCAATTTACCATGTAACGAAAAATAAATTGGGAAATTATTATATTTTAAAATTATCTATTTATTAAATTAAAAATTAAAAACAAAAAATTAAGCTTTTGTTAATCAAGCAATTATTATGTTAAAAGAAACTTTCAATATATATTGCATAAGTATAAGTTACATACAAATGACGAAACATTTCACAAAAGAATGACTAGTGGTGGATAACAACGTGCCTTAAGGCAAATTGCTCCAACTTCCTGTTTTAATAGAAAACGTGAGGTAAATATTAGATCTGTTAAAAGAAACTTAGTTTTTTCCAGTATAAATATTTTTGTTTCAACTTGAAATTTTTGTTATCTTTTGAATTTTTGTGATTTTTAAATAAAGTAAAAAATTAACGGTAATAATTAAAATAATTTGTTTCGTTTTGAATTAAAATTTTTCTAGTTGATGATAAAACATAATTTTGAAAGTCTAACCAAATAATACAGCTTAATACAACTGCATAATAACCCTAATTTGATGGTTCAAAATTTTTTTTGTTATTCTTAAATTTCCACGCGTTTAATGCGCAAAACTCTAAGCTAGGAAAAGAGACAATATATATTTATAAATTTTTGAAAACTAATTCTAAACAGTGCTTGAATTGTTAAAATGTTTACTTCGGTATCTGTTTTACTTAAGAAAATAAAATCAACTTTATTTAAGGAACTATAAAAATACCTACATTCCTATAGCTATACCTAGAAGATGTAGTTACTGGTATTTAGTTATAGTACAAGATATAAGTAATTAGCTATTAATTAAATATTTAAATTTAATGATTAATAATTTAAATAAAGGTAATCTAAGTATTTACCAAAAATACAATCTGAATTTGCGCTCATAAAACTTGAAGGTTACAAGCAAAAACTCTATTTTCAAGCCATGGGCGACCAAAACATAGAACTACCCCCATTATACGCGTATGTTCAATTCTATAAACTTTATTAATTTTCATAGTTAATTTTATATTAACACTTTGGAGGGTTCTTTTTGACTTTTTGAATACAGCTCAGGTCTTTAAGGATGTTGAAAAGTTAAATGGCTTTATATTGTTCCTGGGATCATAGTAATTTGAAAAATATTTTGCAATGTATATTTAAAAACGACCTCTTTTACATTTTCTGTTGTACCTAAAAAAGGGCTAAACAAGCCTTTTATTAAAATCCGATAAATGATCTCAAAAGGATATTTAAACTATACAAATCAGCCTAGACTTTTTTAAAAACGGGACTAATACATACCTATAAATTACATTTAGGTGTGGTAATTTGTTTAGAAAGATTCGAAACAAAAAGATGACAAAAAAATCATTCTCTATTCTATGCAATCTCAATTTTTAACGTTAAAACCTAAAAATATTTAAATAAATAGTTTTCACTCCAATGAGTGATTCAACAATACAGCTCAGGTCTTTAAAGATGTTGAAAAGATAAATGGCTTGAATATTGTTTTTTGGGATCATAATGATTTTGAAAATATTTTGCTATGCTTATTTAAAAATAGAAGTGTTGCATTTCCATTTTTAACGTTAAAACCTAGAAATAATCAATATGTAAATAAATAGTTATAACTCCAATGAGTAATTCAGCAATATAACTTAGGTCTTTAAAGATGTTGAAAATATGAATGGCTTGAATATTGTTTTTTGGGATCATTATAATTTTGAACATATTTTACTAAGCATATTTAAAAACGGCCGTTTTTAGGTTTTTAACTTCCCGTAGGGTAAGTTATAGTAATCGCAAAAAAATCGAAAATGAAAATTTTTGCATTTCTCGACGTTTCAAAACCTTCTGAACATTTTGGCATACCTTAGAAAAAATGGATGTATGTGTGTGTGTGTGTGTGTGTGTGTGTATGTATGTATGTATGTATGTATGTATGTATGTATGTATGTATGTATGTGCGTGTGTGTATGTATGTGCGGATACAAATTTTCGTCGACGATTTCGGGAACACGGATCAACCGATTTGAATAATTCAAAAAACATTCGATTCGTATTGATAAGGAGACGTGCTGATTAGTTTTTGGCAAAGGCAGGTCTAGCCGTTCCGAAGATACGGGGCAAAAAGTGCCAAGAACGGTACCTCCTTTTTTAAGAGAACGGAGCGTCCGATTTGAATAATTCAAAAAACATTTTACTTGTATTGACAAGATGTAGAATTGATCAAATTTTCATGGTGGCAGGTCTAGCGGTTTCGGAGATCTAATAATAAAAGTAAAAAATAATGCCATTCGGCGGTTAAAAATTATCATTAGACATATGCACATCAAATTATCAGATATTTTATAGAGATTTTAACAATAAGTATATTTTTTTTTACATTTTTGGGGGTTCCGTACCAATGCTTATGCGTTAGACGGCGGCGCGGCACATGCGCGCTTTGACATTTCGTCTCTATGCAGTTCAAGCAGTGCGATTGCTTTGAAAAAAAAGTTCAGAATTTCCAAAATATGCCAAAATGAAGAAAACATTTTTTTCAAAAAAATTTTTTGTATCCAAAAAAAAAATTTTTTTTCAAAAAAAAATTTTTTTTTTCATATAATTTTTTTTTTCAAAAAAAAGTAATTTTTTGTCAAATTTGTAGTTTCTCAAATCTATTTTTTTTTAATTAAATTTTTTTCAAAAATGTTGATCGTTTTTAAAAAAATAATAATTTTTGGTACGGGAAGTTTCAGCAATTTGCCTTAAGGCACGATGCCCTAATTGCCTTAAGACAGAATTCCACTTACAGCTAGTTTCTGTCGTATATCTAAAAGGGCTAAACATGCCTTTATCAAAAACCGATAAATAAAAAAAATTGTATAGAGTATATTTAAACTATACAAATGAGACTAGAGTTTTTCTTCAAAAAGTGGCAGAATACTATATAAATACATACCTATAAATTGCATTTAGGTGAGCTAATTTGATTAGGAAGACTTGAAACATAAAGACATCAAAAAATCATTTCCAATTTTATGCAATCTCAATTTTTACCGATAAAACTTAAAAATAATCAATATTTAAATATATATAGTTGTCACTCCAATGAGTGATTCAGCAATATAGCTGAGGTCTTTAAAGATGTTGAAAAGATGAATGGCTTGAATATTGTTTTTTTGCGATCATAATGATCTTGAAAATATTTTGCTATGCTTATTTAAAAATAGAGGTGTCGTATCTCCAAAAAGGCTAAACATGCCATCATAGTTTTTCTCATCACAACATAGTCTTTTTGGATTTTGAAAACGTGGCAATGGATCTCTGATATTGAATCCATGCGTACTACGACATGCTTATTTGAACAGAAAGACTTGAAACCCAAAGTAACAAAAAAATGAATTTCCTATTTTATACGATTTTAATAACTTAGCCTATGAGAAGTTACAACGTGAAATTATTCAAAAAGTAATAATATTAGTTTTATTAGGAATTACAAATTTTATTATCAATATAAATTTTGCTGAATTATAAGTAAATTCTTTATCTGTTGTTCATAGATTAGTTAATTAAAAATGCATGTCAGATTACAGTTTTAACCTTGTACTATCTGTTTCGTGCACTAGAAGTGGGTCTTATCTAGTGGCAAAAGCACAATATGCTGAGCTAATGCAACACTCTGGCATTGTTATCGCTCGTCCCGCCGTTTTGACAAAATTTCAATAGAGAAAAATATCAATAGCACACTTCTAAGAATGATAATTTATTTCAAATGCGAACTTTTTCACTTCATTTCCGTTTTTTTCGCGTGGAGATGCAGTAATTTTTGAATGTTTGCGATGCATGTAACTGACCACTCGAGTGCGTTTCGGATTGCGCCGTCATGTGCTTTGCCGACACATATATAGTTCAATGGTATGCGTCAGCATATGTTTTCTGCATATGTATGTTAGTGTGTAAACACAGGACATATGCGAAATGCATGCATGTGAGATACGACGAGACACACATTAGTCGAACGGCTTCAAGAAAGAGTACGTATTTGAAAATTGGCAGAATGCTGAGTCGTATAGCATCGGATCGATGCACATCCCATTCGACTTTGAGTAAAATCATAAATACTTTATCGTTCTGTTTTTGATCTATTGTAATTGTGATAAATAATAAGATTTTTTCGTTTGTTAGAGGAATTCAAAATAAGTGTTTATGAAATGTTCTACGACAAGAAATAGATTTTTTTGTCATCTATTTTGTACTTCACTAAGCAACAAGTTAATCAAAATTACAATTTAAATAATTTTGTCTCTACATTGCGTTAACATAGGTGAGTCAATAATCTCATCTGTATACGGTAGCATGCGTTTGATTTTAGGCTCCAAGATGATTTTCAAAAATGAACTCTTATATATAAAATGTTTGGTTTTATGTTGAATTTTCTTACAAAATAATAAATGTTATGTTTTATATTTAAGATTCTTTTATCCTTATTTACGTTACTTTCCATGTCAGTCATATGTGTCTGACGCTGAGAAAACTTATATGTCAGACATAACCGATTTGGTAAAATGAAAAAAAAAGTTTTAATATAAAACCATCCTAGTCATTGTGTGACATGAAAATTAGCGTTTTTCTAAGCATTGTGTCACGTTTGTTTTCTTTGATACATTAAGTTTTCTAGTTACGTTTTTAACTAAATTATCTAATGAAATACCATGGCTCAAGTGAACTTTTTCTAATATTATCGTGGGATCAACGTGTTAACCCATGAATTTAAAATTATACTCATATACATCTCTGTCTTATAGAATAGGATAAAATTGAGAAGTAACGATGTATATACTTGCATAACTCCATATGAGTTAATTTCCTTAAACAATTTATTTGAGTACTTTAGAAATTAAAGTATTAAACTAGTCTACTTAATTAGCTGAAACGGAGAATTTAGTCGGAAGACACTAAATTTTAATGAAAAAAGAGTGTTAATATTTTTGTAGGTATGGTTTTTAACTTGAAGAAAATAAATAATTTTTGTAATGAGTTGGTGTTGTTGGCAAAATATAAATTGATTATTAAATAGAATATACATTGGATCCTGTATCAAAAATTTTTACATATCGACAGTAAAACTGAATTAGTGTATTTTGCTTAACAAAAATTTATTGATGACCGTCAAAAATGATGAGTACAAATATGGACAAAAATAGGAAAAATTGGTCAGACTTGAAGCAGTATTAGTAATGATTGATTGATTATTGTGTGATATTCTCAATTACATTAAATATTTATAACCTAAAAACTTCTACTAAAATTTGTCAGTCTCAAATAATAATATGTATCAGTAAAATATTTAAATTATTTTCATCAAATTGTTAAAAAATAAACTGCGAAAAAGAAAGTTTATATTCTAATCGGAAGCTAATGTGAACACATTCAGATAAATACACAATACATTATTTCCAAATAAAAAGCTAATAGGAACAAAATCAGACAATTACAAAAGCCGCCTCGAGGATCATCCAAACTCTCTTGCCAAAAAACTAAAAACTATTGAGACAAGAATAAAAAAAATCATATTACATTAAAATCATCAAAACGAACTGTTTCAAGTCTTTACAACACCACAAATGATATAAGATTAAAAAGAATGCAATTATTAGATCTAACACTTTTATCAATAGTAAGTTGTTCTACCATATTACCTATGATAGGTGTGTGTATGTATGTGTATATGTAGTCTGTGTAATGTACTTTGTTTATAATTGTATGTATATTTTTGAGTTTCTTTTTTATTAAGATATAATTTAGTATATTAATAAAAGGTGAACCACTGGGTTTACCTTTTAAAATACTATGTTATTTGTCAAACTAATTACTTAATGTCTTTCTATTTAGACAGATTGTAATTTATAAAAAAAATTAAAGAAAAATAAAAAAATATTATATTAAAATATGTCGATATTCAAAATCTCTGTAAGAAGATTTTGTATTTTTAAAGTCTTTTTTTCCACAGTTTTACTTGCTGCCCATTTCTCGACAGCTGTAAAAAATACTATGTAATAAAAAAATAATAATTTACTTAATTAAAAACATCGCTAAATTTTTAATGAATATGTTTATGTAATTTTTATGATTTATCAATAATATATGGAGGGGCTACTGTAATATAGGAGCTATTTTAAATGACACGACTGAATAAAACGTTCGATTCGGCAAAGTAGAGTTAATACGTTTTCGAAATTTTTAATATTCTCTACTACTGTGGTTTGTGTTCCCTATGTCAAAAATATACGAATTCGGTTTTTTTGCATACACCAACCCGTTTTGCTCCCTGTCTATACATGTATGTACAAAACTGCAAGTACACGAGGCGACCGCGGCCGTGCACTCGCGCCGCGCACATGCACAATATAATGACGTGTCTTGAGCGCATGGAGCTGATACTGTGTAAGTGACTGAATTTCGTCTGTATAAGTACATGTCTTTGGATGTATTTTGAATCCATATACGGTTTTTGTTCAAATGTATGCGTATGTGTATTAGTGCGCGAATCTCCCGACTGCAATTGCAAAAAGCAATGCCTGCAATAATGTCGAATATTCTCAAACGCCGAAAACATTTCTGTTTGAATATTCAATATTATCTTTTAGGCTTGGTAAAAAAAATATATGTTTTTCAATTATTTTTACTCTAATTTGTTGAATTAATTGTTGCACAATAAAATTAGAAAATTTCAATAACAACTTTATGTTAGAATATACCCAATAGTTAAAATAAATTCATTGTACTAGAATCAAATGTTAAGGACAAAGATTATAAAGAAATATTAGTTGATAATTTTTATTTAATTTTAATATTTTTAATTTATACGAGCAATTTTTGTTTTACATCCCTTATATACTAGTCGAAAGCTCTTAAAAATATTTTACAATATTATAATTCTATAATAACATTTCGGCAATTAGTACACATAAGCTAGAAACCGTCGTTTTATATTACACCGTAAAGTGAATAATTTTTTTCTATATACTCAAATGGTCATAGTTACATTTTTTTAGCAATATGAAAATTAAATAAGTTATTTAACAGAATATTGTAACTGGAAAATAGTTTAAAACCAAATGTGCTCTGATTCTCGAATCGTGTGAGATGAAAATGCATTCGTATAGTTGTGATTTTCTAAAGGAAAAGAAATGTTTGTGAATTGAGTTACTCGTATGATATGATTTTTGTAAGTTTCTGGCACATGTTATCAGTTTATTTAAGAGATAAAATCGCGAATGCATTTTCGCGTATTGGCTTATTCGCTGCCCTACTCTTCGTCGCTTTGCGCAACAGCAAATGCACGTACTGTAATTCCGTGGAAAGATAGACCGCATTCAGTATATTTCAAACTTGCAGTTATATTAGACCGTTTTTACTTATATGTTTGTAATTAGTCTTTTGTAGATAGGAAAATAAAAAAGACTGAAATCAAATTTTTTTAAAAAAGTCTCAAAGTTGTTGTGAAGTCATCTCGGAGTAATTAAAAAAAGTCTTAAGAAGATTAGATCGTCAGGCCATCAACCCCTAACGAAACCTATTTTTGTGATACTGGTGACAGTTGAATGATATATTGTTAAAACATTGTGCACGCTCGATTATCGCAGACAAAATTACATGGTGAAAGTGATGACAAAAGTGGCAAGTTTCATTTTAACGAACTTATATTTGTAGTATTAAGTTAGGTTATGTTATTGTATGCACGAGTGATTTAAAGAGATCCTGAAATTACTGAATTTGGAACGTAAGCGAACCTTATATATTACTGATGATCATTTTCGGTTAATAATGCTCGACTGCATAATTAAAACATTCGTTATAGCCGTATAAATGCAACCTTGAATGCATTCGTAAATAGGAAAACGTTATGTGCATGTGTGTCGGGCAACACAATGAAAATTCAAAGATTGTGCGCATTGATAGACTTTTAGAAAAAATATGATTTAGCATTTTATGAGTTATGACCTTTATAGCGTTTATTATGAAAGCGTTTGGTTCACGGACGCCATTTTGATTTTGATGTCAAGAAAAAATATATATGATGAACTATCAATACATGCGACCTACTTTCCTTCAACTTAATTATACGACAACGGATTTGATATTATCTCGGCACCATATTCAAATTATTTGAACGTTATTAAACTATTTCTTAATTATTTTTATTAATTTTTATTTACGGAGATCGCATAAAATACAAAGAGATACAAGCACACTATCTCTTTCTATTTCAAGATGGCGTGCTTGTCTAAAAAACGTTTCTAACCTAGTTCAATGTTTTTAAAGTTACATCAGATGTAAGAAAATTGATATGTTTATTGAATCGTCGAGATATATTGTTATGAGACAAAATGTAAACGTTTATTGTTAGTTTCTAGAAATAGTTTAACAACAAAACAGCATTTGAACTTGTCCGATATTCTTGTCTTATTTGTATGGGTTACTGGACATGTAGTGCATAGTGGTAGTTGTTGCATTCTATTTGTATCGCGCTATATATAAATATATATATTTATAATTTGAATGTGTACGCGCATATACAGAATTACTTTATAGGCATACATTTATGGAATATATATATATATATATATATATATATATATATATATATTTCAGTTGGCTATAGAGATAGGGTATTACATCGATGAAAAATTGTATGATTTTTTCTAAAATTTATTAGAAATTCATACGCTTTTACTAACATTCTAGCATTCATTCAGTGGAGTATAGTGTTAACTTTAATAATTAAATTAACATTAAGTAAATAATTTGTAACAATTTAAGAAAATGATATTAATAAACTGGAATAAAACCACTGATCACTTGATATTCTTATTTACATCGAGATTAGTTTATTATTATTATTATTATTATTATTCTTGAATTGCTACATATTATTATCATAGTTGACAGTTTATCCACTGAGTGATGACTAAGAGGTTAGCCAAAACGTATGGATTTTTAATACTTTTTAAAAAATTTCATGCACTTTTTCGTTGATGTACGCCAGATCTTTAAACTTGACTAATGATATATTAGCATCAAAATCATATATATATATATATATATATATATATATATATATATATATATATATGTATATACGAGTATATAATGCTGAAGGTCGTTCGATTGATTCCTGATGCATAATTTGCGGAAGCTGCAATATTAAATATTAATCTAAAAATACGATTTTAAGTTATTATTACAAGGCCATGTGTACATTCAATAGAAGAACATATACGATTAAAATTTCCATAAAAAACAATTGGATATTAATGCCTACCTTCAATAGTACACTCACACACACACACACACACACACACACATATATATATATATATATATATATATATATATGTGTGTGTGTATATGTATATGTATATTAGATGGTAGAGTCTTGCATTTGTAAATATTTTGTAAAGCTTCGAACAAAGAATCCAAAAAGTAATAAAAAACAAAAAAGTTTTTTTTAAAAAAACACCAACCTGTAGATAATTATTTCTGTTTTTTTTTACCCTTTTTTAAAACTTTCTAATTTTTCTAATATTTCTTAACACTTGATTTGAGAAATCAAACTTGCCTCGGATGAGTCACATCTCGTTTATTTAATCCCTAAAAATATTTTATTTTTTAAAAAAAGTAATCACTGACATTATGTGCTTGTTTCCAATTATTAATTATTCACAAGTTATGTGTTCTTAATATGTATAAGTGTTAATCTATGAATTTCAAAACCATTGAAGATGACGTAGAATTTTACGTCGAAACGTATGGAAAAATAAAGATGTTTTAAAAATCTTTATTTATTTTTTTTATGTTACTCCCTCCAAGATATTAATCATATATATACACATATATCTAATAATTAAAAAAAAAATTATCAATAAAGAAAAAAATTGTAATAGCAAACGTTTCGAGTCTTGATTGACTCATCTTCAGTGCATCCAAATAATTAAAAGAAAAACGCAAAAATGCGAACACTAATTAATACAACACATTGTGTATTGACACAAGCATTAGAACAAATCATTTGTTTGAATGCTAGTGTGTGTGTCTGTCATATGGCTTACTACATAATTTTATTATTGAACTTTATTTTCTAGTCTGAATTTGATAAATATGCTGAATGATTGCATAGACATAGTATCGAAACGTACATAATGAATAGTCAAGTATTTACTGCTTTTTATTTCGACTATATGGCTGCAAATGAACATACTGGATATATGTTCATAGTTTACGTTTTTCTAGATAACTAATATATACTAAAAGCCTTTTGAAAAAAAGTACTTTTTTGTAATTTTTATCGCGTTTCTGGGAAATGTGATGTCCCGTTCTTCAGAAACTATGAAAAAATGAAATCGAGCAAAATAAATAAATACTCACTAAAAATTAAATTATAAATGATAATACCCTGAGTTATCCGGGTGTATGGTTGGGTGTTCATTGACCAACTATTTTTTTTTTATTTATACCTTTTTCTGCATATAAATATATATGTGTGTATATTAGGTGGTGTGTAAACATGCAATCGAGTACTTACCGCCACAATTACAAATGCGATAGTATTAATGCAGAAGAATAGTGCATGAATTTTATAATTTCGCGTAAACATGGCCGGCTGTTTTATGAAGTAACGCGGCGCAGAGTATACTTTAGGCGCTGCGTTGCACGCGTGAATAATTTGATTTATGCCCTTGCCGACAATTATTATAATGTTCTTCATTTTTGCAATAATAACACATTCTTTGGTGAAGGGAAATTGTACATATTGTATATATATATATATGCGTGTGTAAGTTTACATATGTATACGCTAAGCAATCTAAGATTTTAAATTCATTTAGTACTTGATCTTGTTGTACCTATTAGATAGAGTTCTAGGTGACCACAACCAAAAATTATTCATTCCACTTTTTTGTACATTTTAATCACAATCTGTCACACTTAACGTATTCAGTAATTGTTTTGACTTTATTATATAAATTTTTGAATGAATGGCAACCCAGTAGTTGTCCGATCCAATTATGACTAATTAACTATACTCGAAGTATTTGTTGACATTTTTATTATATATATGCAATTATACCCACGAAAGGCGATTTTCACTTGAGGCTATATTTGAAATCTATAACCTCAAGTGGAAATTTGACATCGAAGTTGCATGATGTCGGGCTTTGGCTGTAGCGGGAATCAAACCAACGAACCCGGGACTAATAGTTGTTAACCCCACGTTCATACCGATATCGCTACCACTGGACCATTTTACAAAAATATACATAAATTTCAGTAACTAAAATGCACATAAATGTCAATAACCTGATACATTCCATAATATTGCTATTTTTTAATTTGCCATGAAAATTTTCATGATTTTTCTGAGAGGTGCGCAAATCTTTCAATGTGTCTTGGAATCTTTTGATTATTTAGTGGAGACTGACTATGGTTGTACCAGGGTACGATAGTGACAGTTGCCATATCAGCTAAACTATACTGATTTTGAGATAGGGTCCATAGGGAGAAAAATGAAGTATTTTTGTTCCAACAAGTTTCCATTATTGCATTAAGTCAGCGTTCTACATCAACATGATCTGTAGACAGCATTGCATTTTAAGAGTAAAAAGTTTTTTTGTCTCGGATTTTGATGATACTTGGCATAAGGGTTGATTTCATGTCCAAACTGCCCGTTGTAAAATATTAGAGGCCTATGAGAAGCGGTTTAATTATAAAAAATAATTAAAGTTTGCATTTTTGCAGCGCAGGTCAGTTTGGACATGAAATCTACCTTTATGCCATATTTTATCAAAATTTGAGACAAGCTACGCGCGGGTTCTCCTTGTAAGACAAAATACGAAAGAAAAAGGGGGAAAAAATCAATACAAAAAAACAAAAAGTTTCACGAAGAATTTTGTGAAAAAAATTATGATTTGTTATATGTTGTTATATTATATATGCATGTAAGCATTGTTTAAATGATTATGTTGTGTTGTTTTACATTGTTCTGACAATAAAAGTCGTTATAAACCATTTTGCTGTTTATAGCTATCATATTTTAACCTATGTTTAGGCCTGTCACAACCGTCCTTGCGGTATGGACAGTTGTGACACTCGCCCTTTTCTTGTTTGATTTGATTATATGACACTTCCATCGTATTTGAAAACAGTATATCAGTATTTCCTCGTAGACAAATGCTCAAATTACCATTTAATTTACTTTTATCTCAGTCGCACATATGTAATTTTTTGGGAAAGTTTCACAAAAATATTATTAAAGTTCTGTATTTGCATGAAACCATATCATAGCTAACTGGTGAATTAACAAAATTATTACTGATCAAGGAAAAGTAGCATAACCGTACCCAGTTTCTCATACTCCTATTCTCCAGAGATGAAGAATCTTGCCCAATGTATATCCAAATCTCATTATAAATATAGTTGATATGAAGTTGTTTTCTCTATTATATTTTTGACTTAAGTTTTTCGTGCACAACTTGAATGCATATGATTTTTTTTGATTAGACGATAATATTTACAAATTTGGTAAAAAATCAATGCCTTGAAAATAAAAAAAATTTAAATAGCTTTTTCAAAAAAAATTGAAAATATAAAAATTGAAATAAAAAAAATAGTCATTGAAAATAAAAAATGAAGAATTGAGATAAACCTGACCTTCAAATGCAGACTCTAGAAGAATAGATCATTTACTCGTAGTTTCATTACGTCTTAATGTATACAACATCCTGATAATCCTATGAATTATTTTGTCTACATCGGAACATCCTAGCTTACATTTACAAAACCGAGATAGGATAAACATGAGACTAACACATGTGCGCCAAATTGCGATTACTTGCCTTTGCATGTGATACATATTTCATTGGAACACCACTATTGTATACGAAGCTTGTAACTTGCGTATGTCAGCTCGGCCATAGATAGAAGTACATTTGTATTTGTACAAAGTCAGTTGCATAAACATAAATCGATTGATATATAATTATTAGATAATATATATATATATATATATATATATATATATATATATATATATATATAGCTAGCCTCACATAAATCATTGCAATAAAATGAGTAGATGACAACTGCATTATATTTGTGTAAGATTGGGTAACATTATCAAATATTTGTTTTTTGATTTGAATTTTCCACTATTTTTACACTTTCACACATAAATTTAAATAAAACTGGATTTAACTATCATATTGCCTTATTTCGAACAGAATTCTCGATTTTCTCGAATTTTCGATAAAAATGTAACAACTAGGGCATACTGGGTACGGTTGTGCTACTTTTTTTTGATCAGCAATAATTTTGTTAATTTATCAGTTGGCTAAGAGAAAAACAAATTGAATAGTTATTTTAACATTTTTCTATGTGGGAATACTGAAATACTGTCCTTAAATACCAAGAATTATTCATAAAATAAAATCATCCAAGAAAAGAGCAAGTGGTACAACCGTCCACACTCACAGGACGGTTGTGACATGCAGAGAAATTGGTTAAAAAATAGTAGTTAACACGAAAATAGTTTAATTGGCAGAAATATCTAGCACGACACAACATAATCAGTTAAACAAAGCTTATGAATATACTAGAACAATATATAACAGAACATAAATTTTTAAACAAAAAATCTTTTTGAAATCTTTTCAATTCACCCTTTCTCTTTCGTATTTTGCATTAAGTTATATTTTTCTTTATCTACACTACATATGCATGTCAAATAAAACGAAACTAATTACTGGTAAATAACTACTAATGTTCAACTTACAGCAAAATAACAAACAAATTGGTCTATCTGTATACAAGTAACAGTTATTATTAAAACAAACCGAACATGATATCTAAATTTTGGATCTTTAATAACAATACAGTCTGCAGATCATGTTGATATAGTTGCGCTGCAATGCAATAATGGAAACTTGTTCGAACAAACATACTTCATCTTCTCCCTTTCATTCCCTTCAAAGATACTCTTCTCATTTTCAACCTTATCTCATAATTTGGCTGTTATGACGATTGTCAGTACCGTACCCAGTCTCCCCTACTATTTTTGTTTTGAATTTCTAATATTGTTTAAATTTTATTTTAGCAATGCAGTAATTGTTAAAATCTTAAATCCCTCCAAATTGAAAAACATTAACCCTTTGCAATCATATTAAATGTTAAATAATTAATCGGCAATAGAGTGCTAAGGATTAACTCTTGTTTTGAATATTTTTTGTGTAAATCGATCATGCTCTTAAAATTTTGTTTCAAATTTCAATCATTTCAAAATTTCTCAAATTATTCGAAGGGTTTTGATTTGAAAATAAATTCTGTACATATATTATTATTATTTTTTTTATATTTATCTTTAAATTTTGTTGGTTTGGCCTGAATAAGAATAATTGAATGATAAAAATTCTCATGTTTAACAAATTACTTTACATATATTCTAAAAATATAAAAACCATTCCGAGGTATCAGTTTAGTATCAATTTTATTAGTTTGCTGAACAGATCGGCCGAGATATTCCTCTTTAGTAAACAGTTAAATATTTAATTTTTCATTTTCTCTCTGCAATTTCTTTCAGCAATTTCAAAAAAGTATGACAATTTTAGAAATTATTAGTTGGTGCAAAATAAATTGGAAACGTGAGTTGGAAACCTTTTTACAGTTTTTCAAATTGAGTAAAATTTGCTGCTTTAAGGCAGAATACTACTTTCACATTTATTATTAATAATGTATGTATACATAATTCATCATATCATGTTTAAAATTTGATTATTTCTCATGTTTGAATAATAATGTTTTCTAACAGCAGATAAATGTTTAACTACTGGCTAACGTCATTTACAGGATTTGCAACGTTTTAATTTTCGAAATTTATTCTACAATGCTTGTAAACGAAATTATTGCATACATTTTATCTATAAAATTCAATAAGTTTCATGTTGATACAGCTGCACTAGCCTGAATAATGCATTCTTAGTTGATTTGTTAAATGCAACACACAATCAGAGTATTTTTTAACGTTTTTAGTTTATGAAAAAAAATAATTACAAGGGAAAGTAGGGAAAGTTGGGTTACCATATCAAATATAGTAGACACTTACATATTGCCAACATATTTATATTTAAATAATTATTTAGCATTGCAATACCCTGAATGAAATTCCGACATTATAAATAAATTTCGAAAAAAAATACAGTGAACCGTATTAAATTTGTATTCAGAATAGGGTAAAATTTTTATTTAAATATAGTTTAATTTTGTTAGAAAAATTATTTACAGTCCCGTATCCTAATTTTGCAAGCTCTTCTTCTGAATAATCATATAAAGCAATTTCAAGAAATGATGTTGTTAAAAAAATTGTACTTGATCCTTTTTACTTTCAGACTGGGCCGTATATCCATGGTATTTTGTCTGTAATATTTATTAGCAGAGTTCGAAGAACTATTAATTTCATTTAACTTTTGTAAAATTGCTTTTTAAACTTAGTTTATTTTTTGTAACTAGTTATATTAATCGCAAAAAATCTAAAGAATCATTTTTATATATCTTCGCGTTTCAAAGGGTTCTGATCATTTTGGCATATCTTAGTGAAAATGGATATGTGTGTGTATGTATGTGCTGATATAATTTTCGTCGACGATTTCGGGAACACGGATCAATCGATTTTAATGATTCAAACCACATTCGGATTCTATTGATATGGAGACGTGCGATTAGTTTTTGGCAACGACAGGACTAGCCGTTTCGAAGATACGGGGCAAAAAGACCGTAAATGGTTTTTCAGTTTTAGAGAGAATGGAGAGTTCGATTTGAATGATTTAAGTTTTTTTTTAAATTTTAGTTCTCAGTATGGATAGTTTCAGCAATTTTTCTTAAGGTATGATGCACCATGCACCACTAGTTTATTATTTTTCATTGTTTACACCTTTGTCAGGGCATAGGTTTAGTTGGTCCTTTTTACCCCACTCACATGTAAGCTTTCATAGGGGCCAATGAGAGAAAATATTGTATTTTGGATTTTCAAACATTGCCGTTTACTTCGCGATAGCAATGTCATAAGAATCAAGGTGGTGGCTCGTTATACATCATTTTCTCTCTACTTTCAAATATTCTTGTTAAAAAATTCTTAATTTTACTTATTTTTGGGATATTGATGACCGTGGACCTTTTACCTGCTCATCTACATTATAATGACATTTTTCTAAAAATGTTTTCTTAGACTATATCAATATTGAAGCCCTAACGACTAACATAAAAAAATAATTTAATTAAATAGTTCTCGATTCGTCAATTTCTTTCATCTTACTTGAATTCATCTTCGACACGCAAGCCGTCTGTTATGATAGACAATCGCTATAAACTTGAAATACAAATGTGTTCTAATTGCTTCTGGTCAAGAATTCGAAAGCTTTACGGAATTGTTTTCATTCGTTCGTTCACTCCGAGTGAATTTTAGTGAAAGACATATCTAGACCACGTCTAGAAATCCTATTCGAAATCATAAATCAATTAAAACGTATGCATTCTAATAACTCACAGTAGAGCTTGATCGCGTCTTATGTCATTGGAAATGTCGAAGCGTCATTTCAGACTTATTTGTAATCGTGGTAAGAGACATATTATTGGAAATGTAGCAAATTTATATTTATATTTTGAAAACCATGATATTATCGCTGCCGTGTATGACTGAACCATAGAAATAACATTATTAGAATGAACAACATTGTATGTCAAATTGACAATGCACAGGAAGCGTTATTTTTAGATTTTTATTTTTTTAGTATGGAACTAACAAGTAATGTACCATTTTACAAACGTGTTTAAATGCTCCAACATCTAATGGCAATTGCATACTTTAGAGCATTTTTCAACAAATTTTGAAAATTTTAAATTCATAGTTTAGTAAATAGTTTTAATTCAAGAAAGATCTGCGCAATTTTGTCATTATTTTTACTAAGGCCTTAAAAATGTTATTTTGGGTTAGCCGTTTCAAAGTTTAAATAAAAAATTAACCACAATAACCGAAAAGTGGTTACAGTTTGATGAAAACTCTTGGATTTACAACCTCTTAGTTTTCAAACTGCATTATTTCATGATGGTTATTATCAATAGCCAAATTATATATATATATATATATATATATATATATATAATTTCATATATCATTATTTTTCAATAGTTTCTCTTTTCAGTTCGATGCATGTAACGCAACTTTTACAATTTTAGTCTATAATTTCTGCACAAATATATAATATTATTTAGTGTTCTCGTCCAAAATTCCAAATTATTTGCGACTTAGATAGGCGAATGACATATTTGCATTTAATCCATAAATTTTCTGGTGTTTTTCGTTTGAAAAAAAAGATTCAAAGGTATACTAAAGTAGTTGCGTTGGTTGTTTTCTACCTTCGGTCAATTATGTGCATATCTATAAAAAAAACAGGAATCAAAAACATTGTGTATGCCATTTGGTGTTATTTTTTGCTACTGTAAAATTAGGTTTCAAGAACTCTCAAAACAAAGTCAAATCAAATCGACTAAATTATCAAAACTTGGCGGGTTAATTTAAAACCACTTTGTTAACATTTTGCTTGACTTAATTACAATTAGAATAATCGCTTCCTCTATTGCAATTTTGATTAATTTTCAACACTCATAGGTATTATAATTAAAAATTAATGTATAAAGAAAATTTGAGATATAGAGAGCGGAACTAGAAGGTCCGCGGGTACAAAGGTCCCCAGCCAATATCTCAGAAATAAGTCAAGTTTGTATTTTTTAACGACACTTTTTGAAAGTAGAGGAAAAAATGTGTATACAGTATTTTCCTTCGTTGTTAGTTTTTTGATGATGAGCTCTCTTATTCAGTTTACGCGACCTTAATATAATTTTTACGTATACCACATTTAATTTAATTTAAGTTAGATTCAACAAATGTTTTGCGATAACCTCCAAAATGGCTTACTTGTAGATGGAGTAAAATGGCGCAGATGACAGATTTTAAAAAAATAGTAAAAAATATTTCTATAATTAGAAATCAAATGTGCCTTTTTCTGATCATAGTTTGATAATTGTATTTTTGATACGTGTTATGTGCAGTGATATATTTCATTTGGTTTAGACAAACATAATTACTTGAAATCAAATCACACCTTTGTATCCCGTTTCAAATTTGAAACCAAATATTATTTTATCATATAAAACATGATTCATCAATTCGAACCAGCTCACTTTTAACTTATTAAAAGACTGAGAGCCATAAATTTAATGTAGTAAATGCATAAACAAGTACCTAATAGCATTATATATTACAAATTCATGTCTAGTGATCAATTCTAAGAAGTGTTCGAGGTTATTTACAAAGTTTTTAAAGTGAAAGATGAGTTAGATACTTCTCAAATGATATTTATGAACTTTAAACTAAATATAATAACTATAATGTACTATAACTATAAATCTATGACATTTCAATTGATTGTATAGAGTCAGCAATAGCAAAGGTTTATTATATATAATATATATAAATCAGCATCGCTATTGATAAAGCAAAATTATTCAGACTGACATCAGTTTGTTTGCTCTCACGTATATAAAATAGAACTTTTTTTTTTAAATTAATATATTTACGCTTGTGAAAAAGCTAGTCACTATTCCAAATATGTAATATAACGATAATTATTTGAAAAATTATTTACGTATTATTATTTACTACGGACGGACCTTTAATAGTAATTTTAACGTAGCTAAAGGTACCTACTAGAAATGAATTACAAAATTATTTTAGATAAGCGATAATGGCCGAAAACGCCAAAATGAAGGGTAATAAAAAATATTAATGCTCAGTCCCATTCAGTCATGTTATCAATTCAAATTTATAATTCTAATTTACAGTTTTTCATTTATTGTAAAATACAATCTCTTAACATATAACGTGATTTATTAATATAGAAATATAAAAAAAAATATGATAGACATGGAGTGCGATAACAGAGACAAACTTAGGGAATTCTGAGACTTCAAGCGGAATTACGGAGATTACAGACAATACAGAACAAGGCGTTGAGACTAGTACTAGACAAATCGAAAGTCTCATGGACTTTATTACTATTCTACAAAATATATACACGAACAGACTGATGTACCGAGATTATACAATTACATGAAAAAGCTCACTGAGAATTTTTACCTCACATGTAGTGATCACGACTATACCAACCTGCGAACCAATTAGGGCCACTTGGGGCAACATCCGGGCCATTGGGCCAAGTCACAAAAGAAATAGTTTGTCTAATACAATACATACGATTATATATAAAACCAATTATATATATATATATATATATATATATATATATATATCCAATTTATGCAAGATACCTGGGGGTAAAAAACTATATGTAACACCCTTAAAGTGTAAACTACATCATATAATGAACACATATTTTTAAAGTATAAAAGTTTAAATATAAATTGATGTGATAAAATCAAGTAATCAAAAAATTCCATGTACATATACGTGTATAATTTTATAAATCAAAATTTGCATGGAAAATGTTAACCAGCTGATTGTTCGCTTAGTCGCGCATACGCCATAAACGTACATAATTCATGGGGACGACCATGGTGTATGTTTTGCTAACTTTTCAAATGGAATTGAATCACATGAACATATATCATTGCAAAAGTTAATCAGATTGATTGGAAATATGTACTATTCAATCACTATTTCTTATACTTAAAAATATATTAGATAAGCAAAATTTTCGTGCATTTTTACATGATATTATGCAAGTAAAAAAGTAGGTTTAGTATGAATACCTGATTTGCAAATACGAGGAGTGTTAAAATATGAAGTAAACATTGGATAAGCATTTGTTTATGTTAATTGGCACAAATGTTTCATAAATATAAATTTGCAGTTTCCCTCAATTGACACAGTAAACTTCTCCTCATGGAGTAAACTGTTAATTATTATTTTTTCTTCTATTTTAACTCCTTTTCTCTCTCTTTTCATGTAACAATAGCTTATAAGATTGTCTTGTATCTTGATTCCTTTTTTTTAATAAAATAAATAAAAAAATGTACAGAGTATTCAATAAAAAAAATTGATGATCGAATGTGAGTTGCCTGCGAAACTTAAAACGCTCACCTCATTTTTTGAAGTCACCTTCAAAAATAGTGTAGATAATTGATATTTCAATAACGCACCGAGCTGGTTCAGTTATACTTAAACTTTGATGCTTCTTGATTCAGATGCATCGAGGTTTTAATTTCTCTATTGCAATTTTTATGTTTAAAAAAATTGCTATATTTACCAAACAAGTAAAACAAATTTCAACGATATATTAGTGTAATTAAAATTATTTTATTATTTTAACAAACATTATCTCATTATATCGACAACTTTTTGGATAAACCGTCGACTTTGCATATTTTAAAAATATATGCTTCTTTAGACCATAGACAATTAATTATATGAAGCTTTTTGTTCGCAAAATTCGGAGCTTTTTGCTCCTCTTATTATTAGCGTAATGTAGATACAGGGCACAGCAGGCCTTAAAAGTCCACCATTTTATCTCAAAAACAAATTATATATAGAATTTTATATCAATGCTATTTTAAAGTAAAAGACAAAAATTGTGTAACCTGCTCTCACTTTAATTCTTACAACATCGATATCAGGAGATAACAGGCTATGTATCAATATTCATAATAAAAGTATTTTTTGTCGTTGAGAGTTTTTTGGTTTTTAGGTTTTTGGTTTTTCTCTATAATTTTTGAGTATATGTCATTTTATTGATTCATAAGATTTATTGTTATTTTTAAGTTAAATTCAACAGTTTTTATATAATCTTTATAAAAGCTTACATGCAATTTGTTAATATAAAAGTAAATTAAGTTAATAAAGCAACTTTGCAAGAGGAAAATTAAATTAATAGTTATTCCAACTCTGCTGATAAATATTTTTGATGATATACTAGATAGATGTAGGAATTATTTCGTAAAATTCTTTTAAAATTAAAATTAAGACATTGGATCTGTTTGGTCCCTAGCTGCCCCTTCTTACCCCTCCTATAAGTTAATAAAGAACAGATAATTTAAAAAAAAAAAATAGTGAAAAAAACGTTCATCAAATTGTGTTCTGGATGACTTCAGTTAATTACTTGAATAACAGTTTTACAATACCAGCCGGTACATTGTCATTTACTATCATCAAGAAGTTAAAACTTCTCATCTCTAAGTTTTATCCTTTCATTCATAGGTGTTTTATTATCGCACTCTTGACTATTATAGAAAAATTCCGGGGATGATATTCATTTTATTAACTTACATCGCTTAATTCTCGACAAAGAGTTTTTTTCATTAAAAAATTAAAAGAGGCAAAGGGAATACAAATAAAAAATCCGGCTCGATTGAAGAGATACGGCTCGGGCGTTATGTATAAAATCTATGTCAAAGCAAAACTCGCACGGCATTTTTTCGCGTAATGTTCGCTCCGGGCGAGTTTTAGTTGAGTTGCTTCGTATATTTAAATAAATCCAAGGACACTAACATTCGTAATCACATACTCCCGGTAATTGCGATTTTGCCAGGCCGTATAATGAGCGCTCGACGAGTGAACTTTAACCGACGAATAAAAATCTAACGACCAATTGCAACTGAATATAGACAAAGAGACAAATTAATATTCTAACTCTTGAATTAAAAAACATTAGAAGACAAACTTATATATTGATATTCTCGTACATTTTCGCATTCTCTCGCACTCGATACACTCGACATATAGGGTAGGCTGGGCACAAAGGTTCAATTTGAGTCTGAGCAATTATATTGTGAAAACAAAAACAATTATATCATTACAAAGAACACATATAAAACAAACAACTATTTTACTAAGTTCAGTAAAAATCCCAGCTATTTCTAGAAATGTTTTTTTTTGTTGTTTTTCAAAAATTTGTAACCCCCTATAGGCGGGGTAAATTGAGGCAAACAGGTCCATTTGTTAATTTTTACAAAACGTGAGTTTTTACAAAATAATAGCTACATTGCAAATATAAATGCAAAATATAAATTTTATGGGTGCATTTTTTCAGAGATAACACTATAATCGGGCATTTCTTCAGAAATATTCATCAGCAGATTTAGAATACCTATTTACTTATTTTTTTTTTCTTGTAAATTTGCTTATTTGAGCTTAATTTACTTTTTTATTTGTTATTTTGTGACAGTATAAATTACAAAATGTATAGATACAATTATACTAATTTCTGATATTAAAAGTAGAAAAATTAATACAAATCGTCGTTCGCTGAAAGTTACTACTAAAACTGTAGACTTGTGTTCTTTTGTTTCTTTATCTCAAGTCCATTTTTATTGAAAACTAGATGACTCGACAGATGTTGTCCTTTACTTATATTTACTATTTAAAAGTTCCGTTTTTTAAATAGCCTATACTGATATTTACCAATTAGTTAAAAATTATTATGTTTTTTTACACAACATTCTATACCGAAATGTATATACATTCACCCATATGGATCTTGTTCAACTGCTTTAAATAAAATGATGAGTATTTGCTTTTCTGAAAAACATTATGAAGCATTTTTATCTTATAATTAGTTCCTTTATCGATATCCGACGTTATTTTGAAAAAAAAAATTAAATTACACCACTGAGAGGAATTTCATCCCCCCGGGAAATGGCTAAGGAATCTAAATTATTTTCACTTTTGAACTTAAGAGTAAGATAAACCTAATTTCAAAATTTCATACGAATTGGAGCACAGTAAAACAATTCAGACCCAAAACGCTCCAATGACTTGAGTAAATATACCGTATCCGATGGCCAAAATATGAAAATATTAACGTTTGTATGTGAAAAAGAAAAGGGCTGTTTTTAGGGTTTTACCGGCAATTATTCGATTTTTCCTCACCGTAAGAACCTCCCTTGGACTTAATGAACATTTTAAACAAAGAATTGGCCAAATTGGTCCAGGCTTTGTTGAGTTATGCCCTTACCAATACATTTTGCAATTCATTTTTAACTTCCCGTAGGGCAAGTTATAGTAATCGCAAAAAAATCGAAAATGAAAATTTTTATATATCTTTACGTTTCAGAGGTTTCTGAACATTTTGGCATACCTTAGAAAAAATGGATGTATGTGTGTGTGTGTGTGTGTGTGTGTGTATGTGTGTGTGTATGTATGTATGTATGTATGTATGTGTGTGTATGTATGTGCGGATACAAATTTTCGTCGACGATTTCGGGAACACGGATCAACCGATTTGAATAATTCAAAAAACATTCGATTCGTATTGATAAGGAGACGTGCTGATTAGTTTTTGGCAAAGGCAGGTCAAGCCGTTCCGAAGATACGGGGCAAAAAGTTCCGAAAACGGTAACTCAGTTTTTAAGAGAACGGAGCGTCCGATTTCAATAATTCAAAAAACATTTTATTTGTATTGACAAGATGAAGAATCGATACAACTTTCATGAAGGTAGGTCCAGCGGTTTCGGAGATATAGAGGAAAAAGTAAAAAAATGAGCCATTTGGCGGTCAAAAATGATCATTAGACATATGCACATCAAATTATCAGACATTTTATAGAGATTTTAACAATAAGTATACATTTTGTTAACATTCCTATGGGTTCCGTACCAATGCTTATGCGTTAGACAGCGACGCGGCGCTTACGCGCTTTATATTTTGTCTCTATGTAGTTAAAGCAGTACGATTGCTTTGAAAAAAAAGTTCAGATCTTCCACAATATGTCAAAATAAAGAAAAAAAAAATTTTTTTCAAAAAAAAAAATTTTTTTTTTAAAAAATTTTTTTACAAAAATTTTTTTTTTCAAAAAAAACTAATTTTTTGTCCAATTTATAGTTTCTCAAAAATCTTATTTTTTCAAAGTAATTTTTTTTCAAAAATGTTAATCGTTTTAAAAAAAAAAAAATAATTTTTGGTACGGGAAGTTCCAGCAATTTGCCTTAAGGCACGATGCCCTAATTGCCTCAAGACAGAATTCCACTTACAGCTAGTTATATTATAGAATAGTAACTCGCAAATGTTGGCATGCGAAATATGTGTCCAAAAACAGAAGTTTCTTGTAAAAGTTTAGATTTGACCAGTTGTAGTTGTGCATATAAATGCATTTTATGTGTAAAACTAGAAAGTGTAAGAGGGAACACATGCAATGTCAAATTTCCTTTTTGAAAATATTTAATTTGTAAAAATTTCTCAAGTTTTAAAATATGGATATTGCTCGGACGTATTTTCATATTATAATAAGGAAAGTGTGACTCTTGGTAGAGACAGCACATAGTTAGATCGAGCTTATTTTTTACTTTTAATAAAATAGTGATAAATTATAGTATAGTAATAAATGTAGTAATAACAGTAATTGTAATAAAATCTTGCAATAAATACATAAATTATATCAACGAATCAGTTTTTATAGAGTCACAATTACAAAGGTTGAATTTTAACTCAACAGAGAGATTATACATAGACCAATACAAATGTTTATTTTTTATTATATTTTTTCCTACATATTCATTGCAGCACTTATTTTCCAATAGATCTATACAATTCATGAATAACAAATCCTAAAATTACTACTTCTGATATAATGATTTTTTTTAAAGCATACAATGTACATACAGAATTGAATTAACATACTTGGACGTCATTTACATTGAATAGTTTGTTTAATAGTTTGTTATTTATACTGTACATGCATACGCAGATGTTATATATAGCAAAAATATTGGCAGAATAAATTATCCGATCAAAAACCATCTTGAAAGCACGCTTGATTTTTATCTGTTCGACTTATATTATATTGTAGATTTGGAAAATATCCTTACTGAAAATAATTAAAGTCAAGAGAAGCATTTGGGTACTTAAGGAAACAAAAGCCCACAATATAGGATTTATATCTTTACATTATAAAATCAACTCTTCTCTTTATGATTTGTTTATTTAAATCATATATAGAGTCGAAGCTTTAAAAAAGATTTTCAACATCTTTAGACAATTTTTCAAGTATTAATGAGCTCCAAAACAATGAAATTAATATTTCAGAATTGCATATTCAAAATTAACTTTGCCTTTGAGGCAAATTGCTAGAACTTCCCGTACCGAGATAAAATTTTTGAAAATCTGAATTATTATTTTTGGATTTTTTTTCTTTGAACAAAACAATCGTTTCGCCAACACAAGCAAAATTTTTTTTGAATCATTCAAATTGGATTCTTATTTCGCGCCATCTGCCTCTGCCAAAAGCTAATCACCACTTCTCCCCATCGTTACGAATTGAATATTATTTGGATGATTCAAATCGGATGCTCCGTTCTCTCAAAAACTCGATTTTCATTTACTGAACTCTTTGTTCCGTATCTCCGAAACTGTTCGACCTGACGTTGCCAAAAACTAATCAACACATCTCCCTATCAATAGGAATCGATTGTTTTTGAACCATCCAAATCGGTTGATCGGTGTGCCCGAAAACTTGAACGAAAAATTGTATCCATACATATATACATACACACACATCTATTTTTCTAAGGTATGCCAAAATGTTCAGAAACCTTCGAAACGTGAAGATATGCAAAAATGTTCAATTTCGATTTTAGACGATTGGGAATTTAACTTGGGTTTTATCCTGATGCATCGGTAATAATCATTATTTTATATTATATATTGATTTTTGCAATTCATTATAAACAAAAACTTGTTTAATTTCGAATATTTTCAATTTTTACTATAGTATATGATAAACACTTTAGATTTAATATAATCATTCATACTATTATTGATGATTAAATATGAATTATAGTGTTATAATATTTTTAATACTTTATAAAACTATTCTTCAATATTGTTTTGAAAGTATTCTTGTTTTCTCTTCATATGTCAAGAATGACTTTACAAATCTAATTTCAAAATCGATCGTCTAGATATTATTACAACTATTTTTAGGAAAACTGGAGCATGTATCAATAACGTGGAAATGTAATGATCGACTCTGGTTAATAATTTATCTTTGTTTTGTTAAACAACCTGTCACGGACGTACCTAATTCAATGTTCATTTTGCATAACAAGACATTAGAAATTGAAATAAGATTCCGTTCGTAATTTATACGCATAACATACTAATTTTACAGCCAAGGTGAACGCGTTGCCTGTTTTACTGTTTGCGATTTGTTATTAGTAACCGTGATCATTTAGTTATCGATTTATCACTTGCATCATTAGAAGAATTTAACGAAAATAATAGGATAAAGCGGGGCTTAAAGATCCGCGGTTAAGGTCCACCAACAATATCTCAGAAACTAGTGAAGTTAAGATTTTTTTTAACAACAATACTTAAAAGTAGAAGAAAGAAGATGTATAAACAGCCATCACCTTGATTCTGACAACGTTGATATCAGGAAATAAATCAGGAAACGGCAATGTTTCAAAATCCATAACAAAAGTACTTACTTTTGTTGTAAGTTTATTTGATTGTAAGCACTGCTGTTTAGTTGACGAGACCTTAATATATTTTTTATGTATACGTTATTAAATTGTTTTATAAGATGTTCATTCAAGTTAGATTCAACATTTTTTCATATAACTTCTATAAAAGCTTACACGTAGGGCCAACAGGACCTTTATTCTGGCATAGGTGTAAACAATAAAAAATAGGAATAAAAAAGTAAATAAAGCTAAAAAAAAAAATTTTACAAGAGATAAATTAAATAAATAGTGATTCCATCTCCGCTGATAAATATTTCTGACACAATTCCTGATCAAAGTTATATACAGTGTCTCTGTCAAAAATGTACCTATAAATTTATATTTTCTTATTATTATTTTGTAAATACCCTTCCAAATTAAAAATAAGACATTGGAAGTGTTTGTCTTCTGGCTGTTCCTTCTTATACCACCTATGGGGTAAAAAAGACGATGTGACAAATTTTTGAAAAACAGTAAAAAACACATTTCTACAATGATAATTTAGCTGGGAGTTTTACTGAACATAGTCAGATAGTTGTTTGTTTGTTATGAGTTATTTCTTGTAATATAATTGGTTTGGTTTTCACAATATAGTTGCTCAAAGTCAAATTGAACCTTTATGCCTTGCCCTACCCCATAATATTGAATGAAAAACATATTAAAAATTCTAAAAAAAACAAGCAGGATATTAGACCTGTGCCCTGTGTGATAATTTTAATTTTATTTGTTACTACAGTAGATACATTAAACCTTGTTAACAGTTCATTGATACACGTTACTAAATTGTATTCATTACAAGATATATATTTATGTTTTTAATTTATAAAGCAGTGAATCCTTATTAGATTGTTTAGTACATTCTTTTCTGGTAAATAGTTGTTAAATAAACACATGTTTTATGCTATGAAACCATTCGAATCGCGCGCCATGATGAACATGATAATTATTGCATTAACGGGAACCCAGAAACTAATTAATCTATTAAATCTAGAATTTCTTACGATATATTTAATCAAAATGTAGTAAAAATAAATTTTATTCTTGTTAGAAAGCAGAGATCAATCTTAGAATTTTGTATATTATCTGCATATGCTTGTACGTATTTCAATAAGACTGCATGTCATATATAGATTTTATGTTTTTATATGTTAATTAACATCTATAAAAAGATACTGTTCATAATTATATTATTCAAAACAATAATTTGCAATATGCAAATTATATAAAAAATAGGTAAAAACAAAATATGAATTGATTAATACTCAGAATTTTATTTGAGTTTTTCCTTTAACCTTTGAATTCAAAAACAACGAGTTTTATTGTGTGGTGTCTTACACAATTTGCTGTTGATTAATTTTTGTATTATATAACGTCACAAATATTGCAGCAATTTTTGGAAATTTAATCCAATACATTTTTATCAATTAAAACTTACTTTTGTGATTCTACTTACAACGAGGCCTTACAACTTAATTTTGTTCATTCCTGATTGCGCGATTTTATGCCTCGATTTTATCTATAATAATTAAATATCAATGTTATTTGTTTAAACAAAATTCAATTTAAAAGCATGTAATGCAAATATTTCATAGTTAAGCTCGTAATGAGTTATTTACCAAATAAATTTTCCAAGCAAATAAAACGAATTAATAATATTGTTCAGTTTGATTTCAAATATTGCTTTAAGCTTGCAATGAAAACCGGCAGAGCTTTTACTAATTAAAGTAATAATTAAAAATATGCATTGTTTAACCACACCGCTGTCATATAAACAACTGAGTATTTAAATATAATACAAATTGTTCTTTTTATGTCATAAAAGTATTTTAAGCTCGTACATGATATGAAGTTTTCAACGGTGAATTATTTACCCACCCGATTGTCGTAGTTGTTTATTTTTGGATATAGAATTTCCGCCCGGTCATTGTGTTTTTGGGCGTATGTGGCCACCGCGATGTTATGGCATAACATTGTTATGGCAATTATTATTTTAAAAAAATATAATCAATGTAAAAATTTATGTTTTAAGTGCGTATATTACCAAAATAAATGTATACAACAAATATAGAGACAAATGTTTTTTCTATTTTTTATAAAAATAAATAGAGTAGAGCAGTACTTAAAAGTCTGCAGGTAAATAGGTCTATCGCCGATATTTCAAAAATAAGTAAAGTCAAGAGTTTTTTAACTTTAATATTTGAAAGTAGAGGGGAAAAGGTGTGCAACCAGCCATCACCTTGACTGTTGCATGTTGCTATCGGGAGATAAACGGCAATGTTTGAAAATCCATAAAAAAAATATTTTTTTTCGTTGTTAGCTTTTTTGGTTGTGAGCACTGTTGTTTAGTTTACGAGACTTTAAATTTTTTTTAAGTATTTGTTATTTAATTGTTTTATAATATGTATTATTAATTTAGATAAAGTTAGATTCAACAGTTTTTTATGTAACCTCCATAAAAGCTTACACGTGGGTGGGGTAAATTCGACCAACTAAACTTTTACACTGGTGTAAATAGTAAAAAATAGTAAATTAAGTTAAAAAAAGCAATTTTACAAGATATAAGTTAAATACATTTTTATCCCAACTCTGTTGATAATTTTTTCTGACGATATTCTAGAACAAGGTTATACACTGTGTTATCTGTGAAAAAAATGTACTTATGATATTTATATTTTGCATTGATTGAATAATGTAAGTATTATTTCTCGAAATAAATTAAAAATAAGTCATCGGGTTTGTTTGACTTCTAGCTGCTGCCCCGCATTGGGTAAAAAGGGACACATGCAAATTTTAGAAAATAGTAAAAAAAACTTATTTCTATAATTAGGATTTAACAGGGATTTTACTGAACATAGTTCGTTAGTAGTTTGTTTGACACGTATCATATGTTGAGATGTAGTTTATTTGGTTTAGAGACAGTATAATTACTAACTAGTTTATTGATTTGAATTCAACGTCAATGAAGAATTTCTTAGATACAAACCATTTTCACATGATTTTTTTCAAAAACAATATACATATATATATATATATATATATATATATATATAACTTAACTATATATAACTTAACTATTGCACAGATAAATTACAAACGACATAGAAAACATTAAATAATAAACAAGATCGGTTTTGATACTCTAACCGCAAATTGCGGCTTTTTTATAGTTTATATAAATAATTTACTATATAAATAAATATGCAAAAATTACAAGTAATATATGCGCACATAATATAAATATTATCAATTATATATGCAATTTTAAATTTTGCGTAATCTCTCTATAATAACAAAGCAGATTTTTGATTTTTTTGTATGTACAAAATAAGTGAATCATCGTTTTCAAAGTTTCTGTTGCTCATTTTGATAGTTTTATTTTAACCAAATATTTAAACACACTATAAAATGTGTCGTCCAAGATGCAAGTACAAAACATACTTATTATTATTTTGCTTATATTAGCAACAAATTGTCATTATTGGTCTTGTAATAAAAGTAATTTCCTAATTACAGTTAAAATATCTAGTATAATTAAAATTTATTATATTTTGCACTTCCTAAATTTTATATTCCTATAGTAATAAGAAACATTTACAAAAACCCAAGAACGCGAACTTTGAAAAAAGATACAGAACACATAATACTCGACCTAATTTTTCATTCGAGTTAAAGTTTCATTCGCATAAATGCTTGGGTTTGGAATATATCCTGAGCACATGTGTGCACGTGGCGTATAATTTCACACGTGAATAACATTTAATCAAGTTGAAAATATTTCATCAAATTCACCATTAGTTTGTGGTGAAGCCATTAAACGAAGGACGCAAATTTGCCTAAGCGTGTATCCAGTTTATACCGATATGATATCGTAATATTAACTAGTGTATATACAAATAAATTATTGCAACGTTATATGATTTTTAATGTACGTGATGATATTATTTTCTATAATCTAACTCAATTTGGGTAACGATTCTTTACCAGCTGATTAATTTGCAAAGTCAGTTGAAATTTGTAAATTTAAAAAATATATAGATGTCACGATTGTTAACTTTAGTACTAACAATAAGAGCAAGTTTTTTCAAATGTGACAATTTTTTTTTATTAATTTGAACGGCGATCAGAACTACGTGTTCTATATATGGTACAGCGGAATTTGAAAATCCGCGGGTAAAATGGTCCACCACCAATATCTTAAAAACAAGTAAAGTTAAGAATTTTTTAACTTTATTTGTTTTTAAGATATTGGTGGTCGTAATTTTGATTTTTTTATATTTGAAAGTGGAAGGAAAAAGATGTGTGTTTGCTTCAAGTAAAGAAACGCCGCTATCAGGATATAAACAGACATATTTGAAAATCTATAACAAAAGTATTTTCTTTCGTTGTTAATTTTTTTGATTGTGAGCACTGTTCACGTGATCTTAATATAATTTTTGAATATACGATATTTAATTATTTTATAAGATGTATTGTTAATATTAAATTAGAATCAATAGTTTTTTACATTATCTTTATAAAAGCTCTCAGTAAATAAAGAAGTAAATTATGTTAAGAAAAGCAATTTTAGAAGAGATACATTAAATAAATAGTTATTCCATAGTACTCATAAATATTTCTGACAATACCAAATCAAGGTTATATACAGTATCATCTCTGAAAAAACGTAACCGTGAAATTTATTATTTAGATCCTAATATAATTTTTAAATATACGATATTTAATTATTTTATAAGATAAACTGTTAATTTTCAGTTAGATTTAGCAGATGTTTTTATATAATTTAAGACGATGCATTTTTAATTAACTTTGTGTGGATAGGGTAAAAAGGACCATATAAACAATTATCCAGACAAAGGCATAAATAATAAAAAATAGCCAATAAAAAATTAAATTCAGTTAAAAAGGGCAATTTTATAAAAACTAAATTAAATTAATAGTTATTGCAACTCTTCTGGCAAATACTTCTGACGAAATATCAGATTAAGGTTATATACAGTGTTATCTTTCTGAAAAATGTGCCCATAAAATTTATATTTTGCATTGGTTGAATACTTTCGCTTTTAAAATTATAAATAATACATTAGATGTGTTTGTCCTTGGCTGTCCCATTTTACTCTACCTATAATTAGTTATATGCTATTAGGAGGTAACTGGGAATTTTATTAAACATAGTACGATAGTTATTTGTTTGATACGTGTTTTGTGTGGAGATGTAGGTTATTTGGTTTAGACAGTATAATTACACAAAGTCAAATTGGACCTTTGCGCCCCGTCCTACCTTACATTCAGACGTACATCTTAACCTAGATATATTTTTCTCAAAAGGGCAACCCTGTAGTCAACCACTCTTGTTTTTGGTATGTAACAAATTATTCACATATATTTTTTTATTTGCTTGGTTTTGGCAAAGAATTGATTAATAAGTGTAAATGTAAATTAATATATTTTAATGTGTTCACAGTTGCTTAATTATTAGTTTTTCTGCGAAATGTGAATATTATATGTAAAATTAATTAAAACATTTATTTCAATTCAGTATATTGAATATACTATATAATATTTTTTCATAAAATTCTCATAGCATTTGTCTTGTAATAATTTTATTTTTCTTAACATTTTTATATAACTATATATTTTTATATTGCTATTTTTATATAACATGTAAATTCGATGTTTTAGTATATGGCTTTGCTGCAATGAAAATATTTAAGTTTTTCAAATGAAATCTTAGTATTAATAATAATAAATGTGATATATATATATATATATATATATATATATATATATATATATATGTGCGTGTGTGTGTAATAAATGTGACAATTTACATTTATTTGTTTTTATTCATCAAATCCAACGTCAACTTGACTTTTATAAGAACAAACTTCATATTACCAACTTTCAATGAAACAGTTATTTCAACTATCAGTTTCTTAACGCTGCCAGCGTTGAATCGTTAAAAATAACTATAGTTGAAAAATAACCAGTTATTTAACTAGTTGACGAAACCCCGATAACCGTTTCGTTTCGTTGACGGTTGACCCACCTCTAGTATATTCTAATATTTGAAATTTAGTAATTTCTTATCTTCATTAATCCTTTTCAAAGCCACGACTGAAACTTTAATTATAGTAAATGAATCTATTCATCTATCAATAACATTTATTCCTCTAGTGTCTCCAAAAGTTTGTAGTTTCATCCCTTTCTGTCGTCCCCGATGAAACCCCACGCTAACATATCCGCGGCGATTTTGAGGTGCATTCTCTTTCGCGTAGATATGATACAAGGTATGCGACGTCCTCTTTCCGCGAAACAAAAAGGAAAAAGGCAACAGACACCACTCGCGGCGATCGGAAGGACACCGAGAAACCTGCGGTTTCCAAAATGGGATAGTTTTGGAAACCACAGAAAACCTTGTAAATATTTAATATGAAAGTTGCTCACTACAACCGAATTTATGTTGATTCGCAGTCACACGTAAAGGAAATTTAATGTTTGAGTTCTTGATACATTGAAGACAAACATCACATTGTAACCAAACTAATGTCTACTAAACTAACTCGCAATATTACAAATTGATATTCCTAATCATTAATTTATTTAAAGAAAAACTTTAATTAAATATTATATGTAAAATTTAGCCAACACATTCGATAGCTCAATGCATGATATAATTATATTTGGTTTTATGTATACTCTTTTTAAAATCATTATGTAAGTCATAATGAAAATTTTGTATTTTGAGCCGTATCAAACTAGTAAACTTACAATTACTCTTTTAACTAATCATTGTGTCAACACCAATATCCAATCATATGTTGCAGAGTTGATCCAGCTTTAATATATTAAAACATATTCTAGAAACAGTTTGATATATTTATAACTGAATACAAGATACCTAAAAGGTTTATGCAACTTTTTATTATACAATGCCGTGGTCAAATCCCTTGGATAATGGATTCTATTCAATATTAGTTTATTAGGTAGGATTTTAGTTTTTGATTACAAAGTAACATATTATCTTTTCTAATATATTCCTGGTAAGGCTAGCCATGATTTTCGGAAAAAAATTAGTCATCTTTTTTTTATCTCTTTTATTTAGCAATCAGAATTACATAAAGATTCCTATGAGCTAAATTGACAATATTTAAGAGCGATGTCTAAGAAGAACTCCAATGAGATCTTCTCAGTTTAACAATTAATATGATAATATTATATTAGACCTAATCTAAGACTGTAAGTCTAAAGGCCATTGTCGTTTCAATCTCCTTATGCCAAAAGGTTGAGTAATGTCAACTATAGATGGGTTCGAACGTGAGTCCAGTTTGCGCGTTTGTATTTTTCCTTGAATTCTTTGAACGTTAATTGCACCGTTTTCATGTTGAGGTCGCTGTGAATGGTTTCATTTGTCACGTACCACGGAGAATTAAGAATTGTACGTAAAATTTTTGACTGAGTTCCCTGCATTATAGCTATATTTGATTTGTAAGCACATCTCCAGAGCTCAATTCCGTAGGTCCAGATTGGTTTAATAATTGATTTTTATAGATCCAGAAAAAAGTTTTAAAAAATGCCATTTTGCGGTAAAAATTATCATTAGACATACTTAAGATTTTAATAATAAGTATAAATTTGTTAACATATCTAAGGGTTCCGTAACAAGAATAATAATGTTTAATCGATAGACTGCGACGTGGCGCATACGCGCTTCGATATCGCTTTGAAAACAATTAAAAATTTTCAAAAACTCCTTAAAAAAAATTCCAGCAATTAGACTTAAGACACAATGCCATGAACAACTAGTTTATTTCATTGATTGTTGTTTAAGGTTTAAATTTGAAAGATATTCCTTTGAATATTGTAACATCGTTCTCAATTTGTAGTGAAATTTTATGACGCTAAATGTTGCATCGATTTATTATCCCAATACGCTGATCGTAAGATAGCTCCACAAGCTGTGGCTTCGAGTCGCGCTATGAAAACTACTAAACAAAGTACGTCGCGGGGAAGTGTGCAGTGGGGCCTTGGTGAGAGTTCAGGGTAGTTTCGCTGCATAAAGGGACGACGGACGCGGACGCAACTTGTCGTTGTGTTGTGTGTGCACTTGTGCAGCAACATGCGGCAATACCTCTTCTCCTAGTGGTACGCGTGCACCGGTCTAGCACACGCGCGCTCGCGTCTTTCAAGAGAGAATGGCTAAATGCATCGGCATCGCACCAAAAAATTCCGCGATCAATATTTCTGTAGGTCTAGCTGGCAGCTCACTAGCAGCGGAACATCTCACAGGCGCCCCATCCGTCAAAAGAAAGGAAGGGATCGAACGATCCGAACACTACCATAGACCACTTGCTTGCTCTTCCCTAAAGACGCCCGACCGCGATATGACGAGATATGATGCGCGATCCTGCGATTAATTCTGAACCGATTGAGCCAAGTTGAAATTATTATTCAACACGTATCTAATTTTCAGTCAATGCGACGTTTTCTGAATCAAACAAGAAGAATATTCATTGGCACCCACCATCATTTTCTAATTTACTCATCTCAGAAAAAAACAGTTTTTTTTCGTGTCTTTTTTTACCAATTAATAGCAATGGTTAAACGAAATTGATGACTAAAACTAGAAAAAACATAGTGGCGGAGACTGGGTACGGTTGTGCCACATTTTTTTTGATCAGCAATAATTTTGTTAATTTACCAGTTAGTTAGAAGAAAAATAAAATCAAATGGTAATTTGAACATTTATCTTAGAGGAAATACTGAAACACTGTCCTTAAATAAGATGGAATAGTCATAAAATCACCTGATACAAGAAAAGGGAGAGTGTCAAAACCGTCCACACCTGAGGGACTGGTAATTAACTACTAATGTTCAACTTACAGTAATATATTAAACAAAGTGATCTATCTGTATATAAGTAACAGTTATGAACAAACAAACAGAAAAGTTACTTTTAGCTCTTAATTCTGTCTACTAATATCAATGTAAAGCGTTAACTCAATGCAATAATGAAAACTTGTTCAAACAAACATACTTCATCTTTTACCCTTTGCACTCTATATCAAAACCAACCACAGCCGTACCAATTCTCCCCAACTCATCAATACTTTACTCGTCTCAGGAAAAAATCTTTCGCAACTAATTAATTTGGCAATAGTTAAACGAAATTGATAATTGAAACTAGAAAACATAGTACCTACCTAACGCTCAAAAAAAAATTTATACTTCGTTTATCAGCAAATTAAGTATGTCTTGTGGCGAGCATAGCTCTTTGGTAGGGTTTTCTATTCATACGACAGGGATCTTCGGATCAAATCCTGTCAATGACTTAGAATTTATGAAAAAAAATTGTGTAGAAATCAAATAAAAATTGTACTTGTTAAATAGAATTTGAATAAAAATTAAGAAAATAGGAATAACAGAATTCGAATAGTTGAATTGAATTAGGAGTAAGAAGTGAAATATTGGAACTTAAGAGAAGAATTAAGAAAAAAAAGTGTAATGAAGCTGAAAATTAAATAGAATTAGGAATTTCAAAAAGAGCAAGAATTGAAAGAAATAAGGAGAAGAAAAATTAAGAAGATTATAGAATAGGATACATAAATAGATTGAAGATGATATAAATAAAATAGAATGTAAATAAATAAAAGTGTTGTAGGTGGTTAAATGCACAGAGTAAGCGAGACCAAATAAAAAATTTCCAAAATTTCCAAGTATAATATTTCTTAACATCAAACAAAAAGCTCTTTTCTAACATAGTTACTTTGACCTATGTAAAGCATCCATGAATTGCCAGCTGATTTACTGGTAGCACTCATGCGCTACGTATAGGTTGGCACGTCGCCAACTTTTGCCAAATAACTGCACTTAGTTAGAATTTATTATAATCACTATGAGCAACTTTCTCCAATTTTCGCACTCTATTGAGACAGACACCTGCAATTTTAACAATGGTTGAAGTGTTACCAAGTTTTTTTTAATATTTAAAAATTTTTATGCTTTATTCAATTTATTTTCATTTACAAAAGATAATATTTCATTTATTAAAAAGTGAAGAAAACTTGATACTAAAGAAACTTCATATTAAAGAAAACTTAATAAACCGATATATTGAAATATAAAACAAACGTGGTGTTTATTATTTCAACCAGTTTAATAAATAAATGTATTTAGTAAAATCATCTTTGTATGTACTGCTTGAACTTGTACCGAATTGGTTATTCCAACTCAGCTGATGAATATTTCTGACGAAATACCAGATCAAGTTGTTATCTCTGTAAAAAATATTCCCATGAAATTTATATTTTGCATAGGTTGAATAATGTAGTTATTACTTCGTAAAATCCCTATAAAATTAAAAATAAAACATTGGACATGTTTATCCCCCGGCCGTCCCATTTTATCCTGATTATGGGGTTAAAAAGACCAAGTAACAAATTTTTGAAAAACAGAAAAAGAAAACACATTTCTACAAGAATGAATAGTCGTGAGTTTTACTGAACATAGTCAGATAGTTGTTTGTTTGATATGTGTTATTTGTTGTGATATAATTATGATTTGGTTTTCAAAATATAATTACTCCAAGCCAAAATGGACCTTTATGCCCCGCTCTTTCCTACTTTAATAAAAAAAGTGTATTTTGCTAATCGTTATAATAGTTATGTTCAATTATTACTGCAGAAGTATAAATTAAACTTTTTTAAATTTTGTCATAGACTATCTCACACGGTATATAAAAGCTCCTGCTCAAATTTTGCGCTCGCTTTGACTGATTTTTAATTCTGTCTAATTAAATACTTAAAAAATTGCGAATATTGTGCTAGAATTTAACTTTAACTTTTACTTTTAACTTGATCTGTCCTACCGACGAGTGTACATACGACATAATTATATGCATGCTAATATTAGTACCTTATGATAGTATATTTATTGATTAAATGATTATTATATAGATTATAAGTTATTTGCTAGCTATAGTTTTCAATTATATTACATTTTAATGCATTATGACTTAAGGTAAAGTAAATATAAATATATCATATCGAATTCGTATCACAAATCGACATAACTGGTATCTTGGAATTTTTCACTGATATATTTTCTACGAGCATGGTTTCCATTTATTTGATTTCTCCTGATTACAAATAAAAGTTTGTTACAATTTTATTGCTAAACAAATTATTTTTACTAAAAGTAATATGACTATGATGTATTCCATGTTACAAATTTTCAAGCATATTAATATATAATATTATAATTTGATTGCATAGTCTGTTAAACATTTATATTAAAATAGAAGAGAAAATCTTGAATTGTATCTCTTTTAATGATAATCCCATACGCTCAAAATAAATATTGTTAATGGTACAAATAACGTGTAACTCGCGCTCGAGAATTAATTGATAAACTATAATTATTGTAATTTAATCAATTACACGATCAAATCGTGTAATGCATTTTAACACCTCCATACTGAACAAGCACTTCGTTATCACGCGCTATTGACAATTACATAAAATTCAGAATAGATATATAATTAATGTTTAAAATAATAATTCATCTATCCATTCATTATTATTCCAGGGAGAACCTTTTGAGCAAATATAAACGCTTATGCTTGTGGGGATAATTTAATTTTGTTCTATATTTATAAAGTAGAAACAGATTGAATGAATTTGCAATACGTTAAATGATTTGCACAACGAAATGCAAATTTGCATCACGTGAAAATTATCTTAAAAACAAAAAATACATTTGAATATGTGATGCTTGAAATTTTTGTCGACATAGAGATTACGGAATCGCGTCGCATTCGCATATATTGGTTTTAAATTGGACTTATGCACTTTGTACTACTATCAACTTGAAATTCAAGTAAGGCAATTGAATTGTAAAATTGACAAAAAATATTAGGCTTTTATAAAATGTTAATACGCACTTAAAGATTGTCCATTGAATGTGCTGAATAATTAATACTTAATAATTAGTCGAGCAAGTATGTAGACTAATTTCTGATTAAAATTTTCTAAACATTTGGCGGAAATAATGATTAATAAGTAATGGTAATCACTCGTAGAGCAATATTATCTTGATGCTGAAATTCTATTCACAAATCACATAACAGATATGATATTTTTTCTGCAAGTTGTTCATATGTTAACATTTCTACTTGGCGTATTTCATGTTATATATATATATATATATATATATATATATATATATATATATATATATATGAACATTTTTATCAAATTTTACTTTTTCGCTGAATATATATTGTTACATAAATATTGTTTTAACCTTAGTTCCATTTTAACATAAAATTAACGCACCATGTTGTATTGTTAATGAATATTATATCTAATCATTTATATACTTGAAAAATTTAGCATTTTTGCATTAAGAAAACTTCTAGCTAATTTAACATTGTAGTAAAGTGTTTTATTTGCTGTTTTTCAACAAATCATCACCTGGTCCTTTTTACCCCATAGGCGGGTGAAATGGGTCAAAATAATAGCTACAATATTCAAGCAATACAAAATATAAATTTTATGATTAGATTTTTTACAGAGATAACACTGTATACAACTTCGATCTAGTATTTTTCCAGAAATATTCATCAACAGCGTTGGAATAACTATTTATTGAATTTATCTCTTGCAAAATTTCTTTTTTTAACTTTTTTATTTACTATATTTCAATGTTTAAACTTTTGCCAGGGTAAATGTTCAGTTGGTTCATTTTACCCCATCTACGTGTAAGTTTTTATAGAGGTTATATAAAAAAATGTTGAATCTAAGTCAGAATTAGCAATACATCTTATAAAACAATTAAATAACGTATACTTAAAATATATATTAAGGTAGACAACACAAGTAAACTAAACAACAGTGCTCATAACCAAAAAAACGAAAATTCAATGGTTTCATATCTCCCGATAACTAAGTCGTTAAAATAAAAGTGATGGCTGATTATACATCTTTTCCCCTCTACTTTCAAATATTGTTATTAAAAAAAATTAACCTTGCTTGTTTTTGAGAAAGGTGGTGGACTTTTTTACCCGCAGGTCTTTAAGCCCCGCTCACCCTATTCATTAATTTTAAAACAAGTGGTTAACATACATTAATCTGATTTTGAAGGCTCAAATAAATATAAAAATATAGCATTAACCTTATTACATTTATATTTCAATTCTTAAAAGCATAATGCGCCTTGTCGCGTGCACTGCTGGGCGATATAATTCACAAATAATAGGACCTCTGTATCATCGATTTTATTGCTAATAACAACGGTTTACAGAAAGTGCACGATTTTGTGAATGTAATCACATGTATGAGACACATATAAAGCTTGCGCCCGCATACATCCATGGGGTGGTTCTACGTTGAAATATTCGCCGAGCACGTTTGTGTGCGGATTTGTTTGTTAGCGAAAACAATATCCGAGATATATTTCTGTACAAAGCAGAGTATGGGGAAAGATGAGGGCTGCAACGTTTCTGAAGTGTAGGGTCTAATCACTATTGAATATAGAATGTGGAGAAAGGGTTTCTTGATATTGGATATTGTTAGAATATGTCCACATTGTGTTGCCTGGATTTTTTCAGATGAGTTCAAGTAGTCGAAAGACGTTTTGAGAATATTTAAAAAAGTTTGTCACTTTATTTGCCAGATATTCTTCTGCATACTTCTTTTGTTATTATCTAGAATTCTTTGGTTACTAAGCAAAATAAGTGTAAAGAACGTTAGCAAAAACTGTTTTTATAAATTTATATTTATACATATAAAAGATTAGATTTCAATTTTGTATAATCGTTATAAGCAACACCATAATAATTCATTAATATTTTACTAGTAAGCATTATATAAATTATATTATTCTTGCTCCAATAGAACACAATATCAATGTTTCAAAGTTATTACCATTCGAAAGTGACAATATATAAAAATTTAGGGTAGAGCGGCGCTTAAACTTTCGCGGATAAAAAGGTCCACCACCATTATCTCAAAAACTCAGTCGCTCTCAAGAGATAAATGTACATGTATCAATATTTATAACAAAAGTTTTTATTCGTTGGAAGCTTTTTCGGTTTTGAGCTCTTTTATTTAGTTTGTGGTATCTACCCGAATATAATTGTATACGTTATATGGAGAGCATAGAAACGCATCTTTGGATCGAATCTGTCATTAACTAACTTAGAATTTATGAAAAAAAGGATGTGTAGTTAATTTGAAAATAAATAAAATGTGTATTTGTTAAGTAGAATTTGAATAAAAATTAAGAAAAATAAATATTAGAATAACAGAATTCGAATAACTGAATTGCATTAGGAATAAGAAGAAAAAATATTAGAACTTGCTGAAATTAAAAGAAGAATAAAGAAAAAATGGAATGAAGATAGTAGTTGAGTAAAATTAGAAATTTGAAAAGAGCAAAAATTGAAGAAAATGAGAATAAAAATTAGGAAGAACATCGAATAAGATATATAGATTGAATCTGATATATAAATTAGTATAAAATGTAAATAAATAAAAACATTGTAGGCTAAATGCTCAGAGTAAGCAAAGCCAAATAAATTTTAAAAAAATTATACGTTATTTAATTGTTATATTAGTATTATTATTTTTAAGTAATATTCAATAGTTTTTTATATAATCTCTACAAAAGCTAATAAGCGGGTGGGGTAAAAAACATTATCTAAACTTTTATCTATTTTAAAATTATCTAAATTAAAATGAAAATCTGAATCATTTTAAAATATTATATTTTTTTTAATTAAAACTAATTTTGAGGACGTTTTGCTCTGCATCTCCTGCACAAGTGGACTTGTCTTCACCAAAGACTAAGAAGCGCATGTCTATATCAAATAAGAATAGAGTGTTTTTTGAATCATAGGAATCGTAAAAAGCAAATTCCAATTTTCTGCAATTTTAGCTCCGCATCTTCAATACAGCTGGACCTATCTTTGCGAAAAAATAATCAGCACGTCTCATTATCAATAGGAATTGAATTATTCAAATCAGTTGAGCGGTGCTCCCGAAAACGTCGACGACGTATGCATACATACATACGTACCATACATACATACATCCATTGTTTCTAAGGTACGCTAAAATGTTCAGAAACCTCTGAAACGCAAAGAAAAATATTCATTTTAAATTCTTGGACGATTGCTATAACTTACCCTTCGAAAAACTAATATCAAAAGTTATTCTTGTTTAAATTCAATTGTAGTTTTTCCGAAAAAATGTCCGTTACAAAATATTTTGTTGGGTTACATTTAATCAGATGCAAATCTAAACTGAACTAAAAATGAATAATAATGTTAAGTGACAAATAACAGAATATTTAACTTCGCGTAGGGCAAGTTATAGTAATCGCAAAAAAATTGAAAATGAAAATTTTTATATATCTTTACGTTTCAAAACCTGCTGAACATTTTGGCATACCTTAGAAAAAGTGGATGTATGTGTATGTGTGTATGTGCCTGTGTGGGTGTGTGTGCGGATACAAATTTTCGTCGACGATTTCGGGAACACGGATAAAGCGATTTGAATAATTCAAAAAGCATTCGATTTGTATTGATAAGGAGACGTGCTGATTAGTTTCTGGCGAAGGCAGGTCTAACCGTTCCGAAGATATGGGGCAAAAAGTGCCAAAAACGTTAACGCAGTTTTTAAAAGAACGGAGAGTCCGATTTGAATAATTCGAATCCGAAGCATTTGACTTGTATTAACAAGATAAAGAACTGATCAAATTTTCATGAAGGCAGGTCTAGCGGTTTCGAAGATCTAGTAAAAAAAGGAAAAAAAATGCCATTTGGCGGACAAAAATGATCATTAGACATATGCACATCAAATTATCAGATATTTTATAGAGATTTTAACAATAAGTATAAATTATGTTTACATTTCTATGGGTTCCGTACCAATGTTTATCCGTTAGACGGCGACGCGGCGCTTACGCGCTTCGATATTTCGTCTCTATGCAATTAAAGCAGTACGATTGCTTTCAAAAGAAGTTTAGAATTTCCATAATATTTCAAAATAAATTTTTCTTCAGTCTTTTTTTTTCAAAAGAAAGGTAAATTTTTGTCAAAAATTTATTGTTTCTTAAAAATCTAATTTTTTCAGAGTAATTTTTTTTTCAAAAATGTTAATCTTTTTAAAAAAATATAATTTTTGGTACGGGAAGTTCCAGCAATTTTCCTTAAAACACGATGCCATGCGCCCCACTAGTTATAATCTCAATAGAAAAATTTCGGCAATAGTAAAAAATTGCAACACCGAATGTTTCTATTTAGAGTATTTTCTTTACCTCGGACGCCCTGTCTAAAGACGAAGAAACAACGTACTGTAGGAAACAGCGCAACGGAACGAAAACAAAGAGATGCACCTTCGGCCACCTGCTCGCTCCTACCCCTTCTTCGGGTGCGCTTGGCGGTGGCGGTCCGTCTCCTTATTCAATCTGGTAAAAGTATTTATGTACTTGCGCGCCGGAAAACGGTTTCAACGATATTCGAGAGATATTGCCAATCTCGCACAGTGTATTCTGTTCTTCGCTGTTTTGCTATGAAACGCACACGCGATGGGGCGGGGGAAGCTTCAGAGGTTGGACTAGCTGCCTTTATTATTAGTACAAAAACTATTAGTTTTGGAAGAATAACATGGAATTATTTTTGGATACAATAGAAAATGAATTAGTTTAAATATAGTATGTGGGCACAAATTTATTTTTAATAATATTCTTCTAATTACGGATATAGGTGAGAGAACATTTGTATAAAAAACTAGATTTTTGAGTGTTTTAATATTTTTGAAATGTTATCTTTTTTAAAAAAATTGAATTGCTTTATACATATTTTTTAAATTTTGAATTTTCTCCAGCCCAACCGCGCTACGTAAGCGATTTAAAGACAAACATTATAAATTTGGTACGGAACCCATAAAAAAGCAAAAATGTTTATACTTATTGTAAAAATCTCTATAAAATATCTGATAATATGATATACATATGTATAATGGTATTTTTCAACGTTCTTTTTCGAAATGATCCACGAAATCACCGGGCCTACCTTTCCAAAAATTTTATCAGATTTTTCAAAAACTAAGTTACAATTTTTGTCACTTTTTGCCGCCGTTTGCCAAAAGCTGATTAACACGTCTCTTCACCAATACGAATCGAACATTTTTTGAATCATTCAAATCGGTTGATCTTTAATCTCTAACCGAGCGCTCTCTAATTCGCCGTCGAAAATTGGTATCCGCATATACATACATACATATACACACACACACACTTACATCTATTTTTCCTACGGTATGCCAAAATGTTCAGAAAATTTTGAAACATAAAGATATGTAAAAAATATTTTTTTTTTTATTTTTGCGACTACTATAACTTCTCTACAAGAAGCTAAAAAAATAACTTTAAAGAAATATATGTAATTGTAACGTGATAAATGAATAAGTTTTAATGTTGTCTTTTGTAATAATAAAACTATTAAAATATGGCGAAATTCGAATAGTTGAGTAAGAAGAAAAATATTAGAACACGCGAAGATAATAGAAAAATTAAAAAATGAAAAGGATGGGAGTTGAATAAAATTTGAAGTTAGAAAGTTCTAATAAATATGAAGTTTTGAACTTTTTTCCAAAACAACCGTACTGCTTTACTGCTTTTTTACCGCTAAATGGCGTTTTTTTTCTTTTTTATTAGATCTCCGAAACCGCTAGACCTTTTGTCAGTTCTTCATCTTGTCAATACAAGTAAAGTGTTTTTTGAATGATTAAAATCGATCAAAAACTGACGTTTTTGCACTTTTCGAAACGGCTAGTCCTGCCTTTGCCAAAAACTAATCAGCACGTCTCCTTATCAATAGGAATATAATGTTTTTTGAATAATTGAAGTCGGTTACACCGTGTTGCCGAAATCGTCGACTAAAATTTGTATCCGCACACACACATACATACAGACACACACACACATACATCAATTTATTCTAAGGTATGCCAAAATGTTCACAAACCTTCGAAACGTAATATAATTTCTTTATAATTTTTTCGATTTTTTTGCGATTACTATAGCTTACCCTACGGGAAGTTAAAAAACTATCAAAATTAGTACCTATAATATATAACTATAACAAATGTAGCTGAATGTATTTTGTATAGCTTGCTATGAAAAATAAATCAAAACAAAAAAAAAATAGTACCTTGTCTTTAATATTGTATACATACATATTTGTTCATGCTTTCACTGTTTGGATGCTACTGAACACACTTTTATACACACTAAATTATTTAATATATTGATAGACAAATTTAAGAAATGTTCTAAAAATTCATTAGAAATCTGTATAATTAGTAATGATTTTCATAAATGTGTACCGTGTGCTCTGAATTTAAATTGTAACATAATCCCCGTAACATGATGACTAGATGATAATAATACCATATCATGGTAACACTAAAATGATTGGTACCCATTTTTTTCATTTCTCAATTACTACCCTCAACCTAGCTTGATCGTCAAAAAATTCTCCATTTACGACTTGCTGATAATGTGAAACATCGACGAAGTGACGACGTCGACTTATTAGAAATGTGTTGATTTATTCAAACACGAACGTATAATATAATTGATTCATATTCACTTGAGTGCGATTTTTATTGAGCAAGGCTGCATCGTCGCGTTGCATAACAGACCTCACAATTATTAGCTATATACGAGTACGTACGACGCGCTCTGTAGTGCACTCACTAACCTACCGTAACACATAACCGTCTGGTGAGGAATCGCGAACGCTATAAATAATATTATATTATATATCGTCAACCGAATAAGAGAAAGAAAGGCTCGACGGACGGGCGAAAAAGTTTTATGGCACATTATAGCTACTTACGGCTTACTAACTTAGACAATGATATTAACAAACATTACCGCCCATTGTGTCAAGTCAAAAGATCATACACACCTTTGATTGCTCAGTATGTAATGTGTGTTGATATATCGCGACATATTTTATGACTAAGTGCGATAATACGAAAGCGAGAAATGCTTTCAATCTCACTTGCCAAGATTTAACATTGTAGTGATTATGTATAACATAGAAGGTAGGAGTAAACGACTTTTGATAGTAACAATGACAAATTCATAATTAAATTCAGTTACATGCTAGTGGAATTCACTAATATTATCATTATCTAAATACAGTAGAACTTCGTTTATCCGGCTTTCAGTTATACGGATTCGCGATTATCCGGACTACTAACCGCGACAAATTTATATGTATGTACATACCTACAATTAGAATTTTAACATGATTAATGCTAATATTGTGGTGATTATGTATAACATAAAAGGTAGGAATAAACAATTTCTGATAGTAACAATGACAAATTCATAATTAAATTCAATTGCGTGCTAGTGAATTCACTAATATTATCATTATCAAAATACAGTAGAACTTCGTTTATCCGGCCCTCAGTTATACGGATTTGCGATTATCCGGACTACCAACCGCGACAAATTTATATGTATGTACATACCTACAATTAGAATTTTAACATGATTAATGCTAATATTGTGGTGATTATGTATAACATAAAAGGTAGGAGTAAACGATTTTTGATAGTAACAATGACAAATTCATAATTAAATTCAGTTATATGCTAGTGGAATTCACTAATATTATCATTATCTAAATACAGTAGAACCTTGTTTATCCGGCCCTCAGTTATACGGATTTGCGATAATCCGGACTACCAACCACGACCAATTTTTATGTACATATGTACGTACCTACAATTAGAATTTTAACATGATTAATGCTGCAGTTCAGTACATGTAATGTAATTTAAGAAATATATATGTACATGCATAAGAAAGTTTCAATTTCTCAATAAACATTATTTTCGTTAATATATATGTATGCATTTGCTATTTTTAATAAATACATAATAAAATACAACATCATTCTTCATTCATTCGATTATCCGGATTTTCGATTATCCGAATGCCTATCGACAACAATTAGTCCGCTTAATCGAGGCTTTACTGTATATATAAACATTTATTATCATTCGCACAAAACAATTATAATATAACATGCCAATTTAATGTATACCTACATTAAATATTATTAAAACTAGATAATTAAAAATTGATATCATTTGATAAATGAATTAAATTTGTATTTTCAAAGATTTTATTTTGTAGTTTCTTTATATATCTGTAGTTTCTTTATATATTTTATTCCAAAACCATGTTTTTAAATTGTTATTAACTATTTTTATCCAAATTGAAAATTTTGCAACATGGAAAATTGATAGAGAGTAGAGCGGGGCTTAAAGGATGCGGATTAGATGGTCCACCAACGATATCTCAAAAACAAATGATGTTAAGAATTTTTCAACAATATTTGAAAGAAGAGGGAAAAAGATGTATAAGCGGCTATAACGCTATGAACAGCCATGTTTAAAATTCTATAGCAAAAGTATTTTCTTTCGTTGTTAGTTTTTTCGGTTGTGAACACTGTTGTTTAGTTTACGAGGCCTTAATATAATTTTTAAATATACGTTAGTTAATTCTTTTATGAGATATATTGTTATTTTTAAGTTAGATTCAACAGTTTTTTTATATAAAAAATATTTTTCACATAACTCCTATAAAAGCTTACAGGTGGCTGGGGTAAGAAGAACCAACTGAACCTTTACCCTGGCAAAGGTCTAAACAATGAAAAATAGTAAATAAAAAAATTAAAGTAGATATATAGTAATTCCAACTCTGCTAATGAATATTTCTGACAAAATACCAGATCAAGGTTATAAACAGTGTTATATCTAAAAAAATATCAATGATCTCATAAAATTCATATTTTGCATTAGTTGAATACTATAGCTATTATTTCGTAAAATTCTTCTAAATTTAAAAATAAAACATTGGATCTGTTTGCCTTCTGGCTAACCCATTTTACCCCGCCCATGAGGTAAAGATGACACATTTTTGAAAAACAGCAAAAAACACATTTCTACAATGATAAATTAGCTCGGAGTTTTATTGAATATACTCAGATATTTGTTTGATTGATATGTGTTATTTGTTGTGATATAATTGGTTTGGTTTTCACAATATATTTGCTTACAGTCAAATTGGACCTTTGTGCCCCGCCCTTCCCTATTTCTATTTTTCTCCTAATTTCTGAAAATCCCGTTCACATAAAAATTTTATAAAACAAATGGTAATGTCAGGATGAGTAAAGTTAACCATTAAACTCTAAAATGTTATCTGCATATTTTGTAGCCACGATATCATTTTTAATAAATGACGAATATTTTTAATGGCAAAACCCAGAGAATAAGATAAAATTCACGTTTACAAATTCCCAGTCGTGCATATATTTGAAATTTCTGCATATATATTTGTGCATTTCAATATAAGTTTAATATAGAACGTTTAAAGGATCTAAAAAATTCATATTAAAAGATTAAATATGCATTTTATTAACACAAAGATAAAGAGAGAACTGCTCGAGTACAAAACCACAAAAATATTTATAGAAAAATGAACATAACACGATATGATATTACATGGAAAAAGTATGTTTTTGGCGTTTTCTATTGGTATTTTTGACAATCTTCTAAAGTTGGAAACATCACGATTTCTTTTACAAATATTTTGAAGTTTAGAAGTTTGAAGATTTTTAAATCTACAAAATGCTCGAGCGAGATGCATATAAACTAGTTTCATCAAATGATTTTTTTCATTGTTAAAATTAGTACAAACTTTTTCAAGAAAATATCGATGTAAATCAACATTTTCTCACATGTACTCATTCCAATATCTGGGTCAAAGTATTCAGAAAGACTTGAAACTTTAAGATAACAAATTTCTAGCAAAAAAATTTTTTGACTGCAAAGTATTTTATATAGCACAACTAGAATGAACTTAACAAATTCGATCCTTCAAACCTATATTTTAACAATGTTAGGTACGTATAAAATGTTTGTAATAATCTAATTTTAAATGTTATTGAGAACACCTTTCCACGTTCAGAATTAACCGAGTAACCAAAAAACTATAAATGAAATATAATTACATGTATATATACAATAAAATCGCGAATGTGTTTCCGTTGCGTGTTTTATTATATGCGGATTGATGCGATAATGAAACGCAATAATACGCGAATTGGTCATTGCAACATGTGTTTTAAATATCCACGTATATTTCAAATGACCACCAAGCACACAACATGTCTCTTCCATAATTTTACTACTAAAATAATATTTTTCAGCATATTCTTCGTACTATATTATTCCGTCCTTCCCAATAGAGGCAACGCTGGGTGTTGCTTCTATTTTCTAGTCATGTTTTCACATACGAGTACATATATTTTTAGCAGTCTGTGCTTATTGTTTGTAAAAAAACTGGCTGCAGAATAAATATAAAGATATAAAAAATTATTTGGACCATTTCAAAAAAGATACGAAATTAGGATGTGGCAAGTAATGTAAGAAAGCACAATTTACTAGAATTTTGGAGTTTGGCACCTAATATATTTGATTGCTATTAATGCGAGTTTTTTTTATCTTAACCCTATATTGACCTCTTACAAATGAATCTTGCAAAATAATATGGATCTGTTACCTGCTATCCAAATTTCTGCCATACAGTTTTGCCTTACATTAGTAAATTCAAAAAAAACTTCATAGACTGAAGTTCAGAATAGACTTGATTTTACGATACTTCTACAAGTAGAGAGAAGTACCTATAGAATGAAGAAGTTTATTCTCTTAATATTTTTTATGATAACACAGCAAAATAAATGAAAAAATCGTTTTACTAAAAGGAAGTCACCAAAATAAACTTTATTCCAATTATTATCCCATGGATACCTGTTTCATATTATTCGTTCAAAGTGCTACATTTTTACATATATGAAGACTTAATATTGAAACTTCAAAAATATCCCATGGATGCAAATTATTTTAAATTAGATACTACTTACATCATAACAATTTGCATACGAATGATTTTATCGAAGTGACATATAAAGACATATGTTTATTAAATAACATCGATACAAACTTACTTAATTAGTCGAGCAGCTGACATGCATATATTATATTTTTGAACGATTAAATATTTGCGTTATTCCTTTCAACAATCATAACATGTATGAATTCTAAATTAAAAAGTTGCTAATTGACTAAAGCCTTTCAAAATAAAATTTGTCTCTAACATCCATAACTGAAAGCGTATCTTTCAGTATCAAATTATGCTTTGTTTCTATTACATTTTTGTCGAAAATTTTATGCAAAACTTTTTATTCCTAAAAGTTATAATAATAGTATATTTAGTGGTAAGCTTATGTTAAACATATAGAAAAAAAAGATCACAGGTACTCCTCAATGATCTATTTATTTGATCAATACTCCGAAGTAGATTGAAAACCAATGTAATTTTTGAATTAGTAAACGGATAGACAACTGGTAAAGTTCATAAACAGTAGAATTTGGAAAAATTAAAATTTTACCGAACTTTGTCATTCATCGGTTTACTTCAACAAGCTATCCAGAACCTAGTGCAAACGACATTAAAACTGGCGGATAAAAATGTTTGGCTCTGGCGCATTGTTAAAACCAATTTTTTGCATACCATTGGGTAACTTTCTTCTGCATTAAAAATAATTTTTTTTAGTAAAAATGCAATATATGGTAAAAATGTTGACGGTCCTCCCGTGTGTATGAAACGATCCTAATTGACGATTGCTTGTGTGGAGCGACTAGGGCGGATGCTGAGCATGCCATGATAATAAGGCAAAAAAATTCTTTTCAACCAATTTTATAACATTATTGACAAAAAAGGATATATGGTGCGCTATATAATTATATACAACCAAATAAAATAAAATTGTAAAGATAACTTATAAAATGTATGACTAATGTACGTGTATACAAAATCAACAAATGAATAATAAAAAAAAGTGTATGAAACAAAACTATTGTTTGATATATCAACTATCAAATCATTGAATGATTATGCAAGTATGATATTGGACGTGAAACATATAATAAAAGCCCGTGTCGGGTTTTAAATTAATAGTTATTAATTTGCATCGCTCATAAACTTGAGAAACTGGTCAATCCAAACTAGTGGTCAAACTAGTAGTCAATCGCCATTAATCGAAAATGGTTCAAAATATCTTAACGCTATCTCTCGAAATTAGCTAGATAGGTTGTCGTAATATTTAATTTCACCATCGAATGTCTAAATATAACTCGGAATATTGAGAGGCGATGATCTCGGCAGTAAACCGGGTTTAATATGAAGCGAAATGACCGCGATGCTAAGGGACGAGTTGCCGGCTTAGCGCTGAGGGGCAACTACCGTCCGTTATTATTGCCTACTACCAGTTTTGAAAACTACTAATGCGCTTATCATAAAATGCCGGTTGATATGCACTCACGCTCGTATAATTATTTCGACAAATTACAAATTATTGACTCGAGGTGCGGGCATCGATATCGGTGCCCGCCTAGCGTTTACCAGGAGCGCTAGTGAAGACATGAAGGAAAAAACTGAACGGACCAGTATTGACTCTATGTCGCGTTATCTTATGATCACTTTTGATGATTCAGTTAATTATTGCTTCTGCGATCGCAGAACACGATTAGTAAGTTTGTAATAATAACTTAAGTAGTTCTTATAATATTAAAATAGTAGATATAATTTTTTAGAAAATTGTTCAATCAATTTATAAATCAAGAGCCCCACGTCAGAAATGGTTGATAATTACTTACGATAATAACGTACAATCTTTCGTTAAAGGCATACATATTATATTGATAAATGAAATTAAATATATTATGCATCAAATACACTCACATTGGTCTACGTCACTATTAAATAATTGAATTATCGAATAAAGCACAATTTTTATCAACTTTACGTTCCATTTGAAAGTCCATACCGATAAGATATTGAGATTTTTGTAAAACGTCAAAAACGTAAAGTAAGCGTTATTTTACCATTTAACCATTGAAATGTCCATTTCGATAAGATATTGAGATTTTTGTAAAATGTAGAAATCGTAAAATAATCGTTATTTTTAATGAAATTTGATCGACTATTGAAATTGCTTATATTATACTTTTCAGCGATACTGGGTGTCCTTGATGATGATTTTATCACTTGTTTTTTTCACATTTTTATTTGACTAATCTTAATCATTAGACCTTTTTTGGAAGTCAGTCCAAATTTCTTTTTAGTTCAAAATTGTGTATGGCAATATTGTCTTCTCTAACCATTTACAAAATATTTTCGTTGGTAATTTAAATGGGTATTCTGGTCTAGAGAAATAAATTGAATGGAATTTTTGAAAAGCCGTAAAAAGGGCGAACAATATTTTTACTATTTTTTTACAAGTTGTAGATTAATGTTTTGAGAAAATAAAAGGATAAAGATTGAAAATAGTCATAAAGTTTTAATTTTAGAAGGTGGGGTGATGAAGCTAACCATTCTCATGATAATAGGAAACATAATCTGAAAAATATTATTTATTATTAATCTGAAATAATGTCGTTGTCGTTTGAACAACCGGCAAGTCAAAAGAATATTTTTTTCACAAAATAACCACCGTCTGAAAAGAATTTTTTTTATATTTTTTTTATATTTTCAAATTTTTGAATTTGGGGATGAGCGTAGTTCATACTGAAGAAGAGTCTATAAAGAAGACCATGTAAAAATTTCAATAAAATCGGTTGCGTAGTAGTAAAGAAATCGTGGTTACAGTGAACAGAGGAAGATTATCGTGGTCAAACAGCAATATCTACAAAAATAATTTAAATTTTGAAAAATCCCGTCGTACACATATTCTTGAATACTTAGCAAAATAATAATTCAATAGTTTTTTTAAATTTTAGACCAGAACATCCCCTTAATTAAAATATTTTGTCTGTCTACTTCTTTACTTGCACTACCTTTCTACATTTAAAAAATAAAATTCCATTTGTAACAGTAAAATTATTTTATTTAGAGGTAGTCAAAACGATGCAATCTCTATATATGCATTAATTTTCCCTTCATCGACATCTTATCTTTAATAAACAAAAATTAATGGATTCATTATACCCAGACAGCTTGAACTCCATCTTGAAGCGTGTATACCGATATCTTTTTTTTTTCAATTTTCTAGACGAAGTTTTATGATAGGCGTAATCATGTCTTATTTAATTAAATCGTCTCCCACTCATTAATTTTATCATATGATGAACAATTATAACGGTATCGCATAAAGAGAAAAAATTAATTAACTCTTTAATAATAATTATTCTAACATAAACTAACTGTAAAAATCAGTAATTTCTAAATGAATTCTGTAATCCGATTATTATGCAAATCGTTATTAATAAGACGAATAAAATAGATTATTTTGCTTTATTAACTTTGCTAGAAATTTCAACTAGCAAATTTTGTATTTTGAATTATACTGAATCGGTTGGCACAAAAGTTTGATAGATGTTTATATATGTGTTTCTAAACTCAAATATTTAATTTTGAAAACGTTGCATGAATTGAAAAACTACTAAAACATAATTATGACTCGCGTGTTCTATGACCAAAAGTAAAATAAGAAAATGTTTGTTATAAAAATTCCTGGACCGACGTTTTAAAATCAAAAAGCGTTTAAAAGTTTTAAAGTTATTGAGTCGAGTTAATTGGACTTCAGTCAAAATTAGATGAGTTTATATTAGTGAATTAAGTTAAAATGCAATTATTGAAAATATAAAATATATTTTGAAGAGATAATATATATTACTCCAACTCTGATGATAAATATATTCGACGAGATACCAGATCAAGATTATGTACAGTTAATCTCTATAAAAATGTACACATGAAATTTATTTTTTGCATTTCTTGAATAATATAGCGTTTATATAGTAAAATCCCTGAAAATTAAAAATAAGACATTCGACATGATTACGCCTATGAGATAAAAAGAACCAGGTGGAAATTTTTTGAAAAACAGAAAAAAACGCATTTCTACAATGGTGAGCAGGAAGTTTTACTGAACATAATCAGATAGTTGTTTGATTGATATATGTTATTTGTTGTGATAGAATTGGTTTGATTGTGAGAATATAATTGCTCAAAGTCAAATTGGACCTTTGTGACCCGCTCTACCCTATAGGTTTTCTGTTTTGCTATATATTAATTTATTATATGACATTAGTTCATTGGATTGAGTTGACTTTTTATTCACATTGTATTATATAGTAATCTGGGTGATGCTGCGAGTGAATTTCAATAACATCTGTAATTTTATCTAGCATCTGGCTATAATTATTTGCTTGGTATTTCATAATAGATCATCTACTGCAAAAGTAATAAGTATATATATATATATATATATATATATATATATATATATATATTATAGTCTGAATGTAGATCAATCACTTGTAGTATTTTATATTAAACTGCTCACAATAATGTATTTTAGGCAAATATGGGAAGGCAATTTGGGCCTTATATAGAAACATAACCAATTCTAAATATAAAATTGTTTAAACGCAATATAAAATAAGATTAATAATTCAAAATAGGCAATAATAATAATGTAATCATTAATATGTTTATACCATCAAAATAAATATCTCATAATTAATAAACATACCTAAATATTATCATCTTCGCATTATAACTGATACAAATATCTGTTGAATGAAATTGCTGTTATATTCCCTGTACTTAAGAATGTTAATTACAGCAAACATTTTCTATATAATAGTTGTTTAGTTCAATTTGATAGGTTTCAGTTGAATACATTACAGAAACGAGAGGCATAAATGTCACGTTTTACTAAATTATGAATCAATTGTAGAGCTCTGTGTGTTTTGCTCTGACATTTTCCTTATTCGAAATAATAAAGATACCCGCACATTTGAAACAACTTATTCATATAACTAGGTAATAAATAATTCGAGATTTGACCTTTTTCCAGATGAAGACTTTGTTGTGTGTAATAGATTTAAAATCATGTTGCGGTGGAATTGGTACAACACAAACACACACACCTTTCATTTAAGCTGATTTATAATCGTCAACTCCATTTCACTTGTAATATATTACATTTTGACACACGTACACACACAGACATATATATATATATAATAGTTACTAATTAAATTAATTAATTCGGGAAAGAAAATCAGTGAAAGCAACAGCTTTATTGCATGCGTATACTGGAATTAACCAAGAATAACATTTCTAATTAAAATGGTTGATAAAATGGAAACAGACAATAGTTTAAAACTGATTATGAAACCACTAATTAATCTGAACTGTTATACATTTATAATGAAGCTATAAATAAATAAAATACTGAATGCGTTATATTCAATATTTAGATTACATATATCTTTGGCTGAAATAATTTCTACATATGATACATATTATATATAGTAGAACAGGGCTACCACCGATCTTTCAAAAACAGGAGATTTTAACAATAATATTTGCAAGTAGAGGGCGAAAGTTGTATAACCAGCGATCACCTTGATTCTTTTATCATGGCTAATAGGAGATATGCGGAAATGATTGAAAATTCATAACAGAAGTATTGTTGTTAGTTTTTTTGGTTGTGAGCACTGTTATTTAATTTACGAGACCTTATTCTTATTTTATTATATTTTATTTATTTATTTTATTTTTTTTATATCGAAAATAATTCAGATTTTAATTTTATTCCTGGATAAAGTTATAAAGCTCACTTACTTTTAACAAATAATTTTAACTTTGTAATTCAGTTTAAATAATTCTTAGAAATATTAGGCAATGTTACAGTATTTATAATAATCTATTTGAAAACGCCTAATATTCCTCGAACATTTCGTTACAGTACAGGAAGTTCCAACAATTTACCTTAAGACACGATGCTATACACCACTAGTTTGATAATAAATTTACAACCTCCCATTAATGATCTGAAAATGATATGATAGGCAATTCGTTGTAGCTGATATGAAATAATACATTACGAATAAATAAATCGTCGAATACAAAAAGGAAGCTTAAAATAGCCTCTCTCATTAATAAATTTGAATTTTCATCTTCAATTTTACGATAATTAGCAAAAGTTATGCAAACGAGCTCTATGACTGGCTGGCACAAATGATTATTTATAATAAGTTAAATATGAAAAAAAATAAACAAGATTTAAAAAAAATCGATTTATTTAAAAAAAAACTGATTTTTATTGTATTTTTAAATAGTATTTGTTTTTAAAGTAAAATTTCTTTAGGCGCGACTAGGGCGTAAATCCGTACAAATGCAACGGAAATAGCGTTACGGCCGAACTGTAAGTCATTCGTTCTCGATGAAATCATTTCAATACGGATCGATTCTGATTAGTCGTCGTGTATGTGAATAGAGATCTGTCATTGTATGCGTACCGGAATCAATGTTGTATGCGTACCGATATCAACGAGAAAATCGGCATAGATAAATAAACATTTTAAGGTTACATCGTAGTACAAATCTTAATTCAATGAAAAATTTCTGAATAAGAAGAATATTTTACCCTGTTCCTTGAAAATAATAAAACAAATTAAACAGTTGTGCCGTGTACTAAACGTAAGTTTATTGATTAGAAATTATTTCTATATTATTCGTGGGCTCGCCCGTAAGTAAGCGGTTAAGAGCGATGGGACTTGTTTCAGAGGTCCCGGGTTCGATACCCACTTTAAGCAGCCTGTTGTCAGGCAGCAGTGACAACGATTTTCACTTGGAAATATAGATAGCAGTTTCCAAGTGAAAATAGCCCTTGCCCGGCATTCTAATAACAAAAATCATCAAATATGGATGGATTAACCATTGGGTTACCATCTAAAAATACGAAGTAAGGAGAAGTTTCAGCCTAACAGCTCATAGGACGTAAGGCTCTGATTGCTGTTAAAAACAAATTAAAAAAAATATTATTCGTAGTTTCTATAAACTACTTCTTCACAATAAGCTGCAATGCTTCTTTGTATTTCTAACATGCTGGCAAATTATATTTTGTTAGCATTAGCTATGAAAAATAGTCATTCCGCCAAAAGTGATTATGTAACAAGAATAGCAGATAAGACTGTCATGAAATGTTTATTTGATCTCGTGTCAAAAGCTTGAACAGAAATGTATAAAAGTGCATTGGGATTTATTCATTTATAGCCGGCGCGCATGTTGTAACTAAACTGTTACGCATTCGTATCTATATACATAATGTTGCTAAAGCTAACATTGTAGTATTGTAAATTGAACAGTTGAACTGTTGAACAGTCGAACAGTGTCATGTAAGGCATTGCGTTTTACGAGCGCGATCTGGTTGAGCCCGTCGAGTAATCTCGTATACGCTATTTATTATACCTAATTGATCTCGCGATTAGCTTTGTCTCCCTGATGCAGACGCTCTCCTAATAAATCACACTGAAATCTGTTGGAATACGCGGCTCCGGTTGCAATCAAACGAAAGCCAAAACGAGATCCTATCACTCAAATCGTGGGCTTGGAATGTTCGAATAGAATGCGCCGAGCTTGATTGCTCCTATGCACCGATATTGTGCGAATAGCAGCGAACTTCGATCATTGTATGCCGTCATCTAAATTTAGATTATCAATTATAATGTGCATTAAATTAACTCATGCCCGTATGACGTTATGCCTAAAAAGGATTGTTGTTTATTAACATATTATACACTAGTGGTGTATAGCTTCGTGCCTTAAGGCTGGAACTGGCTGGAACTTTGCGTACCAAAAATTATTTTATTTTAAAAGAGATTAATTTTTTTTTTTAATTTTAAAGAAATTTGATTTTTGAGAATTTTGAAATTTTTGAAAAAAAAAGTGGAAAGAAATCAAAAATATTTTACAAGTGCTTTGTAATGTAAACTTTAAAGAAAATATTGCATTTTAAAAAATGTATCTTGTTTATACATTTCCTATTTTGATAATTATGAAATTTTTTGAGAAATTTGATAATTATTGAAATTACTTATATTTTTTTAAAACTTAAAATTTTAACATTTCTTGAAAGTTTGTTATACTAAGGTGACCATACGTCACAGTTTGGCCGGAACTTGTGTCCCAGGTTTTTCTAAAAGCTATTTGTTCCGGATTTAGATCTTTTGTCCAGGATTGTACCTATTTTTCGAATTAGATTTAAATTAAATTATTATTAAAATTTAAATTAAATTTTAATAGAATTTTATATAAGGCTCAAAAGCGCGAAAAACATATAGATCGATAAAATATATGTAGTATAATAAACAAACAAGTATTGCATATAACCCAATAATAAAGTTCTTACTAAAAGTCCGCAATTCCCATTAAAAAAATATTGATGCAAAATTTATTTTTTATTACATCCTTAAATTGCACTTGTTATTTCAAAAAAACCTCCCCCCCTTCACGGATTAACTTAATTAATAATTGCCGTCCCGATTTTGAATTATAAAAATATGGTCACTTTAGTCATACCTATTCATGTTGGTTGATCGATACCGTCGAAAATATCTGATTTTCGACTGCCAAATGATATTTTCAAAACTTTTTTTTTTGGATCTCCAAAACTTCTGGAAATGATTTCTAAAACATTCAAATCGGATGGTCTGATCTCTCAAAAATATGATTGCCATTTTTTGCACTTTTTTGCTCCGTATCTCCGAAACCGACCAACTTTTGCTAAAAACTAATAAGCATGTCTCCTTATCAATAGGAATGCTTTTTGAATTAATCAAATTGGTTGATCCCTACTCCTAAAAACGTTGATCAAAAATTGTATCCATACATAAGCACATATACGCACATACACACACGTCAATTTTTTCTGGCAACAAGACATGCCACAATGCTCAAAAACCTTTGAAACGTAAAGATATGCAAAAACCCTACGAAAAGTTATAAATGCAACTTTTGGAGAGAAAATTGCATATTAGAGTTGTTTCTTCAGAACATATTTCTAGAACTTGACGATACATTATCCAGTTATCAAGTACCTTTAAGGCTTCACTTATTCATCATTCACATAATCCCACATATGAAAATACAAGGCAAAAATGGTTAGGTGATATTAAAAAATCTAATTAGTTTTTTTTCAGTTAATTTTACATATATACTTTCAAGAAAATAAGTATTTTGATATATTTATTAAGTCTTTTGATTTGTATTATTTCAATAAAATTTTGCAATTTAAAATTGTTCCATAGAATTAGTAGCAATTTCGGAAAACATCTCTGAAAAACTCGAAAACCAAGTCCTTTCAAGAGAGATTAATATCGGCATTTTTGATTTTGTAATTGAAATTGTCGCACTAGTAGTAAACTTGAAAACATGTTGTACAGTTGAGACAAACTTTTTGTTATTTTTGATAAACTTTTTCCAAATAATTACTTAGTTGCTTGTGGCGAAAAAAGTGAAAATTCATAAAAAGTTTTTTAATTTTTTTCAAAAATTATGTCTTATTTATATGCTGATAAAGAACATTACAACTGGGATAGTAAACAATACAGTCCACGAAAATTATATAATCAATAAAATAAATTTGCACAAAAACAAATAATGGATTCATGCAAGAAATGCATGAAAAGGTACCGCAAAAATCTGGGTCGTCTATAAGTAGTAACTATATAAGTATATACCATGAATTTTAAAAATATATTTGCAAATTATAGTAGTTCATGAACGCATAGCAATAACCTACTATCATAATTCTCAATTTCTTGTTTCTCTTCTTATTTTCTCTCGTTATGAAAGCATAAACATGATTTACCTTCATCGCATACGTTGTATGTATCCAATTAATTTCAAATTGATTTTTCATACACCCAATATGAACATTTTTGCATAAGAATTAATTATTCTGTAAAAAGCGCGTGGAATGAGTATTCGCTATTTTTTGTTGGCGATAAAGGTAAAATAATTAATTATTTCTTACGCGTTTCGTTTCATTTACATACATACTTTCTCAGTTGAGAAATTATAGGTATATAGGGGAGAGTGGGTACGGTTGTATTACTTTTTTTTGATAAGCAATAATTTTGTTAATTTACCAGTTAGCTGGGAGAAAAGTAAATTAAGTTGTAATTTGAACTTTTGTCAACACATGTTACAGAGGTCCAAATCCGAGGGACGGTTGTGACAGGCATAAAAATAGGATAAAAACAATAGCAATATAGGATTCTATGTGATTATTATATATTCGTATTTTGACTTATTGTTAGTTAAGTTAGATTTGTTATATTCGTTTAATCTTCACCCGAAAAGGACAAGAAATACATGTCTACACTTTTGAGAACAAATTATCATTATAAATGAGCTAAATTATGTAGAAAAAACTAATTAACTACTAATACAGCAAAATAACAAACAAAGTGATCTATCTGTATACAATTAACAGTTATTATCAGAAGAACTCGAACATGAAAACTTACTTTTGACTCATTGAAAGCAATGCGGTCTAAAAATCATATTGATGTAGGGCACAACACTTTAGGGGACAGCATATAGGAATAATACAAAAGTTATTCAAAAAATCCAAAATAATATTCTAAAGATCATTTTGAACGCCCAAAAATATGTATCAGCCTGGCTGCTTTACCAGGATTCGAGCTTGCATTCTGTAAGACAAGAAATCACAAGATACTCCATCAAGTAGACATCGACTGGAGACCCATCCTAACGAGCTCGCCAAAGCGAAAACGAAGTCAATTTATATCTATTATTTTTTAAATTAGGGGAGAATAGAACTGAGCACTCTTCCAGGCATTCTACAATTCATTTGCAGACAGCTTCTTTTCTGTAATATTGCTCATAAAATTTACCTAATGTCTAATGAACAGGTGTAATTTATATACACAATAAAAAATATAAGGCACTGATTGAAAGCAATAATGGGAACTTGTTCGAACAATTATACTTCATCTTTCTTCCTTTTGGACCCTATGTCAAAATCAGTATTGTTTATCTGTTATGACGACCGTTACTACCGTACCCTGGCACAACCATACCCAGTCTCCTCTACTCTAAATGGCCATGATGTGGCAGTAGCAGTAGGCTGTTTATTTACATGTTTTGTTTTACACAGATTGTAGTGAGTTATTATTAATTATGAGAGCAGCGAGACAAAAACTGGTCAAATGATACGCTCAGCCACACTGCAGAACAAAACCGTTCCTCGGCGGCGGCGCACGGTAGGAGCAACGTGTTCTTGCGCCGATTGCTTGCTTTTTGTGGTATTCAAATTATTATTTATCTATGCGTTCTAAATAGAACGAAGTGAAAATATTTAAATAGAACCATCTCCAAACATGAGAAATCCCACTTTCTACACGCACTCGCGAGCGAGGTACTAAAAACATTCTTAATTCGAAAAATACGAATTCGCAATCATAAACACTATTGATATATAGACATACGATGATAAAAATAAATAAATACAGATAAAATATGCGCATTCTGGCATCTTATTAATATTAAATGAATATCATTTCAATTTTTACTCTCTGATATATTTACTTACGTTTTAATAACGAATCGTTATTAACGATTACATTGTATAATAAATTATTCATAACAAGAAGTATAAATTTTGAATATGCTAGAAAACACTACTGAATGTTGCATTTCAAATTTCAGTTTTTATTTGAAAGTACAATCCTTTTGTTTAATAATGACCAATATTTTTATACAAATGGCTGCCAAAAAATTCAAAATGGCTGCTAAACAAAAATGGCGGACCAACTTGTTCTGAAAATGCTACAAAAAATACTGGATATTTGAAAGTACAATCCTTCCGGTTAATAATGAAATTTATTTTTAAAAATTCTAAAAAAACTACTGAATATTTACTCAGTTCTTTTGGTTTGAAAGTATAATCATTCAGATTAATAATAGAAAATATTTTCATTTCAATGGCTGCCTAACAACTGTTAAATGGCTGACAAAAAAACATTAGATGTCGGACCTCATAGCAAAAATCTATTTCTTTAACTAGGGTTTTAAAAAATAAATATTCAATCTTTTCTCAACTTTCGGAACCATCTATAATCACTATAGAAAATAATAAGATTATCTTTGTGGCGGGAATAGCTCAGTCAGTTGCGTGCTCGACTCACACACCAGGGCTACTCTGTTCGTGTCCTGGCGCTGACAAATTGTCATTTGATTTGTTACATTGAAGTTGAGTAGAATTTGAATTGTTGGATTGAGATAGTGTAGAAGTAAAAGTTAAGAAAAAGGAGCAAGGTTAGAAGAAAACGAAGAATGAAAAATCAATTATAAAGAAAATTGGTTAATTGGATAATATATGAAGATAGTATATGATATAATAACAATAATACATGAAGATCGTTTATGATATAAGAATGATAGTATATGATAGGGTAAAAAATAGCATATGATATAATAATAAAGATAGTATAAAAAATGTAAAAGGAATGTTGTAGGTATGGCTAATGCTTTGAGTAAGCGAGGCCAACAAAAAAATTAGCTTGCTATTATAAGCATAGTATAAAATCGTAAACGTAGTATTAAATGAAAATATTGCTAAACCTATGCCGTTTCTATACCAAATAATCTTTTTAATTTTTTTCAAGTATAAAGTAATAAAATTAGAATAGATACCAAAGTACCCGCATATAAATTGTACTAATTACTCTTACATCTATATAATATATAATATAATCGTTAAATTAATTCCTTTTTGCGATTTAGCAACGATCAAATATTATTCATTTGTATGTATATACGTACGTTTAAGATGAGCGTTAACAGCTCACAGTTTTTGCAGTACGCAAAAATAATAAAAAATGACCATGACATATTTATATGCTAATTGGTTAAGAATTGCGAGATTTTGCACGACGTATTGCACCTGGTCTAGCAAATCATGCAAGTAATATATTTAAGCAAAAACATTTTTAATTTATTTTCACACTTCTGACACGAAGCTATATTTTATTATTTATATATGAGTTTGTTTTTAAGATACACAATAAACTCGGGTACATGGAATATTTAGGACAGAAGTAGTCATTTGACTATTAATTCTATGTAATAATTTGACAATGTATTGACTTTTTAGCACTTGTCTGGGCATTTCATTTACTTATTTACTTATTTAATAATCATAACAAATTTCGAGTACAGTGATATACAATTCTAAACAAATTGCTCACTAAATTTTTCAAATAATTTTTTCTAATTTTTTATATCTTTTTTAAAAAATAGTTAAAATTTTATTGATTGTGTATGCACATATATTTTTTGTACCTAATTTTAAAAAGGTGAATTCACCAATTTTTGTATTCGGCTTATAATTTGATTTGATAATATCATTATTAATTTGTATATGAAATTAAGCAAGATTAACTTGAAGTTTCTACTAAAGCTTTCCTTTACGAAACAAATCTTGAAATTTATAACTCAAAACATATAATAAATATTTACGAACGGTCTGGGGGATGATTAATAATTACATCATACACAGAGATTAATTATCAATTTCAGTATTTGTCGCTATAATAAACATGCATATATATCGGGGGTCGTGAGTTGGAACCCCCACTCCGGATAATCTGATATCATACAGTAGTGATATCATTTCTCACTTGAAAATATTAATCAAAAATATGTTTTCAATTGAAAATAGCCCAGTTCGGGTGCTGCGGTGTATAACGGCAATGAAAAATCTCTCACGCCATTCGTTCCTGAATCAAGTTGGAGTTTAACATAGCTCATGGACCTGTCCTAAGGCAGTACTTTCATTATTATATAGGCATATATAATATAAAATAATTTCAGGCTTCAAGTTATAATATAAATTGTATGCCATGAAAAGATTTTTTGATTAGTGTTTTATTTTTGTATAAACATGATTTTTACATCAAGAATAATCGACTAAACTAGAAATAGTAAATAAACGCACTGACATTTAAAAGAGACTATTAACTTCAAATAATTTTTTTTTATACTGGTATGAACATACAATTACTCAGCAATCCTTGATTTAAATTAAATTAAACTACTTTGACTAGATCTTATTCTGATGGTAGTTATGATTAATTTTACGATTTTAATTGCAATATTTGAAAGTAAAAATATATATCTCAATGCGTAATATCTATAAATAACGTATATATGATATAAAACTCATTACAATTTGTGTTTTGAGCAGTCCAACCTTGAATATTAGCATTCTCCCGTAATTACGTGAATAATTTTCCTTCATCGATAAACTCGGTGTAAATATTGTACTATATGCTCATAATAAGACAAAAACAGTTGTTTAATTGAAGGTTTTATTAAAGATGCATCTTATGACAATAGACAAAAAATACTCTTTCTGGGCAAAACAAGAAAACAATATTTTTGTTAAAACATGGACAAATTATGAAACATAATTACATTATAAGCCTAATAGGCTGCAAATTCGATAAATGCACAATGTGCTTTCATAGTATATTTTATTAACCGTTGATTTGCTATGATTATATGATAGCCACTATTGTTATTTTAGCATTTATAAATAAACTTTGATTTTATTTATTACAGCTGTTATTGCTTATGGTGTTGAAATAAACAATCAGCAATAAACCTAATATCGCACCTGAGATTTTATTCATTTTACCTTAGAAGTATTTAGAAAATTACAACTGACTATTTTACTATCAACTTATTATTATTTGTTTTGTATATGAATTATAGTTTGCGACAAAGGGCATCACATGATTTTCATAATGTGCAACTAATTTTGTAAAATTTTGCGGTATTTGATCCTAATTTTAATAATAGGAATGAGATTTAGCGTTAATAAATAGAAGATTTAGTCTACCATATCATAAGGAGTGTAATGATGGAGCATTAAGATTAATAACTTGTTTACCAGCATTATTTATTTATATATTCAAGTAACTTTATTAAATACAATTCAATTTATCTTCAATATAAATACTTACTTTTGTATGAACGTGGTTTTTATTTGAATATTGTAATTCTTACGAATACAAAATGATATTTCAATTATCTATACCTATTATAATTTTCCTTACAATTTTGTAAGAAAAGCACTAAATGCCTTCTATACTGATTTTACTGTTTTTTTAATTTCTAGAAATATTTGATATTTACCATCTTACTTGCAAACTACGACTATAATATTTTTCATCCCCAATGTAGTGATTTTTTGCTATTTTTCAAATACTTGTTATTTGGTCTCTTTTACCACATAGGCGAGGTAAAATGAGACGGCCAGGGGAGCGAACAGGTCCAATGTCTCATTTATAATTTTAAAGGAATTTTACGAAACAATAGCTACTTCATTCAACCAAAGCAAGATATATATTTCTTGGGTTCAATTTTTACAGAAATAACACTGCATATAACCTTGATCTGGTATTTTGTCAGAAATATTAATCAGCAAAGTTGGTATATCTATTTGTTTAATTTATTTCTTGTAAAACTGCTTTACTATTTCTTTTGTTTGCACCGTTGCCAGGGTTTTTAATTGGTTCCCACGTGTAAACTTTTATAGAGGTTACATGAAAAAATCTGAATCCATTGTGAAATTAACAATACAGCTTATAAAACAATTAAATAACATATACCTAAAAATTATATTACGGTCTCATGAACTAAACAACAGTGCTCACAACCAAAAAAACTAACACCGAAAAATATACTTTTGTTATCAAACATTGCTGTTTATTCCCGGATAGCAACGTCGTAAGAATCAAGGTGATGGCTGGTTATACATTTTTTCCCTCTAGTTTCAAATATTGTTAAAAAATTCTTAACCTTTGTGATATCGATGGTAAACCTTTTTACCCGCTTACGTGGTACTGCATGAAAAAAATCTCAATTGGAAATAAGTTTTGATTTGACGTTGTTACTGTTCTACCCAATATTTGGAAGTGCAGACGGATGTTGAATAATCAGCATATCGCAAAAATTTAAATGAATTCGGTTTTATCGATATATCGCTTTACATATCAATACTGCAGATACAGTACTTAGATAATGCATAATTTGAAATATGATATTAGCCCAGTCACGGACTCTTACCATTATTGCGGATCAAACGACAAACATACGAATGCCGGAAATATCGTACTATTTACGGTATTCAGTTAATGTAATCTGAGCGAAAATGCATATTTCTTCTATTTTGCCACAGCCTAAAAATAAAATTAATCATTGCTGACATGGAATTTAAAGAAGTTTATCATTTCTATCATATCTATTATATTGTAGGCTTCATTGTTCAGCCATCTTTATTTTTTGGTTCTGATCACTCATAACTTACGCATAATTTTTTTGATTTTGTTTAATTCATCGAAACTTTCCGAAGTTTTTGTAACCATAATAATGTCGCAATATTTCAGTATCCTTTTGGCTAAATTGTCACTAAAAATCACTTAAAAACAATTTCATCACATTAAAAGTGATTTATTATTTTAATATAAAACTTACCAGTCCGAAAGAAGTTGGAAAATTCTCACTGGCTTCGAGATTCTGGAAAAAAAATAAAACATATTATCAACTCTTAACATTACATATATGTATTTTAAGACATTATATAATTGCTCATTAATATTTTGTACTTCATGGCAGTAGTAGACGAAAAATAAAAAAATCATATCAGTAATTATTTAAAGTTAAGTATTTAATTAACTCACGTTTTAGTATACAAGGGCCATTATACTTAAAGTTCTGTAACTTGGCATTGTTTGTCAGTGTAATGTCAATAATGTTATAGTATGCAACATTAGAAGTTAAAATAAAAATTAATCAATATGTAATTACCGACAGCATGCATTTAAGAATTTTTGATTACCTACATTTATTAGTAGGTACTGTGTTTTATGGATACTTAACTAACAATTATTGAATATAGAATCATTTAATTATACGACTAATTTACTAAAAACTCAATATTAACTATGTCATACACTGAGACAGACATTTTCAAAAATATGATAAATGACAAAAAAATTAGTTAGTTAACTAAAACCTGATTAAATTTTTAAAAATAGGTGTTATTTAAAAAATGAGTACTTTTTGAATTTGAATTATATTGAAATAAAATAATTAATTTCTACCTGATGTTGTTTCTAAATCACAGCCGTTTGCAAACTATTTTATAAATTAAATTATCTTGACTAATTTCATGTAATTATAATGTTTAAATATTAAAAATATATGTCAGTAACCGATATTCTAAAAGAATACATAAATAGTAATAATATTTTGATTATTATTTTTGCATCTACGCAATTCAATAAAAATCAAAACTTACTATTAATTGTTAAAAACGGAAGTGATTTATTATTAACTCGTGAGCTATTCGTATGATTTTGTATGGATTCTTCCGATTAATACTGAATTAATTATAATATTTTCAATTAAATTTGATTAATAGTATAACTCATATTTTTGTCTAAGTCTTATATTCTTTAGACTTGTACCCAGAATAGGATAGAGCAAGACTCAAAGACTCGCGAGTCAAAAAGTCCACCATTATTATCTCAAAAATAAGCAAAGTATAGATTTTTTTAATTGCACTATTTTAAAGTTGATGGCAAAATATCTGTAACCAACTATCATCCTAATTATCCTATCAGGAGAAAAACGGAAATGAATCGATATTTATTCCAAATATTTTGTGGGTGGTTTTCATTTAGTTTTGAGTTCTTGTATTCAGTTGATTGCTTCAGTTATCTAATTGCTTTGTATGATGTATTGTTATTTTTAAGTTAGATTCAATAGGTTTTTTATGTAACTTCAATAACCTCTTACCTCGCTTAGGGCCTAAATGAGACAGATGACAAATTTTAGAAAAATAGTAATAAAACATATTTCTATAATTAGGAGTTAAGTAGGATTTTTACTGAACATAATTCGATAGTTGTTTGTTTGATACATGTTATATGTTACCATGTAGTTCATTTAGTATAGACAGTAAAATTACTGAAAGTCAAATTGAGCCTTTGTGCCCCTACCTACTCTACTATAATCTTTAGATTACAGATATAAGAGATATTTTATGTACTGTATTAGATCCAATGAATTTGGTATATGAGTACATTATTTGAAAAAAATTGAAGAAGATAAGGTATAACACGCAAAATTATCAAGATATTATTTAATAGTAATGAAGTAAGTGATGTGTTCAGCCAATACGCGTCAATGGTCTTGATTAAGATATTGTAATACCCCGCTTAACCCGGAGTATACGTTTCATCAATGTAGAGCGTAATGCGAAACAGCGCTAGACGAGGCTATGAAAATATTGGGGTTAGGGGAAAATGGCTAGATAATTGGTTAGGTATTAAATTTATAAAGTATGTTTTTTAAAAAAAAAAGTAAAACCAAACTTTAATTTCTTAAAGCCCAAATTGAAACTACATTATTACTTCTTGCAAAAATGAAAAAAATTGAAATAATAAAACGAATATTCTTGAAAAAAGTTCTAAATCAGTCATATTTAGTTAGCCTTCCGCGTTTCAGTGTTCTGCCTGTTTCTTCAGAAGCATCTAATAAGGTTTGCATTTTTCTTTTGCGTTGTTCTCTTAAAAGTTATTCATAAACGGATAGATCATCTCTAACACCACACCTTACTTTTGAACTCTTGTCAAAATTCGGATCTGAATTGATACATTAATCCAGTTATGATAGATAAACTCCTTTTTACAAACGCCATCAAAAGTTCTTTTTGCTCTTCCTCTGAATCACTGCTGTCGACATTTTTGTTTCTTCTAGTTCAGTTAATTCTTTGAGCTCAGCATTAGAAAGACTGCGCTGCTTCTTGAATTATTTCTTTCTCTTCCACATTTTTTCCTTCAAAACCTCGTTTGAAATAAAAGAGCGCTAAACGAAACAGCGCTAAGGGGGGTATTACTAAGCTTCTGGCCGTAATTTTTAGTTCAAAATAAGTTTTACAATCAATCATAGTATACAGCTGTGTAAACACCCTCTAGAAGATACAATTCAATGTTTCTTGTAATTGCGCCGGATTTCATGAAGAATTTTAATAAGCATTTAACGATAAAGATGAGTAGGTAAGTAAAGATTAAAAGGGAGTTAGCCGAATTAGCGTCGATGACGGGACTGCAATCAAAAGAACTCATAATACGAACTAATTATTTATGATTGCATTAGCATCCGGGTACAGTCCGTCCGTAGCGAAATCACATCTGACTGACATTGAACACACGACTGTAGAAAATTAATGTAAAATAATTCATTGAAACGAACCGACCAACACAAGTCCAAGTCAGTCGCACTAAGACCTGCACCTGCAGTACCACAAAACGCGTCCGAATACGAAAACGTTTCGGATGTGTGCGGCACACGTACGCACTCGGAATATGCATAGATAAAAAGTTTTTGCACGGACACATCAATATTCGCCGCCATTTTGCTTTTTGTTATTTTACTTAGCAGAACGCAACGTAATCATTTTCGCACAAAAAAACTGGTCTAACTAGTATTCTAGGAGAGGTACACAGGTCGTTCGTCGCACGCCATCTTAGCGCGACGGACGCGGGGCCGATGCGAAAAACACAATATTCTGTGTTTAAGCGGACTATCCGAACAAAACGACGGGAATCAGGACAAGTGAGCGGTGCTATTCGCTATTCGCTATTCGCTATTTGCTATTGCGTGGGTTTTAACGACGTATTAAATCATACATAATAGCATTACGATATGTATGATATTTTAGCACGATGCAAAAACGAGCGTTACATAAATCTAGGATACCAGCACACCTTGGGGCTCCGAGCGCTCGCGAATTTCGATATTGATTTCGTAAAGTTTGATTGTATTACGACGATTTCATAAGTGATATATTGGGAGCGAACAGATGCCCGCTCGGTTTAGAGTAAAACAGAATTATAGCTATAATACATTTATACAAGCTCCGTATAAACCATATTAGCCTCGATGACTTCAAAGTCCATATATCTAAATCATTTCATTTTATGAACGACGAAAGCTCATACACTCCTACATTCATTAGCCGATGTTCTACAAATTTCTACAATGGAATAAATTAATATTATATATATTATACAAGTGATTAATCCGATTCGCTACAAATATAACTGATACCGATTCGATCTTCGGATCGAGTTCTGGCACTTAAATAGAATTGTTAAGTTGAATTTGAAAAGAATTAGAAGTAAGAAGAAAAGCAAGATTAGAGTATGCAAGAATAAGTGTTCGATAAAATCAAGAATTGTAAAAAAAAAAATTCATGTAATAGTATATATTTAGAGATATGGTAGGATGGAGCACAAAGGTCCAATTTCACTTTGATCAATTAGAAAAAACTAATCCAATGTCACAACAAATAACACATATCAAACAAACAAACAACTTTTTTTGCTGTTTTTTAAAAAATTCTCGCCTGGTCTTTTTTATCGCATAGACAATGATTCAGATATTCTGATATTTTTGACAGTATCGATCCAGAATTTTCAAAATTTTCAAAATATAAATTCAAAAAAATCTTAAAGGTTTCAAAAAATTTCTACGTTTTCATAAATATATCTGTATTTTAAAAAAATGCAGTTCATTTAAATTTTTTCAGTATTCAAATTTTTCAAATGTTTTTTTTTTAAATTCAAATTCAAATTTTCATAAATGTTAAAAAAAACTTCAAATTTTCAAAAATGAAATAAAATCTAATTTTACTTTTCTGAGCTTTAAATTACGGTTTCAGCAATTTGTCTTGAGGCACCATGATATGCACCACTAGAGCTAACTAGCGCCATATGATTCTTTTTACACCATCCTTTTTACATGTGATAATATAAAAGCTTTTACATGTGATTATATAAAAAAACTGCTGAATCTAACTTAAAAATAATACTTACATCTTATAAAGTATTCAAATAATAGACTTAAAAATGATCTCAAGGTATCGTGAACTAAACAACTAAAGAAAATACTTTTGTTATGCATTCTCCAGCATTGCCATTTATCTCAAGGTGATGGCTAGTTATACATCTTTTTCTCTCTACTTTCAAACATTGTTGTTAAAAAAATCTTAAGTTTACTTATTTTTGAAATATCGGCGGTGAATCTTTTTACCTTTAAGTCCCGTTCTACTCTTTATAAAAAATTAAAATGTATTAATCCAAATTTAAATTATGAAATTAAACATTTCAAAGCCAACGTTTTTTAAGCCATTTTGCAGAACCATAACAAAACGATACTTTAGTTTACCATAATAAAAATAAATGAATCAAGAAATCAAACTTATATAGGCTGAAAGAAAAAATGGTCTTATTCTTAATACTTTTTACAAATTTTGTAAGTGTTCAACGCGAAAAAAACATTGCTATTCTGATTTTCAGTAAAACTTGAGCCACCAAGCACAAAATTAAGGATAAAGTGCATTAGCAAAATAATAAATTCTTCATTGCTCAATGATAAAAATTTCTTGTAGCTATGTCCGATTTCGATTTTATAATTTCAATTTGATATAGTTTCGATACATTCTTTATGGCCGTGCAAAGAAAGTGCAACATCAATTAAATGGTTAACACAATTGGCATTTCAAAGAACTCGAGTCGTAAAATCTAAATCCAATCAGAAGTTTGAAGATAATTAAAAACGAGATTTGAATGAGTTTTTTCAACAAAACCGTATTAAGACTTTTTTAACTAGCTGCTTATATTTCAACACATATTTTTAGAAAACCAATGAAATACAGGTCGAACTTGTTAAATGAGATATCTGGTCGAACCATGATAAAAACATAGAGTAAATGTAAATACATAGAAAATAGCATTTGTATTTAATCACTGCATTTAGTATTTTTTATTCGTTTAATAGTTAAATTACAGCCTTGCTGCTAAACGGTGCAGTCGGGCGTCCTTCGTTACTTCGAACAGATATTTTGAATACAAGTTTACCAATTACAGATTTTTATTATATAATAAAAATATTAGAAACAAAACAATTTTAAATATTTATATTTCTATAAAAGACATTTTTTGAACATGGTTAGCAACAAATAATTGAACTTTTAGGATTTGCATGCTTTTGAATTAAGTCTACGAATTAAATTTTCGATTTGTGACCCATTTAATTTGTGATCAATAGATGAACAAGAAGACGGATAGATAAATAATAAAGACAACAATAGCGCATTTTCTAAGCTAAATTTAACCCTTTCGCTACGAATGTCGTCTATAGACGACATCCACTCGACTACCGTCCATGGACGACTGTGTGTACGAATTATAAACTGCATGTACTGTGTCGGCCTTTACTTCAACATTTATCACTATAATTTAAACTATTAATAATTCTAATTTTTATTGTAATTTTTAGTTTATTAGAAGCAAAACTTTAAATTTTTCTACACATTTTTATTGATAATGAAAGGGTTGAATATAGCACTAAAAGGTTGAATATAGCACTTACTAGGAAATGTGTAACTTGGAAATAATTTTCCAATTCTTTTTTAAAAAATCTATTGAATCTAATGTAAGACTAACAATGCATATCATAAAAAATAACATAAAGTAGACCTTTTTATCCGTGGACCTTTAAGCCCGGCTCTACTCTACATTTGTATTATTTTTTATATATTTACATTCACTTTTTAATTCTTTAGTATCTATATATAATATAATCAAATGTCTGTCTAATAAAAAAAATAAAGAAAATGTCTTCAAAAAATAAAAACTTTGATAGAGGTGATCAACTCGTAATAATAATAGAAGCCGTAATAAAAATTTAAACTTTTTCATTAACTTTGCGAAATCTTTATCGAAAATTCTAAAAGGTTCACTGACAAAAATCTTACGAAATAGGGGTTTATGCTAAAACGGTAAAGATGTAGAGCTATACGGTTTTTATATAACCTTTATAAAAAAACAAAAATGACTGAAAAAATAATTTTTTGTAAAAATACATTGTGTAAACAATTTTACAATAACGGTTTTGATTAACGGATTAAATAATCGGATGTCCCTTTTAGAATCACATATGATTAATTTCCTAAAATGCACTATAAAGTATAATATTTTTTAAATGATGCATTTTGCTTTAGATTTATATGAATATAATAACTATTAAAATTTGTTTTTAAAGATTTATAATTTTTTTATTTTTTTATTTTTATCGGAACTTCTAAATAAGTGATAATAAATTATTAATTAATTAATTAATAAATATCGTAGGCACGCAATTTATAAAAGCTTAATGATATTGTAATAAATGCATGCAAACAGTTTATTATAAAAATAATCTTAAATATCGTAAGGCTTATATTTTCGTTAAATATGATTAATTTCATATTACATATGTAACATAGAAAGCCTTTCACACGCCAAAGCAATACGATAACATACGATAGAGATATGTCATACATATGTATGCATCTATTCATAAATATGCGTATATGATAAATATGTTTATACTCAAGAAAATATATGTGGGTATACATAATACATCAAGTGCATACTTCCACATGCGTGTAGTAGAGTTACATGTGCCTATTTACATACAGTAAACATCAAGTTTACTGAAAACCGGCTTGCAAGACAATCTGAACTAGTAATTCATAAAGAATAAATGGAATAAAATAATAAAAAGTGCGCATGGCTCGGCGAGCTGAATTACTCACATCGCGGCCGTGACTAGATAGACATTAGGAAATCGCATTGAGGCCAATGCAGCAGATACGAATCCAAACTAAATATGTGCAATGCTGGCAAACGCACTCCGTACAAGTGCAAAATTATTAACATTTCCAGATTTAGTATAGGGTAGAGCGGGGCTTAAAGGTCCGTCGGTAAAAAGGTCTTCCAGCGATATCTTAAGAACCAGCAAAGTTAAGAATTTTTCAACAAAAATATTTGAAAGTATTGGGAACAAGATGTATAATCAGCCATCCCCTTCATTCTTAAGACGTTGCTGTCGCGTGAAAAACGGCAGTGTTTGAAAATACAAAACAAAATAGTTTTTTTTGTTTTTAATTGTTTTGGTCGGAGCACTGTTGCTTAGTTCACCATACCTTAAAATAATTTTTAAGTTTACATTATTTAATTGTGTTATAAGATGCATTGTTGATTTTAAATTAGACACAACAGTTTTTTTTTTGTATAACTTCTCTGAAAGCTTACTTCTGGGTGGGTGCAAACTCAACCTTTACCCTGGCAAAGGTGTAATAAATAAAGAAGTAAATTAAGTTGAAAAAGCAATTTTACAAGTGATAAATTGAATAAATATTTATTCCAACTCAGATGATGAATATTTCTGACAAATTGCCAGATCAAGGTTATTTACAGTGTTATCTCTTTAAAAAATGCACCCATCAAATTTATATTTGGCATTGGTTGAATAAGGGAGTTATTTTTTTTTTTGTAAAATCATTTTAAAATTACAATAAAACACTGGACCTGGACCTATTTGCTTTTAACATAGTCAGACAGTTGTTTGTTTGATATATGTTTGATTTGTTATGATATAATTGGTTTGGTTTCCACAGTATGATTGCTCAGAGTCATATGGTCCTTTGCGTCCCGCCCTACCCTACTGTATTGTCTTGCTCTATCTGTTATACTGAAAAGTATACAATTTATTTAATTTTTTATGTTTTTAAAGTAATCTCATGTCAATTTTCAAATCTCTATCTCAATAATTAATTTCTAAAAATGTTTTTGACTATATCCCACTTTAAGATAAGTGGGAAAGTAGTCAAAAAATATATATATCTTCATATCCGACCTTTGGAAATAATTTTATTTCCTTAAATTTTTTTATACTCATGTTTTGTCTGCAATCCGAATTTCGTCCGCCTTATAAGCTATTAGTCCCGTATTTTTATATGATAACACAATGCTTAATCCAGTGGTTTCCAATCTTTTAGCACAGCCTCCCCCCATTTTTTAAGAAGAAAAAATCTCCTTTAAATTCAACTTTTTCAGACGATACTATTTTGGACAGCTGTACGCCCTCTTGGAACAATTTAGCGCCCCCCTGAGGAGACTCGCACCACAGGTTATTAAGATGACTAAAATCAGGGATATGGTCACGTACCTTTTTTTTGAGACCCCAATTAATCCCCTGCTACAATTAAAATTTTTTGACTGTTCAATTTTGATATATTTTTCTGTATTCTTAACATTCATTAACTTATAAAAATGGATAAAAAAATATGTTTACCATTTTTACGTTTTTTTAAAAATCATATAAAATTCATGTCTCTAGACTAAAATACTCTCTAATACATAGCGATTTCAATTTCATTTAACAAGATGTACCTACATATATATTTAAGTACATTTAATTTTGTGGGTGGAACTTATTCGGAATTGCAATACACTCAGACTCTTCATTATAATCACTTTAAACTAAATGTCCAATGATATAACTGCTTGCAATGCTGTCATTTTTTCAATTCAAAAATCAGAAATAGAACTTTTAAGAACGTTATGATATTAAATTTTTATACCTAATTTAACTATATAATATATATATATATATATATATATAATATATATATACATATACAATGTTTTATAAAGTTATACATTAAATAAATAACACAATTATAAATTTTTAACAATTATAAATTAATGATCCATGATCCTTTTTATGCAGAGATAGGAACTGGTAATGTCATTTTAAATTTTATGACACGGCACGATTTCATACGTTATAATTGCTTCACTTATTTTTGCATTTGGATTAATTTTATATTGCCATAAATATAACTATTTCTATATATTAATTTAATCGACTGCTTTATTTTAGCCTTTTATATCAGTTTTAAAAATAATGTGATTCTGTTTTTTTAGAAAGTGCTAGAGACTTCAATTACTTATTGAGTGATTTCCGAATTAAAATAATTGTTTATTCTTTATGTATCCGTATTAGTTTGTTCATTATTTTGTGAATTCACTTTTTTTTTATTTCTGCAGAGTGTTTTTTTTTTGAATATCTCCTAGTTGTTGATCAGAATTAGTACGCAAAAGTTCTATCCGATTTATTTCACGTACTAGATGTTATCAAGTTTTTCACGCACGATCACATTTCATTTGAAACGCTCAATCACTTTATCAAATATGTATTTTAATTATTGTTCGTTTTCTAATTTCTTTAAAGTGTTATACTTTCTAAACAAATAAGGTCACGAGTGTAAGAACTAAAATAATTACATGAATGCAGTTGGTTAAGGAATTATTAAAAATATGATTACTTTGAATTACTGGAATATTAAATATACTATTAGCTTATATTATGGATGTAGATAGGCTATCAATACACAAAAGGAATATATTTATTATAAATAATAATATTAAAAAAAACATGAACTATAGAATGAACAATAAAAATATAAATAGGGCAAGGAAGGGCACAAAAGTCCAATTTGACTTTGAGCAATTATATTATGAAGATCACAAAAAATAATACACATCAAAATAATAAATAAACATATTAAAATATAGATACTGTTATAATTTCTCGAAAAGGCAAGTTTAAAATTTATTACATAAAATTTATTTACTCAATTACTTGTTTAATCAAAACTTATCTAATGCAATGTTTACTAGAATTTTCGCAATTAATTTACGTTAATCAGTTGATCAGTTAGTTTTAAATTTTCATTGCAAGTGGACTGGAATAATAAATTCGAAAAATAGTTAAAAATTAGTGGCTTCGTGCATAAAAGATTTTTTTATAGTAACGTAATTTAGAGAAACACAATAGGATTTAAAGATTAATTAGTGCTAAATTTGAGAGTGAAGTAATACATATTTGTTATATGCACAACATTTGCTCACAAGTGAGTATCTATACATAATAATAACCGTTTTTTTTCTTTATTGCGAATTATCAGAATTACTATAGAATAAGTTGTTCTATAAGTCTGTGTACTTATTCACATCACGTATAAGAATATTTTTTAAGGAGAAGGCCTTTTGTAATAATAGTAATCTAGGGATAATTGGATAAATAAATTATGATTATATATATATATATATATATATATATATACAGGGTGTCACAGACCTTGACATCAAGTCTAATCGGGGTGATAGTATTGACCTTAATGGTCCTGAAAAAATTAGAAAAAGAAATTATCTCGTTGTTTGGAAATTATGAGCTTTTAAGTGCAAGCAATTGAAGTTGCTCCAATCTAGAGCTTTGGTAAAATTATGACCATTTTTCAGTTATTGTGGTTAACTTTAATTATTTTTTCTTATTTAAACTTTTGAATCGTAACCGTGAGTAACATTTATAGAACCACAGTAAAAAGTACCACAATTGCCTGAAGTTTTCGAGAATTAAGACCTTTTGTTCAACTATGAATTTAAAATTTTTAAAGTCGATCCACCATCATAACCATTATATTTACGCATGCATATTTAAAAGTTAGTTTATATACAAGTTTACAATTGCTATATAGATAATAAATATGCTACTATTATATTCGCTGAAATTATTTCAAGGTGTCATAGTTAGAAAGGCGCTACGCCACTTAACGCGGCTGCGACGTTTGAGTTGGACTATGAGCGAATTGTCTAAAACCGTAAACTAAATAAAAATGCACAAATATTTTTTTCATTATAAAAAAAAATTGAAGTAGTTTTACTATAAGTTTACGCTAAGTAATTTTACTCAAGTATATATAGTATAGTTTTGCTATAAGTGAGTCACTTCGGTTTAATACTAATTTGTTAATTTCAATTTTTAATAGAAAGTTTTGATAGATAGAAAGTTTGAGAACAAAGAAGTTCGAAAGTGTGTAATGAGAGATGTGGTATTAGGCGTTCGGTCCGATTTTCCGTTTCGTCGAACTGCAGAGTTGTAATTCGCGAAGGGCTCGGCAGGGCTCCGTTGTTGAAGTGCGCACATTTCGTGGCCTTATGGTAAAAATAATATTTGAAAAGAGTGCAGTCAAGCCGTGTCAGTTGCATTCGCGGCCCCCGGGTGGGGGTAAAGACAGCGAGAGCGAGCGAGACAACGGCAAGTATAGTGCGCGGACATTCGCGCGAATTCTTGATAGATAAAAATATATATGAGGAACAACTTTGGTCGGATCAGTCCATTTTAAGCAGCAACCTTGTTCGTTGCATATTTTCAATATAGGTAGCGGCAAACATTAATGACATTAAGTAATTAGTCGTAGCGACGCGCATACGGGTGTATTGTGTGGTCTGGTAACCGCGCGTATATTTAACGCCGTTAACCGTGAATCGGTTTTCGAATCTAGAGACAGACAGACAAATTCGTAATAAGCGTTCGCGTAAACCGAGTTCCAAATGCAGTAAGTTCAGTAGCTCGAACAAGTTGTTATTATTGTGTTGCATGTCATTGTCTGATTGCGCTCTTGGAACACTTTATAGGTTGTGCACGATCGCGATCACGAGTGCATTAGATCGATGCTAGAGCGAGGCGACAGCAGCATGGCTTCGCTCCGTCGCTGAAGGTTAAGACCGACGACTACAGCAGAACGGCTAACAGCTACACGGGCATCCAAGTATCCGACTATCCAAGTATCCGAGTATCCGAGTATCCGAGTATTCGAGTGGCAGCGGAGTAGCGGAGTAGCGGAATTGTGTTCCGAGCGGAGTAGCGGAGTAGCGGAGGCATTAGCTAAATCGACGCCCAAATGCAACGAATGGAAACTGGAAAAGGCGACGTGTGCGAAAGAGAGACATTATCATAACAGCGACGAGTGCATCGCAAGTGGACGTACGTCCCGGAGACGCCGTTCGTAACAGAGTAAGACGGACCGAGGCGACGCACGACGCGCGAATGCAACGAAAACTGCATAAGAGTAGTAACTAGTCGTACGAAAGCGACCGCGTTATAGACATCACGCTCGCACACAATCAGCGAGGCGACTCACTGACTGACTTACACAAACGCATCGAAAGAACGCAACGCGTATGATTCGAACGCGCGACACGCTCACATCACGGGCACCAAATGTATATACGTAAACTTGTTGCGTCACTAAATGTGACGTCGAAAAAACGCTCGCGAGTCAAGTCGCTACCGGCGAGTGAGACACAAGATAATACATGCGAAATAGCGCCTCTAGACAGGACCGAGTCGCCGAAGAAGGAAAATAAAAATGGCGGATTGCTCATACGCGAGATGTGTTCAAGAACGTCGCAACATCAAACGTGAATTGCAAAAATGGACAAAAAACATGGTGTACATCGTAGGTGAGTGAAAGTTTCAAAATTTTCCAAACGTTAAGTAGCTTAGGCGCCGTCTGCGCGCCGTCCGGCGGTCGACCGGCATCGCGGTAATGCGATGTGCAATGTGCGATGTGCGATGTGCGAGTGTCATGTGCGAGTGCGGCAGTGTGAGTGCGCGCCGGCGGATTCGGGAGCCGATCGGGGGATGCAACCTGTTGCATGGATATCGTTTCCGGGTTACACAGTGTTAGACCGCGCCAGTGCCTTCACAACGGAAACGCAGTGTCGCACGGTGCACTAGCCGGGAAGGTTGTTTGTCTTGTGCACGCGGCTCTCGGCTATCGGCTCTCGGCTCACGGCTCGCGCATCCGCCGTCGCCGTCGACACGGCCGAACACGCCGCCGAACCAACACCGGACAACCGCCACCGCCACCGCCGATCCACCGCCGATCTACTGCCGAACTGCCGCAGATCGGTCGCTTTACATCCGATTCATGTGTTCAGTGTTATGTGTGATCCCTGTGAGTGATATCACCAAATGACGGCACATTGCAATAACCGCACCGCATATCGTACGGACGTAAACGTCAAAATTAACGCGGCGACATGCGACGGTAAGGTTTATTTTCGAGCATGTCGAAAATTTTGATTCAATATTTGTTTACGAACTGTGGTGCATGACTATAATAACGCGTTATTCTAAATACTGAACATGTGCAACAAGATAGTAAAGCGCCTAAATTTGAATTTCATTTTCAACTTATTTGTATGTTTATATAAAAATATTTTTTCAAGTTATATTTTTAAATCTACTCTTACTTTTAATACTTTACATTAAAATTATCTTTCATTAAATACAATTATCGCACCTATACTAATTTTTATTGAAGTGCGCGATACTTCCATATAACTTAAATATCTAGTGATCAGCAAATTCTCAAGTTGACCATCTTAATCTAAATCAAATCGAAAACAGTTCGTTTGGTTAGTTTGTTTTTTCTTTTATAAAAATAATATAAATAAAATTTTGAAAAACAAGAAATATTCGATGATTTTAATATTATAAAGATATATTCGACATTTAAAAATAGTCTAACTCATCATAAGTTTTTATATTACTTCTGACACCTATACAAACGTCAGTCTGTTGCTAAATCATAATTTCAAAATTTGCGACTTCCTCTTGTCACTAAAATTACGTATATGTTTATAAATATAAAGCATTGTGCAGTTTATAACCTTGAATCATCGTTTCAAATATGAATACTAAAATGCAATGAAAACATAGTAAATAATTGCTATTACATAAACTCCCTTTTTGTGGTTGCGTCGAATATCATTACGCATTAAAGTTTTTTATTTTTTATTGAAGCTTGTATACTCCAAATAAAAAAGACCTTATAATATGGAAAATTATAATTAGTTAATATTTAATCAAGATATTAAAATTATCTACTTATTAATCCTTGTAATATCTTTGGTTTGAAATTGACTATAAACGTCAAAAGAGTTATGTTTTATAGTATATTTCTGTACACAAAAGTAAGTCAGAGATTTTATATAAAAACATTAAATCAAATGTGTATCAACATTTTGATGATTAAAAAAATTAGTTGTTTAAAAAAATACGAAGATGAACATCTTTTATACCTTATTGCATTTTATCACTTGCTTGAATCTTATTATTTCAAATTTAAGTATACATTAAGTAACGTACAAAATGAAATGCTGAAGTTTTGTCACTGTAACTTGGAATGACTTTATATGCCATATACGGTGGAGACGCCACGTAGGTTTCATGTTCAAATCTCAGTGTTCAAATACTATCGAATATATTTCAAATAGCCGGCAAAATCTATGGATATAACAAATGAACTAATAATTATTGTTATAGAATAGTTTAATGAGTATCTATTGAAGTTACGGTTTTCTTAAGAATCGAGCGGTAATGCTAAATTTTTGTAAAATTTTCTTGAAATCAAATTTATGAGCGCTAACTACATACAGATCAAACCCTTTTATTATTTATTCCATTTTTATTAATTTATATTATTCAAAATATGATTCAGAATTATGTAATGCTTATGTGATATTTTTCAATAATATTACTTTGTGCTGCATGATTGTTTGTTAAGTGAAAAATTCCATTTTAACAAGTCAAAAAATACACAAAAATGTATTAATGGTTATATGTTAATTATTTCTGCATACGACTAATGAAAGCAGTTTAAATATGCATCATAAATAGTAATGTGAAATTAATATATTTAATTTTTTCACATCAATTATTTTAAAAACACTCAACACTTTAAAAAAAAATTTAATATAATCAAGTTCACCGATTTTTTCCTTTCACCGAAGTTTCATTTTCGATAAGTGTACTGTAAAGTGTGCAATTTCTGAACTACAATATATTGCCAAGAAAACAATAATCTATTTACTACCATCGTAATTAATTTTTTATCGATATTTGTAAATACTTGTTTTCCGATTCGATTCAAGTTTTTTCCACCTAGGCGTGTAATATATAATTTTGATAAGTATCTCGCCACGTAAATAGCTTTTTCAGTGACTGGTTACGCGAAAACTAGCTGGCACACCGCCACTCATCCGTGCATCGGATCCCATTCAGTCGCTTCTTTAAATGTATTTGCTATCCATGATGCTCATAGCACAAATACATTTTCATATTACGAGACCGATGAATGCATTCTATGTGTACTGTAGGTCGTGTGTGCATGTGCATCGTACTTGACAAGTGTATGCGTTTTAGCCAGGCCACAACTGGACAAGTGGAAATAGAAATATCAGAATATGCACTGTGCAAAGGAGCGGGGGAATGAAAGATACTAAACGCGATTAACTTCTCGAACAATTAAGAAATATTTATGCAAATTAAAATCTGATGGAATTGACAAATATTTGACAATTTTTTTAGACTAATTTTATATTTTGAAAAAAAAAATTAAATATTCAGTTTGCAGACATAAATAAAATTTGGTTGATAGAGTAGAGCGGGGTTAAAAGGTACGCGGGTAAAAAGATCCATCAGCGATGTATCAAAAACAAGTAAAGTTAAGATTTTTTTAACAACAATATTTGAAATTAGAGGAAAAAAGATGTCTAACCAGCCATTACCTTGATTCTTACGACGTTGCTATCAAAAGAAAAACGGCAAAATTTTAAAATTTACAACAATTTCTTAGTTTCTTTGGTTGTGATCACTGTTGTTTATTTTACGAGACCTTAATGTAATTTTCAGATATGCGGTATTTGATCGTTTTTTTAAGATGTATTGTAAATTTTGTGTTAAATTCTACAGTTTTTTTTATATTACCTCTATAAAAGCTTACACGTCTGTGTAGTAAAAAGGACCAACTGAATCTTTACTCTGGCAAAGGCGTAATCAATAAAAAAATAGTAAAGAAAAATGTAAATTCGGTTTAAAAAAAAAGCAATTTTACTAAAAATCAATTGAATTAATAGTTATTACAACAACAGCTTATGAATATTCCTGACAAAATGCTAAATCAAAATTATATACAGTGTTACCTCTGTAAAACATATATCCATAAAATTTATATTTTGCACTGGTTGAATAATGTAGCTAGAATTTTGTAAAATACCTTTAAAATTAAAAGTAAGACATTAAACCAGATGACAAATTTTTGAAAAACGGCAAAAAAATAAACATTTCTACAATGATGAATTAGCTAGTAGTTTTACTAAACATAGCCAGATAGTTGTTTGTTTGATATATTTTATTTGTTGTGATATAGTTGTTTGGTTTTCACAATATGAAATTGATCATAATCAAATTGGACATTTGAACCCTGCTTTACCCTACCATAAAAATTGTAAAAACAAAGTTTCCAACGAAACAAAATTTACAAGAATTTTTAGCTAGAATTTTGTAAAATCCCTTTAAAATTATAAGTAAGATATTAGACCAGGTGACAAATTTTTGAAAAATAGCAAAAAACAGATTTTTACAATGATGAATTATCTAGTAGTTTTACTAAACATAGTCAGATAGTTGTTTATTTGATATGTTTTATTTGTGATATAGTTGGTTTGGTTTTCACAATATAAAATTGCTCCAAATCAAATTACCTTTGTGCCCTGCTCTACCATACCACAAAAAATGTAATAACAGAGTTTTTGAACAAAACAAAATTTACAAGAATTTTTTCTTATACATGTATGTTAAATTGTTATAATTAATAAGTTAAGTTACTTTAGAAGAAAATTTAAATTCGAACGCAATACGAATGCAATACTCCGTAAAGCTTCGCGGATAAACGTATAGTTTGCGTCGCCGGTGGGAGAGGTGCGCTGCTGCGCGAATTCAATGCGAATTGAATGCGAATTGAGTGCGAGCCCAGTCCGGCCCTGTCATTGCACATGTGTTGTGTGCGAAGTGCATACAGCGTGTACAGCGTATAGAGCGTGTAGAGCGCGACTTACACATGCGAACGCGGGCAACACTGCAAGTACGATGCGTGAGCGAATATATTGAAACATTTAGTACTCTGCTACAAAGTGAATAGGGAATAAGAGAGTCCGTCCGTGCAACAGCGATCGTCCGAGCGGGCATGCCTTAGCACGCGGAAAAATTTCATCGGAACATCATACGGACTACGGAGACAACCGTGGACAATTTTGTGAACTTTGTGCATTATTATAGTTTTATTTAGTGAAAATAATCAATGTCGTTCGCGGTGTGTGCGACAAGTGTTGTTTTAATCGGTGATAGCCACTCATCATTATTGGATACAGATGTCGATGAGATATTGTGGTAGGTCATACATTTATACTCTTGCCAAAATTTCGTGGTGCGCGCGCCGGAGCTACAACGTGTGTAAACGATAGTGAATGTCATGTGTGAGTGTTTTGGTGAACTTGATATTCGGCTCCGAATCATATGTGACCGTTGCCAAAAGAGAATGTGTGCTGTAGGTCGGGTGCGATTGTGATTGTGACGGTGTGGAGCAATGTTGATCTGTACCAGGGTGCAATGAACGATATATCACAATAGTGAATTATTTTATTTCCGCAATTATTTTAAACATAAAATTTCGTATAAAAATTTTAACGTGTGCTCCATATCATGTGTCAAACTACGACTTGAACTAGTGACGACTTAAAAAAAAAATTGCTGGAACTTTCCGTACCGTAATTTACAATTTTAGATTGTTCTTAAATTTTGACAAAATTAGATTTTTTGAAAATTTTGAAATTTTTTAATTTCTTCAAAGCGATCGCGTTGCGTAGCAGTTTTAGAGACGAAACATCAAAGTGCTTAAGCGCCGCGTTGCAGTATAAACGGTTGAACATTACAAACCTTAGTAGGAACCCATAGAAAAATAAACAAAATTTGTACTTATTATTGTGCATATTGTGTAAATCTTTATAAAATGTCTTTTAATTTATTGTGCATCTAGTGATTATTTTTGACCGCCGAGTGGCATTTTTAAGGGTGTATTTTAGTGTAGAAATTTCAAAAAATAGTTTTCTTTTTTTTCATATTTTTAAAGTGTAACTATTTAATTTTATTTATTTTATTTATTTATTTTTAAGTGTAATATATGTACAAGAAGATTTTTAAAAATTTGAATTGTTTTCGGAGATACAGCTGTTTGACCATGATATTCCTCTTCTGCTTCCTCTCTTTCGCGAAACTTTAAACGCGTTTTTCTCAAAACTGACTTTTCAATACGATGTCCACGATTTCTCGAGTTCTACTAAACCGATTTAATTGAAATTATCAGAATAATTTCTTTATAGACTTCTTTCTGGCATATACTAGCCTCATCTCAAAATTTTAATTTTTACTATTTTAAAAAAAAATTGAGAAACTCAAAAAAGGGGTAAAAAATTGATCATTTTCTCAGTCACCATTTTGTCAAAAATTAATTTTTTAACTTAATCCTAGTATATACTATATTGTCATGATTCTGGATGAATAACATTTTTTTTAATTCGGATTACTAGAAGGGTTGCAATCGTGGTCATAATCACGTGTCAACTTTTTAAGACCTTCCAAACCAGTGCTAATTTTTAAAATTAATTTAGTTTTATTAAATTTTTAGTTTTTAGTTTAATAATTTAGTTTTATTCAATTTTAAATTTTATATTTATTGAATTAGTTTTCACAAAATGAAGGAAACGGAAGAGAATTATCTTGGTCAAACAGCTGTATCTCCGACAACAATTTAAATTTTTAAAAATCCTCTCGAACACATATTTTTAAATAGTTAAACTTTGAAAATATGAAAAAAAAGAAAACTATTTTCTTTTATTTCTACACTAAAAAAACCCCAACGCCATAACAAATATTAACTTTTTTGTTTTAATTTTTTCTGTACTTTTGTTACGTTAATAAAGAAATTATGAAAAAGATGATAGTATAGAAATTGATTGCATTTTTTACGATGATTTAAAAATGACCTAAAAGTCATGCCTCTATACTAGATTACTCCCTTAACTTTGTTTCATTGAATCTCCGACACCTCTGACCCTACTTTCCCAAAAATTAGTTCTTCATTCCGTCAATACAAGTAGAATGTTTTTTGAATCATTCAAATCGGTTCATCCGTGTGCCCCAAATCGTGGACGAAAAATGGTATCCGCACATACACACAAATATACAAAGATTTTTCCTAATGCCAAAATATTCAGAAACTTCTGAAACGTAAAGATATATGAAAAATTTCATTTTCGAAGTAAAAAATCATTTAGATAGATCGTTTAATGCTATTTCTGGTGTGCTTTGCTTATTTTGTTGTTTATTGTGGTCGTGATGATAGCCATCAAAGTGCTCACTTATAGTTTTCTTGCATTGAGTTATAACCTGAAAGCAAGGCAATAACATTTACGCATTGCTTTCAGCATGTCTTAATTCTGAATGCAATAAATGTAAAGAGGCACTTATGTGTAAGATATATGGTGTATGTGTATACATATATGCGTAAGTACTATAAGGTGCATTCGGAATTCATACATTTCTATTATAAATATAAAAGCTTCCGAATTTACACAAAAAAATATTATCAGTGACTAATTAACACAAACGAGTGAAACGTGATAAAGTTAATGAAATGCGAATGCAATTTTTCATTTAAAAAATAACTTTTATGAATCCACACACATTTATCACAAGGAAACAAAACAACTGCATTAATCACTGCCAATATTAAATATTTTTATATTGAGTTATCTCAATTATTGTTGAAAACAATTGTTTTTATAATTAACGCTGTTGAGTATAATCTATGCACGTTTTATAAATAAAACAAATATTCTGATACTCGTATGCGTTTAATTTTAATTATCAACAATATTTTAGAAGTCGTACATATTGGCGTGAGAGAAATAAAAAAAATCAATAAATAATAGAAATTTACGATTTCGAAAATTTTTGCAGCTAGAAATGAATGAAATTAAAATTAAATGGCTGGCAATGTACTTTATATTAGTTTTGATTGATTTAAAATATTTGAAGTGATAACTTTAACTCAATTATTGAAATTAAAAATATTTAATTAGTGACTCAGTGTTGTACTACAATTTTATTTGGGGGTTTACAAACGAGAACAGTATTTAGTAATTAATAAATCATAAATTAGCGAAATCAGAATACTATATTCTATGAGATATTTGGTTTAATTCACTCACTCACGTTTATAAACACACATATAAAATGTTAATAATTTTTGAAAAATTCACTATAATTATTGAGAAATCTTTAAATTCATTTTTGATTTGAATTATGTCCCAGTTACTTCTTGAAGATCCATTTCTTAACAGAGTTGCGGTACAACTACGATATAATATTACTTTCTAACATTTTTGCTATTATTTGATTTAATGGAAACAAAATTTAAAAACATACATTTTTTATTTTATATTTTTGATCAAATACTGGCAAAATGTAATCATCAAATCAAATCATAAAATTGGATTTAATAATTCTACTTATAAATCATGAAGGTGTTGCAACTTACCCCGTGTTTGCGGTGAGGTGTGACATCTACCGGGTTAGGTACTAAGCAAACAAATGACAATGACAATACTTCTTTATATATTTTTACAAAAAATGACTTGTTTCTAAGTAATTCTTTCTATAAATCAACTATAATTAATACAAATAAAATATATAATGTCTTCTGTAATATAAAGTTTTATCATAATTCAACGTAAACTACAATTATTATCATAATACAAATATAAGACATAGTGTCTAATGTAACACAATTTACATGTGCCCAAATCTTACAAACTATAAATTCCACCTTTTTTCATTTGAATCTGTATATTATTCTTGTATGTTACAACTAGCCCCAAGGTTTGTTTCAGCCAAGTATGATGTTTTTACATTATTCAAGATATTACACATTGTTAAATATTAATAAATTTAAGCAAATTAAAATATATAAAATTTAAAATTACTCGATAATAATAACGTAAACCGAAATTTTATGATAGATCAACTTCTTATCACCTGTGAAAAATGACGGACCTGCACAGTTTTGTATACTGAGTCGGCCTGCGAAACAATAGTTATGACAATATTATGCAGGACGGTTTACATATCCAATCAAATTCAAAAATATTTTGATAATTTATGTCCCTAGCTTTCATAGCTAAAAGAAATATAAATAATATGTAAATGATATTAAACAGATTTCATATGGTTTTTCATTCTTTTGTGCTACGGTACGGTTGTAATCACACTTTTTCATGCCATGTCTTATACAGTTTTCAATTCAACTGATTGTGAGTATAATTTTTTTTTTAAGAAAATACGAATAACGTCAATTGGACGGTTTCCGTAGAGATAAATGTACCTATGCGAAATGCCGTAAACCTAAGGCTAATAATTTTTTTTATAAAAATCCTAAGTATTAATTTAGCTATTTTGTATTAATATAGCAGCAATCAAAATTCTATGAGTTTCAATGATAAGCTTTTTATGAAATATAACATGATTTTATTAATAAGCACAATATAATAATATAATCATGTTACTCGTATATTTCATAAAAAAGTTTATCATTTACTTATTATCGATTCAACTGATTAATGTAAATTCAAAATTTTTACGTGAACGACCGATTTTTATCTAAAAATGTTTTCTTTCGAACCCTTTGGCTGCGACCCCAATTTTAAATATTGTCGTCTTTCACATATGTGAAGTTTCGAACCCAGATGCATTCGCGTATGCGAAACGTCTGCGTGCATCGCAAGTAGTGTCAGCAAAGAGTCTATAAATAAACGACGATGCATAAAAATTCATAAACGTTTTCACATCTGCTCAAATAATACGATCTAATTACGACGAAGACGAACGTGCAACACTTTCAAATTGCACAGAAAATAATTTAATATTAATAACTAAAAAATATTGCTATTGTGATATTCAATAAAGTTCGTACAATTTATTTCTTTGTGTTTCAAGGAAGTATTCTGCTCCATAATTTTTAAAGTAGTAGAATAGAGCGAGGATTAGAGGTCCGCCGGTAAAAAGTTTCCTCACTGATATCTCAAAAAAAAAAAACAAGTGAAGTTAAGAATTTTTTTAACAACAATATTTGGTAGTAGAGGGAAAAGATGTATAACCAGCAATGTTTGAAAATCCACAGCAAAAGTATTTTCTTTTGTTGTTAGTGTTTTTGGTTGTGAGCACTACTGTTTAGTTTGCGAGCTTTGAATATAATTTTTAAGTATACGTCAATTAATTGTTCTACAAGATGCATTGTTATTTTTAAATTAGATTCAGCAGTTTTTTTATTTAACCTATATGAAAGCTTGCACTTGGGTGGGGTAAAAGGGTCCAACTTAATTTTTATTCTGGAAAAGGTGTAAACAATGAAAAGTAGTGAATAGATTAGTGAATTAAGTAGAAAAAACAATTTTACAAGAGATAAATTAAATAAATATTTATTCCAACTCTGCTGATAAATATTTATGACAAAATAGCAGATCAAAGTTATCTACAGTTTTATCTCTGTAAAAATGCACCCACGAAATTTATATTTTGCATTGATTGAATAATCTAGCTATCATTTTGTAATAAGATATTGCACCCGTTCGTCCCCTGGTCGTCGCAATTTACCCCGCCTATGGTGTGAAAAGGACAAATTCTAGAGAAACAGCAAAAAAAGCATTTTTACAAAGGTGAATCAACTGGGAGTTTTACTGAACATAGTCAAATAATCGATTGTCTGATATGTGTTATTTGTTGTGATTTAATTGGTTTGGATTTCACAACATAATTGCTCAAAGTCAATTTGGACTTTTGTGCAACGCCCTGTCCTATAATTTATCTCCAAATCAATTCACAGCCCATTTCGAAAATATTTAAAATTTAAAATATCCTTCTCATCATTATTTAGATCGGTATTATGATAGGTAATGAGTAAGACCAAATTTTCATAAATTAATTTACATTATGTTACAAAACATAAGATGTATTAATTATATATCAATAAAAGTAAAACACTAGTTCTTATCTATTATAGTATCCTACACTAATGATAATATTTCCTGAATACCGAAGTAAGTGATAATAAATAAAAAATATTATAATCATTTACATATTAACTATCTATAAGATGCTAATATCATAATTGAATAATCTGCTACGCCATTCCCACGATTATTGATGAACTTTTCAAATGAACTTTACAATGTGTACTTAAATATCACCAGAAAATGTTAACAAACATATGAATCTCAATATATAACTTTTTATTATTGTTTTATAAAATATAAAATTGCTATTAATATAATGTTAGTATTGGAATATTTTGAAAAAATGAAAAAAATAAATATTTTTCAAAAAATTGAATGATTTCCATCGATATTGATGCTCTACGTAACCTGAGAATCAAGTTGTAAAAGCTATATAAGGCATTTAAAATCAAAGGTAAATTTAATTTTTTGTGGCAGGCGTAGGGTAGAGCGGGCACAAAGGTCTAATTTGGTTTGAGCAATTATATAGAGAAAACCAAAACAATTATATCACAAAAAATAACACTTCAAGCAATCTAACTATGTTCAGTAAAAGTCCCAGCTAATTCATCACTGTAGAAATGTAACAATTTTTTTTTGCTGGTTTAAAAAAAATTGTAATCTATTTTTTTACCCCTTAGATAGGGTGAATCGGGACGGCAAGGGGGCAAACTAGTTTAAATGTCTTAATTTATTTTAAAGAGATTTTACAAAATAATAGCTACATTATTCATCCAACGCAAAATATAAATTTCATGGGTGCATTTTTACAGAGATGACACTGTAAATAACCTTGATCTGGTATTTTATCAGAAATATTTATCAGCATAGTTGGAATAACTATTTATTCAATTTATCTCTTGTATTTAGCTTTATTTAACTTAATTTACTTTTTCATTTGTTATTTTTTATTTTTACACTTTTGACAGAGTGAAGGGTGATACTTTGTACATTTGACCAGCCCAAGAATCTGATATTAATATCCTTTTCGACATATGACTTGAAAACATTAATAAAATTTATTCACTGCAGTACAATCTCCACGATCCTCACAATTGCAAATTTGAACATAGTTTTTATATGGAAATAAATTATATCTTTTCTTCCGTATCATTGCTGATATTAGTACAAAATTATAATGCTTCAGGAATCACTTAACATTTATATGATCGTAAGTTTTATAAGTAATGTCAAAATAAAAATTTACAGGTGTTACGGAGGACTTTATTATGGAATATTTAGCGAAAAATATAAAATTAATTGAAAAATCAAATAAATTTTCATATTATTTACACGTGAAATTATAAAAATAATAAAAAAAATTATATCTGAATCGGGAATTGAACCCCGGAGCAAAAATCAGAATTCCACGACGATAGCCACTCGGCCAATCTGCTATTAAGGAAAAGCATTGCAAGCTATGCATGCCGCGCGCTGCTACAATGCAGACTTTAATTTTTATAATTAAACCGCTTTTCATAGGCCTCTAATATTTTACCACGGTCAGTTTGGGCGTCAAATCTACCATTGTGCCAAGTTTCATCAAAATCCGAAACGAGCAACGCGCGGGTTCTCCTTAATCAAATAATCATTTTTGAACATGTGTTAAATTCGCAAACAATCTTGTATGCAAAAACAATTCATTTTGATCCAATATTAAATGGTTAATTGATGGTTGTGTAAGAACTATTGTTAAATATCATAACAAACAACATATACATTTATTATCATTTTAGCACAAACAACCATAAATATTGTTTAATAAATATTCATGAGTCACAGGACAATTATCACGTGAATACCAAAAACCGCGCCCGTACACAATGCATGCGTACTCGTTAATGTGTATAATGCAAAAGGAAAACAAACAGCCCAACAGCTGGCGAACGTTTTCGAGCACATCCTTGAGGTAGGTTTGGGATTTCTGCCAACGCATCTGAAGCTGAACCGACGAAAAATACGGTTGAATGTAGGTCTTGGAAAAGGAATAGGGAGCTTCAAGTATTTCTTTAAACAGTATTTTGAAAAATTTACAAACGCCTTAAAAGGAAACGTCGAAACAGGAATTTTTCAATATTGTCGTAGCATTATTTTTATTCTTATTTTATTTGAAATTTATTAATCTACTTCTTTAAACTTAATTTTTCAGTAGCGAAAACGACTAATCTATTAGTATCTTTTAGAATTCTAATTATATACATTTTATGATCAAAAATTCTCACGATTTTTATTAGAGTTCTGTAGTAAAAAAAAATATCAACTAGTGGTGCATGCCATTGCGCCTAAGGCAGATTGTTAGAACTTTCGTACCAAAAAGTAATCTTTTTTAAAAAAAAGCTTTATAATTTTTTGAAAACATTGAAAAAAAAATAGATTATTGAAAGTTTTAAAATTTTGGAAAAAGTTAGTTTTTTTTGAAAAAAAATTATTTTTTATATTTAGATTTTTTTAAAAAAATTTTGAACTTCTTTTCAATGCAATCACGTTGCGTAGCTGTTTCGAGTCAAAATATCGAAGCGTCCAAGCGCCGCGTCAAAAAGATAAACGTCAAATAGAAATGTAATTTGTACATATTAACACTTTCCACTCGCGAATTCTGAGATTTATATGAAATTTGCCGCTGTAGCGGCGACATCCGAGTCGTAAGGGTTAAAATCTCTATAAAATGTCTGATAATTTGATGTGCATATGTCTAATGATCATTTTTGGCATCTAATTTACTTGTTTATTAGATTTCCGAGAATTATCTTTCCAAGTAAAATGTTATTGAAATCGGACTTCTCAAAAAACTGATTTACCAATTTTGGCACTTTTTGCTCCGTATTTTACCGCTCCGAAACGGCTGTACCTGCCATTGTCAAAATTTAATGAGCACGTCTCCACGTCAATACGAATCGAATATTTTTTTAAAATATTGAAATCGGTCGACGACTATTTTTCTAACAGTGTGCCAAAATGTTCAGAAATTTTTGAAATATTTTTTTTATAAAAATAATTTTAATCTAATTTGTTCTAAATTTTAAACTAATTGCTTCTTTCAAATAAACTGTAGTGAAATATATTGAGAGTGATCTTGTATATGGGTTTAATTTTTTTGTAGAGAAAATTAATTTTTGCAACAATTAACGAATTTCAATAATATTTTATCCCTATTAAATTATTGTACATATCATATCATATATGTTTATGTAAATTCAATGACCGTTATGATGACCAGAATTGCTGCATTAGCGATTAATGTGGTAAAAGTTCAAATCCATTTTGGCTTGTGAAATCACTAGTGGTGAAAAACAGCGCTTGTGAACGAAAAAGTGCTTGTTTATTAGAATATTATTATTATATATGACCCGGTCTATATAATACAATGAATAATCAATTATTAGTAAAGATTAACGTCCGTACTTAATTTTATACGGCTTGTTCTTTGTGACATTATTAAAATGCATATATTGCATTAAAGAAATAATATGAATTTGACAGTATGCATTTATTGAAATTTTTAAAATTATTTGAAGAAATAAATTGTAAGTACAAACTGAAGTTTTGGATTCATTTTTCGCTTCTATACAATCGTACATAATAACACTACTAGTACACTTACATAGTACTTATCGCTGATTATTGCAAAATATTATCCATTCAGTAATATTTTCCAAATAAAATAAAATTAGTTTTGAAAAATCGTGAAATATTAAAGATTCTATAAATATTGGGTAGGGCGGAGCATAAAGGTCTAATTTGATTTTAGATAATTATACTGTCCAAATAAAGTGAACTACATCATAACTCATAACACGTATCAAACAAACTATCGTACTATGTTCAGCAAAATTCCTAATTGTAGAAATGTGCTTTTTACTTTTTTTATTTTTCTAAAATTTGTCATCTGTCCCTTTTTACCCCATAGGCAAACGAAATATTATTTATAATATTTAACCCATACAAAATCTATTATAGACACGATTTAACAAAGATAACATTGTATGAAACCTTGATCTGGCATTTTGTCAGAAATATTTATCAGCAGGGTTGGAATAAATATTATTAATTTAATTTACTAAAATTGTAAATTCAGATGAAGAAAAACAAATATACACGTAATATTTGTTTTTATTCAACTGAATTTACATTTTTTATTAACTATTTACACCTTTGCCAGGGTAAAGGTTCAGTTGGTTACCCCACTCGCATATAAGTTATTATAGATATAAAAACATCTGTTGGATCTAACCTAAAGTAACAATATATATTATAAATCAAGTAAATAATGTACATATTACTTGAAAATTATATTAAGGTCTCGAAAACTAAACAACAGTGCTCACAACCAAAATATCTAAAAACGAAAGAAAATAATTTTGTTATAGATTTTTAATCATTGCTATTTATTTTCTAATGGCGACGTTGCTTGATTTCAGGTAGTGGCTGATTACACATTTTTTCCCTCTACTTTCAAATATCGTCGTTAAAAAATTTTTAACTTTTCTTGTTTTTTAGATATTAGTGATAGAACTTTTTGCCCGCGGATCTTTAATAATTAATATTATGCTCAACCCTACCTTAATTTTATTTTTGTATCCATAAATCCATCTCTGTCCAAATCGCATGGTCGCAAGATATCAGTTCAATATCATCAGCATATGTGCACTCGCCGAGCAAACGATATAAAGCATATATGCATATTATTGCATACAAGTATAATATATCCAACACAAAGCGTTCGCCTTTGTGTTTACATGCGAAAATAAAAGTAAAAGAGTAAAAAAGTGCAAATAATTTCGTACGGTTCCATTTGTGCGACCATGGCCTGTCCCAACATTTGCTCTTCGTGTGCACACACTAAACGCGAAAACATGCTACAGACGGACGTGCGTGAGAGACGACGATCGCGAAGGGAGAGTGTCAATGCCTCTTGCGAAATGCGAAATACGAAATGCGAAATGCAAAATGCAAAATAAGCTCGATGCTTTTTTGAATAATGCATTTACGGGCAACAACAGGCCCGTGAACCAATATTTAAGTCATATATTTTAGGTTTATACACCTCTCCACCGAAATAAAGGTTTATACACCTCTCCACCGTTTCTCACGGTATTCGTTTTACACGTTTTCGATCTTACACGGTTTTAAAAAATATTTTTGTAAGGAAATTTATTAATTATGCATTAACACAAAATTATAAATACTGAACTATATTTTGCTTATATTTACAAATATATTTTCTCTGTTTTAATGTCGAAAATACAACACTACTATATTATGTATTTTACAAATACGAATTTTTGTTTTACACAGTATTCGTTTTACACATTTTCGATGTTACACGGTTTTAAAAGATATTTTTGTAACAAAATTTATTAATTTTGCATTTACACAAAATTATATATTCTGTTAACGAAATTTATTCATTTTGCATTTACATGAAATTATAAACACTAAGCTATATTTTGCTTATATTTACAATAATATTTTCACTGTTTTAATGTCAAAAAAACAGCAATACATAATGTATGTTACAAATACGAATTCTTAGTACATAGTCTATGTCTCTGATGGAAACAATAGATAAGACGGGAACTGCCCGTTTTATGATCAGAACTAAATTTTATGTATGTATAAGCTAGTCTGTTTAGCAATACTTAAACAAAGAACATCATGGTTTTTAAGCTTTGTTTTTAATTAATGTTCATATATTGACGTAATTTTATTCAATGTGAGCAAATAACAGAATTATTTATTATCTATTATTATTATATACATTTATTTACTATATTTATTATCTATTTTTATGGAATGTAGAATTTGTAATAAATATTCATAACTTAATAATTAAACTATTTTTTTTTTAATTTTATAGTTCGATAATGATAAAAAAAGACTTTATAAAAATAACTATGTAAATGTATAATTTTACCGTAATCATGAAAGAATGATAGGTGTTGCTAATTTTTATTCTATGAATGAAGCTACAATGAAAATAATAAACAAATTTAGACTCGATATTCTTAAATGTGTTTTATATTAATTGTTTGTTACACATCACATTAAAAACTGACAAAAAAGGCTTCTTTATAGTGGTTTTCGTTTAGCACGGTTTCTTCGTATAATAGTGAATTTTTCGATTTGTTATGGACCTGTCTTCCATGTAAAACGGAGGATAGGTGTATTACCAAAATGTCGCTGAAATAATATCATATTTAGTACGATTAACGAGAAAACAATATTCATTCATCATGTTCATGTTGTTACATTCAATATTATTAGTCGCAATTACCTACTTGGGTCATATGTAATACAAGAATGCATTTTTTACTTTGACAACCAAGCAATATACGTTTAAATCTGAGCAAATTTTATTACATATTTTATATCAATAAATATAAAAATAATAAGTAAATATAAAATAAATAAAATTAAATAAATTTCATAATTATATAGAAAAGGATAAAGATAATTATTTATATAATATTAAAAAACTTAAAGGAATCGATTATGTAAATTTTTTTTCAAAAAAAAAAGAAAAACAATATATAAAAACAAATACATATTTGAAATTGAGAAGCAAAAATTAATTACTTGTTATATAGATATATGAATCCATATAATAAAGTATTATTGAAATTTCTTACCGAATTTTGACAAATAAAATCTTATCGCTTAATATTGTTTTCGCATGTTTAAACAAACTAAGTTTGTTAATAAAATCTAAATTACCGTCATAAATTGTTTATTTTAAAAATCTGTGTATTTGTAATAGATTCAAAATACAAAAAAATATAAAACCTAAATAAAAAAAAATGAAAACAAATTAAAAAAATATAAATTTATATAATTATTAACAAAAATTTTATATATTTGCAACATTACACTCTCATTTTTATATCGATCTAATAATGAAATTAAATCAACTTATATTGGCTGAAGTCAGTATATCAATATTTGCGAATATCGAATTTACCCAAGCCCCTCCTAGTTGCCATTCTTGTCAGTGGAGGCCATCTTGCACGCAAAAAAATCACGTTGCATTAAAATCAAGGCCGACGCTGGATATCCTATTTGGTGAATCCTTCGGGACCGTCGGCGGCGGCCGGGGAGGAGTGTGTGCGAATCGCGAAGTGCATCGTATATATCGCGTTCGTTGGCCGAAATCGTGTACGATGACGCGGACGCAAAAATGAACTCGACTAGGGATGGGCCAAGTCCGAAATTAAATGATGATTGTTCGGAAATTATACATCAGACACAATAAGCCGCCAAATCGATTAAATTTCATCCAATTATTTCTAAATACAAACTCATACTTTCTAAAATATACCTGTAAATTAGCTGAATGTACTGTGTGTATAGCTTGCTAAGTACAATAAAACAAAAAAAAACTCGTATTAGTATGATTCTACTATTTCTATCAAAGAAGAAAGCTAGAGATCAAGAAATATTGAATAATTCCCCAAAGGAGGATGTTTTCGCCGAAAAATCCGATTTGATAATAATTTTATATTTTTTAACGATTCAGGTAATTCTGAATCGAATGAGACCAAATTAGGAAAAAATATGGATGTATGTGTGTGTATGAGCCGATTTTCCAATTTTTCGTCTACGTTTTCAAACAATTTCAATCCATTAGATTTATTTCAATACGGTCTCGCGTAATTTGTAATTAGCAGAAAAGTGTAAAGATTATTTACCACGTTCTAACCTACAATTTTTAATCGATTTTAAACTGTTCGAAAGATGTTAGTTTGATTGATGATTACTTTTTGGTAAAGATCGCCCATTTATTCTTAATGAGCTGTTGAAAATATTCAATGGAAATTGCAATGTTTAGTTTTTAGTTAAATTGAAATCTTTAATGTCGAATTAAACAATTCAAAATTTCATTCATATAGCTAAATTCCAATTTTGTTTAATTAAGTAAATTTTTACACATGTCGGTAAGCTCATGCAACTTGCCTTAAGGCGATATGCCACTTGCGTCTAGTATATTACTATTAGTCTTGTGATTGTAAAGAATTAAAATGAAAAGTCTTCTATATTTTTCATTTTTTTCGTTCTCTTTACTTTAAATTAAAAAAATTAAATTTTATGTGCAGATATATACCTAGTAGACACGCCGCTGGGTGTTGCTACTATCTTCTTGTTTATTATAAGATAATTATTGTTAGCAATCTCTGCTTAATATTAATGTCTATGTAAAACAGATTGCAGAATAAATTAAATTAAAAAAAAAATATGTGCAGAACGATTTCAAATCAAACAATGTAGAATGTGCTATCAAACCAATCGTTAAGTTACTTCATTCTTAAGTAATGACATCGGAATACTAAACTATCATTTGAACGAATTACAACATAATTAACTTCTATTCTTGTAGGGTAAGTTATAGTAAAATTTTCTTATATCTTAGCGTTTCAAAGGTTTCTGAACATTTTGGCATACCTTAGAGAAAATTCGTGTATGTGTGTGTGTTCGGATACAAGTTTCTTAGACAATTTGGTACACATGGATCAACCGATTTGAATAATTTAAAAAAAGCATTCGATTCGTGTTGATGGGGAGATGTGCTGATTAGTTATTGGAAAAGGCAGGTCCAGCCGTTTCGAAAATAAGGGGCAAAAGTGCCCGAAGTGATAAATTTTTTGGGACAGGGGGGAGCATAGCGGTTTCGGAAATCCAATAAAAAAAATAAAAAAACTGCCATTTGGCGATCAAAAGTGATTATTAGACATATGCACATCAAATTATCAGATATTTTATAGAGCTTTAAATCATAAGAGTAAATTTTGTTAACATTTCTATGTGTTCTGTGCCAGATAAATTTTGATTTATTTTCATCTTACGCGCTTCGATATTTAGTCTCTATGCTGATAGAGATCATTTTAAAAAAAAGTTCAAAATTTCCAAAATATAAAAAAATCTAATTTTTCAAAAAAGTCAATTTTTTTCAAGAGTATCAAAATTTTAAATTTAATTTTTTCAAAGTTTTCAAAAAATTTAAAAGCGTTTTGCAAAAAATTTAATTTTTGGAATGAAAAGTTCCAGCAATTTTTCCTTAGCGCACGATGCGATGCACCACTAGTTACTGCTTTCATTGCAATAAAATCGTAGGTTGTTACTTAAACGCATTCATCGGTATTCATTTACCCAATATGTCTAGAAAAATGTCCATCCCTAGTACCGTCGTCTGTCGTCAACGAACGAGCCAACTGCACAAACACGCAAACACAAAACACACAAACATACCGAACCGAGAACGACTCGTCGAACAGGCAAAACGAAAAATGCGCACGACGGCAATAACACTGACCAGCTCAACGGGCGTCCGAGTGCGCTCGTTGCACATTTATTACATGACATGTGATGGTGTGTTGCCGAAATGTGTTTTTTAAGCGATTAAACGATGCATGCGTCCGCTGCTGCCCACAGGCCGAGGTCGATGGGGCTGCCGCGGAATCGACGACAAACAGAGTTGCACTTGAAAATTAAACTCGTTACCGGATTATATAATTTGTTGATAGTTGCACTTCCATATCATTCCACAAATTTTATTATTTACCTTGTAAATCTACTTTTTCGATATAGAGTTTGTCATCATGATCTGTTTTTTCCAATATTAACATTTCTTTAAGGGGCACAACTAGTGTAACCGCCTAAAAAATGTGATTTTTGGGAATTTATATTAAAAAAAACTATTTGATCCATCATTTCAAAATTTCACGAATATATTTATACATGTTTTAAGAATACATAGTAAATTTGTAAAATGAACTACGATAAAGAAAAAAATAAAAAATTGACAAAATGGCGGCGTTTTTTTTTAAAAAAGTCGAATTTTACCCAAAATTTTTGTCGTTTTTGGACTGCCAAAATTCGATTTTTGATCCAATCAAAAAATCGATAGTTCATTTTACGAACAACTATATATAGAACATGTAAAAAATTTCGATAGTGATCGGTTCGGATGTTTTTGAGTAATCGCTGCAACAAATTCGGAAAATGCTGTTTGGAGAAAAACGCGTTTAAATAATAAAATAATCGGTATACTATATACTATATATATACTCTTTAAATGGCGTGACTCAAAAACTATTTAAGATATCGACATAAAATTTTAGTATGTTATTTTTAAAGGTATAACCTATCGAAATATGAAAAAATTGAAAAATCGATTTTTTGAAAATTTCACACTAGTTGTGCCCCTTAAGACGTGCTATTTGAAAAATGAATTCAACAGATTAAATTCTGGTTAGGTTACAGGATTTTATACAAATTAAATTTTGCGTCTAAAACAATTCTCTGGAAGTTTTAGCTGTTAATATTGTCTTTTACATAGAGCGCAATTCAACCAAAGTTTTGTATGGAAATAGCATAAAAAAAAATCAAAAATTTTGCAGAGCGTCGAATTTTCAATAAAAAATGACACGAATTTTCACTTTTATTTCATTTGTCTCTAATTATAAGTAATACATAAAAAACAAATTAACTTTCAAAAATTTTTCCATGCTATTTCCATACGAAGTTTGATTGAATTGCGCACTATCTAAAAGTTGATGTTTAGAGCTAAAACTTTCAGAGAATTGTTTTTTATCAATTTGGAACCATTTGAGCCCTTAGGAGCAAGAACATTCGAAAATGTCCATATTAAAAACCAACCTAATATATGTATATATATATGCATGTATTTATATGTGTATGTGTCTTTAATACAATTACACCTAGTTCAAATTACACACAAAAATTATAGGTGTTGCAAGTTTCGTCATGTAAGCATTATCCAGCTATTATTAAAAAATGTAGCAAGTATTTTTATTTATATTACGAATGGTAATACGTTTTATTTCATAGCCAAAGCCCCGATGAGTAGTGTATAGAAATGTAGAGTCAGCGTAATTTTAGATATATATACACTAAAAAATAATAGTAATGGATCTTAAATTTTGTATGTAACCTAATATATTTTTAAAAATAGTTGAAGAAAACCAAAAATATAAATATATAATCATCAATTTTGAATCATTTGCAAATTTGTAATTATGTATATAGTTATATTAGACTATTTTCAAAAACACTTCATATAAAACAATACTAATATTTAAACACAATAATTTTATATACATATTAGGTTAAAACCGTTTCTGAATACTTCGATGTTACTGAAAATTCAATCGAGATATAAATCATTTTACAAAAAATGTCGAGATTGTTACAAGGCTATGAAAATAAATATCATTTAAACTAATAAATAATATATTCTAATTAGCAATACAAGAGTCATATAAATATAACCAAAATCAATTTGTGATAAGGTATGGTCTTGAAATAAATTATTACAATCGACTTACAAAATGCTCATGATTTAAAACAGAGGAAGAACATAAAGAAGCATTCAACTTTAGAAATTCATTATAAATGCAGTACTCAATATATTTATAATAATACCGAAGAAGTGATGATAAATATAATCTTACATGAAAGATAACATATTAACAGAATGCGAAAACCAAGAATTGCTATAATTAAAAATACATTATGGCGAAGAAAAGTGACGAACAAACTGTAAAATCTAAAAACATTATTTATGCATTTCTTTCACGTACAGTTATGATTTTAAATTAAAGACAGGCTTGGAATTTGATGAACGTATATTATATTCAAGTTGATATATCTCTCAAATTCATAACCAGGAGGAACAATAAATTCATGATTAATAATAAATTAGTCGCAAGACGATGAACTATTTCCAACCAATTTTAAAGTGTAAAACGAAATAAATCCATGGTTTTGTATTATGCTCAATTAAATTTTTCTTTTTGTCTCCAATTCTTCATTAGCTTAATAAGAGCTCATTATTATAAAAAATACTAATTTACCTATAAGTGCAACTAAAAATATTACTATAATGCAAGAATGCTGCGATGCGAATAGTTTTTTGTCTGAAATCTGAAATCTGAAATCTGAATATCTGTTATATCGATTTGATATTTAAAAAGTAAAGTTTGAATATTAGATATATTCGACTCTAGATATGAATAAGTTATTATATCGGCTAATTAATAAAATTTGTTAGAATTCTCAAATTGGTAGTAATAGGAACTACGATTTGTTCTCATTTTTTTTGAAGTGTACGTTTAATTCATTCAACGCCTTAATTTTTTATATATCTGATTCATACATTAATTTAATTAAAATGATGAATAATTTTAATTAAAATTTTAAATAAGGAAAATTCTTATTTAAAAACTACTTTAACTTATCTGTAAGTCATTTGACGATTGCATTCGAGTAAGCAGAAACAAGCAGATTTGAACGTACTTTTACTGGAAGTTCTGATTTAAAAACACATTATATTATTTGTCTATCTATATAAAATAAATACTGTATATTTTTACTGTATATTATAAAATATTCAACGTCGAAAAAATAGTATGCACAAGTGTCATGAAACTAAAATTGCTGGCCTTGCATTAGTTACTCGTCTCGAACAAAAAGTCCCCTCAAAGTTCGAAACTGTGCGATTTTGCAATATCTATTGCAATTATAGTTAAATTAGAAAAAAATTTAACATCAACTATCTAGTGTTAAATATATTTTTAAATATGCTCCTTAAACATTTATTTTGTATTTGCATACTACAAATACTTAAGTTTTTCCTAGATGCATATTTGATCAAAGCAGATATATTTTAATTAAATGTTTACCTATTTTTGCAGCGCATTTATTTGTGGGTAATGACTATGCTACATTTCATTTATAACAAAAATGTCAACATATAAATAGTATGTAAATTATAGTATTATAAACAAAAATAATAGTATTATAAATTTAAATGAAGCATTGATGATTATTTGCAATTGTTAGCATTACTGTATTTGCTTAGTAATGCAAATGGAGGGCTGTAAAGTTCAATAAGTACGTTATAATTTAGAGGTGAGTTTTTTAGTTTTCATAATGAATGCAAAATATATTTATTAATTTAATAAATAGTTAATTGGTAACTGAACTGATCACTTTTGTGCCTTACAAAACCACTATTAAAAGATTTTTCTCGTCAATTTTCTCTCTATTTTTAATTGCAAATTAAGTTTAAGTTAAGTCGGAAGTTTTGTTGTTTTCTAAGTTGGAAATAGTAATACTTATTAGATATGAACCAAATATTTAAAATTATTGTCTATTTAACAAGCAAATATATTTGTTATGACTAGGGGGAAGTCCCGTAACGCCGTACGGCACCTAAAGTCTGACACTCTATTTAACACGTAATGTCCGGTGCTAGGTGCCACTTTGTAAAATCATATTTTATGTTATCAAAGTTTGATTGACAGTATTAATTATTGTTTAGCAAAGATTGCATTTTTGTAAATTTAGTTTGATTTCAAACTTTGTTATCTGACATAAGTCATAATTTAATAAACATTTCGTGAAATATTTTTTAATTTCTTTATAAATAACCTTAGGTGTCCGGCACTCGGAGACTTCCCCCTATTTGTTTATTTATGACGCGCGGCCTATTTTCGAAACTTTAATTAATTTTTGAAATTAAACCACTTTTCATAGGCCTATGATATTTTAAGATGTCCAGTTTGACTATCAATTTTATCACCATACGAAGTTTCATCAAATTCCCAGACGAGTAAACCTGAGGCTCTCCTTGTTAGTTTTATTTATCTTAGCATTATTTATTGATAGGAATATTTTCCATCAGTGTTATTATCGCAAAATCATCATCTTAAATTACACTTTATATTATTTCATGAATGTACCTTTGTGTTTAAATTAACCCAAAAATCTTATGAATTTCATGGATGACTTATTTTTATCGAGACCAAACATAACTGCTGTTCATATAAGCGCAAAAGTAACATTTGGTTCAAAGCATAAAATTATGGTATTGTATATTCAATGCAGCAATATATCATTCTTTTCCTTCTCAATACTACCTTGTGGATACTATCAATTGTTCTATAAAAGTTTTTACATTTGCATGCTTGTTATTTTTAATATAATCATATTCCAACCTACCGCGTATACGATAAACTGTCGACGGAAATATTTTTTCTTGATAATAAACGGGCGGTTGTTTGATGAATTTCTTTTAGTATATAATTTCCTATCGCGAACTTAATGTCTCTATCTAAAAATTGTATAACAAATTATGCATATAGACAATTGCTATGTACGTGGAAGAAAGATTTATTCGAACTTGATAATGACGTTAACATTTACCGTTAAAATTGTTGCATTAATATTTAGTGTTTCCCTTACTGTACTAAATTTTCATTAGTAGTAACATTAAAGTTAAAAAGTTGCTAAATCATCAAGTAGCTTTTAAATTTATTCATCAATATAATAACATGTTATTATTGAGTTGAAATATTACCATAATATAAATGTAATGGTTTCATAGACAACTTAAAAGTTAATTACTTAATGAGACAGTAATATTTTTGTATATTTATATTTTAATAAAATTTCTCAATATTAACTAAATATTAATTATATAAAAAAATATTTTTTAAAAATACTGTTCTTATTGCTTTTTTATAATCGTTTGATCTTTCAAGATGTACTAAGCATTTAGCATTCTTTGCTAAAATGTTGTTGCATAATATCAGAACAATAAATTTATGCTAATAGAATATATTATTTCTGTTGATGAGAAATCGGTAATATTTAATTGAATATTATATTTATATAATTATATAATATAAAATTAAATGGATAATTAAAAAGGTTCTTGCCACAGTGTTGTGCAAATTATCATTTGAGTAATATTTTTTTTAGTTAGACTTGTACAAAAAATCACTAAATGTCTGTTTGTTACAACAAAATGAATAATTTTTAATATTAAATAATATATATCATTAATACATACATTATTTAAGCAATGTGCTAGTACTTGATTACTTAAATGTTGATCCATTGTTCATGGAAGTAATAATCTTTATTTTTACGCGGAACTGCATATATATTTATTCGCCGGAAATGCAGTGTTCTTCGTAACTGACTAATATTATCGAATTAATATAAATAACCACTATCTATTCTGTTAACTAATTACTTTCTTTAATTATTTAAAGTTTGTCTTAATTATCATTTATCTCTCTCTATCTCTCTCTTTATATATATATATATATATATATATATATATATATATATATATATATACACCTAAGTCTGTTTTTACACGGAGATTGGTTCCAGAAGAAGCCGTGTAAAAAAAAAACGTGTAAAAAAGACATTGATCTTATACAAAAATGGGAGATTTGTCCTACTCTGTAAAACCTATTAAAATTAGTGAAAAACAAGAATTCATGTTTATTTTAATAATAATTCCCCTAAATTAGTGCTATTCACATTTGCTTTGACCAGCAAAAATTGTTTGTACGCGCTAAAGGGGAATTCACTTAAATCTTTATGCCAGTGTTCGCAAACTATCGATACTATCGATGGTTTCAGACTTTTTTCTTTCATAAATACTTTTTTGTGATATGAACATACATCGCAAAAATTAAATTTGACAAAAAAATTTAAGTACTTAAAATTTCAAATCGTGCTAAATGGAATAAAATCGTGTAAAAAAATTAAAAATATTCAATTTTCAAACCGTGTTATATCAAAACCATGTACAAAAAGACCGTGTAAAAACAGGCTTAGAGGTGTATGTATATAAATAGATAGGAGAGCTAGGGGCTTGTTGCGACAGCTTCGTTTAAATTAATATATCTTGAGAACCACTAATTATATCTCTACGAATCGAAGGTGAATACATGCTATAACTATTTCTCTACCGAATCCAGTAAAAATTAATCATTTATTAGGAAAATTAATAAATTAATCAATCATTTACTAGGAAAAGTGCAGTGTTAAGTTGAAATTGATTTTAAAAAAAATTAAGATAAATAAATTTTAAACTGTTATGATAAGATGATGAACCAAAATTTTATGATAGATCAATTTTATATTACCTGTCTAAAGTGACGGACCTGCACACTTGAGCAATTATATTGTGAAAACCAAACCAATTATATCGCAACAAGAAACACATATCAAACAAGCAACTATTTGACTATGTTCAGTAAAACGCCCAGCTAATAATAATTGTAAAAACATGTTTTTTGCCGTTTTTCAAAAAATTGTCACCTGGTTCTTTTTACTTCATAATCGGGGTAAAATGGAGCGGCCAGTTGCAAATAGCTCCAATGTATTATTTTGAATTTTGAAGGGATTTTACGAAATAGTAGACTACATTATTCAACCAATGCAAAATATAAATTATATGGATGCATTTTTTGCAAAGGTAATACTGTATATAACTTTGATCTGGTATTTAGTCATAAATACTCATCAGCAGAGTTGGAATAACTACTTATTTAATTTATCTTTTGTAAAATTATTTTTTTAAATTAATTTACTTATTCATTTACTATTTTTTATTGTATACACCTATGCCAGGATGAAGGTTTAGTTGGACCTTTTTACCCCACCCACGTGTAAGCTTTTATAGAGTTATACTAAAAAAATCTATTGAATCTAACTTAAAATTATCAATAAATCTCATAAAACAAAGAAATAACGTATACTTAAAAATTATAGTAAGGTCTTGTAAACTAAACAAGAGTGCTCACAACCAAACAAACTAACAACGAAAGAAAGTACTTTTGTTATGGATTTTCAAACATTGCCGTTCATCTTCCGATAGCGACTCTGTAAGAATCAAGGTAATGGCTGGTTATACATCTTTTTCCCTCTACTTTCAAATAAGTATATGTACATATATATATATGGATTTCAAAATTAAGCTTCTTCCGATTTACTCCATCTTCCGAATACGATTACTTTCAGTGAATTACACTGAATACACTCGTCGGTGTTGGCGTGTATGTCGTTGCGGTTCAAAGTGATGATTTTGCCATTTTAGTACGTTAATAAATCAACTTTATTTACAATCAAACTAACGTAACTTTCGTATGCGCTGTGTTAGTGGGGAAATGTGTGAACATGGAACAAGTTTACATTGGAATCGCGAACACTTTACAGGCGTCGATGTTTAATCCACTACGAAGAGCAAGGTGCAGAGAATTATTTATCACATACACATTATTAATATTATTATTGGTTCTGATCAAAGGCAGGTCTAAGGTTTATGAGCACCAATAATTTCACTTGTTTGTCATTCCGGTTTTTAATCTAAATAGCCAATGGTCAAAAATGTATACGCATGACGAGTATACACGTCAACAGACAAAATTCTGCCACTACTCCATGACGAATATACTTGCCAAACACACTAAATTTGATAATAATATTTCACTTAACATATTCAAATTTTGATGCAAAATTATTGTTAAACCAGTTTTACCATCGCAACGTGTATGATGGCATTCCAGATAGATTTTAAGATAAATAAATTTAAATATTACAGTTTGCGTCACATTAACTATCCTTGAAATTTACTTAAAGAATTACATGAGATATTTAGCAGAGACTTTTTCTCAAGAGTTTCTATAATTATGATTTTAGGTATTCGTTGTACGTATTTTTTCAAGAATCAGACTCTAGAAAAACTTTGGGAGTAAATACATGATAAATGATATCTTAGTAGATCTGACAAGAATATATAAGGTCAACTGTATTGATAATTAGTTCAACGTCGTAAAATCCATATTTGAACTGAATTCTAGCAAATGAAATAGATTTGGAAGAATAAAGTTACGTCCACTTTTTAGATGACATAATAAAGCAGCGAATTTGATATATTGAGCCAAGTTTATATAATAAAACTCAACCAGTTTTTTATAGAGTAAAAATAAATTTATTCAAACTAACTATGCTCTATTATAATCGACAATTATTTTGCCATTTTAGAGTCATGATGTCATCGGTGAAGAACTTTGGTTCTGTAGTTTCTGATTGAAAAACGGAATCAAGTGAATGCATCAAAATTTTTCAAACAAGATTTCGGAATCTTTGACAGGTCATCAAAAAGTGTATGTCGTGATGAAAGACAATATCTTTCATTCATTTTCTTTTAATTTTCTGGCTTATCTCTCTAGTTATTTGTAATAGAGGTGAGAATTAATCGTTTGACCAACTGGAAGTAGCTCAAGAATGATGATTACCTTCCAGTCCCACCACAAACACAGCATCACCTTTCTCACTTTTTCCAAAAACAGCAAACCCGATTTCAAAAAGCCTTCGATGCAACTCGATGTATTCATTGTTAAACTTTTTTTGCGGGTATAATGAAACTTTTTATGATGTTCAAAGTTTATGAACATTCTTAAATATTATGGGCAAATGAAGATGTTTAATTACAAAAATTTGTTTGGAATAATAGGTTGCGTCAAAATTTTAAACTTATATCATGAAAATTTTAAAAGTAACAAAATCCCAATTCGCCGGGCTCAGGATGGAAAAGGGGGACTCTGCAACAAATGCATGAATCTTCTTTTCACAGGTGGATCTTTTGGTCTGTTTTTAGCAAATATTTCTTACATTCATAGAGTAGAAGTTCTAATGTTTTTCTTAAAATACTATGTCATTTTGTCTATTGTATAAATATGTAATTTAATTCGAATAATTCATTAAAATTTCACCAAGCACTTGATTATTGCAATAAAATTAATTGAAATCACTAGTTTTGGCATAAGTTAATAGATTTTAATTGATATAATTACAAATACCAATAAATAGGTTCATAAAAAACATGAGATATACAACCTCAACCCTTTCAAGGCGCAAAACACCTCTGAACTAATTACTGCTACAAGACTGTGACAATGACGCTCAACATCTGACAGGATTGTTATTATGGCTTTCTTGATGTGGTACAGTTCCGGAAACGTTAATAATACTAGCCAATTTTCAAATAAGGTCGCCGTATCATTTTGTCCATATATACCATTTTGTCTGTATTTCCCCTAAATATACTACTGTTGTTATGTAGTAATATCCAGCACTGTAATGAAACAACAAAATAATTGAATTTTATTTAACAAAACCATATATAATATATCCCCTGAATACCATATTTGGTCGAACTAGGTAACAGCGGTCTTGCTCTAATTGAATTATGCTCAGAGTCGGTTACGTAAATGTTCGCAAAGTTGAATAGTTGCATAGGAATTTGATATTTCATCCACGTGCGTCCCAGCACCGGTACAGAAAGCGTCGCAATATTCGCAAACCATTTCGGTAGTAAAGTCGACGGATTTCGTAATAGAACGACTTAAATGCGATGTCAAGCTTATAGAAAGCTAATTCACCAAAACCACATATGGGCATCAGAAATGCATTGAGAACGAACGATTACTACATTTTTCATTGATATACAACTTCAGTGATTATCTATATGATATTCATAATAAACAAACAATGACGAACGATCGGCGACAAAACAATGCTGCAAAGTTAGTCTGTTAGTTACAGTGAAATTTTATGTGTTTTCCAGTTGGGTAATTCATTTTAAAACAGTCCTGTTTTCTGTTTTTTTTAATTTATAGTTTTTTTTTAAATAATACCTATCTATGTTGAATATGTAATTGCCCTTATTTTGGAGAGCTATAAATTTATTCTCTTGAAAATATATTAACCCCTTTCACTCGCGAATTGTAGAATTAATACGTATTTTGCTGCCAGAGCGACGGCATCCAAGTGGAAAGGGTTAATGGTTAAGCTTTTTCTTTTCTTTCATATTTTTAAAGTTTAACTATTTAAAAAAATCTATACGAAAGGATTTTTAAAAATTTAAATGATTTTTGGAGATACAGTAGCTAGACCATGATAATCCTCTTCTGTTTCCTTCCCTATGCAAAACTTCAAACGCGTTATTCTCAAAACCGTCTTCTTCAAAACTACGTCCACGATTTCTCAAGTTCTACTTGACCGATTTGCTTGAAATTTTCAGAGAATCTTCTTTACAGACTTTTCTCTCTTATATACTAGACCAATTCCTAAGTTTCAATGTTTACTATTTTTAAAAATTCTAGAAACTCAAAATAGTGTTTTTTTTCAGTCGCTATTTTGTCGAAAAAAATGTTTTGACTTGTCCGTAATATATACCATAGCGACAACATTCTAGATTAGTAATCTTTATTTTTTTTATTTCAAATTACTAAGTGGTTGCAATCGTGCAACTGCTAACTCCTAAAATTGTTATTTTTTTTTACTTTTTTCTGTACTCTTGAAACATTGATAAATATATTATAAAAAAAATAATGAAAAAAATTATTGCCTTTTTTACGAAGATTTAAAAATGGCCTGAAAAAATTCATGTCTCTACACTAGAATACCCCCTTAAGAATTTATTCAAGTACTTAAATGTAGTAAAAAATAAAATTAACCGCAAATATTAACACTTGTATATTTTTGTTGTTGTTATCTTGAATATTTTCGTAATATTATAAAATATAAATTTATTGAAAGTATATTGAGATTTAAATTTGGTAACCAAAAATGTTGTGAAATACAACAATGCACGAAGAGAAACAATTATTAATCTATATAAATAGGATCTATATAAATAAATATGATTTGTCCAAAGCTTTTGATAAAGTAAAATTATAATCACATTTTTTTTAGTCATTTTTCTATTAAATTTTAGTTATAATACACATAACACATATTACAACTTAAAGTATTCATAATTCAAGATTAAGGGAAAATCTCGGAAATTAGACTAATGTTATGACAAAACTATGTTACGTAGCGTTTTGCCTATAAAATGTTTCTAAAAACTGTCAAAATGCTATGTAATTGCTGTGCAGTCAAGCGTTTTACACATGAAGTTTTTCACTCACAAAGATGCACTTGTAAGATTTTTTTACGTTTTTGCGTTTTCTAGGTTAGGTTTTCTATCTAAAACGCCTGACTACGTGTTAATAAGATTGATATAGTTTATGGCAGAATCGGCTCGTAAGTTGCAATGCAATTACTTTGCCAAATTATTTTGCATTTCAACAAGGTGCAATTCTGTCTATATTTTTGTGTTAAATTTGTATTACTAAATTCGATAGAAAGGTATATAGAAAATATCAATAAAATAACCGGTTTTCTCTTTTTCCACGAAACCCCAAAAGGCTTGATCTTTTTCATTTTTACAGAAATCAAAACTTAACGAGTCCTATTAGCTGTGACTTCTTAAATGACGCGGCTTTATAGATGTCAACCCAAACGATGGTCCTGTCTCTATGTGATTAATTTATTATTACAATTTTGGTAATACTGATGATTTTATTGATGCAGTAACGCCGGGTAGTGCTATTTTTATTTGGAAACATATTGCTATCTATTTATATGTGAAAGTTAAACCGTTATCTAGAGAGAAAGATAAGCTAGACAATTAACAAATAACACAAATATGGGTATTATGAATACAAAACTTTTCAAACATAGAGATTTTAATTTCGGATTCTAGTATTAAAATACTTCAAACTGGTCGCATTTGTGATCACCATAAAACATTGAAACCAACAAATAAAAAATAATGATTTATTGCAATTTTATCTTTACCGTCCGAAATGCATTACAATACTCGGCATATGTGCATGACAGATAATTGCACATTTTTACAAAGTATCATTTAACAGTATCTTAGAAACGGAAACGTTAATCAGCAAACCGTTACAGCGCTCTGCAACCGGATATTTATCAAACCCATATGAACAAGCAATTATTGCGACTATTTTTATCTCAGAAAATTGTAAAATTTAATCAAAAAGTGTACCTAATAACCAGTTCAAACGGAATAAAAACAGACAGGTTAGCGACGAATCAACAGAATATGAATACGAATAAATATATAATTTCATTTTAACATCGCTAATTATAGGAGCATTCGTAGAATTATATCAAACATGATATTCCCTGGTTGGGGATAAATTCATTTCAAACAATTTTTTACATAACACGAGATTAATATGAAAAAGGACATACTATAATTGATGCTAAAAAGCTACCTTATTAAAATTAACATGTACCGACTGTGCTAATTAAATAAACGAACAGAAAATCATTTCGAATTAAATTGTTTGAAATTCACCATTAAATTAATTTATAATGGGAATGCAAAATATATAAACGTGAATTAAAATAATTACATATCTAAAAAGATGATAGATATGGGTGTTGACATTATATAGGGTAGAGCGGGGCACAAAGGTTCAATTTGACTTGCAGTAATTATAGTGTCTCAACGTAATGAACTATATAACATGTATAAAATAAATAACTGTCGAAACATGTTACATGTTTTTCTATTATTTTTCTAAAATTTGTCATCCGCGCCCATTTGCCTTATTTTAAAGGGATTTTACGAAATAATAGCTACATTACTTAACCTGTGATAACAATGTGATATACGAATTCTATGGGAACATTTTTTGCAATGAATTTATTGTGTATAAACTTGAATTTGTATTACGAAAGAAGTATTCATCAGCAGATGTCCAACAACTATTAATTTAATTTATCTTTTACAAAATTGTTTTTTTTTAACTTAATTTACTTTTTTTCTTCAATATTTCTTATTGTTTACACTTTTGCAAATGTAAAGAAATAGTTGGTCCTTTTTACTTCACTCGCATGTAAGGTGATATTAAAAACTATGGAATTTAACTTAAAAATTATATACAGGTATCATAAACTTAATACAAGAGCTCAAAACCAAAAAAGATACCAGAGACAAATAATACTTTTTGTATGAATATTGTCCAAAGAATTAAGGTGATGGCTGGTTACACATCTTTTGCCTTCTACTTTAAAACGATATCATTAAAAAATTATATATGTACTTTGCTTGTTTTTTAGATAATGTAGACCATTTTACACGCAGACCTTTAGAAAGGGCTTTTCTACTTACGTAATGTTTAATTAAGGCGTTTAGAATATTTCATCACTAAGTGCCTATAAGCTCTTTAGCACTATCGTTTAAATTTTTGAGAAGATCCTGCAATTATACTTAGCAAACTGTTAAGCTGAAATAATTTCAAAACATAATGATTGAAAAGCATTGCATAATATTTAATATTACAAAATCTGCAATTTACTCCGTAGGAAGTTGCCAATTTAGCGGTCGACTATTGTCAATCATTGCATTGAAACACGATAAATAACTCATTCGCATTGTGTGTTGAATTATAATATTTTTCCCACAGAGCAGTCAACAACGAGAAGTTAATAAATTTCAAATTGTCCGAGGCAAGCACAAATTTCGCAACACGTAAATCAGTGTCCGAATGCACGTAAAGTGCCAATACAGAGAAAAAAATCAAAAACAAACAACGTTGGTGGGTGTCGGGTTTCAGATGGACAGCGTAATATTTCGATCGGGGACACTTTATCATACATCGCACATTTAGTTAGTTGTCTATTCGGAATTCGACTGAGTTTGTGAGTGAGAAACGAAACCCAATACGGACGTTCTAAATAACATTGGCCGCGCGAAATTGGATACTCCGCGCTTGTGTTGAAGGGCAAGGAAGACACCCGAGAACCGGGATGGTCTTCTTCGAAAATATGCCGAGGAATACTAAATCGGCCATTTTGACTTTCAAAGTATTCGGAACTCGGCACATTTTAAATAATGGCGGACTAACAAGAGAGAAGAAACAAATATTTTATTATAGGAATTTCTTGGAAATTAAAGCATTATATTGTAATATTTTTACGCTCACTATAGTGAGAACGTGTAATACAGATACAATTCTTTTCTCTACTTTATTTTACTTTTCTTTCCATAATTACGTTCTCATCTTGAGCCCCTTATCCAAATGTTTTATTTTTCGCCCATCTTAAATAAACAAAGGTATCTCTCTCTATCTTAACTAAACAAAGGTATATCTATCTATCTTGTTGTCGAAATGACTTTTTTTTATTCAATTGCACGATATAAATTGGCAAATTGCGGTGGCCAGATTTATAAACTAGTCCGCGGTTCAGAATATCCTTTATGCAAGCATAAAAAATACCGAGTTGTATGATTTTCTGTCAAAACAACATTTTTAACAACTATGCTCTAATTCAACTAAATTGAACACTAAAATATGAAACAAAAACATAAAAAGTGAGCCACTTGCGCTAATTTTTTAAAAAATGTAACAAATTGATGTGAGATGTGCGTGAACTTTATAGTACATGCCATACATCTTTACAAATTTTTGGTTTTCGATAATTTAACAATTGTATATTTAACTAGTCATGTATTGCATCGTGCCTTAAAGTATATTGCTGGAACTTCCCGTAACGTAATAAAAAATTCGAGGAGTATTAAATGTTTTCAAATAGATTATTATATTATAGACTATAATATTTATAAGAATTATATAAACTGAATTGCAAAGTTAAAATTATTTATTTGAAGTATATAATTGAGCTTTAGAACTTTAGCTAAAAAAAATATTTGGAAGAATTATTTTCAATTTTCAAAAAAAAATCTGCCTGCCTTTGCCAAAAACTAATCAGCACATATCCATATCAATAGGAATCGAATGGTTTTTGAACCATTCAAATCGGTTGATCCGTGCGCCCGAAAACGTAGACGAAAAATTGTATCCAAACATACATACATGCACACACATCCATTGTTTCGGAGGTATGCCAAAATATTGAGAAACCTTCAAAACATTAAAAAATGTAAAAATTTTCAATTTCGATTTTTGGACAATTACAATAACTTACTCTAGATCATTTTGCAACTCAATAATGATGTTTTTAATTAAATATTAATTGTTTATTAAAAAATGGTAGTTTGGTCCAAAATAATTTCAGCGACGTTTAATTTAAGCACCTTGTTACAGAAATTGGATTCAAAATTACATTTAAAAAGAATTAGTGTTAATCATATAAGAATTGGCGACCAGAGATATTACTATTAATTTTATATTAGTTTTATCCATTTCCTGAAAAATAATAATTTAGAACTATATAGGTCTACATACGAGCCAGTTTTTATAAAGTTATAAAATCTTATTTTTATATAAGTTGACATGTAAGGATATAGTTTTAGCTTGACTTCTAAGGATTTTTCTAGGTTGTCATACTACGTATTCTGAATAAATATGAAACGTTTTATGGCAAACATATTTTTATCAAATTGTTTCTAAATATGTTTTATATATTTGCATTTCCAATTTCGGTTTTATTTTATGGCAACTTTAATTTTATTTTCTGACGAACAAATTGTTAAGCTATCGCAATTATCGTCAGTCATATTTTCATTATGAAATTCGTCTGAAAATGACACTATAGATTTTCTGCAACGTAATTAAATGAATAAATGAAGAAACGTTATATAAGATTTTTTGTATGCTTTCAACGGAAACGTTTATAAAAATTTTATATGCAAGCGAGCTACTCACTATGAAGTGTAAAATAAATTAAATATGACGATTTGAGATCTTGTTCCAATCTTTATTTGCAAGTTGGTACTATTAGAATCGATGTTATAGGTGAATTTTCATCATAGGAAAAAATTAACCAGAGATGTAGAGTTATTAGATATTTATCAAAATCACGTTACTTGAGAATGGTATTATTATATACACTAGTCATAATAAATGTACTAAAATAGATGTAATATGAGATAATGCAAATAATCCAAGAAAATTATTTTAATGCTACTAAGACGCTATATACTATTTTTGAGTATGGTTGTGTCACTTATTTTTGATCAGCCATAATTTTATTAATAAAACAGTGAGCTGAAACAAAAGCAATGGTATTTTGAACATTTGTATACTACATACATACTGAAATAATGTCCTTAAATGCGATGAATTAGTCATAAAATCGAGTCTTACAAGAAAAAAGCGAGTTTCACAACTGTCCACCTATTTTTTTTTGACTGTTCAATAGATATGCGATCTACGATACAGATGTGAGGCGCTGACTGAATGCAATAATGAAAACTTGTTCGAACAAACATACTTCATCTTTCTTCCTCTGGACCCTATCTTTAAATAAGCATAGTTAAGCTGTTATTGCGACTGTCACTACCTTATCTTGGCACAACCGTACCCAGTCTTTCGTACATTATCTCAATGAATATATACACATACATAGCAAATGACTTGGCCTGAAGAATAATGTAAATATTCATTCTTAATGACTAAATGTAGTTCGAGCTATATAACAACTAAAACCATTTATTTCTTAATATTTATATGCTATTTTTAGTAGTTTTCGATATCAACGACTTACACTCCTAATTGATAAATTTTTTTTTTAAAAGATCATAATATCAACTTTTGGATAGCGCGCAAATCAATCAAAGCTTCGTATGGAAATTAGCATGAAAAAAAATTTGAAAATTAAAAAAAAAACTTTTAAAAAAAATAACTTAGCGACAAATGAATTAAAAGTGACAATTCGTGTCATCTTTTGAAAATTCGACGCTCTGCAAAACAGGTTTTTTATCATTTGTTTTGAAGAGCGTCGAATTTTGAATATAACTCATTCATTTGTTCGCTAACTTATATCTAAAAAAATATTTTTAATTTTTCTGAAAATTTTCCCATGCTATTTCTATACAAAACTTTGATTGAATTGCGCACTATCTAAAAGACAATATTAAGAGCTAAAACTTATAGAGGATTTTTTTTATAAACTTGGAAGCATTTGAGCCCCTGGGAGCAAGGATATTCGAAAATGTCCATATTAAGGACCACCTTAATATATATATATATATATATATATATATATATATATATATATGATATTCAGTTTTCAGGGCAATACATCAATTAAAAAATTTGTATGACTTTAAAACATTTTTATTTATTCCATACGTTTCGACACATTGTTTTGTGTCATCTTCAGTGGACTCTAGATTGAAAGAACAGATAGAAATTATTAAATAAAATTGCCTTGTACCTTAGCCCTCAACATGTGGTTCGCACATTGACGTACATTCAGTAGTCACCCGTACATCGGAGCACAGAAATATACGGCGTGATGTACTTCACAAATTCATAAAAATCTCAGTCAAAAATTTATATATTGTTCAACTTAAAATGACAAGGATTGGTTTTTTAGTGCACTGTGAACATTTATAATATGAAATAATTAGGATTGTGCATTGTGAACATTTATAATATGAAATAATTAGGATTGTGCATTGTGAACATTTATAATATGAAATAATTAGGATTAATTCAATTACATGTAAGTTCATACCATACCACTTCTTATATATTAGTTTTATTTAATAATTTCTATCTGTTCTTTCAATCTAGAGTCCACTGAAGATGACACAAAACAATGTGTCGAAACGTATGGAATAAATAAAAATGTTTTAAAGTCATACAAATTTTTTAATTGATGTATTGCCCTGAAAACTGAATATCACATATTTCAACATCAAAATTATATAAAAAATTTAATATATATATATATATATATATATATATATATATATTCCTTACAACATTGTGTTTATATGTGCATGTTTTATAAGTAGAGTAAAAACAAACACGAGGTGATATTGATCGTATTTCAGAATTAAAGATATAGAATGTACATTACAGGATTATGCGAATAGTACTAATATCATAATACGATAAATACAATCTGTGACCTTGTTTGATAATCTAAATTTACAATGCATATTGGAGCAAAACTTGAAATTGAGATCACGTCATTTACAACGATGTATTAAATAACATTAACGATCTAGCATGGCACGTCAATTGCACCAAACAAAGTGCTATTTTAACCTCAAACTTGATGTATATGCAAACGCAGACTCCACCAAAGGAATAAGATAAGTGCCGTAATAAAATATATCTAATAAAAGTAGGACAAATTCTATAATTACAGACGCCGTGAAATAACGTTGTTGATATCGATATCGAACATGAAGGCGATTACCAATAGTACAAATAGGAGACTGGATTGTAGTTAGAAATATTTTGGTTGCAAAGGATTCATTCAATTCTTTTCGTACGATTTTTTATATAAATTATTTGGTTATATTAATATAGTTTGTATCTATACCAGATACAAAACATAAAACTATTTTCCTCAACATTATTAAATTATGTATTTGGAATAAAATTGCTGGGGCTGGGGATAAATGTAAATAAACGACTTAATCAATAAAAAATAAATTAATTTATGAGTGATTAAAAGTATTCCGAGTAGAAATATTACACATAATTGAAAACGAACAAGCTCGGAGTATTTTCTAAAATCAAATTTTTAAAAATCAATAATTTTTATAATTGAACCAGTTTCCATAAGACTTTAATGGTTCAGTATGTTCATTAAGACCAAGTACTCTATTGTCATACCAAGTAAATCTAATCTAGTCTAATTTTAATTTGAACAAACGGCAAAAAACTCATTTTCTCAAACTTTGATGAATTTTTAAATTAAACTACTTGTCGTAAGGCCGTAATATTTCAGTAAGTTCTATAAGACCATGATATATATCGCTAAAAAACTTTCATAAAAATCGGCTTAAATTTTTTTTCAACAGTTAATTACAAAACGGCTCGGTAGATTTTCACTTAAAACTAATGAGTATCATGCCCAACTAATATCTTTTGAACAGTATTTGATTTTTCAAAATCGATTTGGTAGTACCTATGAGCTGACGAAAAAAATGTTGACGAAACGTTTAACACTTTTTTCCAAATGACAAAGAAACGGCTTGGCAGATCGACGCACAAACTGACAAACGATAGTCCTCATCGAGATACATCGAATGGCTTTTAACTTTTTGAAATCGGTCCAGCCGTTTTTGAGAAAACGTCGATTTACGGCAAATAATCTGTTCACACACACAGACACACACACATATTTTTTTCAATTTGGTCTCATTCGATTCAGAATGGCTTGAAATGTCGAGAAAACATAAAATTAGTGAATCGGATTTTTATATGAAAACAAACTTCTCCTTCGGGAAGTTAATAATAATATGTAATAATAATGGGCACCCCAACTCCATTCATGAAAAATTAGTGTGAGACATTTCTCATTGTCATTTCACATCGCAGTGCCCGAAATGGGCTATTTTTTATTGGAAACATATTTTTGATCTATGTATTCAAGTAAAAATGGACATCGCTCCTGCACGATATCAGAGCGGGGTCATGTAGTTGAAGCAGTATTGAAACTAACTTTCGAAAAAAAACTAGCAAATATCAATAAGTTTTTAAATTTTATTTTGATAAAGCACCCAAGTCACTTATCACTTTTTGGATATACATCACTAATTGTAAAATGGAGAGCTTTTCCCACAAATATTTATTACTATCAATTTTACAAATATACTGTATACGCTTTCTTTAATATTTTTACTTCAATTTGGTTTCGCTGATTAGACGGGTTTAATTAAAAACCAAAATCCAACACATCAATGATAAATTTATTAAACATCAATATTTTAGTTACATGTTGTTTGATTTTATACAAAGTTTACACATACTTAGTTTTCATTGGAGCTAATTTGCCCATTACATTAACAACAAATATTAAGAAAATTCGAAAAGAAACGGAAATAAGAAAACCAAAAGAGCGATTGTAATACATAAAATATCAATCAATCAAACATTTCGTCTATTCGAATTACGACCGTTTAATTTTTTCATTTTTACGATCTATAATTCAAGATGCAATCAGCATCTGGCAGTGACATGTGATTCGACTCATAGTTTATATGCACTAAGTCGGTGCACCGAGCATTATAATGTTTCGATAATTTACTATTATCCTCGATCATTAAAATATCAGCGGAGCCGTCAAAGTTTAATTTATATGCACTTTCAAATTAATTATAGCTACTGCGAATGCCAAGGTCTTTATGTTCTGGTTGCCCCGAGTGCGGCCTAGGAGTGCATGTGAAGAAAACGAATTTACATATGTCAGATAGATATTGCCAGAATTAATTAAGCAAATATTAACTCGAAATATCTATTTAGATAATTTTGCATTATGCACAATCGTTTCAGAACACTAAAGTCCACTCTAAATGACGGTGACTAGATATATTTTGAATAGTTTTTTCAAGAGTGACTTAATGCAATCGAGTTTAAATAAACACACATAAACTATAGACATTTAATTCAATATAACCTTCATGCATGTTTTCCTATTATTTTACACATAAACACAGCACTTGTGCTAAATTTAGAATTATTCTTACTGTATTAGCAATAACAATACATGTATAATTATATATCTATAATATATATATATATATATATATATATATATATATATATATATATATATATATATGAAATTCTTATTGCATATTGTTCGTCGTAATAATCCTCCGAAACGGTTGGACCGGTTTTGTTATAATTTTATAATCACGTTCAGTATGACTGAGATGTGACCAATATTTATTTTTTATACCCCTAAGTGGTAAGGGTTGCCCACACTTAAGTTCTTTTGGAGCAATGTCTTTTATTTTATTATTTTATAATTTGTAATTTAAAAACACATACAGCCCTAAATTTTTACCTTTCCACTCGAAGCATCGACATATGATAGATGATGCAGGTTTGCTGTGGGCAATTATATTTATCAAAACGCAATATCTACTAATGCAAATCATATTAATAATTTTCAGAACTAGATTGAAGATTGTCCCAAATGCACCAATTTGCAATCGGATAGAGCAATAGGTTTTATTTATTGTAAATATTTGTAGACATAAATTGTACCATATTCATTTTTAACTTCCCGTAAGGTAAGTTATAGTCAGTTATAGTATTCGCAAAAAAAAATCGAAAATGAAATTTTGTATTATTCTTTAAATTTCAAGGCCTTCTGAATATTTTGGCATACCTTAGAAAATTTGATGTATGTGTGTGCAAAGGTAGGTCGATACAAAAAACATTTGATTTGTATTGACAACGAAACATTTGATTTGTATTGACAACGAAAAATTGACTTTTGGGAAAGAAGTTCAAACGGCAATAAAAAAATGCCATTTAGTAGTAAAAAATTGCCAATAGACATATGATCCTTAAATTATAAGATATTTTACAGAGAATTTAATAATAAGTACAAGTATTTTTAATAATAAGTACAAATATAAACACATTTCCTACCAATCATACCAATGTTTACCGCTGAAAACAACTACGCAGCGCGATTGCTTTAAAAAAAGTTCAAAATTTTCAAAAAATTTCATATTTTTCAAAATTCTCAAAAATCTAAATACCAAGTTTTTCTGTATTACGATGATGAGACTTTTACCTTTACTGTAATAACATTTTTCTAATTTAATATACTAAGATTAGTAATAGTATATTAGGTATGGCAAGATTGTATGAGTATAATAGATGTAGAGCGTAATAAATAATACTAAAATTAGGGTAGTTCCACAAAAAACGTAGCATTATTCCTTATTCGCATAAATTTGTATTACTCAATGTCTACTTCTGAACGATACTGGTATTAGATAAAGATGTTATAATAAATGATCAAAATGAAAAGAGGTCGATATTAGCATGACGCACATTATACCAACATAAAATGAAAGTGCAGCACTTGAACAGATCGTAGAATGCAACAAATTGGGCTTTCAGTTATATAATATTATAATCTTATCTGGTCTAGCCTTGAATTAAATAGCATACGGCGTATGAATCATTCATACATTCAATATATGATATGCGATATAAGTGGCCAAAGGCGGCTCTCCAAAATAGGCGCTGGTCTAATAACATTTTCGTTGACTTTATTCTGATTTTGTATCGATGACTTTCAACTGGGATATAATTAGACATTTAACTAAATAGACGGAAACAAATTATGCGCACGAAACTTTATTGCTGTTGTTTTGAGATCCGTTTGTTCATATATCATGTCCCCATAAATAACCTAGATGTTATTGTACTCGGGATATGTTTCTGACAGCTTGATTTTTAGAATACAAGTTAATGTTGCTAAATTAAAATAGTATTTATAACTTGGCCATCGTGGAAAACAAATATTTTTAATGACGTTTTTACATATAAAATATTCATTTAGCATTTTTCAAATTTGCTATATAAGTTGCTTTTTAATCGCTTGTTTTATAGAGTGAAGAACATTTAGCACAATTTACACAGATTTAGTGCAATAAAAGTTTTCTGAAATGTATATTGGAATAACCTACAAAACTTGACAACTTATTAAATTATGCAATTTCACAAAATAATTAGCAATACATTATTTGAAAACGCTCCATTATTAGAAAATGCATTTTTCCATGAAATTAATATTTACTATAACGGTTGTGCCACTTTTTTTTGATCAGCTATTATTTTGTTAATTTATTGCTTTGAACTTTTGTCTACGTGTAAATACTATCCTTAAATATGATGGAGTAATCACAAAAGCCCATTGGACGGTTGTAATAGACATAAACATAGGTAAAAAATAATAGGTATAAACACAAAAATGGTTTATAACGACTTTTATTGTCGATATTTAACAATCATATATAACATAACACAACCTAAGTATTTTAACAAAGCTTATGAATAAAATATAACAAAACATAATTTTTTAAACAAAGTTAAAAAGTTTTCTTTGTAAATTTTTTTTTGTCATATTGAATTTTTCTTTTCCTTTAGTATACTGTCTTAGTTAAGTTAGATTTTTTTATCTGTTTGATCTTCACCCGAAAAGGACAAGACCCACAACCACATGTCACAACCGTACCCAACACAAACTTGAAATCAAATCATCGTTATGACTGAGAAATATGTAAAAAAAGAAATTATGAAAAAATGGCTTTGTCAGAAACTAATTGTTTCTTCACTCAGTAGTTTTCTTCCTTTTATATAAAATAATAATAATCCCAATCTGGACATACGGAATTGAGCTATGGGCGTGCGCAAGCAATTCAAATATAAAAATAATACAAAGAGCGCAATCGAAAATTTTAAGATGCATTGTGAACGCACCCTGTTATATTACAAATGACACTCGACATAAAGACTTAAAAATAAGAACTTTTAGTGAAATGATAAAAGAAAGGAGCAAAGGATACTATGAAAAATTACCAGGTCGCCCAAACAAATATGCAATTTTAAATTATTTAATTAAGCGAGGAATCTCCTACTAAAAAAATATAATGAAAAATAAAAATAAAAAGGAGTTTTCAAAAAAAAAAACGGTATGTTTTAGCACTTTTTGCTTTGTATCTTCCAAACCTGGGTGGACCTGTATTTGCCAAAAACAACCCAGTGCGTCTCGCCCTCAACGTGAATCGAATGTATTTTAAATCAATCTAATCAGATGACTCGTTCTTGCAAAAATTGAATATTTATGTACTATTTGTACTGTCTAAAATAAATCATTAAATCTCCCTATCAATAGGAATATAATGTTTCATGAATCATTTAAATCGGTTCATCCGTGCTCCCGAAACCGTGGACGAAAAAGTGTATCAATACAATGTGTACATACGCACACATACAATCATAATTCCAAATTTTCTATGGTATGCCAAAATGTTCAGATACTACACGTGAAGATATGTAAAAATTTTCATTTTCGATTTTTGGACGATTACAATAACTTATTCCTCGAAAAGTTTAGAAGTGAATATAACTTTTTTTTATTCAAAAATGTTTCAATAATTGTTTTATATATAATCCACTAACAAAGTTTATTACGTGAAAACGCTACGAAGCAAATAAGCGAATTGCATTACTGCGCAGCAGAAATAGTGTGTAGAGCGCGCGCCCCTTCTTCATTTTGATCGCCACGACATTACATCGTGTCTGTATGGTCGCGTTAGCTATAGCTAGTCTCTACGAAACGAATTATGTGTGTGACGGGAGCGCGCCAGGGCGAAGATCGATTTTTAATTCCGTAAAAGTGTAAATTAAAAACAACTACCATCGCAGAAAAACTCACACTGCACACTCGTAGTTCAATTCGCTGCAGCCCCTAACCGGGTCCCTTGGGGGTCGCGCCGTCCGCCATCCGCCTCGTGGACGGTCAGCGCGACGCGACTAGACGCGACTAGACGCGACAGTGCACAGTGCACAGTGCACTGTACATTGGCGCGATACGCTAATGCACAACGAAATGCGTCCTCGCGTTCTTACCGAGTCGCGTGAAAAATTTAAATAAAGATTGCATTATGCGAGCGACGATGTGTATGCACTATAAAATTAGATGAGTGCTGCATATATGCATACGATTCTAATATAATATTATTGGACATTTTGATAATATATATATATATATATATATATATATATATATATATACACCTATCCTTCGTTTTACGCGGAATATAGGTACGTTTAGGAACTAAAACATACATTAAATGAAAAATAAGCATAGGAACATTAAATATCAAACATATTTAATGAATTATAAGAAAACATGTATGTCAATAATAAAACAAATATAAAAAAACTATGTTCAATTAAAACTGTGTTGATTGCATTTTCTTTATAGATAAAATACTGTACAGGGTGTGCCAGACTTTGACATCAAGTCCAAACGGTGTGATACAATTGACCTTAAGTGTTCTAAAAAAATTAGAAAAAAATTATCTCACGTTATTTGAAAATTATGAGCTTTTAAGTGCAACTTACAGCTTTGGTGAAATTATGACCATTGGTTATTGTGCTTAATTTTTATTTATTTTGCTCTTTTAAACTCTGGAACCCTCAAACATATCACAATTGCTTCCAGTTTTCAAGAATTAAGTCTTTTTGTTGAATTGTGAATTCAAAATTTCCAAAATTGATTAACTTTGAGAACAAAAATTTTAAAGAATGCTGGCAAGGTACATCAATAGTTGGAGCATTAAATCAGAATTTTATGCTTGATAGTTTCATAATAAAGAAAAATTTTCTAAAAGAACTCAAAAATAATATATTTTTGCTAGTGAATTTTGCTCATAAATGATAGAGCTTAAATTAATTAAGCATATTATTTCCGAAAATGTATGAATTTGTTGCAATAATTATATATATATATATATATATATATATATATATATATTTTATTTGGGTGACTTACTTGAGGAGCAACTTCATTTTTCGACTTGTATCTGCCCAGATTCTCTTATCCAAAACCGACGAGATAGGTAAACACAGGAACCTACGAAAGTCGAAACAATGTTAGTGACAGGTCGAATAAAATCTTTGAGAATACGAAAATACAGAATGTGTATGATTATTCCTTTTTATTAAATTTTTGTGTGATATCTTCGTGCAATCTTCAGTATGCGCTATAAATTTGCAATTACCTTTGTATTACTTTACTATTTGCTTGTATATTTATGAGCAATGAATTCACTTAGTTATATTCATATATAGTCTTTCTCAGTCCCAATTTGATTTTCATAATATGTGTAAAAATTATACCATATCTGGTAAAGTCGTGCACAATTTAATTTCAGTACGACTTTTAATTCATATAACAGGTTGTCAAATATCTCCCTTTCGCCTTTTTGTATTATAAACCAAGAGCAAAAAAGCGGAAGGGAGATATTTGACAACCTAATATAACAAAACTTGAAGTTTTGAGTATATTTATGATTTTTATCTTTTGAACGGTCTAGTTGAGTAATCAATTTTCCGGTAAAATAGACCGTCGCCATAACAACGCCATGTTACGCCATTTTCTTCATATAAAATGGGACTAAAAACACAAAATGCTATTTGTATTTGCTATGCATTCAGGCGTTTCAGATATTAAAACTAACCCAGAAAACGCGCAAACGTCGAAAAAGAATGTTATCATAACTGAATCTTTATAATGTGAAATTGTTACAAATACATTAAGTTAGATTTTATGTGTAAAACGCCTGATAGCAAAGCAAATACTTAGCATTTTGACAGTTTTCTGCAAAATTTTATATGAAGAAAATGGTGTAACATAGGCGTTACCATAACAACGTTATAATTCTTTTCTTATAAATGGTGTCAACAATGGCATTACAAAAATCATACATCGCAAAATGTAAAGTATTTAAAATTTAAATAATTTACGAATATATAATAAAATTAAACCATAAGAATGCATGTTGTTATGCTGATAGATAATATCTTATGCATACATGGGTTAATCTAATTAAGTATAATTGCATGTTATCATTATCAAACTCAATAGTTTTTTTCAAAACTTGTTTGTACAAATTCTTTTTCGCATTATCGTCGACAAGATGTATAATATTTGCAGTTGAAATTAATGATCGATCTCTGTGAATTATTTATAACACTGAACAAGTTTGCAAGATCAAAGTGCAGTCCTTGAACAATCATAGATTGTGGTCATAGTATTAGTGATCACATGAAATTCTCGTCACAAAATAACGCCTAGTACATTCCGCGGTCAAATATTCAAGTGGCCATTAAACATGTTTTGTAAGAATAATGCAATTCATGCAAAACCAACAACTCACAGAATTGGATTTCGTGCCCACGCTGCAATCCTGGTTCTACGATGAGAATGAATCATTTTGGTCTAGCTGGAAAATTTTAAGTATTCTATTCATGTACGAAAGTACGCAGTATCAGTATATCGGTAGTTAGATACTGAAAACCAAGATTATTACATTTGGAATCAGAGAACTAGTTTTGAACAAGACTCTATTTCATAATATGTGCAAGAACGTACAAAACGTAGAAAGAAATATAAAAAGTAGTATTTTACTAGAATTATTATTATTATTTTTTCAATATTGTTTAAACAGAAATCAAAACTTAGAAGTCCTATAATCTGTTATATTGATTTGACTTATTACTACTTTGGTTCTACAGATGGAAACCCAATTATTACAATTTCTGTAATAGGGTGAATATTTATTGCTGCATCAATGCCCGATGAAGGCTATTTTTACATGAAAACATTTTGCTATCTATATTTCCAAATGAAAACCGATGTCACTATTGCTTGATATCAGGCTGCTCGAACCCAAGTCATTAATTCAGATCCCAATGCTTTAGTCGCTTAGCTAAGAGCAAGTCTAATATTAAAATTTGTCTCAGTTACAGTTTAAACCCCCGAAATATTATTTTTTTGCATCAATTTTAAATTAACTACTTGTTCTAATCGACTATGCAAATAAACATTCTTGTTAAAAATTTGCAATAGTGATATCAGCATTTTCCAGCGAATAAATTATTCACTTTTCTTGTTAATACACTATTAACTTTATAAATGACAACTTAAACATCATTCTCTTAATTATAAGGTATTTCATGTACTTGTAATTGATTTTGATAGATTAAGTTCAGAACTTCCACTTAACATTTAAAAAAATTGTACACGCAATTAAAAACACCAAACTTTTTGCATTTTTTTAAAATCTATATTCATTTGTTGCGTCTTTGTTAGACGAATTACCTTGTGTATAAGATCACAGTAAATATTTTACAAATAGTTTATAATAGTTAAAATTTAAAATTTAAAATTTATTATACAGGGTGTTGCAAAACTGATAGTCAAGCAGTAACGGGGTGATAGTGTTGACCTTAACTATTGTGAAAAAGATTTGAAAAAAAAAATATCTCACGTTGTTTGGAATATATGTGCTTTTATGTCCAACCAAGAGCTTTGGTGAAATTGTGACTATTATATTGGTTATTGTGGTTAATTTTTATTAATTTTATTCATTTAAGCTTTTGAACCATAACCGTATTTCTAAGACCACAGTAAAAAATAATAACACAAATGCTCTAAGGTTTCGAGAATTAAGACTTTTTGTTGAACTACATATTTAAGGGTACTAAAATCGTTTGACTTTGAGAGACCTTCCTATAAAAAATGTCTGTTCTAAACTAAACTAAAGCAAATTTAATCAAAATGATCGTTTGCCGTTTATTATATTTATTCTCATTTTCATTTTAAATGCTTTCTTCTGAAGATTTATTGTACCTAATTTCCTTTTTTCTTAGTGGCTTAATTATGCTTTTTTCTGCTTAAAATTCTAGATTTTTTAATGTTTCTATGTTTTAAATGAACTGTACATATATTAGGTTTAAACCTATTTTAAATTCTCTGATACAATGTTTGAGATCTTGAATAAAGGTTGGCGCATTTAATATGGTGAAATACTTGATAATTTTATTATTGAAATATTTGAGTAAAAAAATATAAACCTAGAAATAACACAATAACGGCTAACGCATTTTGCCTATTCTTAATATAATATTCAATTACAGCAATAAAGTTCTAATTTAAATATAATAATATAATAAAAAAAATATGCAATAAAAATATTGGCCAGTACTCATGCGAATGAATACTATAAATAAATATAATTTCTCAAAATTGTCTATTGTTATACAGGATCAGCATATTCAGGATAATCACAAAAAAAGCATAAATCCTTAAAATATCAGGGCCAATATACCAATCATTAGGGCAATATATATTGTTACAATGCTGCATAACATTGATCGAATTAAAATATTTTTCAATTAAATTGAGATATTGCTCGTTTTCATATATCTGAAATGAGGTGCAGGATAACATTTTAGACAATACTGTTTTATAGATATAAATGATTAATGGAATGAATAGATATAAATTTTCGTAAATTTTCAAGTGACTTAAAAATTCTAGTAAATAAAATGCATTCAATTTGCTCTGAACTACTGAATTTTGGAGCATTTGTGACATTTGCTAATTTAATTTATGGAAAAATATCACATGATTTTTTTCAGAGCATATTTCACTAATTGAATTGACCAATATTCACTAATTGGCAAATGGTGCATATAGTCACGCCTTGAGCAATTAGTGAATAAGCACAAATTTATTATTTGTGAGTGTTAAACGTATTTTTTGTGAATATTTATTTCTCATAATTTAATTATATGAAGTGTACTCCTTTGAATTTTCTTCGTACATAAAACAGTTTCTTTGGTAAATATTACTGATTGTGAGAAAAAAATTGTTTTGTTTTTTTGAGAATACATGTAATAATAATTTAGTCTGAAACAACTAAAAAAAAGAATATCATTTAATTCACAATCAATTATACTATCATTATTTTTATGGTTATGATATATTTGAAGTCATTCATACATTATGGTAAAGGCATCACTAAAATGATGACTCTATAATTTCATCAATTAATTCAAAGATTTTTCATCTTAACTCTGTCAATAGCTTTTTACTTATCGGATTGATAATAATATAAATTCTCTTCTATTGGCTATCAATCCGTTGAGAATGTTTCTCGCAAATGTTATTTCTCACGCACTTAATTCTGAATGTTACAAATTTAGCAAGTATATGCTAATGTTTTTCCATATGAACTAGAGAGACATAAGCTCTAGAATAGTTTACATATGATTTTTAGAAACATTGAAATTATAAATCTATGTGAAATAATTATAAATTTTAATGATTATGTGTTGATCGTAAGATCATATAGCACACCTGGGTAAATCTAGCATAATCATGAAAAAAAACAAGCATTATGGTATTGCTTCAATGGAAATGATTTGTTTATTTCAATAATTGTTTCTATGGAATATTTTTTTAGTTATAGCAAAAAAACATATTTATTAGGAACTTTATATTATTCTGGTGTGATTAAGAACGTTTTAACTATATTCATCAGTATCCAAATATATTTTGGATAAAAGTGGTATAAAAGTTATTAAATAAAATGTTATATTAATTCAGTAATATATAGCAAGTAATATACATAATAATCAGATTTTTTATTAAATTACATACTTGATACATAAATTGTTTAATGAATTGAATTTACAATTAAAAATATTACTGAAATATATTCGTGAAGTTGAATTGTTTTTTGCTTTGATATTTTAGTTTTTATTAAAATGCAAAAAAAAAATCAAAATTCAAAGATTGATTCATAAAATTTAAATATTAAATAGAAATCTATAATTCACTGAAAACCAATGGTTGTTATAGCAACGCTATATTACACTCCTTTCTTCATATAAATTGGTAGTAAAAACTGTCTATGGATGCTGTGCGATCAGAGTTTTACACATAAAATCTAACTTCACGTATGTGTTATTGTGACACATCATAAAGATGCAGTTGTGATAACATTCTTTTTTGGCGTTTGTGCGTTTCTTAGACTAGATTTTATATCTAAAGCGTTTTATTACTGCACAGCAAATGCTCAATATTTTGAGAGCTTTTAATAGCAATTTATATGAAAAAAATGAGCTTAACATAGCGTTGCCATAACAAGGTTATGTCTATCATAGCAGTCTATCATATCAGAAATTTGGCCCCTTAGGGCCAAATATCACAAATAGTGTGCTTTTTTAGAATATCAATAAAAACTGGGTCAAAGAATATATTGGCATATGATCCATATTATATTCATCAAATAGTTTTTTTCTTCTTTTTAATTATTTTATTTTCGTATCATTTACAATTACATATAAAATTTAATTCTCTATGATTCATTTATCTTGCAATATTTTTTATTACAACTAAAACGACTTTTTATACCACTTTTTCCTATATTATCCTGAATATTTTTTCCAATCAGTTATGCATTTACTGAACCAGGATCTCATATTGGATTAAAATATTATTAGACTAGTATGACGCGTCCTGATTATAAAATATAATTTGCACAATCACATGATTCACATAAGTGTTGCAAGTTATATTTTCACTATTTATCTAGTAATATTTATTTTAATGTTGATGTATTCTTGTAAATATTGTTAGAGGTTATCTATTAACAATCATATAGAGTAATATCAGAAATTTACATTATAAATTTAATGTGTGTGTTTGATTAATCAGCGATTATAGCGCGTGTTCATATAAATAATTAAATGCTCATATCGAAACTAGAAGATTTTTAACAGAAATTGACAAAGGATTTAAATGAATGATTTTTTCAGAATACAATTAATATGTCACATCTTTAATAATTTTTTCATATCATTTCGTTGCTTATATTGCCTGGTTTCTTTATCTTATAAAATCGTTTCAATTAGTTTCTGGTATTTGTGTCCTTTGTAATTAGGCAGAGCGGGGCAAATGAGTAATTATACTGTCTAAACCTTGGACAGTATAATTACTCAAAATCAAATTGGACCTGTGTGACCGCCCTATTCTACTATTTTTATTTTATTAAATTTTCTGCATTCTTCATATTTCTACACTTATAACGCAAAACTTTAGTAATGTTGCTTCAATTTGCAATCATTACAAAATTGCGCAAAATTTGCCTTTTAATTGTAATCTGAGATTGATTTGCATCTGTGTATATATTTAATAAAGAAGAGTACATGGCTTCTCATTCTTGAGAATCTCTCATTCTGAGATTTCGTCAATTGCTGTTTGTTAAGCTTTTTATTCTGACTTATGACGCACATACTTTATTTGAGTATATGATTTAAACATGTAACCAATATTGTCTAATATTGCACAAGCTCTTCAAATTTTATAATACTTTATCATCAAAGGCTTTACAAATGAGATTTCTATGATATTGTTACGGTAAGGTCTTAAATCTTATAATACTTATTAAACAGCACTATCTTCTCTCAAACTACGTGGCTTTTTAGAAGGCAGTCTGATGGTTGTCTTGACTAGAAGATGACCCGATGATTGTTCTTTCTTATACCAATAATGTAATTAATTGAAACAAAGTTCGAGTTATTTTTTCTTGTAGGGCTATTTTTTCTTGTAGAGCTATTTTCACTTGTAGAGCTTTTTTCTCTTGTATTAGCAACCACTAATGTTCTTGGTTCAATACTACCTACCTTGGCCAGCCTGAATCAAGCAATAGTGATATCGGATCTTTTCTTGAGATTATAGTATTATAGAGAGATCAAATGAAAATAGTCTCGAGACATGCTGTAATAGAAATATATCGAATACTACCTAATGAGTATTGTCGCCACCTAATTGCTTTCTAAAAACTCTAATTATAAGTTAAAAAGTTACATCACCGCAGCTAATAATACAACACATACTTCTGATATCGATTGGAATATCAAAAAATCACTTGGAAATCTTTTTTAATTCCCCGAAAGAAAGGTTTGTTTTCTCATAAATAATTGGATTTGCCATTTTTGTGTTTTCTAAGTCATTCTAAATCGAATGGGACCAAATTGTAAAAAGGTATGTGTGAGTCGATATTTGACTTTTCGACGACGTTTTCCCAAAAACTACTACTAATTTAAAAGCTATTCGTTGTAACTCGATTTTAAAATTTTTAAAACTGTTTGTAAGATATTGACTGAGAATCGCGTTGATTAGTTAGTAGTACATATTAATATATTATTAGGCCTACGATAAGCGGTTGAATTATAAAAATTCACTAACGTTCAAATCTGTGCTGAAGCATATGATCGTTCTTTGATGTTTTGCATATAGCTACTGATTACAGTTGACGTGATTCAAATGTGAAATAAATTATTAGAGCACGAAATGGATGAAATGACATTAACAAATTTTATTGGGTGCCATTATGTGATTACAATTACAGATATTATAAGTATGTTCGAAACACATCAATTGAAAATCGTATCGATTATTTTTTAGTGAAAGCGAAAATATTATTTTCGAAAAAAAATAATTTGAATATTTTATCTAAATAGCTAAATCTTAATTTTTATTGATTAAGTTGATTATGTATACGTATCATGTAATTAATGTTATTATTTAAAGAAGCCTTAAGGAAAAACGCTACATATCAAGGTGTCCAAAACTCGGATTTGTATCTAGGACTTTGTAATCACAAATTTATCTAATATGACTTTCATATTTAATTTTAAAATTGCAATATGTATTTATTATCATTTGAACCTTTTTTTAACTTACCATAGGGTAAGTTTATAGCAATAGTCCAATGAAAATGAACAGTTTTGTATATTTTCACGTTTCAGAGGTTTCTGAATATTTTGGCATACCTTAGAAAAAATTGATGATGTGTGTGTATGTGTGTGTGTACGGATACAAATGTTTGCCAACGGTTTTAGTAACACGGATTAACTGATTTGAATAATTAAAAAAACAATCGATTCGTATTGATAAGGAAACGTGCTGATTACTTTTTAGACCAGACAGGTCAAGCCAAAGTTTCGAAAATACGGGGCAAGTAGTGCCAAAAATGGTAATTGCATCGAATTTTAATAATTCAAAACACATTTTACTTGTATTGACAAAATGAAGAAGGCAGATGTAGCGGTTTCGGAAATCGAGTAAAAAAGGTAATAAAAATGTCATTTGGCGGTCAAAAATGATCACTAGTCATATGCACATGAAACTATTAGATATTTTATAGAGATTTTAATAATAGGTATAAATTTTGTTCTATGGGTTCCGTAACATTGTTTATCCGTTTGACTGCGACGCGGCGCTTACGCGCTTTAATATTCTGTTTCTACGCAGCTAAAGCAGCGCGATTGCTTTGACAATAAGTTCAAAATTTCCAAAGCATTTTGAAATACAAAAAATTTTTTTTTTCATATAAGTCAATTTTTATACAAATTTCAAAATTCTCAAAAATCAATTTTTTTCAAAGTTTATAAAAAATTGGAATTTTTTTTTTTAAATATTTTTTGATACCGGAAGTTCCCACAATTTGTCTTAAGGCACGATGCCATACCACCACTAGTTTTCTCTTACATCGTATCTTTCATTAGCAAAATATTTTCATAACTAAGCAAGTATAAACATTATCATTCTATTCTGTTGTGATATGTCATTGAAATCCGGCAATCGTTTTTTACACAATCAGCATTTTCATTAAAGTTGTTTGTGTTTTTTTTTTTCTAAATGCGGGCGTGAATAAATAACCTTTTAAAACTGGTCTAATAAACTCATTATTATTCATAAATATCCAATAAAGCGGCAAACAAATTAAATATCTATCATGGCCACGGGATCTCCGACTCTACGCTCCATGGAGTGCCAACCGCAGAGCCTGGCGAATCGGCTAACATTCTATTCTATCAAATTCATTTGCGAACAATTCAATTATAAACAACCGTAAATAGACTGATAGAGAGGTATACATTTTGAATTGGGCTCAACATGCGATTGTTTTATTAGTATATTAATCAATGATAATTATAATTGACTTCTGTACAGTACATTTATATAAACGTAGAATGCAAACAATGTTCAAATGCGGTTCAGCCTATTACGCTAAATAATTATTTTTGAAGCCAAAATATTGTTGATTTATTAATCGATGAGTTAACAACCATAAATATCATTTGTATTAATAGATTTAAATTAGCAAATTATGCTACTAATTTATAAAATGATCATTCATTCCTGATTTTTTGAGAATCAATATTTGTCCCGGATTTTCCATAATTTTTCTAAAAATTTCTTATTTCAACTTCACATAGATCAAATTCAAAAAATAATCATCCAAACATCGAAAATAAAAATGTTTGCATATCTTTACGTTTTAAAGGTTTCCGAACATTTTGATATACTTCGAAGAAAAAATCGAATACAATATGTATGAATACAATTTTTCGTCCACGTTTTCGCGAATACGGATTAACCAATTTGAATGATTCAAAGTGCGTTCGATTTATATCGATAAGGACTCGTGCTAATTAGTTTTTGAAAGTGACAATTGAGTTTTTAAAAGAACGGGGCATCCGATTTAAATGATTAAAAAAAACATTTCACTTGTAATGTTGTAATAACATGATGAAAAATGTTTAAAAAATGACATTTGGCGGTCGAAAATCAAATATTTTCAACAGTGGACCAACCGACATAAATGAGCATCAACAAAAAAAAAAATTAAAAAATTTCTAATATAAGTTTTCAAAAATTATTAGTATTTTCAAAATGTTTCAATTTTTTAAAAAAAATCTCATAATTTGAAAAAAAAGCAATATCGTCCAACTTTTTCAATATTCAAAATTCAAATTATCCAAGTTTTTTAAATGTTTCAAAATGTGCAAACAAAATGAAAATCCTCAAAAAAGACTTAATTTTTTGAAAATTTTGAATTATAATACGGGAAATGCCAGCAATTTGCCCTAAGGCACGAGCTTAATATTTAATTCGAATATAATTTAAATAAAATCATCAACAAAATTTGAACCAGAAAAATTGTTTATAGGCACACTGAAAACGATATTATTTATGAATGTTTAACGCTTAAATTTAACGGCAAAGGCAATTTAACGTGAGCTAGCATATATATATATATATATATATATATATATATATATTTTTTTTTTTTTTTTTTGAATAGTCTTGAATTTGATGTTGATATATATGTTTAATTTGAGTTTAATATTCGGGCGTAACATCAATAAAAATAGTATGTGAGTTTTTTTAAAAGTTTATTTATTTAAAATCCATACGTTTCGGCTAGCATCTTAGCCATCATTCAGTGGTAATCAAATTAAAATTTTTGTATCCTAATATAGTATATGAAACCATTATTAATCCATGGTATGAGTATGTGCACATTGATAAGATATATATTTTTTAACACAAACATCACAATTGGTAAAACACACTAATAACCATGATAACTTAACAAGATGTCGAGACTATTTATTTACTCTTCGGGGTTTAGGATAGGAATCCTATCCTATGAAAGTATATTGTGAAAAGAAATCAATTATATATAGCTCGAAGGACGAAAAAATTAAAGACATATTATTGATACGTGCGACTCACTAACTTAGTATTAGACAAATAATTAACAAATATTACCGCCCATTGTGTTAAGTCAAAAGATCATATGTACACATATCTAATTGGTTAGTGTGTGCGCTGATATGTCGCGGCATATATTATGACAAATAATAAGTGTGATAATACGAAAGCGAGAAATGCTTTCAATCTCACTTGCCAAGATTAAACATTGCGGCGAATATGTAGAAAATTAAAGGCAGGAGTAAATGAGTTTCGATAGTGACAATCACTAATTCATAATTAAATTCGATAACGAGCTAGTGAATTCACTGCTATATATCAATTAATTACAATATTATCATTACCTAAATATATACATTTTTTTCTTATTATTTGCACAATAGAATATATCATAATATACTGGAAACGGAAACAATAAATATAAATAAAAGTTTGATTATTAAAAAATATTTTTATTGTGATAAATGAATTAAATTTGTATGATTCATACAGTAATGCAACTTTTCTTGAATCTATGGTTAGGTATATTTTAAGACTTTATTTCTAATATAATTTAGTAACATTTTATATATTTGTAATTCCTCTCTACATTTTGTATCAAAACCATATTTTTAGATTATTATCATGCCTGCAAATAAATATTTTTTTAAATACAGCAACACACACCAGAGTTTCAACGAAAACAGTAAATACTAATAGTAATTTAAAGAAAACAGAAAAATACTAAAGTTAATAATGAAAAAGATAAGGTCCTACATAATTTTTTGCAGTGCCTAAAATCAAAAAAATAAGAAAACTCGATTTCTATTTTCTGCACTCTTTGCTCAGTAACTCCAAAACGGCTGGACCTACTTTTGCGAAAAACTAATCAGCACATCTCCCTATCAATGGGAATCGAATGTTTTTTGAGGCATTCAAATCGGCTGATCCGTGCGCCCGAAGAAAAGTGGAAGAAAAATTGTATACATACATATACATACACACACATCCATTTTTTCCAAGGTATGCCAAAATGTTCAGAAACCTTCAAAACATTGAAATTTGTAAAAAAAATTGATTTTGGTTTTTGGACGATTAAAATAACTTACCCTACGGGAAGTTAATAATCTATATTGGCCTTATGATAAAATCAATCTGGATTGCACTTTATGCAGCAAAAGACTATTAATTAACTTCGAGTATATCACAAATCATAATTAAAATGATCACGACATAAGCAGAAACGAACCAATATTTCAGCTCTTAAATTAAACTCTTGGTTAATTTCCGTACCATAAAGTAAGTAATTCGATATTCATCAGAAATTTCGATATTACATTTTGTCACATGATGCAAAAACCTATGAATAGTTTTATTCTACAACATAACAAATTCGTAATATTGCATGTCTGTTTTGAAGTGCATGTTCTTCAAAAATTATATATCCGCATATTTGATATTTTAATTTCCGTTTTCAGTAATAACTTATAAAGTTACAAGAACTTTGCATTAAAATCCATTTATAATGGAAGTTATTAGTAAAATATCCAGGTTAATTTGAATTATGTGCTAATGCTCCATACAATACTTGCTGGTAGCTGGTGTATGAGAAACTTAGGGTATAAATTTCTGTGAAATCGGTTTATTATATTTATTATTGACGTCTCGAAGAAGATAATAATTAATACGATCTTTAATTGGTGTCTATAGTATTTTTTATTCAGCACGTTTCATTTAATTCTACTTCGTGCCTTGAAAATATATTTTATTTAAGCGTAGATATCAACGCTAATCAGTAGTTGCATACGGTATACACTTGGCGCTGTTGTACGATTCGTGTAGACTCGTATTTGCTTCGGGTTGTATTTTCTTCAACGATTCGGCTTTGAATTTTTATTACCATGGCAACGTTTTTTCTAGTATTTAAATCTTTTACGTGAATGTTTCACCATTGTTAATTCGAACAGTGATTGAGAAGGTTCCAAAAATCTTTTTATATAGCATTATTTTATTGTAGTTTTTTGTTTTTTTAATTCTGTTTTATATATAATAAATATAATTTTGTTTTATAATTAATATAATATAATTATTATTACCTATAATAATAGTGTTTTTTAGTATGTTCTGAGTTGAAATATTTTTTGTTGGTAAGCTACTACATATTACTTTATATTTATTTATTTTTTCATTTTATAATTATTATTTTGGTTTTTTAATTTGATTACTTTTAACATTAATTATTCATTAATTAGTATTTTTATTTAGTATTTTTATTTTAATTATTATATGGAATTTGTTACTATTTCTTCTTATTGTTTTAACTTCCCGAAGGAGAAGTTTATGTTCTCGAGATAAAATTCGATTTGCTAATTTAATGATTTCTCGACTATTTGATTTAATATATATTTCAAAGATATCGATGAAAATTGTTTTGAATGAAAGCGAAATTTTTATTTCCGTTATAACTGTTGAATATTTCATCTAAATAGCTAAATCTCAATTCTTATTGCTTGTATTTATAAGGAGGTTCATGCAACTTGCCTTAAGGGAAAATACTACTTCCGACTAGTTTATTTTACATAAAATTAACATAACACTTATTGAATAACGCTGCATAAACTAATTTTCATTATCAACAATATATTTGATAACTACATTCAAAATCTATATAAGATTATAAACTTGATTATATGTGGCTATAAATATGTTTTTGGTATTACGTAATATATATTTAACAAATTTATTGCATAATTTATACCCATTTATGTATGCTTTATTATTTCATTAACGTCATTAACAAGAACAATATTAACAATCAAACAAACAAATTTCTCTCACTCATTTCCAATATTTCATCGATTTTAAAATGACTCAACAGAAGAAAATTGACATTCGATCTTATGTAAAATCAATTAACAAAAAATGCTGAAAATATGAGTAGACCCAGGTCGGCAATAGAAATAATATTCTAATAAATGATAAAATAAGAGTCTACGAAAATATTGAATGAAATGACAAATTCATAAGCATCCAAGTCAATAACATCAAAATCTTTGAAAATATTTATGTTTTTACCATTATCCTCGAGTCTTTAGCATTATCTAACAATAAGAGGAAGATATTATCAAACTTTATGCCTTTGAAATTCGTCAACTTTCCTTCTTTGAAACTTCTTCACTTTTCACTGTAAGTTCTTGGAAACGTGCCCATCGCTGAAAATAAAGTTCTTGTGAATAAATAAAACGAGAAGTAATTGCTTGTATTTAAATGAAAATAAATTGACATTGTTAGTGTACTTGCAAAAATCGTATTAATTTTAAGTTTTTATTATTTTACTCGAGTTTTTATCTATCACGTATTTACTATAAATAAAAATATTATAATCCTTATTAAATGTGAGAATTTTTGATGAAACTTGCATATTTTAGTACATTTTTTGGAAGTAGGGACTTTTAAAGTCAATCAATTTTAAAAAGTTCAAATATATAGTTTAACAAATAGTTTTAATTCTTGAAAATTTGATGCAACAGTGACATTTTTTTTAACTGTGGTGGGTAAAAATAACTGAAAACTAATCACAGTTTGGCCAAAGCTCTAGACTGTACTTAAAAGCTCATAATTTTCAAGCTGCATGAAATAATTTTTTTTCTTCTATTTTGTCATTATGCTATTTAGGTTAATAATAAATATATTAAATTAGGAACAATTATATAAAAAATAATAAACAATATGCGAGCAAATTGTTCTGTACAGTCTGGAAAAATTAATTTTAAAGTCATTCATGTAGATTGCGGAAGGCTGATCGTTGAATCTTTTAGCGAAATGATAAATCAAGATTTTTGTTTGTTCTTAATTTTAATAGCATTTCACCGGTAGGTCATTTACCAACATATCTTTATTGATTATTACTGCAGACGTAGTACTTGCTTGCTTGCCATGCTTCTTTATTTCTACATTCATATTATATTTCATTCAATTGAAAGTTCTACATTGACTTGATAATATTATACGTTAGAATTTTTACATTTGTTATAATATTAGTTTAATATCTACAGGATTTATAAACGGCTTTTATACAAAGTACCAGAATTAAATCTCAGTACCTCTTTCACGACAGTCGAACATATGGGCATTCGTCCACGGGCACCGGAAAAATCTGATTTATATAGGGAAACACGGACTAATATTTATGTAGGGGAAATACGTACAAAATGGCATATTTGGGCATAATGACACAGTGGCCCTATTTGAAAAAATTTTCTAGTTTTAGTAACGTTTCCGCGACTGTTTAAAGTTAAGAAAACAACATTCACAATCATGTCAGATGTTGAGCGTCATTGTCAGTCTTGTAGAAGTAATTAGTTCAATAGCGTATCTCATATTCACAAGTTAATTTTGAGGTTGGTTTTATCATATTTAATTTTGAACTTACTTTTGGATATTTGTAAATATGTCTATAATAATTATTGAACTTATGAGCTAGTGATTTCAATCAATTTCATTGCAATTATCAGGTGTTTGATAGAATATTTATTACTTATTGATTTTTGATCAATTTAGGACAAAATGACATAGGCTCTAACTACTTCTAAAAACTGACCAAAAGATCCACCGGTAAAAAGAAGAGACTTGCATTTGCTGCAAAAAAATATTTTTCCGTTTTGAGCCCGGCGAAGTTTGGTTACGATGTATGATTTGTTCCTTTGAGCTCATGCCTCATGTGCTGATGTCCCAAAGAGGACAAAACGATTTATTTATAAATTGACTTCTTAAAAAATAGTATCTCAGTATGTCCTTATCTTATGTCATATTGTCCGTAATATATGGACAATTTTCTTTAATTTTAGTTACAATTTTCTTTAACAAAGATCTTATCATAGTCCAAACGACTATGTTACTGGTAGTTAATTTATCTAAGATGAGTAAAACCGATTGAGACTGAACTAAGTGAATCGCATTGATCTCATCATAAATCCATTATACATTCAAATAATTTCTCTATGTCGTATTCGAAACAAGTTTCATAAATTCCAGCCCTGAACAAAATACCGTTTTGTTATGGGCAACAAACAGCCTAATAGGATTAGAGCGCGTGTCACGAGAGAGGCCGAGTCGTTGATAACTCGAGCACCGTTCAGTTCATATTTATGGGCTTTATTCATCCAGTTGTTAATAGCCAATTTGTATTATTTTATTCGATGCTGCGGAAATTCATTGACTGCCACGATGAATTATTAACGTTTTGCGTAAATTGTTAAACGGTATATCTAACTGCCGGAATCATATCTGGGTAATTGATAATTACTATATCATTCAAATGTAGATGAATTGCTTTAGAATGAAGAGAACTTTAGACTTGTTTACGGTTGCGGATCCAAAGTTTAAATAAACTAAATTAATCAGTTTTACCAAAGCTAGGTTGCACTTAAAAGCTCATTTCAACTACATGTATAATTGTTTTTCTATTTTTTTCATGTTAGTTAGACGTCCATTAATCACGTGATCGATTGTTTAAGGAACCCCTCCCCCTTGGTGATACGTAATGATATTCAAAATTAGATGTTATCTATATGATAAATAACTAATATTTTTTCTACAAATTATATATTTTTCCATTACCAACATACATTGTAAACCAATATAAATTGATTGCATAATACCAATGGCCATATTATTTACCATATCCAATATTGTTAACTAAACAGGAAGTTTCTCTATTTATAAATTTGTTGCCATATCTACTCACTGTCAGCAGTAACATAAAACCCGTTGTTGTAATTATTTAACTAATCTGAATATTTGGTGGATATGAGTAATAAATTGCTTTAAAATTCTAAATAGATTGCATGCAATTTTAATTTACATGATTTTATTAATAAAAAATATAATAGACCCGGTTAAAGGTATTTATACTATACTCTTGCGTCCGTTTTAATGCAAAATTTTTAAAAACGAATCCTAATTAAATTCAAAAATTATACACGTAAGTTAATTATTTGCTTTCCAAAATGTATAAAGCTTAATAGTAATATTTACTTACGTTCTCCATTAACTGAATAAAATTTCAATCATGATACTAATTTACAAAAGCAAATTATACCTTTCTTAACTTTAGATGAAAAATCTTTTAGGTATTCATTCTATTATAAATTTACAAGCTATTACATAAATTTAAAACACAAAATTAAAATAGGAAACTAACAAAATAAATTACCAGCAAAACTAGGCTCTACCACACAGATAGTATTAAAAACTGAAATATAAGAATTAATCAATAGCTTTCGTTTTTAATGATTTTTTGATTTGTATTTAATTATCTTCATATGATTGCAATTATACACAATAGTTAGAAGGTATTATCTACTATACATGATTTTTTTATCTTTACTATGTTGAAAAAAAAATAGTTATAACTTTCTAAATGCTAAAAATTATTTTTATTATTAAAAACAGATATATAAAATAAATAAATAATATGCATATAATATATATAAAATCCAGTGCGTGTGGGTGCGTTAAAAAATTAGTCGATAATAATGAAACAGAAAAGAAAGCTGAAAGTCATTCTAAATCATAAATAAGTGGGATGAGAAATATGCTCTATGAAATGAAAAAGAAATATGTAGGTTTAGATTTATTACTAGCAAAATAAATTATTTGAGATGATATTTTTTATCCTAATCCATAAATTTGCCATTCCAGTAAATAAGTGGTTAAGTCTAATTTTGGCAAAAATGATTTAATTTGCGGTATTAATTATTTACCTAAATAGTTATTAAATTGAAAAACTAATGGTTAGGAACAAAAGTTAATAAAGCACTTTATATAAACTTTAAACCATTCATTTTAAATACACGATATTACACGAGTATTGAAACTTTGAAATCAAATTTTTCAAAATAGTGAAAATTTACTTAACCACTTATTCCAGTCGTCAATAATTTTCTGCTCCTTTCTTCTTTTACTCGATGATTTTTTTTCAATTTATTTTTTAATATTAATTGTTTAATTAAACATGACTCTTGTTGTTTTATAGTATATGTATTCTACAATCATATTTAATACGTTAACCTCATTTTCGTGACCTCTTTATATAATAAAAAATGAAAATTTTGATTTATAATATAATCAATGTTATGAACTTCTTTACCATGCCCATTTTGATGTATCTCAAAAATTTGGCGATACATCTAACGCAGAATGTGTTATATTCAAAAATGGAAATTAAGATAATTATACAAAAATATATTAATTCTCTTAATTAAAAATATAAGAATTCTTATGAAAATAAATTTCTATGAATAGAAATAAATAAACCTGTAATAGATAACATACTTTTTCCATCAATACAAATTGCGCGGTCGAACACCGTCACGAATAAATGAGCTTGTAGACGTTGTTGAGCAGTATTTAAAAATTATGTAGTCGTAGAGGCAGTTTCAATTATTAGCGGTCTTAATTAATTGATTTTTTTGTAATTTAATCGAAAGCTTTTTTATAGTTTTTCCAATTGCAATAGTCAATCTAGCAGAATCAAATTGCATGTGCACATTTCATTTGAGAATAAGTGAAACCTGATAGATAGAAACCGTATAAGAAAAATCTTATGTTTGATGGAAATTACAGCAAATAGTCTATTGAACAATAGTTTCATTGATATATAAAACCTCAAACGTTTACAAAAATTGTAGGAGTGAATGAATAATAATAATAATAAAATAATGAATAATTGTAAAATGAGTAAAATACTTGATAGTTTTATAATAAAAAAAATCGAATAAAAAATAAAAACCTAAAAATAACACGATTTCTATTACCGCATTTTACTCATAATCAGTTCAAATGTTTGTTGTACGACCAAACATTTGAACTGAATGTGAGCGAAATACGTTAGCAGCTGTAATATTACTCTTATGTTGTTATTTTTACACCATTTTTTTTTTCATTATAAATCTATCAAGTATTTTACTATTTTACATTCCTGTTTAAATGCACAAACTTTTGATGGAACTTGCCAACACACTTTAGTACGATTTTTTAAATGAGGGCTTTTCAAACTCGACCAATTTTGAATATTTTAACAAATAGTCATAACTCTAGAAAAATTTGGGTAATTGCCAATATTTTTGACTGTGGTTTAAATAAACAATTGGTTTAAATAAACAATAAAAAATAATTCACAATAATAAGAAAATTGTCACAGTTTTACCAATGCTCTTAAGGTTGCACTTAAAGGTCATAATTTTCAAACAATATGGAATAAATTTTGATCTACTTTTTCCTTGATGGTTGACCATCAATAATATCACTTTGTTTCGGCTTTATGTTAAGTTCTGGGATACTCTATCTATATATTATATATGAAGACCACTAATATAAAAATAATTTAGGAAAATATTTAATTTGATTATTTTTCATATATAAATTAAATACGTAAGCAGATCTCATAATAATTTCTCACGCTTATGTCGGCATATTTTGTGGTACATTTATTTTTTGTGGCCACATTATTTAAATGTGAAAAGAAGGAATTCTTCATTTCTATGTATGTTCACTACATTTTGGTGATATAGCATATTTTTTATACAGAAAGCAACTTTTTCAAAGAAAGCATTCAACGCAGAAAATAATTAGAGGTACATTGAAAAGAAATCATGGATACTAAATTAAAAATAATCTAGGCATCATTTTTTCCGAAACCAGATTTAGAACATTATGAATAACAAGAAGTAAATAGTAAATACGTAAACGAGCAACTTAATGTAACCTCATTTAAAAAACCTACATGTAAAAAAATAAAAATATTAGATTGTTAAAGTAGTTATAGTTAATTGTCAACATTTGGAACTTTGCAAGATTATATCACATAAGAAAGTATCATATTAATGTCGCACTATATAGAATATCAAGGCTATTTATATTTCGACACAAAAAAGTACTTTCTTGGCGTAGACGTTAACAATAAAATTTACATCATATAAATTTGATATATCAGAGATCATTTTTCATAACCTATCTAAATATGAAAGCGGACGTTCGTACAGGTATTGAAGGAAACAGCTGTCAATTTCAATAATCTACTATAGTAGGTACCTACGTACATTCAAACGCCCACAAAGTTTCTAACAGAACGATGAAGACGCAAAGCAGCGGCTACAAAAAGCTGTATTTAAAATCATAAGTTACATTAATGCATTTCTCTTCGATAGAACTTCTATTATTCACTAAACCATTATTTACTATCGCCAGCACTGCACGGTTTCTTATTTGATATAATGTGACAGCTGGTAACCCTTGTAAGATAAAAAAAACATGATATTGCCTGTTTTTTTCTTGAATTTCAATTAATAGGTATCAGTTGCTCAAAAAAGTGATAAAAATTAGAATTGAATTCAGAATAATAAAAATTGAAGATGATATATTTAATGTATCATTCTGTTGATTAACAAAAGATCACTTATATATTATTTTTATCACTTGTCGTTGAAAAGTAGTAGCATTTTACCTTAAGAAAAGTTGCATGAACATTTTAGTGTGTGTACATAATGCAATCAATCGGTAGAATTGAAATTGGTTCATTGAGTTTCATCAAATTTCTTCTAAATTTTTGATCGGCGGTTCAGCCATTTCTGAGAAAACGTCGACCATAAATACACACACACGTACTTTTTCTAGTGTTGTAAATGACTTAAACCGACGAGAAAACTTCAGAAAGTTAAAAAATATCAACAGTTGGAGTTCAAAACTGTACCAGTTTCCAACAAAGTAATTGTGTGCAATGTTAACGTTTTTATAGATATTAACTAAAAATTTAAAAACTACAAGAATTCGATTAGCAAAGTAGTAATGTCTATAATACCCTATTTCGCTATATCACATCACACCAAAAATTTGAATTCTTACTTTTATTGTATAATATTCCATAGAATTTATGCTTTTTTCGTTGTTAATAATGCAAAACGAGATCAATAATAAAACCTTATTTGGTACAAGTATTCAACTCTGAAATTCAATTTTTATTGAATTTTAGAAAACAAATTTAACATGTCTATGCTAGTAATGAATATTAAAAAAATATATCTTTACATGTTATGATGTAAACTATATGATTTTCCATAAAATGTATTTGATTTATACAAACCAGAATTCTCATTTCACGTCGTTGGAGATACATACTTCATTTTTTTAATCTTACCATTTGTTTAACTTCAAATATCTATAATATGATATGACAAAAGTGAATAAAAAAGACCAAATAAAACCATTATTGATAACTAGATATTGTGCATATTTTTACCACTTAATATTTGTATGAAGATTTTTTACCTGATTGTAAATGTAATTGAATAATCTATCAAGATTCGTATGAAATTTTACACCTTGCATATCATTACTGCATTATCCAACTTGATTTCAACTATGATTACAGTAAGGCAATAGTAATCTCTATATAATTGCCCACAAACTTTTCTTCCATAAAATGTGGATCGACCGTGAAGAAAGTTTGTGATATTTTCCAACAACTTTTCTTAAATAAAATGTCGATAGGCCATGTGGCAACTTCGTAGCATTTCTTATATATTAGTCCACCAGCATTTTTCTTTAAAATAACGAGCAATCATGAAAAAAGCTTATGGCAAATTTATTATATGTATGAAAAAATATATTATACATTCACCCAGCTTTCATAAAATGTCGACAGCAGAGAAGTAAGTCCATGGCAGTTCTTATATAATATATTCCAAATAACTTTTCTTCTTAACCCTTTCGCTACGAGTGTCGTCTATGGACGACATCCACTCGACGGATGTTGTCAGACCTTGCATCGAGATTTATCAGTTTGATTTAAAATATTGAAAATTCAATTTTTATTGTAATTTTTAGTTCATTAGAAGCGTATTTTTAACACATTATTATCGATAATACTGAAAACTTTTATAATATATTGTTGTGCCTGGTCCGTTCAGTAGTGCTATTGAGCGGCACGCTGTTCCGTACAGCAGAGACACCCTTGCGAAAAACTAGCGAAAGGGTTAAACTATCGACTGCCCGTGAAAAAAAAGTTCATAGCTATTATTGTATATTTGGCCGACAACTTTTCTTGCGTAGAACGTCGACCGGCCGTCCGTCTGATAAATGCAACATGCTCAGTTAAATGATTCATCGCCTCAGTTTTATGGTTCGGTGTCAGAATACGATGCTCATACCTCATATAGCGACGTAATGGTTATGTAGTGTAGATACCTTAGATAACAACATGCAGAGGCATGTATGTAGGACGTGTATTCAAGCGGCGCGATTCCTCGACTCTAAACTTTATTTAATCTTTCCGCCGTGTTCGAGCTCTTTGAGCAAACAATAACATCTGCTTTGATTCGCTATTTCGAACTATTATTTTGTGATTCAGAAATTAATAAAAACAGTCGTAAAATTCAAAGAAGACTTTTTCATAGAACGTTCACATAAAGAATATCTAATATGCTTATAAAACACTCTTCAATTAGGACCATAATTGCAATCCACAATTGACATTCTGCCAATAGCTGAAAATATAATTCTGTTATTGTTATACATAATTTAGTTCTTTTCCGGATAGAGTAAAATCAAATGTGCAATCTTAGATCTTACTAAAAGAAATGTAGATCAGCCAATATCAGTTGTTTATAAGGCTGATATTGTACACATTGTTTCAAGTTTATATCACTATGGTCTGCATATATAAATTAATGAACTAATACAGTCTGAATAAGATAAATATTTAATTATTTCCAATTTGAGGAATGTTAGATACTTTTTTCGAGCTGAGTTACAAACTTAATTGAATACGAGTATTTCATAAAAATGATTCGAGAAAGAATATATTTTTTTATTTATTTGCCCCGATTACTTAGAGCATGTGACTAAGTACAACATTTCTTTTCATATTCTATACATATAGTATACTATCTTTTTTATATACATATATATACTACTTTAACCAATTTTCTTCTTCTTTACAACTGATTTCTTCATTCTTCTTTTTCTTCTAAATCTTCTTCGCATAGTCTAATCTTCTTTTCTTCTTACATCTAATTCTTCTCAATATCAACTGATTTATTCTTTCTTCTTTTCTTTCTAAATCTTCTTTGCATAGTCTAATCTTCTTTTCTTCTTCTAATTCTTCTCAATTTCAACTGATTTCTTCATTCTTCCTTTTCTTTTAAATCCTCTTCGCTTTTCTTCTTATTTCTAATTCTTTTCAGTTTCAACTTATCAGTTCAAAATCTATTTAATTTAAACTCAATAATTTAAATTATTGAAATGCTTTAACACAAATAATTTAAAATTTTTGAGATAACAGCTTGTTGTGTCTCTAGCATTTCAATATTCGTTTTTACTAACTCAGAGTTACCTAATTTACATTCGCATTTTGTTGATCAGGATATCAACATTTTAATAATCAGTGATTATTGATTACATAGTGCCTTATCTTCAATGTTATTTAATATTGTATTTCAAAATAATACTACAGAATGATGTAATGCATAACACTTTGATTGACGACAAAACTATCAAAGACGTTTGTAAGAACTTAATATATATGCAAAACATTATAATGTTGGATAATGCATACGAAATGGAATAAAAATATTTTTTGACTAGATATTATATTTTTTATATTTTCACAAAATGCTCTCTTACTTGTAAGATGCATTATGTTGTTCGATTCGAATAAACCGTAACCCAACACTTCAAGTTATCTTGTGTGGTTGGTATCAAATTATACCCTTATCAGCTATCAGCGGCCTTCCACAATATGATGCATATATATAAATACCTGGTATATATAGGGGAAATATGGACAAAATGGTCTATATGGATGAAATGACACAGTGGCCTTATTTAAAAATTGGCTAGTGTTAATAACATTTTTTGAACTTTACAACATAAAATAGCTATAATAATAATTTTTTCGTATTTTGAGGGTCATTGTCAGTTTTGTCAAAGTAATCAGTTCAAACGTGTATCGCGCCATCATTTTGATGTTGGTGTTGTCATGTTTTTGGATACCTAGTTATTGATATTTGTAATTAATACAATTAAAATCAATTAACTTACGCTTGTACTAGTGATTTTGATCAATTTTTTGCAATAATAAGGTGTTTGATGAAATTTGGATAATATATTGATTTTTGTTCAATTTCGGACAAAATGACATGCGATGGCTTTTAACTTACCTATACTTCTAGATATTATAGCTAGAAACAGATCAAAAGATCCATTGGTAAAAGGTAACAGACTTGCATTTGTTGCAAAACCCAATTTTTTCATTCTGAGCCCGGCGAATATTGGTTACGATACTCCATGTGCTAAAGTCCCAAAGAGGACAAAACAATTTATTTGTGCCATCTCAAAAATTAGCTTTTCAATATGTCCTTAACTAGGTTGCATTTTTCCATAATAAATATGTTATTCTAGTTCCTATTGAGTTAATAACTATCTTGCTAGTAGTCACTGAACCAAAGATGAGTAAAACCGATTGAGAGCTCTAAAAATAATTATGCAACATAAGAGTAAAATTACGTGCAAAAAATAGTATAATAAACTTCTTTGTCGGGAACAAATAAATTATTTTCCAAACAACATAATAGCAAAATGTATTTTCCCATATGTTAAATGAATTAATTAAATAATGAGAAAGGAAATGGAAATGCATAAAATTCTTGCCATATTTGCATGTCCGTAAGCAATAGATTATTTGGCCTACCTGTGAAGCTAAGAAAGCTATAAAGTGCTGCCAGTGGCAGATAATTTCCAAAGCAGAATTCATTTATTTGCCTAGCATCCGCTTTCGATAGTTTTATATGAATGCATTTAAGGTAATTCGCGCGACTAAACACGTTTCGACATGCCATAGTAGCACGGCGGTGCATACGCATGACAACGACTGAATAATACGTATTGCAGGCATGACTGATTGTAAACATAACCAACCAGCCAGTAGCTCCAAGGTATATTCCTACAAGAGCGATACTATAATGCAATTCAACTTGATGAGACAAAATGCTAATTCCATTTCGCTAATCGAAATTGCCGATGGATGCGTTGAATCATTGCAGACTTCGCGACTACGAAATCTGCAGGTGCAAGAACACATTAATTTTATTGCGTTCAAAGAGACCTAGTGCCCATTTATAAATTTAAGGACATTAGTTCATTCAACATGCAAGAGACATTGGGAATTGTCATTGTCAAAAAGTAAAGTGAGGAGTGAAATTGAAACGGATTTGTGATCAAAGGCATGGCTATTTGCCAAATAACCGTTTTATAAGTAGTTTTCGGAATTGTTTAAATTTAGAATAAATAGACAGAATGATGATGTCAAAAAGTTTAAACATCAAGATATTCTTGGGCAAGGGTACGTTCTCAAGATGCTCAATACAGGTGGTTTTATTGCTTTGCTTTCATAGGTACGCTTTTTCATTGCAATGCAAATTTAGTTCTTCAGAGTAACAAAACCACTTGATACACAAATCTTATGTTACATAAATGATCTGTAAGATTATCCACTTGCTTTAATTCATGGTTCAGGTTATCGAGGTTTCTTTAATTTTGCAAAAGCAAAATTAATTTAAGTGCATTAATTTTAATATTGCTACTGCTTTTCATTCAGCGAGTAGTAAGACGAAATTAAAACTTGTCTCAAAATTCGAATATAAATATATATAAATATAATTCATGACATAATTGTCTTCAATATATCATTTTAATGACGAATGGATAAATTTGAGAAAATTTTGAATATTTGAACATTTTTTAAGTGAGGGGATGAGAAATCCAAGTATAACTTCAGTGTGTATGTTGAGTTAGTTAAAATTTCTCACCTTATAATAGTAAAATTTGTAGTTATAGATGAATCACCATGAATCTTGGCACGTTATAAAGATCTCATAAATTAACTTATCATGATTGACGTAGATCTTAGACGTAATTCGTATTCATGAATTCTTTCTTTTATCATGCCGTGTAATGATTGATGAATTCCTGAATTTTATTCGAAAAGTTATGAATAATATTACAAACTCAAACACTGTTGTATATATATATATATATATATATATATATATATATATATATATATATATGTTTATATAGAATATATTATATCCGGCCAAATAACGACATGGTTAATTGTAAATAATAAAGAATCATAAATTACAATCGCTATTTAAATATTATTAAATAAAAGATAAAGAAAGATTTTATTATAATATTAATAGGGTAGGGCGGGGCTAGTTGAGCAAATTTTTACTTAAACGGATGTAGCACCTCAATGAAAAGTCTCAATAAATTGCTATATGACTTAATGGATTTGTTGTTTATGGCTTAACAAAAGTGTTAATACTATTTTTTGGTAATAAGTAAACTTTAAAAGCTACAGCTGTTTAAATGCAAAAAGTCAAGTATGCTCAATGTACCCCATAGGTGAGGCAAGTTGAGCACTAAGAAAGTATAATAAAATCATAGGTTCAATGTCGATTAGTAATGAAATAAAATAAGTTTTTAATAACCAGTTCTATATTTATAGTCTTTATTGACAGAGAAAACAAAACTTATAGTAATTTGCTTTGAATAATTAACGGAAAGTAGAATCAACAGAACAATATCGTAGCTTAGGAATTATTTTACCATTATATTCAGTATTTTTGTTTAAAATCATTATTTCTTTATATTACTACTCATAGACTTAGCTAAAATCTTAAAAATAATAATCAATTTCTGGAAGTTAATGGTAATTGTCTTAGTGACAGAACAAGTTTAGCAACTATGCTCAACTAACCCCAACTCGGAATTTCGAAATAAAAGTGAGTTTATAAAAAAACCGTGAGAATTATAGCCAGAATCTCTGTGCATATTAAAAGTACTATAATTATATGGAAGAATAAAATTTACCTGGTTAAAAATAAATAACATTTGACTAAACTAGACGAAAACTCGTGATGAATGACTTTTTTACTTTTTGGTCTCAAAATAAACAAAACGCCCGTGAGCCTCACTCATTTGTCCAGCGGCCACTAGCGATCGCGGGATGTTTATTTCTCCCAAACCTCTATCTTTCCGCCATATAATGCCTAAACGGACGGTGAATAGTTTTAGAGATATTTCGATTGCTCAACTTGCCCCTATGCTCAACTAGCCCCGCTCTACCCTATGTATTAATAACCACTTTGGTACGGCGCCTATTGACCGCGACTCATCGCTCACAGCCGGCATGCAACCTCCGTACACTGAGCGTTCATATTACAGTCGTCTACTAAACGTGACGCCCGGCTGTGTGAGGCATTCTGCCGTCAAGTATACTTGTCGCTTACACCAAAATGGTTAATTTTTAGTTAAGTACATTTTAATCAATTATGGTAATAAATAAAAATGATTATGTATAAAGTATACTGGAATAGTATGTTTTTTTTTTAAATTAGAAGATTATGGTTTTTGTCATATTTATAAAAATTGAAAACTATATATGTATATTTGCATTATTTAAAAACGGTAAAAATAAAAATTGGCTGAAGTGGTATAAAATATAACATTTTTCATTCTTTTGAATTTTGTGAGTGTAGAATGAGTTTATTAAATACAATAAGCTAAATGTAATAAAGTGATAAAATATTATTAAATTTGTCAATAAATAATATTAATTAAAATTGAAAAAAAACTTCTAATAGTAAAGTAAAAATTTAAGCCGGTACGCCGACATCGCCGTCGAACTGTCATAAGTACGGGCACCGTAGGCGTGTCCCTAAAACAGCACCGTCGTGCGGTGCCTATTCGAAAAGACACGCCATTGAATAGATAGTCATCTTGTTCCGAATATTTTTCTAGTTCTCAAGGTGAACGTTCTCTTAAATTTCATGCTCGATTCAGAAGAATGGCGTCGCTTCGCCTTGCATACAATAGAAATTCAAACGGCATAACCCAAATAGCAGTTATCTTGCATTGTTAACAAGCTTTACAAAGCCCAGGGAGTGATATTATATATCACATTTCTTGTTGAAACTTTTGAAATTGGTTAAGTATCGCAGTTCCTGTAACATCGTGGTAACGTTGCAGCTCGCACGAAATATGCAAAATAGTTATCGGAAACACATTAGTGCTAGATGGGAAAGACACGACCGACAATCTTAAAAACAAGTAAAGTCAAGAATTGTTTAACAACAATATTTGAAAGTAGAAGGTAAAAGATGTATATCCAGCCATCACTATTATTCTTTCGACGTTGCTATCAGAAGATAAACGGCAATGTTTGAAAATCCATAACAAAAGTATTTTCTTTTGTTGTTTTTTTTTGTCGTGAGCACTGTTGTGTAGTTTACGAGACATTAATATATTTTTTTAAGTTAAAAAAAGCAATCTTACAAGTGATAAATTAAATGAATAATTATCCCAACTCTGCTGATAAATATTTCTGACGAAATACCAGATCAAGGTTATATGCAGTATTATCTCGGCAAAAATGTACTAATTTTTCTGACATGATAATACAAATTAAATTATTGAAAATTATTATAGCAAATAATGAAGGGATAACTTTGCCTTATTACCTTTAAAAAAAGGGTTACAATAAAATTAATCGTTTTATAATATATTTTATGCAGTATTATTCAAAAATCTAAATCTAAAAAGATAATGAATGTTATAGGAATATCAATACTTACACAAAATCCTATATAATCTACAAATGTGAACCAAAAAGTTAATGTTGTAAATAAATAAAATAATACACTAAACAGTTGAAACGTATATAATTTAAATTTCGTTGATGTAAAATAATTCTATGATTCAAATAAATCAAGTATTTACTCATTTGTATTGTCTGTATATACCGATAATATAACATTTTAAATATATATATTACTAAAATTTTTCATATTTGTTTAGAATATTTATATATTTATTTTATTAATTTACAATATTATAAAATGATAATGTTGTAGGAAGTGATATTCATAAGATAGTATATGGCGCAAAAGTAGAGAGTCATTAAAGTAAAACAATGCGTTTACGTATACACATGTGGGATCATGAATATGCACATGAAGTGCACAAGTATGTATGCGCGCATAATGATTCTATTAATTTCTTAGAGTATGGCAATATAATAATGCTTAAGTCTTAATTGAATTCTAATTACACGTCATTAATCAAAATAATTAAAACAAACATTATTATATCTATTATAATAATTGAAGTAATGGATGGTGTTTCAATGTCTTTGAGAAGAAAATTATGCATTAAGGCATTGTGTGTATAGCTTACCACTCTCTCATATCACATTTAGCGGTCAAACATGTCATTGCCGCATATATATTTAAATGAATATAGTTCTGTTTTTGTTTAGTGAGTTATATATAAACACTAATTTTTTATCATTTATATTATAATTTTTAACTAATCGCAAAAAAATCGAAAATGATTTTTTTTGCATATCTCAACGTTTCAAAGCCCTCTGAACATTATAACATACCTTACAAAAAAGGATGCATGTATGTATGTGTGTGTATGTGCGGATACATTTTCTCCGGCGTTTTCGAGAGCAGGAATTAACCGATTTGAATGATTCATAAAACATTCGACCTCTATTGATGGGAAGACGTGCTGATTAGTGTTTAGCAAAGGTGGGTCCAGCCGTTTCGGAGTTACGGATCAAAAAGTGCAAAAAATAGCAGACAAATACATATGCAAATCAAGTTAAAAATTATCAGATTGTTATGATTTATATGGTTAATGATATGCATAACACCAAGAAAATTTAAATTTTCTATTTTTTTTTGGTTTTGGAGTTTTTCATAAAATTCAAAAAATTTCTAAATTTTCAATAAAAACAAATTTTCTCAATATTTTTAAACATTTAAAAAAAACATTTTTTAATTCCTAAAAAGTTTCTAAGAATCAATAAACTATACAAGATAGTGTAGAATATATAAAGGCCGTTATTGTATAGAATCTAAAAATATTGAAAATTAAATGTTGTAGGTGGCTAAATTCTCTTAGTAAGCGAGGACAATAAATATAAAAACTGAAAAATTTTTTTTTTTTAATTAAAAAAATGAATTATAAAATTTAATGTATTTATAATAATCTATTTAAAAAAATACAAAAACAATTGATAACACAGGTCGATGAAAAAACTGTGTTCTGCAACAAAACTTAATAGATTTTTTTTTATTTTTCATAATAATTTCACAATCAGTCAGGCAGAAGTGCCTGGTATAATTTAAGTGAATAGTCCATAGTCAATAGTCAAAGTAAAAAAGACCAGAAAAAGACAGAAATGATAAGATTTTAATTATCATGCAAAACAATTACTAATTTTTTGTTTTTCAATTTTTTGTCATTTGACCCTCAATTTTGACTGTAGATTCGTCTTTAGTGGTAAAAACAACATTTGAAAACATTTACTTTGTTGTGCCCCCCTGTTTTCATTGATCATTTTTTATTGATTATTGATTATAATTATTTCTCTAATGTTTAATTACGGTACGAGAACTCCTAGCAACACGCCTAATGGCATAATTCTATGCAAAACCAGTTCGAAGTGAATACATTACCTTATTTGTGAGTATTAAATTCCATGCGACCAATTACCTTAAAGTCATGATAAGTATTAGTACGGCAATTGAAACTCATCCCACATAAGAATAATCATCACCGAATTGACACTAACAAATGTATCATTAGAAATATGTATTCATTGAGCATGGTCCAATGACTTTTTATGGTCTCTTCACTTTTGAAGTTTCCATTGTTCAGTGAACGAACGCATGTGTGCGTTGAAAAGTCTCGTCCCTGCCGTTGTGTTAGTCGTGGGCCGAAGTAGGTGCTCTTTGCTAACTCAGTCTACAACCTAACAGCGGGTAGCGGGTGCCTTTGTACACATGAGTATTGGCTGAGCGCTACGCATCTAATCAATATAAATTGTTGCATTTTTTACAAGGGGTGACCGATAGAATCGAGGGTGAGCCAGTAGCTAGGAGTGGTTTTCCAACCGCGTCCGAGACCGCAGGGGCGGCGCCATGGGCGGCGCTTGATGGGGTTGTTGATGTCAAGGGAGACTTAGCCGACCGCAAGTATCGGTCCGCGAATAAAGTAAACCGCTTTCCAACGCCCGACGCCCGGCGTCCGATGCCACTGCCGGAGTTTATTGCAATTTATTATCGTCGCCCGCTGTCCGAACACTTTTGTTTATTTGTTGTGTTCCGCGATATTAGAAGAAGTATTCATTACACGACAAGGGGTGCGCGCACGAGTCACACGACCGGTTGACTTTAGGCGGCCCTTGCTCGGACAGATGTGGGTCAGCCGAGGGGCAATTGTGTTGCATTGGGAAATCTTTACGCGGAAAATAACAAGCGCGCTGCGAGCGATACGTAAATGAGGGCAATTTATGAATGAATTGCAATATCTTATAAGGAGAATCTCACGTTTACTCAATCGGGATTTGGATGAAACCTCGTATGCGGCATAAATATAAAAATTAATTAAAAAGCGTAAACAGAGGCCTGCGGCTTCATAATCTTGTATAAGATAGACTGTCGGATTTTTTTTATTATGTTGCATGAGCTTTGGGTCACAATTTTTAAATTTGAATTTGTCTCTTAATTATGTGCGCTTATAAAATTCTATTAACATTAAGTGATCATACGTCCGGGACGGTTCCAAATTTCCATCTTGTGCCCCGGGTTTTTTAAAAGAAATATTTGCGCCGGGTTCATATCTTTTGTCTGGGATTGTCCCTGGTTTTCAAAAATCAATAAGTAAGTTGACAAAAATTATGAAAACAAACGAGCAAGTGCTGATTGAATGCAATATCTTATAAGGAGAATCTCACGTTTACTCAATTTGGATTTGGATAAAACTTCGTTTGCGGCATAAATATAAAAATTAATTAAAAAGCATAAACAGAGGCCTGCGGCTTCATAATCTTGCATAATATAGACTGTCGGAAAATTTTTAATTATGTTGAATGAGCTTTGGGTCACAAACTTATAATTTGAATTTGTCTCTTATTTATGTGCTGTTATAAAATTCTATTAACATAAGGTAACCATACGTCCTGGTTTAGTCGGGACAGTCCCAGATTTCCACCTTGTGTCCCGTTTTTCTAAAAGTGATATTTGTCCCGGATTTAGATCTTTTGTCTGGGATTGTCCCTGGTTTCCAAAAATTAATAGGTAAATGAACGAAAATTATGAAAACAAACAAACAAGTGCTATTTTTTTTCAAATTAATTATGATGAAAATTTAATAGAATTTTATACAAGGCTCAAAAGCGAAAAAACATATAGATCAAAAAATATAAGATATAATATAATATCATAGATAAAAAAGTATTACATATAATCGAATAATAAACCTGAATAAACAGTAAGATATATTGCTGTATTCTATATGAAACGAAGTTTAATTTATGGTTCTATTGAATTATCAATACATTAGATGCATAACTGATTATAATATATATTAATTTATTTATTGTATATTTGATATATTTAAACGAAAAAGTCTAGAAACGTATATTCTGTTTCGATTACCATGATTATTATATTTTATATTAATCATATTTCATAATATATATTAAAAAAAATTATTATACTTTATAATTTTGAAAAAATCACAATAATCATTTTTTCACCTAAACATGAATCTAAAACTTATGGATTTTATTTGGGGATTTATGGATTTGTACTCGGCTTATTTAAAAATTATACAAATTTTTAAAACAGTGTTCTCTTTATATTGAAATCATTACCCTATATTTAGAATCTTTACTCTATTGAGATAAAAAAAATGGTAGAAAACAGTAATCGATTGCCTACGTCGCGGTTAAAAAATGAAGCTAAACAAAAATTGTAAAAAGATGTCTTATATCTATTTTAGCATATACATATATAATTAAAGGAAAATAATTATATTTTTTTTTCCATTTTTCTCTTGAATTAGATACTTTCGTATGGTGGAAAATAATATTATTGGTGACTATTCAGTTGCATAAACATATATACTCGTAGTTAGAGGAAAATAATTATGATTTTTTTCTATTTTTTTCTGGAATTAGATACTTTCGTATGGTGGAAAATAATATTATTGGTGACTATTCAGTTGCATATACATTAGAAAAAATCTTATAATTAGAAAAAAACAATAATGTTTTTTTATATTCATAAGATTCTCTTGGTTTTGATACTTTCGTATGGTGGGAAATATTATTGTTATGCTTAGATAATATTCATATTTTTTAAATAAAATTTCCAAAATAATTAGGAATTAAAAAATATTAATTATTATGATTTCTACTTACAATTAATTACATTAATTTCAACGATCGACAATAATATATTAACATTACTCCACTTTGGACTCTAAAAGCGAATAACTAATTTTGATATCAATATTAGTATTCTAATACAAATGGAGCATCCCTAAACCACGTGAGCAAACTGCATTGACTACAAATCCAAGTTGCTCGACTCGTTTCCATCTCAATCAGTAGCGTAAATACAACACGGCTATTACTTCGCGTTTAATGTTTTGCCGATAAATAAATAGCCAAGGAATAAATCAATACGAATAATTCTGAATACGAGAGTGCGGTCATAGATGGATATAAATGGCAAAGGAAATGATTTATACGACGGACGCAGTATCGAGCGTCCCGCCAATTGTCCGCATTGTTTATCGTTTGTCGTTTTACCTAGAGTCGTAATCGAAAGCTTCAAGTGTCCTGTCTGTATGCAAGAACTTGAACATTAAATTTGCATTCCGTCAGCAATTTCGGCTATTTGAGTAAATATTGTATTTTATTCAATTGGGGTTGTGAATGAAAACAGATAATAGAACAGTATATTAAAATAGGTTTGAAAATTATGAGCTTTTGAATGCAACCTAGAGCTTTGGTGAAAATGTGACTATTTTCGGTTATTGTGTTTATTCTTTTTTTTTAATTTTGGGTATTGAAGCTTTGGATCTGGAATCGTAAATATTTCCAGGACTTTTTAGAACTTTTTTGATCTATTTTTTTTATTATGAAACTATAAAGTATTTTACGACTTCACAATCCTGATTAAATGCACCAAATTTTGCAATGAAAGTTATCGACACACTTTAGTTTTTTTTTTTCAAGAAAGACTTCTCAAAGTCGACCAATTTTGCGAATTTCAAATTCATAGTTCAACAAAAAAAAATTGAAATTTTGGGTAATTGTATCATTATTTTTGTAGAAGTAAAGTAAAGTAGTGGAAAATCGCAAAAAGAATTTCAATATAATAAATCATTCCTTTTATAGGAAAATTGTAAACAAACTATGTTGTAACTATAATCAGAGATGTACAAGAAGCATTAGAAACTATCCACAAGGAAAAATAATCTTAAAAAATATATGTTTAGACTTAAGAAATGCAAAGCAAACCACTAAACAAACCAACTGATATATACGAGTTCAAAACTAAGTGTATTAATTAAATAATTTCATATTTACGAAGCGTTTACGTTAAATATTATTAACATGTTGTAAGGAGGTTTTCTACTCTAGATCCATGAACTTTATGCGATTTTTGAAAAGCCGTAACAAAAAGGCAAACAATATTCTTACTATATTTTTTTCCAAGTTATTAATTAATGATTTGATAATATAAAAGAGTAAAGATTAAAAATAGTCAAAAAAGTAAAGTTTTAGTTCAAGAAGGTAATGAAGAGGGGGTTTTAAAAAATTGGCACTTGACCACACCCGTGATTTTAGCCCTCCAAATAGTCTGAAGAAATATATATATATATATATATATATATATATATATATATATAATATTAATCTAGAATAATGTTGCAATCGTATGAACTACGGATAAGTTAACTTTTTTTCACAAAATAGCGAATGTCTACATATAATTTTGTTTGATATTCTCGAATTTTTTAAACATAGTAAAATTCGTAAATTGGATTCAGCATTGTTCATGCTGAAGAGAGGTCTATATAGAAGACTCTGTAAAAATGTCTAGTAAACCGGTTCAGTAACAGTTGAGAAATCGTGGGCATCGTACCGAAAAAGACAGTTTCTAAAAAAACGCATGTAAAGTTTTGCGGAGCAAAGAATCACTGGTGAATTATAGTGGTAATCGTGAAAAATAGAGGAAAAAAAATTTCAAACACATTCTTGACTAATTAAACTTTGAAAATATTAAATTAATCAATTTTTTAAAAAACCTAGGGTTGAATACCGCCTTCAAACAAATTCATCAGGCGTATTTATATAAGGTGACCATACGTCTCAGTTTGGCCGGGACAGTCCCGGATTTCCACCTTGTATCCCGGGTTTATCTGAAAGCATTATTTGTCCCAGATTTAGGTCTTTTGTTCCGGATTGTCCTGGATTTTTGAAAAGCAAAGGTCTAAATTGAATCTTCGCTCTTAATTAAAAATAAAATTACTATATAACTATAATAACTAGCATGCTTAAATGAAAAAAGCGGGTTAAAATAGTCCCTCACATTCATAATTTTGACTTTTATTATCAATTTTACAAAAATTAACAGAAAAAATATGAAAATGAACTTTTTGACTGCCTGGAAAAAGTGCTAATTGTTTTCAAATAGTCATGAAGAAAATTAAACCAAATTTTATAAGTTTGAAAGCTGGCAAACATAGATCCAAAAACATAAGAGAAAATAGAACATATATTTAAATAATAAAGTTCTTAGTCAGTTTTTCTGATATAAAAAAACTCATTTAAAAAAGATGGATTTTCATTGCATTCTTAAATAGTATTTGTTATTTTAAAATCACATTAATTAAAAAAAATAGAGAATTACTGTCCCGGTTTTGACTTGAAAAAATATGGTCACCTTAATTTATAGGATACTGTACAAGACCAATTTTATAATGAGATATTTTAATCTAGAGCTTAATTAACTCGATAATAAGTCTTGACATATTTCGCATATACTTTTCTACATTATAATAAAATGTCTTCATTCCAACGTTAATATTCCATAACGTCGAGTTCGATCGTGCACCGTCCGCAATTACTTAGCTGGACCCCGGCTAGCGATTTAGAGAAGCGCGATGTAAACCCTTCGTGAGGTAGAATGCCGAAGATATAATATATAATAGCAGCACCAATATGCTGATGCACTTTAAACCGCTCGCACTTACCATTTATTTCGTGATTATTGCCTTATAATTGGTGCGGCGAGCGGACGCGATGAACTAGCCGCACTCTTGCGAACGGAATATTGGAATGTGAAGTGCATATGGACGGAGAACTAGTCACCTTTGCAAATCGAAACACATTTTGTAGTAATGAATTACTTCTTATGAGAAATGATGTTCTAAGTTTTTTTGTGTCGGGCATAGCTCACTCAGTAGCATGACGGGCTTACATGACAAGGATCTTCGGATCGAATCCTGTCATTAACATAGGGTTTAAAAAATATAGTTAATTTTAAATTAAATTTCATTCATTGAGAATTTTAATAAATAATTAGAAGTAAAAAGAGACGCATGATTAGAATTCGAGAGCAGATTTAGAAAAAAACGAAGAATGAAGAAATCAGTTGTGAAGAGTAAAAAAATTTGATAGAATATGATACAAATAAAATAGTGTCTACATATATATACAAGATAGTTTACAATATATAAAGATAATATAGAATATATATTCGAATAGTATAAAATGTAAAAGTTGATACTCTAAGTAAGCGAGGTCAATAAAACTAACTAAAAAAAGTTTCTTTTAATGCTTATTACATAAATAATCATGTCCTTAAACTTGATCATTTGTGCAATATTATCATTTTCGAAATTCACTTTTTTTATTTAAGTCTACAATAAAAACTTGACGATTGTAGAGTCTATAATTGCTTGTAGCGAATTTAAATTCATCAATGTAAAAGATGATAAAAGAGCAAGGGGTATTTTAATACATTACGACATTTTGTATAATATAACTGTTTAGTAAGTTTTAAAAAATGATAGGCAAAGCGGGGCTCGAAGGTCCCTTTTGACTTTTAGTAATTATACTGTCTAAACCAAATAAACTACATTACAATATATCGCACATATCAAACAAACAACTATTGAACTATGCTCAGTAAAATTTCCAGTTAATTCTTAATTATAAAAATGTGTTTTTACTATTTTTCTAAAGTTTGTCATCTGTCCTTTTTTACTCCATAGGTTGGGTAAAAAGTGATGGAGCACAAGCTGATACAATGTCTTATTTATAATTTGAAAAGAATTTTACAAACTAATAGCAAAATTATTTGACTAATGCGAAATAAAATATTTTACAAATATTACACCGTAAATGACCTTGATCTGGTATTTTGTCAAAAATATACATCGGCAGAGTTCGAATAACTAATAATATAATTTATTTTTTGTAAAATTGCGTTTTTTAACTCATTTTAAATTTTTTTTAAGATTTAAATCTTTGTCAGTGATAGTGATTTAGTTGATAGAGGTTATAAAAAAACAATTACTAAATCTAATGTAAACATAACAATACATGTTATAAATCAATTAAAGAAAAATGTATACCTAAAATTAAGTTCAGGTATCATGAAATAAATAAAAGAGCTCAAATCTGAACAAACTACCAACGAAAAAAAAACGTTTTGTTATGAATGTTGATTGATAGGCCGTTTATCAGTTGATAACGACGTCGAAAGAATTAAGGTGATGGCGGTTATACAGCTTTAGCCTTCTACTTTAAAATAGTATTGTTCAAAAATTCTATACCTCACTTGTGTTTGCATCCTATCTCATAATCAACCTAATAACAATTAACTAAATAATTAATATAAGATGATTATAAAAAACCATTAATCCGTTTCGTCAAAAGTGATTTCTATTTAGTAAATTAAAATTCATTCAAGTAATCATTTCCAACATTTTCAACTTTATTCGATTTAATTTATTAGATAAATTGAGTTAAGAATTTTAAATTTCTCATTTAAAATATTCAGTGCACACAAATATATATATATATATATATATATATATATTTATATATATATATATATATAATTTGTAATACATGTACTTGGCCCCGATAAACTTCCGACTAAAATAACAATGGTATAGGTCGAGCAATCTAAAGTGATAACCTCGTAAATGAAGTTTAATATTTGCACGCACATTTTGCATAGCATTCACTGTCGTATGAATAAAATACAATTTTTGATATTTTTCTCTATATACATTGATTTGAATTCGAGAGATTTTAAACGCAATATTTTGTTTGCAAATATGATATACCTGTTAAGCTGCTCGCGCCAATCATTGTTTCAACCAGTAAAATGTAATATGTGCGTATGTCTATTTAAAAGATTTTTTTAGTTGAAAGCAATAGAATATTATGGTTAATATTACTATGATTGAATCATTATTTTATTCTTTTTACTAATTTGCCAATAAAATCGATTTGGCAATTTGATGTATTTTTGGTCTTCCTTTAATATTTTCTAGGCAGCATTGATTCCAGAAACTTACAAGCCTTATGTAATATGCGCGTTGATTTGTTGTATAATTTAATACAAAATTAATTATATTAGTATGTACATAATTCGCATAAATTAACTATTCGCTTTTAAGAATCAAAACTTAAATATTTTATAGTAAAAACAAGATTAATTTCAGTAAAAGGATACATATTTTTATGTTATTGCAATAAACTAAAAATCGCCAAATAAATAGAGTAATATCGACAAATTAATAAAATAAAAACATAATGATGATATTAAATAATCGCCGTTATATTTTGTTAAAACTTATAATTTTATAGAAAAGAAATGTGCAACGTAGACAGTCCTCTTTTTTATTTTAATAATAAAATTTGTTCAATATTCAACTATTGATACATTGATTGATCTTACTGCTCTATATTATGTATGGGTGTTTGTATGTGTTTGTAAAAATAACATAGTTTAACATTATTATGTTACATTACTATATAATTAACTGTATATAGCCGATTGGCGTATAATAAATAAATAAATAAATAAATAAATATATTAGGGTGGTCCTTAAAATGGTCATTTTCGAATTTCCTTGCTTCCAGGGGCTCAAATGGTTCCAAATTGATAAAAAACAATTCTCTGAAAGTTTTAGCTCTTAATATTAACGTTTAGATAGAGCACAATTCAATTCAATCAAACTTCGTATGGAAAGAGCATGGCAAAATTTTTGAAAATTAAAAAAAAATGTTTTATGTATAACTTAGCGACAAATTAATGCTAAATTACATTTAAAAAACATTTTTAAAATTTTTGAAAATTTTTTCATGCTATTTTCATACAAAACTTTGATTGAATTGCGCTCTATCTAAACGTTAATATTAAGAGCTAAAACTTTCAGAGAATTGTTTTTTATCTATTTGGAACCATTTGAGCCCCTGGGAGCAAGGAAATTCGAAAATGACTATTTTAAGACCACCCTAATATATATATATATATATATATATATATATATATATATATATTTAATATACATTTAAAATTTTTATCGTAGATAGATAATTAAATTATTGATCTAAAAAAAAATGTTTCGATAAAATATCATTTACGTCATATGTAACACTTGAATGCGCGAGTGATTTTCGCAACTTTTAAAATGCAATCAGTAATGAATTGAGTTCAGCAAATACAGAATTAAAATAAATATTTATATAACTAATTAGGGATTTAACGTTGTCTAATAAATCTATGTTTGCGGTATTGGAATATGTGAACAAATGTGCACTAGAATGCAATAAAATTAAAAATGAGTATACACAATATTTCGTAAATACTTGACGTAAATTTCAAAAAAACTTATGATAGTCTGAGCGTTTTGCACATTACGCAATCTGTCATCTAAGAGTATGAAATAATTTATTTACGTCAACAGATTACTTTGAAATATGAATTCATTCATAAAACTACGTTTTTGTGTATTTTGATGTAGAAGTATGAGGACACCTATTTGTACACGGTTATTTCATAATTTTATCTGTTTTGCATAGCTTATTAGTCTATACTTGTAAAATTTAATTATATTCAGTCAAATGTGTTTTGAGTGTCGTGTTTTATAGTGTCACAAAAATAAAATTGTTTAAATAAAGGTTAAAAATAAATTATCCATTATGGGCATGTTAGCTGTTCACAGAAAGATGCTAAGTAAGCATAACCATATCACATTTAAATAACATGAATTGTAAAGTTTTAATGTCATTGTTGCCGCAAATTATAATTTTCTTTAAATCGAGAAGTATTAGGGTACGGTAGTGACAGTCCTCATAACTGATAAATAATACTGATTTTGAGATAGGGTCCAAAGGGAGAAAGGTGAAGTATGTTTGTTCGAACAAGTTTCCATTATTGCATTAAGTCAGCGCCTTACATTAACACGACCTGTAGAATAAATTGGTTTTAAAGAGTCAAAAGTAAGTTTTTTGTTCGATTTCTTTTAATAATCAATGTATGCAGATAGATTCACATTGTTATTTTGCTGTTAGTTGAATATTAGTAGTTATTTACCAGCAATTAGTTTTGTTCTATGTGATATGTATATGTTGTGACATGTATTTCTTCTCCTTTTCGGGCGAATATTCAACAGATAAAGAAAAATCTAACTGCACTAAGACAAAATGCAAAAAAGAAAGGTGAAGGAAAATTCAATACAAAAGACAGATTTCACAAAGATTTCTTGTTTAAACAATTATATTTTGTTATATATTGTTAGATTATACTCAAAATTTTTGCTTGAATAATTGTGTGGTGTATTACATATTTCTGACAATAGAAGTTTAAATAGATTAGAAATATACATTATTTTGGTGTATATAGCTTCTGTTTTTAACCTATTTTTATGCCTGTAGCGAATGTCCTGGGGATGTGGACGGTTGTGCCAGTCGCCCTTTTCTTGTGTGATTCGATTTTATAACTTTTTTGAATTTAAGGACAGTACATTCGCGTAGACAAATGTTCGAATTACCATTTAATTTGCTTTACTTTCAGTTATCTGGTAAATTAACAAAATTATTGCTGATAATTTATCAGCAGTGATAAAAAAAGTGGCACAACCGTACGCAGTCTCCCCTATAATTTAAATAAAATTCAAGATGTTAGCTACTAGTTCTTGATATTCGATTCAATTTTGCCCCACAACAGCTATGGAGTTACTTAACAAATTGGTGATAAATAGTTATAGCGTAATCTAAATTATGTTCGAATATCATGATGATCAGTTGCGCCCAACATAATCGCGATGGGCCAATGATGATAAAAATTGCCCTCTTTATAGTTTTAAGATTTATCGACAAGCAAATCAAATAATGTATAATTGGATCTAAGTACCTTATGCTCTACCCAAAAATATAAAATAAAATCATTTTAGATAAATAGAGTGCGGTAACCATAGCTACTTTGTACATATAATTATTATATCATAATACTAAAGAAACACTACCTAAATATCAAGTTTCTAAATTCTTGTACAAGCAGTGCGCGATAACGAGTCTTAATTATTTCAGTCAACTAATAATTAATATACAATATCTTCAGGAAATATAACTAGCTTACATATTCCTTGTTGTACTATATATATTGAGAATTAATTTTCAATACCATCAAGTTTTTGAACTACCAAACAATGAAACAATTCCATGAATAGTATCATTACTCAAGAATGAACAATGTTGAAAGAGAGCATGATAAAATCTGTTTTACGTCTTACCTAGTGTAAGTGTTCTCTTTAGATTTAGCATTTAGTTTGTGTTAAGTACAAATTATTTTACGAAGAGTATTTTATAATCTAATAACATATAATGGAAAATTATTAGTTATCTGGATCGATTGGATATGGTTCATATTGAATATACTACAGCAGCTTATTCGTCAATCATCAGACTCGGTCAACATTATCTCAAAAACTAGTACATAATTTTTTTAACCATGGTATTTTTATGTGTAACAACTTAGAGCAGAAAGTAGTAGGGCTTGAAAAAAAAAACAAGATCCTAAAAATAGAGAATGCTGAGCTAAGAGAAAGACTTGGTCTAAATTCAAGAAACTCATAAACACCAACCTCTAAAGAGCTATATTTAATATAAAAAGATACATCAGAAAAATATATGGCCAGGTCTTGATTGCCAAACTCTGATAAGATCAGGAGATAAAGGGCCATATATTGATATACATATTCATACAAAATTCATAAGAAACATATTTTTACCGTTTATAATTTGTTTAGTTTTGAGCTTTTTTATTAAATTTACGATACCTCAATATAATTTGCAAGTATGCGTTATTTAATTGTTTTATAAGATATTGTTATTTTTATGTCAGATTCAACAGTTTATTTCAACCTACAGAATAGCTAACATGAGGGTGGGGTAAAAAGAACCATCCATAGATAAAGTATCAATAATAAACCTTCACACTGGCAAAGAATTAGAAAAGTAAATAAAGTTAAAAATAAATTTTACAAGATATGCATTAAATTATTAGTTATTCCAAAGCTGCTTATGAATATGAGATTAAGGTTATTTTCATTGTAATTGGTGTGATATTTGTAAAAATGCGTTCATCAAATTTGTGTTTCGCATTGGTTGAATAATGTAGCTATTATTTCATAAACTTTGTAAAATTGAAAATAAGACATTGGATCTGTTTGCTTTTCTGTTTGGCTGTCTCTTTTTTACCTTAAAAAAAAACATATTTCTGTCTTTAGGAATTAACTGGTAGTTTAACTGAGTTCAATAATTGCTTGTTTGATACGTGTTATGAGTTGTACATTAAACAGAATAGTTACTGAAAGTCAATTTGGACTTTTGTGCCCCGCCCTCCTTTAGCCCTATTTTAAATTATTATATTTTTTTATTTTTTTAACCCATATAAAATACACGATTTTTGATGCGGTCTCCAAGCGTGAAATATGATTTTCGATGCGAACTGATTAAATTCTCGTTTGATGAATATACTAATAGTAAGAATATTCAAAAATTTGTATTCAATGAGGTGCTACAAATCGCTTCGTGCTTAAGCTGATACAGTACGTACAGTAAAACCCCGCTTAACGCGGGGGATACACGTTCCATCAAAGTAGAGCGTAATTTTCTTTACATGCAAATATTGGGGTTAGGGAAAGATGGCTAGGTAATTGGTTAGGTATTAAATTTAAAAAGTATGTTTTTTTTTTAATAAAAATAAATTCAAACATTTACTTCTTAAAGCCCAAATTACTACCACATAATTCTTTCTTGCAAAATTAAAAACAGAATATAAATAACAAATAAATATTTAAAAAAAAAACTAATTTTTGAGTCAGTCATATTTAGTTAACCTTTCGCATTTACAGTGTTTTGCCTTTTTGTGGTAGAAGCGTCTAATGCTGTTTGCCTTTTTCTTTTGCTTCTTTCTGTTAAAAGTTCTTCATAAACGGATAGAGCATCTCCAACACCACGCCTTACTTTTGAGCTTCTGTTAAAATTCGGATCATTTTCAATGAATTGATCCATATTTTATTTATGGTAGACAAACTCCTTTTCAAACGTCATCGAAAGTTCTTCGCTTTTTCTCTGAATCACTACTGTCAACATTTTTGGTTTCTTCTTGTTAAGTTAATTCCTTGAGCTCATCATTAGAAAGACTGCACTGCTTCTTGAATTATTTCTTGGGCGTCTTCCACATCTACCCCTTCGAAACCTGGGTTCAAATAAAAGAGCGCTAAACAAAACAGAGTTAAGCGGGGTATTACTGTATAATTCAATGTTTTGTTTTCAATGCATTTCTGATATTTCAATTGATATAAATCTACCAGATGATGCCTGATTCAATAGCTGCGAATTTAGTATAAATTCATGTAGACTTTCTTCTTCGATAGTTTCAAGATGGTTTAACTTGATGTCAAATTGATTGAATTGTTAGGACTTTTTGCTCAAGTCCCTCACATTACTAGCACCAGAATTGAAGTTTTGTTTCAACAGTCCTCTGCGCACGTGGCGGAATTTAAGTGAAGTCGCGCATCGTTGTCACTTAGTATGCATTAAAATTAATATTAGTCAGTTGTCGTCCTCACGTGAATACTAAATAAGCATTCGTGATCATCTATTTGGTCTCTAAATATCACTTGCAATTAAATGATTAACACATTTCAATTTCTCGACGGGACATTAACGCGCGTACACACATAAAACATGCTCCGATTTGAGCTCATGTGACATATAAATCAACAGCGTTATGGTAATGGGAATCTGTTTTGTATACGTTTGCCTTGCGAATGTATAGAAGCACAAACTAACACCAATTACATATTATTTTGTTTCATTATTTGCATGTCGACATAAAGAAAATTTGTTTCCTTCCGTGGTGCTGTCATAGAACATGCTCTGAACGGTAAAATGCTCGCGCTCATTTACAAATGCATTCGCAGAGTTAATCAAGCATTCTTTTCATAAAACGGTTTACTTCCAACGAACGTTTAGATACCGCAATTTTGTCATTATTATCTTGATATAACTTAATGTGGAAAGTAATTTTTACGTCAGTGCTTATGATTTGTTTTGTATTATAACGAGAGCATCAAATTTTCAACTCATGTTTGAACATACAAACTCAACGAATTATATTTTATTAAGGTGACCATTCGTCCTGATTTGGCCGGGACAGTTCCGAAAGTTTACCTTATATTCCGCGTTTTCCTAAATGCAATATTTCCCTGATTTTTAACTGAATTTTTGCAATTAATTGATAATAAATTTGCAACTATCCATCAAATATCTGAAAATAATATAAACCACAAATATGCTTATATCAAACAATACGATATGAACGAGAAAATTTCCGAATGCAGAATTCGAAAGTGTTAAAATAGCATCTCATAATAATTCATATCGAATTTTCATTTTCAATTTTACGAAAATTAGCAAAAATTACGATCATGAACTTTTCTACTGCCTGGCGCAAGTGTTAAATATTCTATTATGAGTTAAATATGAAGAAAAGTGAACAGAATTTTAAACAAACCTTAAAAAAGCTAAAAAACATATAGAATAGATACACAAATATAACATTCAATCGAATAATAAAATTCTATTAAAAGTCAGTAATTCTGATTTGAAACAAGATTTATTTAAAAAAATAGGTCTTATTTTTTTTTTCAAATATAGTATATTTGTCATTTTAAAACATATTTAAGTCAAGACTAGCCCCCCCATTCCGGATTACCATAATTTAACTACAAGTTGCCGTTCTGGTTTCGACCTGATAATATTATATACAAGATAAATTTGCAAAGTCTTAACAAAGTGAAAAAAGTAACTTTCATTGTGTTTTTTGTGAATTTAAAGTTTAAGTAATAATTGAACTCGTTCTTTGGATGACATAATTATGCAGAAGTGTTTGGATGAAAAGATAAAATATGAGAGTCTAGACTACTTTATTATGAATAACGAATAAAATGTAGTTGATTTGCGGGATACATAATGTTGCAGTGTGAATGTTAGCACTTCCAATAGCGCGCGGCCCTGAACGAAGCATGAGAAAAATATGAATACGATTGAAATCAGTTTGTAGCCTTTATAAAATTTGCTTTTAATTTAGTACATTTTTATCATTCGTACAATTTTCTGGAAACTATGATATCTTGTATCGCTCGAGCATGCGCTTCAAATATCTTCCATGCGGTTTTCGTTTCAATATACGAAGAGAAGGAAAATAGGATACACGATATCGGTGCTTGGCGTTTGGATAAGAAAGTAAAAAGAATTTGAACGAGCCGTCTGAAAATGTTTTTCGTGTTTGCATCGACTGTGAACTCCTTGGCATCGTATGCTTCGTTCATTCTTTGAACATTTATGTCATGTCACGGAGTACAACGGAGTATATCTCTCCAGCAGATAGCACAGTCCGCAGCGGTATATACGCATACAATTGCACAGTGCCGTTCATTAGTATTAGAGATGCACTTTTAAATCCAAGGCCACATTTTATATAAGTAAATGCAATTCTCTCGGCTGACTCGAGCTTAGAACGTTCGTTCGGATCGCTGGTTCGGACCTTTCAATCATTTCGCAACGGCTTACAGAACAAGGAACACCCCGCGTATGACTCCTTACGCCTCGCGACAATTCGATGCGAGGCGAAAAACGAACCGAATCCGGTCAAATTGAGCGTCTTTCGAGTCGGTAGAGTTGGTCGAGAAATTAGAAAAATATTTTGTTTCACTAGCAGCTATATTGAATTATCTTGCCGGCGATGGATTGAATTAGTAGAGGACGTGTAGTGAAGTGATAGAAGTGCGTTGTGATACGATCGCTATGAAAAAAGTTCTACTTTTGTGTGTTCGCTTTGGCGAGTCGTGTGTGATGTGCCATAGTTGAGTGAATTTGGCGAGCGCTCTAACACTGCCGCCCGCCGCTATATATACACGAAAGAATTTTATGTTCTGACATATGACTTAATTACTTTAAAGAAAAGCATGCAGTGAGTTCTGATTTTAAATCTCTATTTTAGCAATTGATACATAAATTTCGAAACAAATTTATCAAACTTTTTTTGGAAACTTTAAAGAATCTGTAGTTATATAATACCGTGGTACCCCGCCTTACGAGCTTCATTTGTCCCGTAACCACACTTGCATGTAAAGTTGCTCGTATCTCGAAGAATTTTTTCATATATAAATACATTGAAATGCCATTAATTCGTTCCTGTTCATTGTTCAATTTTGTTTATAAAAGAAATAAAACCTTATTGCCAAAATCAAAAACATATTCATGAATCATATTATGCAAAAACATAACAAATTACTAAATAAAAAATAATTAATTTATTATTATACCAATTTTTGCGTTCAAAATAACTGTCCAATAAGTATTGTTTTTTACTATATAAATTATATATAATTATAAATTTAATTTATTAACTTATATAGAGCAAAAATTGGTTAAGTATGATTCGTCAAACAACTCTCCACCAGTTGCATCTTTTTCGAGGTGATTTTTATATGCCAACATTTTAACTAGATCCCGCATTGCACAAGAATAATGGCACAATTTGTATTAATGAATTGAATTTTTCAATTTTAAATTACCTAAAATATTTGTATGCTAGTTAAATGCGACTTCACATACAAAAATCCTTGTTCAATTGACATAGGATGAACTTGTTACGTACCCCTATAAAGTTTACGTTACGCCTCTAACTCGCACGTATTACGAATTTTGCTCGTATGACGAAGCAAACTAGCCTTTCACATGCTGCACTTTATTTATTACTACTTAATCTTATGAATTAATATTATGTATATAATGAAGAATGAATATTTATTATGCAAGCAATTAGGTGCTTTTTATAACTATTAATAAAAAATAATTAAATTACCAAAATTCTAAAATATTCTAAACATAATATTATCTGAATACTATGTTTTCTACATGCTTGTCTATTCCGCAGTGTGACATTAATAACCCTTATTAAAAAATCAATAATTTGCATGCAGAATTATTATCGTGACATTTCGTGTGTTTAATGAATCCTATTGGGAACTAGTATCTTATCGTTTCGTCCATTACTGAACATAAAAATCTTAAACAAATTCTGCCCCTTGGATTAATATAACTTAACATATCAAAACAATTAATAAAATTAATAAAACTAATGAATTATATTGTGATTATTCTACTATATTATTACATTTTACATATTACACTTAATATGGAATCAAGTGATTGCGTAAAATGAAAACCATTTAATAATATAAATTTGAAAAATGTGTTGTAAAGCATTAATCGAAGAATTTTGAATTTCGCTCGTTGGAAAAATGGAGTTCGTATTAAATTTGTTTTGAATAGTCCATGCTATGCACGTTGCATTTTTTTGTATTAAATACAAAAGTGATTTGGTTCTGCTGTTTTCATTTTGAAGACAAAATTGCACATAGAGTGAAAAGTTGAAGTACAAAAATAAATCAGATCAAAACACAGAGTTTACAATTTCATAAAGCATTGTTAAAATAAATTAAAAAATAAATAAAATAGAGAATCAAACTTTAATGCAAAATCTTCGTTAGGATATAGATACTGGAAATAAATGCATAGATATTTGTATACCTGTCTAATCTAATAAATTTAGATGAAAATTGCAGTTGAAATGTGTTATTATAATAAAATATTCTAACAACTTTACGAATTAAAAAACGATACGTTCTGATAAATCTTTACTTTGCCTGAAGATAATCCACTTACTTACAATTTAACAGCTTTAAAATATGGATTTTATGCATTTAGGGCGTGGTATCATTATCGTCCGTCGAATAGTTTGATAAGAGCGTGGATAATTTGCAATGCACATACACATGTCGGTCATATTGCAGTATCAGTTCTCATCATATCAAACAGCACGTTTGTCTAAGAGTTTTCATTGCACTGTTTCCTACTCGCCGGTTAAAAAAAATCGAATAACCATGATAACTTTTTTGAAAACCTACGTTTAAATTCTCGATCTCGTTAATTATATGTTAAATTATTCAAAAATAACATAAAATCTATGCTTAGTGATAATTATTATGTGAAAAAATTTAAGTATTTAATAAATACATTTCAATTAAGGAAAACTTCTTTTCGCTCAGATCAAATCAGTTCATATTGTTGATACCGATCTACCGATTTTTTAAGCATTATTATCATGGAAAATCAATTTTAACAATTGAACAAAAATAATTAGAATAAAATCTATTATTCTTTACAATATTTATTTATGAAATCATGCCTGAGAAAAGCTTGCGATTGAAGGCGCTATAATTAAAAAACATTAATTTATAGTGAGTTTTGTATTAACGTGACGTTTGATTTGGCGCTTTGCAGGACTCGAGAGAGTAGCTGAAGAATTGATGGGTCGCAGGAAATGGAAGCTATATCAAGAAGTTATCACCCTGCAGAGACCGCCCTTACCTATAGCGCAGACAACGAGTGCGGGCAGCACGACGAGTTCGTGCGTCGCCGCGACGACGACCACGACAACAGCGGCCGCGGCCGGCTCGACTGTCACCAAGACCACAAATGCGACGAGTTGGCCGAACCGCGACGGAACGCCGACGGGACACACGGAGGGCGAAGCTGTCGAAAGCGCGGCTGCGGCCGCAGTCGTCGACGGCGATTCGACGCCCGATCCACAAGACACGAGCGAAACGGCCGCCGCCAACGGAGCAGCCGCAACAACTACCACATCTGTTGAATCGCTGTCCAGCACCGAGAACAATGTGGACGAATGTACTGAATCGCCTACGGACGAGGAACCAAAAACAACCCGTGACGGAACGGATGGAACGCCACCCGCCGCTTCCATGACGCCGATCAAATCCGAGCTCTCCACTCCCACAGCACCCGCCGCGCCAGCCACACCGGCACCACAAGCGGCCGACTGGACGCCTCAAGATAAATGCTACTTCTGCGTTGAAGGTCAATTGCTCAGGGTTGGGCCGGATGGCAGCTTAGTGGCCACCAAGTCAAACAATGACATGGACACCAACAACTATCTTCAAGCGGTACGTATCATAATGTAACTAAATTTTTTTAATAATTTTTGAAATTGAGTTCTGAACATATTTTCAATAATCAGTTGGCCATTTTTATAGTTAACGCGTTTTCAGATTTTTTATAATCTTCATGAACGTGAAATCAAATACTCATTGAATTTAGTTTTTTTTGCTATATATTTAAATAATTATCATGTGGTAAGCGTTCCCTGAAATTCAAACTTTAAAATTTTTTAAATACTCAGGAAATAAAACAGAAGTAAGTGTTGGATATTACAATGCAAATTCAATTATAATAATGGAAACCAGTTTCCACTATGACGCTTATCAATTCAAAACTGTCTATAATTCAGTTTTTGTGTTCACTTCAAAACATCAAGCGGAAAAACACGTTAAAAATAAAATTGCTTCTGAGCATGTCTTGTAAATCCGCACAACGAAGGTCATATCAGTCGGAGAGCGCAACTATAAACTTGTAACAGTTTCAAATATCACTACCATATTCGACGTTATAGGAAAATTCTATTAATTTATAATGAAAATGTCAGATAAAAAATGATATACGAATTATTAATATAAGATGCTAATTTAATTGTACTGATTTAATAAGCAGAAAAATTTTGTTAGTTTTTTTTTTCAATCAACTTATTATTATTAAACAAATTATTATTATACTTGACAGTAAGAGTTTTAGTTTGAACATGGTATACAAATAATTGATATTTATTGTTGCTTCTTGCCCATAGAGTCCCGCTGGCAGCGACAGCGACAGCAGTGACAGCACGTCTGAAATGGAAATGGCTCCACGGCTCGGCCTGCAGGAGGCGCTGCTTGCGCATGGTAACGTTGTCGTCGAACTGTTGCGACGTCAACACAAGCAACAACAACAGCAACAAAACCATCACCAGCAGCAAATGCAACAAGCGCCTCAATTGGGCTCGTTAGATAATGTAACGTCGCTCGCAGCTGCCGGCATTTCACCGTTTTACCCGCCTGGACTCCAGTTTCAAGCAGCGCAGTGGTACCAGTTACTTGCTGCGCAACAACGATATATCCTTCCTCTTGCCGAACAACAGACCAAACAACAGCAACAAGAATCGGGGACGACGCAGCAACAACAGCCCCCGAGCAGCGCAAGCAGTCCGGCGGCAGGCGCAACCGGATCATCGACGCCCGGAGTGGAACAACCGCTGGATCTCAGCGCGAAGAGCGGTAGCGGTTCCAGTACGCCTACGCCACAACCTATGCGATTGCCAAATTTTGATCCAAAGCATATATACAAGTAGGTTCTCCTATTATTTTTTACATTTTATGAATATTATGGCACGATATATTAATGCAGCAATTTGCATCAATTGCTAATTGCCAATAATAAGTTAGTAATTTTGTCACAAGCTACATTTTTTGGTACTGCTACAAATTAAAAAACCTCAATAGTCAGATACATCATGTATCTTACGTTAATTGTATAAGGGTTTCACTTTCAAGTTCTACTTTAATTTCAATACTTTGGTACTCTAGAGTCAAATTCTTCTTAACGCTAATCTTTTAAAAGTAAATAGATGAATGTAACATTTAATGAAGATGAGTATATGTGATACTGTCAATGCTGTGACACATTTAATGTCTTCATTTAAATTCTTTCGTAACATGTCATATTATATTTTTATATGCAAAATATTACTAGCTCTCTGATTTTATTAATTAACAATCATCAACTACATTTTATGGGCACAAATTATCACACGGACCTCATTGAACTTAAATAACATATCGAGATGCTGGGAATTATTTAAATATTCTAATTATATTTGTATGTGCATAATATAATTTTCCACAGTTTGATGATGATGTAAATTGCAATACGAAATTCTGCACTTAATGAACAAAATGATCTAATGCCTAATTATATTTCGCGCCATTCATATGCAGAAGGTATAGCGTTCAATGCTGGTTCATTATATCATATAGCGTTATTTCAAATTTTATCATGCTAATCACGGAAGTAATTATATTTAATAACCGTCTAAAATATATTGCATTGTTCAAAACTGCAGCACAGTATGATACTACCGAATATTTTCTTAAGCAAAATACAATTCAAAGCCGAGCATCGTGAAAATTCTGCTCAATCGTATATGTAGGTTGAGGCCAGATGACTTGCAACAAATCCACTTCATAAATCAATTAAAATTCACGGCTTTAACATCTCGTTTCACATATTACCGGTCTACACTACCAGGAAAGATCAATGACCAATAGCTTTTTTAAGTTAACTTATCTATTAATTTACTCATAAATCGTTATTTCTGTCAGTGATAAGACATTCTTCATATGTATGTATTCACTACACTTTTCATTTTAATTTAATATTTCTGCACATCTATGAAAACCGTGAATTGATTAATAGTTATTTTACTCATGCAATTAGAAATAATACATTAAAATATTTGACTAAAAAAACTGCAATTGAAATATCTCTCTATGCTAAATTAAATAATGTACAGTATACTTTTTTGGAAATTATCTAATGGTATGCGTAAGGGACGCGGACTTACTGATAATGAAACATAACTCAATCACAATTCAAATTAAAATGTTATTATACCATATCATATTACAAAATAATATTTTTTATAATCGGAAAAGTGGCTCTTTCTTAGGATTGTTGCCACTTAAATTGTTATAGTCATAGCCATGCGACCCGAAAAGAAAAATGGAACGCAGTTTGCGCATTATAATAAAAATCAAATATAAAATAAACGCTCTCGCTGCACTCGTGCATTATAAAATCTCCGGATAAATCACGTCGAACATTTTCCATTAACAAATAAAAAAAAATATCAGACCGACTTTATGCGGGAATATAATGCACTTACGCGGTCTTTACATAGACATTTTTTATTTAAATTCCATTTGATATCAGTGTTATTTCTTAAAGCTTTGTATACAGTACAATAGCATAAAGAATGAAAAATTACGATACAATTTTCGTATTGTTAGCGTTGCAATATTTTCTGAATGAACAGTGCGCTTGTTAATTTTAATGATGCGTTTTTTGTTACAAAATTACGTTGTATTAAAACATTTAATTTTTTAAACGCATTAAATGCAGTACTTTTAGAACAGTAATGCTTTTATGCACGTGCATTTACGTATTATCAATTCCGTCCTTGAGTTTCAAATCGTTGGGCCGTGAAGTTGAATGACATGATATTTTACCACATGGTTAATTATTAGCAGTTTATTTTAGATAATTTATTAACGAATAATAAAAATTGAATGCAAGATAACGTAGAGATAAACCGAGAGCCGTAATATATAATCTTAATACTATAGGGTAGAGTGGAGCTTAATAATACCTTAGGACCACGGGTAAAAAGGTCCATCACCATGATCTCAAAATTTTTTACCACATGGAATCATATAATAAAACCAGTTATAATAACAGATGGCCAATCTATGTATTTCATAAAAGCATTTAGTAATAATTTTGTAAGTTTTTTAGATAGTTATTAGAAACAACCCAATGGCCTAATACGTTTTCATTCGTCAAATTAATAGTTTTGCCTTGTATTGCACTAGAATCTTGAACTATATTTTCAGTAAAAATTAAAATATATGCCAAATAGAATTATCGAAAATGACACAATCAGTTTATCTTAATGGTCATAATAATTTCCACAGCAATATAACATAAATTAACGATATTATTTTCAACTAGAAGATAAACAATGTGAAATCAGCCCATCATCTTAATTCTTATGACGTCGCAACCAGAAGATAAATGGCTATGTATAAATATTCAAAACAAAAAAAAATTGTTTCGTTGGTAGTTTTTTTTTTGTTATTGAGCTCTTTGTTATTTTTAAGTTATCTCAATAGTTTTTTTCTATATAACTTCTATGAAAGCGTACATTGGGGTGGGGTCACTAAACAAAAGACTAACTAAACTTTTACACTGACAAAGGTATAAAATAAGAATATGGTAAATAAAAAAAATTGGTTAAGTTGAAAAAGCAATTTTACATAAGATAAATTAAATCGGTAGATCTTCCATTTCTGCTGAGGAATACTTTTCACGAAAATCAGATCGAGATTATATTCGGTGTAATCTTTGTAAAAATGTGCTAACGTAAGTGTCGCATAAGGATGAGGATAAATAATTTACCTATTATTTCGTAAAATCCCTTTAAAATTTAAATTAAGACATTATATCTGTTTGCCCGGTGGCTGTCGCTTTTTACCTTTTAAATTTTAGAAAAACAGTTAAAAAACATATTTCAGATACAGTATAATTACAGAAATTTAAATTGGACCTTTTTTCTCCGCCCTTCACTATATACACACATATATATATATATATATATATATATATATATTCATAATTAAATGGAATTATTATCCAACGTATAGGTAAATCTTGCCAAACAAAATGTGAAATAAAATGTGTGAAAGCATAATACTTTATGAAATTAACAACATTAATAGAAACCATTAGCTAGATTTAATTTTATTATGAACAAATAATTAGAATATGAAAATAAATAATATATATTTGATTATTATTTGTATTTGTTCTTTAAATTCGATTTTCTCTCGAATTAATTAAAATTTTGTATACTCAATTTGTATAAAAAGTCGAAGACATAATTATAGTTACTATCTCAGTAATTGGGTACAATAGTACAATTTACTTTATCTAAAATATTTGACTGCTTACTTAAAATTATTTAACTTCCAGTTCATTGCTTTCCACGTCATTTAAATTATTCTATTACGGCTATCAGTGCACATTTCATTTTATAACATGAGTTTATAACAAGATCCAATCAACAAGCGTGCCCATAACATGGAAACAAAAAAGAGCCTAATAATAAAAATTTCACCCAAGATTTCTCGAGCGAGTTATCGTAATTAAAATAATTGCCGTATTAATTTTCTTCAATTGCGTCCGTTGCATTGCGAAAGCGCGAAGTGCTCGTCCGCGATGATTTACGCGCGTCTTATAAACATCCCGCGGGCAAACGGCGAACTGCTATATTACCGTAAACCGCGATGCGATAGCGCAATCCCTGATAAAAATCATAGAACTGGCGGCTTTTATTCTTATTCTGCACAAACTGAATAAATCAAGTCATAATTACACAATCAGCAAGATGATCGTAGCGCTAGATAGGGACCTATCTTGGATACGATGAGGCAACTTGTACCTGTATCAGAACTAACGTTCTCTGATACTTCGTACCTCAATTTAGAAGCAAAGGCTTCTGTTGATAGTCCTCGAAGGCGTCCAAATCGCGGCCCGCGGATCGACTGAATTCCATAAGATGCGGTCCCTCGTTAATATTTTTCAAATTTTAAATTTTTAGTTTCTAGTATCCGAATTCGAATTTGTCAATCCTGTCATTTGCAAATAGAGAACTTAATTAGTAGGTGATATAAGCATTTGCTTAATCTACAAAAGTTAACATTTTAGTAAGGTGATTAGATTGGTCGGGACGATTTTCGCCTTGCGACTCGGTTTTTTCTAAAAGCAATAGTTGACTCGGTTTTAGGTGTGTTGTACCGGATTGCCCCGGATTTTTTAAAATGTTTTGATTGCCAAATTTTTTTTAAAAATATTTTAACTAGAAAATTTGAACCGAAAAAATGTGCATAGAAATTTTATCTCAAATCTCACAATTCTACTACCTTCTTGAAATACGTAACAAAAGTATTTTCTTTACATTGTCAGTTTTTGTGCTGGCGTGAGCTCTGTTTCTTAGATTACAAGACCTTAATAATTTTTAACTAATACGTTATTTTAATTTTTTTTAAGATTTATTGTTATTGTTTAGTTAGATTCAACAGTTTTTTTTTATATAACCTCTCTAAGAGCTTACACCTGGAAAGGGTAAAAAGGACCTGAATCTTTACCCTGGCAAGGTGTAAAAATAAACAATAGCAAGTGAAAAAGTAAATTATTTGAAAAAAGCAATGTTACAAGAGATAAATTAAATTTAGTTAATCCAACTCTGTTGATGAATATTTCTGACAAAATAACAGATCAAGGTTATTTACAGTGACATCTCTGTAAAGAATGAACTCAGGAAATTATATTTTGCATTGTTGTAATTTATAAGTAATGTATTTGTTATTTCATAAAATTCTTTAAAATTAAGTAATACATTAGACTTATTTGCTTTTGGCCGTCCCAATTTAACCCGCCTATGGGGTAAAAAGGATCAGGTGAAAAAATTTTGAAAAAACAGCAGAAAAACACATTTCAAGAACGATGAATTAGCTGGCAGTTTTACTGAACATAGTCGCTGGGAGTTTTACCGAACATAGTTGTTTGTTTTATATGTGTTATTTGTTGCGATATAATAGGTTTGGTTTTCACAATATAATTGCTCAAAATGAAATTGGATCTTTGTGCCCTATTCTATAGCAAATCAGTCAAAATAAAATTTTAAGTTTAGTTGAACAACAATTGTAAAATAGTTGACAAATTACAAACACATATACATTTATTATAAAAATTGTTACGCCCAACGGGGCCTTTTTCAGTGCGGGGCACGATGCGGGTGCACCTGTCACACCTGCCCCCGGCCTGCATTTATATTTGAGCGTATAAATAAATAAATGTTCATTTATAAACGAGCAAACGAAATTGTATATGAAGGTAGATTATTTAATACACATATTTATACACATATCGTATATCTTGATAAAGACATAATCTGCATTCTTTTGTTTTAGATTTATTCGTAAAAAATAATAAAATATTTTAAATTTAACATAATATATTATATTCGACGTCCTTGAATAAAACATTATCATCAATAAATACTAACGGTGACGGTAACTATCATGAAAAAGCTTAGAAAAAGCTCATGCCATTTGGAAGTTATGAGCTTTATATGAGAATAATTTAAATAAGTTAGTTAATTTGTGACCATTTTTTCGTTATCTAATCATTAAAACTATGAAACTATAACCCTAAATAACAATTGACTGACTCAATTACCGCTTATTTTCCAAAATTAAAGCTATTTTTTAAACTATAAAATTAAAATTTTCAAAATTGATCGACTAAAAAGCTGTTCTCTAAAAAAATAACTGAGGTGCTTTGGCAATTTCAACTCAAAGTTCGCGTATTATAAAATACAGTCAATTTGATAAAATCTTATTTAACAAACCCTTAGGCCGTTTCACAAACATGAGTATTATTTTTTATGGATATAAAAATGATTCATTTGCTACCAATGAATGAGTATGAGTAATACATATTGAAGCAGACAGCACCAAGTTCCTTATAATATAACAAACATTTTTAAAACTTATAATATAAAACTGCTAATAAGTTAGCAATCTTTCTTCTGCAATATACGATATCAATTGACAGTTTAAAGCAGTTTATAATTAACTATTTTTTTCGAATTTAATAACAAACAATGTCTGCTCCAATATCTGAATCATTAGCAATTTTTATTTCTTTTTATGGTTTTTAATTTAATGAAATGAGATATTTTAAATTTGAGTTTTCGAAACAACAATTATGAATCAGATCTCTGATTAATTACCTTTTGTAAAGCAAATACTAGTAGATATATATTAAAGCAATTATATTCTCATTTTTATCACTTATGTGATTCGAAAATTATCTCTATTCGTAGAATTTAATTTATTTTTGTTTCACCGTGCAAATATATTTTTAAAGATAAGTGTTGCATTATCGGCTTTTACACCTGAAGCAAAAATAATTAAAAATGTGATTTTATTTACTCGAGCAGTAAATTTTCGCAGATAATATTTTTTATTATCCATTACGGATTAATATCATATCTGTTATTTGTATCGGTGAATTTATTATATTTATTTAGTGCGTAATACAAAATACAATGTTTATCTGAAAGATATGAACACATATGAAACGGTGTGACTGACATATAAGCTTCTTTAAATATAATACTCATATTGTTATCGATGTTACTCTTAGACAATGTACATGTTGATTTTAGTAGCTTATATTCCAAACTTTAAAATGAAAACTTAATATAGTAAAAATTGCTCCCGTATGATAAATGAAAATTTTTAAAAGCTTTGCAATTTTTTATATGTACTCTAACGGTTAAACATTATAAAACTTGATATGGAACCCATAGAATGCAAGCAAAAATACTAATCATTAAAAAATCTTTTATGACCGAATTGAAATTAATAAAATAAAAAATTAAATAAAAATACAAGCTACGTCAAATCGTACTTAGAGCAAAATTTGTATTATCTTTTCATGTTGACATTCAAGTTTACTATATTAATGAAATAAGTATATTTATACAAATATTTATTTCATAAATCGAAATTAATGTTCTGTCCTTTTTACTTACACTAAGTATATTGGTTAATGAGGCTCAACTCATTCAGAATGTGTCCAATTAACTCGAGAGTGTACATCAAGTGGTTAAATATTTAGAATTTAAAATTAAAGAAACAGATATCTTATCTATATTAATTATTAAAGAGTTATCATGCAGAATCCGTATTTATAGATATAAACTTATCGCTTGGCTGACCACAGTTGCTCATTTTTGCAATTATCGTAATATATCGTACGAAAGCATTTGGAAGTTGTAAAAATAATTTTGATAATGCGATTTGGTCATGTAAGCAAAGGATAAATATAAATTTGTATTAGAGTTAATAGATTTAAAATTTTGTGTGCGTCGAGAAAACATTTTATTCATATTTATTATATAAATAAATTCTTGAAGGCAAAATCGTATTTTTCTAAAGGTTTTAACAAATATTTTTATATATTTTATAGTTTGAATCAGTTTTATGACAATTTATGCATCCATATAAAACTTTCTAATTTTTTTGGTAAATCATAGATTAACTCTATGTGGAGTAAGTCATTATATTTTGGTATGCCTCATAATAATCAAAAAAATTAATTAAAAAAAAAATTTTAGTAATCGTAAGGCGAGCCTTGTACGCAATTCTAAGTAATGGGTCAAAAGTAGACTAAATATAGAGCCCTTCGGATACTACTACTACTAATTACCCACAGCTAATTAACAGATTTTATACAGATATTTTAATATCATGCATACTAAAATTTCATTTAATTTGGATTTCATACTCATATAGAACATGAATATGGGTAAAATACTTGAAGTTGCAAAGATACACTTCAGAGATAATAAGAGACATTCTGAGTTAACTTTTCACTTTCCTTTCCACTTTTGATTGTTTTTGTACATGATTTGTACTTGAAATATAAGGTACAATAACTATTATTTGACATTACTATTATTATTATGTGATCGACTTTTTAAGGATTTTGGGGGGGGGGGGTCTGCAAGAAAATATTGTAAATTTTTTTAATTTTTTTTTGAAAATATTTGGATTTTATTTTAAATTCAGGAAAAAATAAATAGTCGTTTATCTTACAATAACCCTCCTTGTCCCACGTAATATTTCGTGATTTTTTATCAAACCACCCTTCCCTTAACAACCTCACGTGATTAATGGACGCCCCCTTTGACCTCAAGGAGCTTTGCAGAAATTTAAAAATATGACACTATTTCATTACTAAATTTGAGTGGGTGACTGGGTACAAATGTGCCAGGGTACGGTAGTGATGCTTGCCATAACAGCTAAACTATAGTGACTCTGAATTAGAGTCCAAAAAGAGAAAGATGAAATATGTTTTATGAGAAAGAAAATATTATTTGTCTTTTTTGGGACTTTTCAAAAAATCACATAAATTTTATGCCTCCAGACCAGATTACCCCCTTAACTTTGCATATCTGGCCTAAAAACACCTTTTCGCATTGCGTAAAGAAAATCAGTAAATATCGAAAGATTGGTTTTGCCGGAGAGCGGGATATATAATATATTAAACAGTCGACTAATTGTTGGCTGTGAATGTGCAATGGCATTCAATAAGTCAATAATGGCGAGTGAGCCGTTCGTACTATTCGTACCGCTGGCGATATATATCTATCGCGACATTTGACCGGTGCTCGTTCAACGCAGTACTAATGAGTCGAACTCCTAATGAACACGCGCTAATGACACCGCAATACAAAGAGTCAACTTCAAATAATCACTGCTTTGGTCGCATAATTAAACAATGAATGCATTATCTTATATTACCTTTTGCAACGGCGACCGTTTGAAATCCGTTCAACCTCGACCGACGTTCGAATCAAAAACGACCGGATTGATTACTCGATTATGTAACGCTATAGTAAGGATAAGAGGACTAGTCGAAAAGGATAATAGGTATATTATACATTAATTCATACATTTATAATTGAGTTCACTCGTGGGTAAGTGGCTAGAGCGACTGGACCTTAATCAGAGGTCCCGTGTTCGAACCCGCTTCGAGAAACCTGATGTCAATCAGTTGTGGCATCGGGTTTCGCTTGGAAATATAGATAGCAATATGTTTCCAAGTGAAATAAGTACTTAGCCGGCATTGCTGCATCCATAAAATATTCGCCTTATTACACAAATCGTAATAATACAAATTTATCTCACAGAGATGATATTAGAGTAGTATTAGGTCAAATTAGCCCAACAGCTTTTCTCATCTGAAAGCTGTAAGTTTTGATTGCTGTTCAAAAAAAACTAAAAAAAACATTTATGATGATATTGTATGGTAAGGGTTTTCAATCTATTATGTAGATAATACAGATTTTATAAAAATTGTGAATTCTTGATCTCTACTGATACTATATATTTGAGAGCTTAAGGTCCGTCCGCATGAGAATGCATGTTGAATGAGTTGTATAATTAAGATATACGTGTCTTCATATTGTTTATGCATTGCATAAATTTCCACATATTGCTAATTATAAGAGTATAGGTAATTATTAAATTCCCTTTTCGTGAAAGGTCTTTCCATTAATTACGTGGTCGATTTTTAAGGATTTTTGGACCCTCCTGTCCCTTGGTGATTTTTAAAAAATTGTCGCCTCTCTTGTATATTTATTACGTACGCAGAAAATATCGTAAAACTCTTGAAAACTTATTGAAAAGTGTGATTTTTTAAAAATTCAGTTAAAAAACAAATACACGTGATATCTTACTCCTTGTTATATTTCGTGATTTTTTTGTCAAAGCCCACCCGTTCTTTCAATACTTATGTAATAAATATAACTGTGTAAAATCAAAAATCAGTATCAGTAACGAAACTGTAATACTTTTTTTTATTATTATTATTTTAAACTTGTGAAAATTCACTGAATGTCCTTTAGTCGTTTTATTCTGGAAATGTTTCATAGGAAAGCTGAAAGCTCCTTCACATACAATTGGCAGGAAATTTGATGTTTTTAAAAATTAAAGGACTAACTAGTAGTGCATGGCATCGTGTCTTAAGGCAAATTGCGGAAACTTCCCGTACCGAATATTAAAATAAAAAAAATGAAATAAGTTTTTTTGAAAACTTAGAAAAAATTAGATGTTTAGAGAGTTTTGAAATTTTTGAAAAAATGTTTTTTTAAATATTTGGATTTTATTTATATTTCAAAATGTTCCAAGAAAATTTTGAAAAAAAAGTAATCGTGCTGCGTAGCTGTTTTACACACAGTGTGTCACACACACACACACACACAAATATATATATATATATATATATATATATATATATATATATATTAAGGTTTTGAAACGGAAAGATATACAAAAATTTTTATTTTTAATTTTTTCGCTATTACTATAAGTTACATACGGAAAGTTAAAAATAAAATAAATTTTGAAAGTTTTTTTATAGTTTCTAACTTCCGCAGAAGCAATAAGATAAGCTAAAAAGAAAAACAATTGAAGTATATAAATTTTAATTTTCAAATGGTTGTGCGACATAGTCAATAAGCCTTTCTTTGAAAAAATTACATAGGAACGTTCTACTAATACAAATGTAGAACAAATACAATCGCCTCCGCTATTATAATCTCGTTACTCAGATTGCAATTCCAATGCATTTTGCGTAATATTCAAATTCGACGGTAGCAAAAATGATTGTTTGCTGTGTCTCGATATAAGGAGATATGTAGAGCAATAAAGAATCATTACGGAATTTATTATAATAGTATCCGTACAAGAATTTCAGAAGCAATTGCAAAGTTTCGTGTTCGCAATTAGGCCACGTACAGCAAACGCATAAAATTCTCGGCGGAATACAATGCGCGCACACAAACAAATTGCAAAGCGCATACACATGTGCATACACATTCTTTCTCGTTTCTTGGTACAAAAAGCTTTTCGTTGTAGATACACGCGAGAATACGCCAAATCTAACCTTGGGCTGAGCGCAATCTCTTCGGCTCACAGCGTTTCGCAACCGCACACATTATTACACTGACAGAAAACTATATATGGTTTAGTTCTACAACAAGCGAGTGCATATAATGCGAGTAACGAAGTACTCCTACTATCATTGAGTGTTGCGAAATCACAACATTTAACCAGTCGGTTCACGATCTTAAAATTCTAAGATATTAATTGAACACTCGACGCCAACACTTCTGCTCCGAGCGCGTTCGACGCCGCCGCTCGCCCGACCGACCGAAGACCGTTCTCGTGCAATTTTGTATTTTCCGCGCGCCATTAGATGCGCTCGCTGCTGCGATCTGCGATCTGCGATGCCCTGATTTCCCCTCTCGGAATGGGCCACGGGAGACCCATTTTTCTTGATTACATTCATATATCAACCAAAAGACGAGCAAATACATTAAGATGTCTGAAAAATGCAAACGGCTTTAAAATGAATATTCCGCTCATCTTCAAGCTGCATTCCGATGACATATTTTCAAATACGAGTAAAACTTTCGACCTAAATTTTACGTGATTTATCATCATTGCCTATTTATTGAAGAGAACCCATTATATAGGATTAAAATGTAATTTATACACCAACATCCCGTTTTACACGGTAGGTTCTCATTTCCGATCTTACACGGTTTTTGAAAACAAATTTAACGTGAAATATTTATTTTCACGAAATTATAAACTTTTATCTTTTAGACATGCTTAATTATATAATAGCTGTCTAAGAACACGTTTGAGCAGACTACTGCGTCGCGGCAATTTTTGAATAAGGTGTCTATGTCATACATGTCATTTCGTCCGTATTACACCTACTTCAAGTTGTATTCCTTGGTCTCCATGCAGCAAGATAAAAATGGTGCGATTTGACCTAACTCTGAGGTTCTCATAGCACGGTTCTTATACTGCACTATATAAGTTTCCATAGAACGCAATGCGAATTAGCCTGAAATGTTAAATACGAGTTTTTCATAGCACGGTCTCCATACTGCACGGTACGCACTTGCTGCGTTAACCGAGGGTTGACTGTATTTTACTGTCGAAATGCAACACTACAAAATATATGTTACAGTTACGAATTCTTAGTAGTGTGAGTCTACGATGGAAATAGATAAGTTGGGAACTCCCCTTTTTATGATCAAAGCTAATTTTTTTGTATGTATAAGCTAATATGCTGAAAATACTAATTTATTTTATTTTTATTAATAGGGCGTATTTTTTTCTTTAAAAATGCAATATTTAAAATATATATTTTTATATTAGTTTTATTATTGAAATAAATTAATATTCTTATAATTTACTAAATTGGTTTGATATAAAATATATTAATATTTATTTTTTGTTCAATGGGTTTATTATCCACAATATTAAAAATTGATAAAAATTGCTCTTCATAGTGATTTTCATTCAGCACGGTTTTTCCATATGAGAGTGAATTTTTCGAACCGTATGAATAGATGAAACCATTTTCGACATGTATTGGGATCGCTAAAATATTCTTTTTAATCCTTATTAATGATTTAAAAAAACTAGCAATAATGTCGAACATATACCATTATATAATAACAAATATTTTCTTTCAATATTTCTCAATATGAGGCATAGTTAATAACTAAGGTATAGTTATTCTGCGTTTCGCACCGTATTAGACGCCTTCATCTGGTGATACACACAGGCCACTCCCGAATAATTTTTTTTATAATAAACAATATCGAACGCACGAGCGCAGATTTTGCAATTTGCTAAACAATCACTAAACTTACCGCAAGTTTTGTGGGCGATGACTCGCACAGTATAAATATGCTGCAAGGTATATATAGGTAAAAATATTGTGTCCATACTGGGATAAAAGAAAATATCTTTCGTAAATGTCATTAATGAAATCCTCAAATTTATTGTCATAATTATATATTAATTGTTATGATTTGATCGAAAAACTTTGATCGGTTTTAACAGCATTTTTATATTGCTATGATGGGCACCTGGAAGTTTTCGTGAATTGATGCAGTTTTGATTTAAACCTTTGAAGTAATATCTGTGCTTATACAGTAAAAGGTTTGACACTTCTGGTAATATATCGTATGTTCATACTATTGAATGAACCTTGAAGTTTATATACGACCGTCTCATTGTCCAATCAAGTTGTCAATTTGTCATTATATTCTTAACCATGCACAGCATAATTGAATGTTTGCATATATTTGGTAAAAATGCAATTCAGTGTGTAAGAGTTGTGAGTTTTTATTTTGTAAAGAGATAATCTACCAACAAAATCGAATTTTACACTAAACCTACCGACAATTCATGTATGTCTAGCACTTTTGTCAAATTAGCTTACAATAAAAAAAGTCATATATTTTATTATGTCATTCAGATAATGATATTGATTGTTTGATGTACAAAAAGTAAATAAATTTTTATGAAGTTTTATTTAAATTTATTTTTATATAATTTCTAAAAGAAATTCTAAAAAAAAAACAAATTAATTTAAATATTTATACAGAATACCATATGCGTACATAATTTATTCGGCTTTTTCACATTATTTACCAATTATTTTAGTCCGCAATGTACATTTGACGCAAACTGACAAAAAAAGCTTTTCTATAGTGATTTTTGTTTAGTACGTTTTTTTCATATAAGAGTGAATTTTCTCAGTTACGGTTTTTATAGAACCTAGCTTTCGTGCTAAAGGGGAAAATAGGTGTACATATTTATTAGCAAATATATTAGTTGTTTCGTAACTTTCACAAAATTTTATTTAATAAGCTTTTCGTCCGCACAAAGCCAATCTTGTGGACAGTGTTGATACAAACTTGATTTTCTGAAGATTTTGAATACGCATCGCCAAATTAAATAATTTACTAAAATGAAAAATATTGCCTGAAAATGGTTTTACTCTATACACAATTTACGTATTTATCCGGCTATGTCCAAAATGTCGAAATATACCTAAAGTTGTCACCTACAATTTTTTGACTTCATGCTACATTTTTTAGCCTGTCACATTTTCACCAAACAATGTACTAATACAAAATCTAATAGTTTTTGGTACACTTTTGTTATTTTCTCCTATTTCTATTGAGTAATGTTTGAAACTTGGTGCAAGCATTATTTCAGTTTACTTTTATACACCGTGAGAATAGTGAAATTTGATTTATACAAATTCCTTCAAAATCTGTGAATGATTTTATCAGTTTTAGAACAACGAACTATCCGATTGAAGAACTGATGAATCTCTCCTCTTTTTATTTCCCAAATAGAGAAACACATTTATTATATATTTACTATAGTCTTTACACATCATCCAGAACTTTATTCTAAATTTGTCTGGCTCATTTGGTATATTTTGTATAAATCTGCACCTACATCTCAACGACAACAACTACCCAAATAACATTATTTTTCACCGGTCAAATTGACCGATCGAATTTTAACGTTTAGAAATACCTAAGGTATACACGAAGTTTGAATCGGTCAATTTGACCGCCGTTGGTAGGTTTAGTGTTAAAGACACATTCAACATAATGAAAATCCAGAAGAAATACTGCCAGCTTCTACCTATATTACAAATTGTAGTATTATAAAATTTATATTTGAAGCACGATCAAAAAATTAGAGATACAAGTTGGAATATTTTTAAAAAAAACTGTACAGCATTACATAATACGTCTAAAAGATCATGTAGAGTTGTAAGAGTGATCAAATCCCATCGTGCCAAGTAGTAGTCACCTGGTCACCTGTGTCCAGCGGTTCAACATGTTTCACCTGGATGTAGAAGAGTCGACTGCGACCATTTGATTATCATCGGTGTGGATTACGCTCGGAAACATTGTGTAGTGAGTGCGAAGGCACACCTTACTTCTTGTTAAGTTGATCTATAGCGACAATCGCACCCGAGGGCGTCTTCTCGTCTCTCCTAGTGAGATAAAACCGCTTGTTTCTTGCTGCGCAGGCCGACGGATTCGTACTCGTTTGACCCACAAAACGGCTAAACAATTTGAAAGTGCTAACCTGCTTGTGATTTTGTTCGACAAATTCCAAGACGAGAAATTATTACCTTAGAGACCGCGTTTCTTATTGCGAAGCCATATAGCACCGAACTTTTTAAACTCGACTTGCATTAGAAAAGTTAGAGCTGCGGCCGGTAACCGAAACGGACTTTCGTGCCAATCATTAAAAATTTAAGTAATATAAAGAGCGGGCGAAGCTGAATACTCGATAACCAAGACAAATATTTTTCTAGTCAACCCGTATTAGATGAATAGATTATTCAAGAAAATAAATTTATAAAAAATGACTAACGTATATAATAGCTCAAAACGCAAAAATTCGCTTAAGGTGCGTTATGATTATGTTCAAAATTATAATATAATGATTATCATACACAAGAAATAATAATATATTGAAAAGTATTGCACTCCCATAGACTACACTGTAAGTAAAAATATTATTTATAACAAAATTCGCATGTTTCATTTATAAAATTTAAACGATCAAATTGTTCACTTTAATTTCTGAAGCGGTTATGAGCGACGGAACCTGAATCAGAGGTCCCGGGTTCGATACCCACTTCGAGCAGCCTGTTGTCAGGCAGCACTGACAATGATTTTCACTTGGAAATATAGATAACAATATGTTTCCAAGTGAAAATAGCCCTCACCCGGCATTGTTGCTCCAATAAAAAGTCAGCCCTATTAGATTAAGTCTAATAACAAAATCATCAAATATGGATGGATTAACCATTGGGTTATCATCTAAAAAAAATACGAAGTAAGGACAAGTTTCAGCCCAACAGCTCATAGGACATAAGGTACTAATTGCTTTTAAAAAAATATATAAACAAAAATCTGAATAAATGGCGAAGCAGCGCTTAAAGGTCTGTGGGTGAAAATGCTCCACCGCTATTATCTCGAAAACAAGTAAAGTATATAATTTTTAACGATACTATTTTAAAGCAGAAGACAAAAGATATGTAAACCAGCCATCATCTCAATTCTTACGACGTCGTTATAAGGAGATAAACGACCAAGTATCAATAATCATAACGAAAGTATTTTGTTGCTTCGTTAGTTTTTTAGGTTTTAACCTTAAGTTTTTTAATTGTTTAATAAGATGGCTTGCTATTTTTAAGTTACTTACAACAGTTTTTTTTAATATAATTTCTATAAAAACTTAAATATGGGTGGGGTAAAAAATACTGGAAAAAATGTAATAAAAAAAAAACTATAAAAAATATTAAATCAAAAGAATTTACAAGAGAATAATTAAATTAATAGTTACTCCACTTCTGTGGATGAATATTTCTGACGAAATACCATATCAAGGTTATATACAGTGTTATCTCTAAAATGTACCCATTTTAGAGATGATAACTGAATAATTTATATTTTGCATTGGTTGAATAATGTACCTATTATTTCTCAAAATCCCTTTAAAATTGAGAATTAGACATTGAACCTGTTTGGCCGTCCTATTTTATCCTGCATATAAGGTAAAAAGGACCAGGTGACAAATTTTTGAAAAACTGCGAAAAAACACATTTATACAATGAGGGTTTCATAGATAGTTGTTTGTTTGATATGTGCTATTTGTTATGATAAAATTGGTTTGGTTTTCACAATATAATTGCTCAAAGTCAAATTGGACTTTTGTGCCCCGCCCTACTCTATAGCAAATCGTTAATATCACATAAAATTCAAATTTTTTATTATTGGTCTATTTTCTAGTATCTACTAGAAATTAAAAGTCAAGTATATAATCTCGTGATGTCACAATAACCATATCACTTTCCTTATTGCTTATTGAGAATTGTAATACCAATAAATCTGTGTGTCTTTAAACCTATTAAACATGAACTACTGATTGCTAAATCATGTGAGTAGGAGGATTTGAAATAAATTTCAAATCTTTTCATCCTACACATCCACTTACGAGGATACTCATATCCACTACGAGGATGACGCATTTTACGTAATTATACAAGTAATTGTGCATATTGGACGAGTTTCTAACTTTGATAAACTTGCAAAATTAGCGATCACCAACTTAAGTACAATACACTATACATGAATACACAGTCCATTATACTAATTTGATGCATTATCCTATTTTATAAGAGCAACTAATAAATATCCAGAATATTTTCACAAAGTTTTAGTATACTTTATTTTATGTAAATCAGGTAAACTATTGATTATTTAATAACTCAACTTTTAATTCCTTAAAACCTTTAGTAAATTATAAAAAATAATGATTTTAGAATAACGAATTAAATTTAGAATTACGAACTGAATAAACACAACTCCACTTTAAATCTAAAAATATCTAATTCAAAGAACACATTGAAATCCTATTAGCAACTTATATTAAAACATATTAGGATTTATTTTCGGATGTTGCATTCAGAGCAGAATTTTTGTGATTTTGTAATTTTTGTCAAAGACAAAATTTTAAACTATCATTATATAAAAAAATATGTTTATAAATGTTTTTCATAGAAGTATTACTATCGTTTAATGTACTCACTCTATCGACTGTCCTAAATATATTCTTGCACTAATGGGCGTGTTGATCACCTTGAAATCAATACCAAAATATAAGAAACTGATCTGTTCATTTTGGTCGAGAATATGCACTATTTAAGTCACTATCAATAACACATTTCACTAAAAAATAAATGAATAATTTAAATAAAAATATTCATAATAACTAATGAATTACAACATTTTGTAAGTGTGAATGAAGTATATGTGCTATACTATTGTATATATACATTGTGGTCTATAAAATAATTATTGACCATATTTAAATATAATTTTGAAAAATATACTAAATATAGATAATTAGACCGTTGGGTTTGCTGGAAAAATAAATGCTAAATATTTCTGTACAATACGAGATTTTACAAAATTCTATTTAAGAATTCATTTAAGAATTCCAAAAATTTCCACATTTTATAATAACATTTGAACATTTTTTATAAATTTTGTAAGTATTTCGATTGTTTTTAATCTTTCAAAATTTTTATACAAATTCAAAATATTTTATACATTTTTGAGAATGTTAAAATGGAATAAAAAATGTCATCAAATTAAAAAAGATCATTCATACTTCAGTAAATTGTCCAAATCAAGTTATCAATTTTTTGTTTAAATTTATGAAATGAGGCATTTGTATTATAAGATGTTTTATCTTATTACTGGGAACTTTTTAAAGGTTAATAACACCATTCAAATCTCGATCATTTTTAATGGTATTGATATTCGTGACATATTGGGTTTCTATATTTGATTATTAATTTATAGCGATAGAAATACTCTAATAATGATCTAATTTTTAGTAATATTATTATAATTGTAATAATATATAGTGCTGTAAAAAGAAAAAAATCGACTTGTGGATAAAAAAATGGTTTTTTGGCAATAAAGAATAGCTTTTTTGGCCATTGATGCTTTAATAAAAACAACCTTAACTATAAATCTAAAAACATACAGTTATGTCCAAAATACTAATTTGAAATCTGTAAAAATACAATTATAACTATGAACGACAGACATTTGGTTGGCTTATAGTAATAATAAAACTAACAAAACAATTACTAAATATCTCTATCATGGTCCGCCTTCATGAAATTCAGATTGTGAAATGAAAATAAAATATATATATAGCTATTATTTATAAATCCGTTATTTATAAAGTTCGAACAATTTGTTACAAAGCACAAGGCAATAAACTAAAAATATCACAAAGTAATAGTGAAAGCACGCAGATATGCGAAAATGTTCAAGCTTGAAAAATTGGTACTCTTGTCGAATAAAACTATTTATAGATCTATTAGTAATGATTTCAAAAGTATTTTCCTAAGTTTATTTGAAGGTTTAAATTTGAAACTCAAATAGAGGATTCGAAGTTAGAATTAATAAAATAGGTTTATTTAGCATCTTAAGAGCCTATCAAAAAAGTTGTTAGATGTAATTAATCACTGGAAATTTAAAAAAAACCTAATGATCTATTCTGAGTCTACTATTAGTAAGATCCATAGAAGAAGTTATAGTAATCGCAAACAAATTAAAAAAATAATAACTATATATCTTTACGTTTCAAAGGTTTCTGAACATTTTGGCATACCTTAGAAAAAAATCATGTGTGTGTATGTGTTTTGTTTCGATACAATTTTTCGTCCACTATTCTGGGCCTACGAATCAACCTACTTAAATGATTAAAAAAGCATTGGATTCCTATTGATGGGGAGACGTGCGGATTAGTTTTTGGCTTAAGCAGGTTTAGCCATTTTCAAGGGGACAAAAACGCATAAAATAGCCATTCAGTTTTTGAAAGAATGGTGTGTCCAATTTGAATGATTCAAAAAATATTTTGCTTGTATTAACGAAACTAAGAACTGATTAAATTTTTGAAAAGGCACTTTTAACGGTTAATATAAATAAGGTAGAAAGATTTGCCATTTGACTGTCAAAAATGATCATTAGACATAATATGCACTCTAAATTATCAGATATTTTACAGAAATTGTAATAATAAGTACGAATTTTGTTTACACTTCTATGGGTTTCGGACCAATGTTTATCCGTTAAACTGCAAAGCGGCGCTTAGGCGCTTCGATGTATTGTTTCTAAATCAGCTACGCAGCGTGATTGTTTTGAACAAAAGTTCAAAAATTTCAAAAAAAATCAGAATATAAAAAAATCAGTTTTTCAAAAGTTAAGATTTTTTCAAGAATTTCAAAAAACTAAATTTTTCAAAGTTTTCCAAAAATTTTAAAGCTTTAAAAAAATATTTTCCGGTACGAGACGTTCCAGCAATTTGTCTTAGATTTGGAGTTCTTAGATTTATTTGTTTGTACTCTACAATAATTGATTGAACGCCATTAAGGTCGATGAGTTGATGGATCAATCAAATAAAAAGAAAAGTGTTCTATTTAATTTTTGCGTGGAAATGATATGATGGAATGGATGTGAAATTGGCCAGCGATCGTTTTCGCGTCGCAAACAAACAATTAACAAATATATGCGTTTAGTTGCATGTCGCTCGAGCGATGCATAAATATTGCACACACATATCGACCTTATTAATACAAGAATTCGTCTGGAGTTTTTTTTTATCGTACGTTGAACCCGAGATAAGTTCGACGTGCGTGCGAGGAGATCGAGTTCGTCGTATTAGTCGTTTGTCTTTATTTATTTTAAGTATTCGCGATAATTTGACAATAGATGCATTTATCAAACTGCACATTAGTCAAATATAAATGCCTCATGAATTTACACATCGCACTGTTTGCACGAGATTATGATGTCTTGCGGAAAAAAAAACATACATTTTATTTTATTTGCGAAACGTAATCAAATTGCGAAACCTTATCTCTTCTCTTTAATATATTTTGTCACACGGAAATGAAATAATTGTTGATTTGTTTGCCCACAAAAGTTATTGCCCTCGCCTGAACAAATATATTTTTATGTCACATGATTTCGTTGCTCGTGAAATGACATCAGTGCGCAGAAGAAGATATACAAATTATTTGAATTTAATTTATATGGTATGATTATCTTATATGGTAAATGACCTTTTAAAACAGTGACAAGAATACATTGTCTTTGTTTAAGAATTAAAAAATTAATTATTATAATTATCTACAATCTTTTTATCAATTTGGAAATATTTTTATTTAGATTTCTTTTTATCTTGTTTTATTTCATCTAACTTTCCATTTATAGCACTTTGGCACTTGCCTTACTTTTGACTTCCCGAAGGAGAATTTTATGTTTCCACCAGAAAATCCAACTTGGTATGTGTATGTGTATATGTGAGCCAACATTAAATCTTTTGTATACGTTTATCAAAAACGCTGAACCGCTTCAAAAATTCAAAAATCACAATTTGGGATTTGTGCTGATTTGGTAAAGATTGGACAGAACGTTTCTGTTGCAAGTTATTTTTATGATTTTTATAAAACTTTTCGTGATGATAGAGTTCATTGACTTAAAACATCCTAGAACTTTAAAGACCACGAAGAAGTAGTTTCATTATAAGAATCCGTTGGAGTTTGATTGTTCCAAATATTGATTTTTAGATATACTTTTTACTGTTCGTATTTTTTATTGCTCCGTACCCCTTTCATCCCACCTAAACATGTAACCGTCATTTTCTTTACATTTTTTCAATTTAATAATATAATATAGTATATAAAACTCACATTTTCTTGTTTAACTTAAAATCTTATTTTTTATAAATTATTATCTTCGGATACAAGATGAAATATTATTCGTTTCATATCTATAAATGCAAGGTCCGGATAAAATCCAGAAAAATAATTGGTTAACAATTGGCGTTAATTGGTTATTGGCGTTTTATATAAAAATATAAAATAAATATTTGTTTAATAAAAAGTGGCATTTATTTATTAGTTTTTTAAAAGTTGGCATTTGATAATCCAATGAAAAAAAATATATTTTTACCAAAATTTTTGTGAGAATTGTAAGATATTTCAAAGTTTTTCATTATGGTTTATTGTAAGCAATCTCTTCCATTTAAAAAAATCTTTCATAAATTCTACTCTGACCTAGGACAAACAATGCATATTCATAAAACGATCGCTTTGAAAGAAATTGCAATCAATAATTATAACTCATAGCGAAACAAAAAAGATTACATGAATATAATAAATTATACCAATAATACCAGTACGTAACTGAAATGAAATTGTGGAAGATAATTATTGCATTTAAATTAATAGTAATTAGTTTCTAGTTAAATACTTATTTATTATCTTTATATATATATATATATATATATATATAATCATTCACTGATTATAAATTATATATTTAACATGGCGTAACTGAAAAGTCTGATATCTATATTCAGAGCATTAAGTTATTTATATGTATTCACTTATAGAGTACTTGTATAAATATTGTGACTATGAACTGAATTAATCGAAATAATTATTGTAATCAATTGGTGATCTAAATTTGAAATATATGAATACCAAAATTTACAATAATTAAGAATATTGTAGATATTAGTAGTGCATAATTATTTTTTACACAATCATTTTAGCACTACTATAATGATACTTCCTCTGCAAAGACGATTCTCTTGATAATGAAACTAAAATCTGTTCTTGTTTTTTGGTATCATTCTTTTTTATTAATACCCCTTAGGATTTTTTTAGAATTTCTAGAAAATTTGGATTTTTTTTTTTACAACTTGAAAAGCAGCTGTTTTAGCTACAAAGTATTGAAGCGCGTCACCGTGGCGTATATTATAAATCTTGGTACGGAATTCATCGAAATATTTGTACTTATTATTACAATTTCAATAAAATAGCTGATAATTGAATGCGCATATATCTAAATTTTAATGATCATTTTGACCACCAAATGACTTTTTTAACTTTATTTTCTGGATCTACGAGGCCGCTGGACCTGTTTTTACATACATTTGGTCAATTATCCATTTGCTCTATAGAGTAAGATGCTTTTTGGATCATTCAAATCAAGCGCTCCGTTCTCTCAAAAACTAAATTGCCATTTTTTCGCTGGACCCGCTAAATGAGCACGTCCTCCCATTAAAAGAAATTGAATGTTTTTTGGAATCATTCAAATCGGTTAATTCATGCTCTCGAAATCGTCGAAAAATTGTATCCACACACACATAATCCAGTTTTTTCTAAGGTTTGCTAGAATATTCTTTGAAACGTAAAGATATGCAAACATTTTCATTTTCATTATTTTGCTATTACTATAACTTATCCCACGGTAAGTTTATAAATCAAAAACGAACCTTATTTCTAGGAGAACTATGTATGACTGAATTAATTAAATCATACCAAAAACATGTGTCCTGTTTAACTTTGCAATCAATAAAAATGGTGCAATTGTCGTTTAATTCCAAATTAGTTTTAAATTAGTTTCATGGTGATTGCGCATTATATAGTTAGATAATTCCCAATCTAAATATTATACCGTCGATTTCAATGAATTTTGATATTCGCTCTGTGCTATCTGTTTGTTTAGTTTTTATATATCTCTGAAAATGCATTCGGTAAACAAAAACACATTTATTTTCATTTGACGTTTAATTCGTTACTGCTTTGTGAAAAGAATTTATCTTCCTCTGCGTCGCTTTAATCCTATTTTGCTAATTTAATTCATTGCACGGCTTTGAGAAAATATAGCATTAATAAAGTTATAATTTTATTTTTAACGGTTCTAATTTTTAACTATTTTAATGTCTCAGTATTCATACTGAGTTTTTTTTTTATATTGAAATTTAAAATATTTGATAAAAAAATTAAATATTTATTATAAAGGCGATGATATTTTATCAATATTTATATATGAATACAAATTATTTTAAGATTTTTTTTTCTTATATCAGACATTCCTACATTTCTTCATACTTTCCACTTCATAGACTTCTTCTTATATATACTATTTATTATTATATACTATATTATCCAATTTCCTTTACAACCGACTTCTTCATTCTTCTTTTTCTTCTAACCTTGCTTCTTCATTCTAACTTTTAATTCTATTCTATATCAAATCAACAATTCATATTCTATTTAATTTCAATCCAACAAATTAAACGACAAATCTATGTCAGTGTCAGGGACTCGAACCAAGTATCCCTGGCGTGTGAGTCGAGCATGCTACTAAAAATAAGTGAGCTATTCCAGCCACATTTTAAAAAATTAAAACAAATTGCCTGGAAAAACATTCAGTAATTTTGGTGACTAATGTGTAGAAATATTTGATGAGACATATCTAAATATGAAGACTCATATGTATTCACAACAGTTAACAATTATTGCTCAAGGTATGTTCCGTTATAATTGTTAATGGATGTAAAATTTAATTTTTAAAAATATGTAAACGTAAAAATTTTGTAAAATATGTGGTTGTAAAATTTAAAGTTATAATATTTCATATTCCTTAAACGTAGAGAATATTTATAAATATTTTTTGAGAAAGAGGAAGTTTTGGGTCAAAAAATCAGAAACATATATATAACTTATATATGCCATCGTATGAGCTCGTATTAATTACGTGTTTGGAATGACTTCATGGCGAATGGCTTGAAAAAAAAATTATTATAAGAATTAAAAGATAATCATGTCATCACAATAAATTTTATCACGCAGTAAATATTTTTATTAAACTTGTGGCGGTGACGCTTACATAGCAAACATTTTTTAATTGCATTGGATTATTTTATAGATTTTTAAGTTTTTATTATTTTGAACGGGTTTTTCACGTATGGATGTGCCATCTATACAAACAATAAATAATTCAATATTTATATATTACCTTGCTTTTTATTATATAGTTCATGAATATTGTAATAGTTTTTATTAAACTAGTTATTATATATATATATATATATATATATATATATATATATATATATAAAGTGTCAATTTATATTGAGATATGTATTAGCAGATTCAAATTATCAGACGTAATTAAACAATCGCTAGCAAATCGCATTTTGAATAACTTTTCTTCGAAATGTTACAGAGCCAGGGTTAAAATATATATAAGTTTATAATGTATTATATTAATATTCTGTCAACATGGTTTTGAATTATTTAGAATTATTGTAATTTTATTGCGTTGCTGAAGGCATTTGATTAAATTCCAAAACCATAACTGATATCAAATCACAGTCCGAGCATTTGATATATCAAATTTCTCTGGGACGTTGGGCATTGATATAAGTTTTAATTTGGATGATAACTTCTGGCATATAACGATATTTTTATTTTTGCACTTCCTGTAGGGTAAGTTATAGTGATCGCAAAAAATCGAAAATAAAAATTTCTATTTATCTTTACCTTTCAAATAGTAATTTTTTTCAAAAATTCTCAAAAATTTGATTTTTTCAAAGTTTTGAAAAAATTTTAAAGTTTTTTATAAAAAAATAGTTTTTGGTACGGAAAGTTCCAAATTTTCAATATGCTGTGTAAAAAAACTTAATGTTTTATATTTAATTTGCATATCGATATAATTAAAATAGTTGCTCATGAAGAATACAAATAATAAGTGATGATTTTGTGGACCTTTCTCTACTTCATGAAATTTAAATTTGTCCAACTTCTATGTAACTATGTAAATGAACTTTTAGAGTTACATACTTGAAATTTTAAACAAGAGAACCACTTAAAGATTTTTTTTTTGACAAGTAAATGTAACAATCTCTGACAGATTAAGTGATAAGCGCAAAAATATGACTTGTTTCTTAATATCATAAAAAAATATTACAAAATGTGATATAAAGAGTATTTGATTCATACACATAGTTTAATATGTTTAAAGTTTAGTGTGGTGTGGGAAGATCAATTTAACTACGTGCAAGGTTCACGCAATTAACGAATACCATCAATGTGATTTCAATCGTAAAATATGTTTAAATATGAGGTTTTGATCTCTGGTAACGTTACTACTTAGAATTTTAAAAATATAGAAATGAAATATTGCAATAAATAATTTTTATTCAATATGGTTTTGATCTTTTGAATATTTTTATTGAAGTCTTGTGGAGAAAAACGCCAACGGATGTTTAATGAAAAACTAAAAATAATATGTTTTCATGTTGTTAAAAATACAGTTAATATTGTACGTAAAAATGTATATAAAATACCTAATTTTTGTTTCTAATCGTTATTAAAAGTTGAGCAATTTTTTTTTAAAATGTGCAGGGTACATCGTTAGCAAGTGTTATAACAAATTTTGCCTTCCACAAATGTATTTTCGAAAACGACTTTACCGATTTCAATGTTTTAAAAAATGGTTTTCATGATGATCGATAATTCACTTTGTAATTAAAAACTGAAAAGAAGTAACTCACCCACATTTTTTTAACTAATCTTAACTGAATTCGAAAATTGGAAACGTTTCAAAAATTTCGAAAAATTCGAAGACACGTATCTTCTGCGAAACCTTAATAATTATTTAATTTTCAATTAAAATTGATTGGCTGGTTGTTTGTAATTAATTAATACAAAAAATAAGCGTCAAAAAATATTAATTATGTGGTAAGAGGTGTGCTCAAAAAGTACTAAAATTTTTTGAATTTCTCGGGTCTGGATTGTCAAAATTTGTATTTATTAGCCTTAATTATTTGCCCCTAAAGTATGATAAAAATTTCAAATGTGAACCTTAGCGACTACGATAGAATTTCATCATACTTTAGGAGCATGTATACCGACACAACAAGAAAAAACCTCTACAGACCCGAAAAATTTGAAAATCTCTAGTACTTTCTGAACATATCTAGTAACTTAGCAACATTGTTACCCTTAATTAAGATTATGTGATATTCGCCCGGGGTATATCAACGTATAGGTAAACTTAATACTGAATTCTATGCTGAATAAATTTTCGTATTTTTATTCCAATGGGACAACAGATAATTATGCATCTTGAAAGCATGACCTTCGCATTTAATAGGCACAATATAGTTAGTTTCCGCCGAATTCTAAACTGGAAGCGATCTTCCGCCGCGATAATTAAATTGCCGCTATCAAATTTCAGTGTTATTAAGCCCAGCGATTGTAAACATATTCATCACAAAACAGAAACTATCAAAGTACACAATGTTAAGTACAAATGTTACTAAAAACTATCAAAATGGTATGTGTTTGCTGTGCAGTCAGGAGTTTTACATATAAAATATAATTTTCCTCGTATATTTATTATACCACATAACAAGGATGCACTAATGTTAAGACGTTTTTTTTTAAGTTTATGCATTTTCTAGGTTAGGTTTGTTATAGAAAACGCATCATAGCCTCGCCATAGCATTGGTCTATTTTACGGTAGAATCAGCCCATTTATATATTTTTATCATTTCTCTTCTGAAAAATGAACTTCGTAGCGAATGGATATAGGCAAAAACTTAGAAACCGAATTTTTTGTCGAAATTGGCGGAATCCGCTACTGACCTGAACATAACCTGTCTATATTTACTTGTATTTTATTAAACAACAAATAATGTTCATTCATAATTTAACACTTTGGGGACGGCTGTCCGGCTATTTTATAAACAATGACTCAGTTTGCATCGAAAAGTTGAATAAATTACATATAGCAGTGATAAACAGTATTGTATTTTGAAAATGATTTTAAATTATTTTAGTAGTATTTTTAGCCTTTTTCTTTGCTATATGGTCTTTTTTTTTAATATTTAAAACGACCGAGCGCTTTTAAATATGGCAAAACGACTAGTAAATTTTGCGAATTAAGCAGTAGTGAAGATGAATTTCAAAAAGACATTCATACAGACAAATTTTACGAAATTACTATTCGCACCGATGATAGTGATGAATGTGATGATGATATTATCCAACCAACAAAAAGAAGAAGTTCGACAAAATAAATGAAGAGCGGGAAGACATTAGCGAATGTGCGGATTCTCCTTCAATAATCAAATTTGACATACATCAACAAACACCCCGACTACAAATGCCAAGCAATATAAGACATCCAATAGATTATTTTACTTTATATTTTATGAATGAATTATTAGACAATATAATAGAAAAACCATTATGGCAGCAAAAAAATGACCAAATATACTGACTAATCAGTGATATATTCTAAATTCTAAAAGAAAAAGGGATTGTATTGTCTGTTCTGACAGAAAAGCACTAGGAGTAAGGCGGCGAACAATATTTTATTGTAGAACATGGCAAAATCAACCAGCTATGCATTTTGAAAATTGTTTTGAACGTCACCATTCTTTATAAAATAATCAAAAATAAATTAATATTAAAAATGTATGTCCTTCAATAACTCATCATTTTTATCAAACAAATTGCATAACATACACAATGGAATCAAGTTTACAGCAGGTAAAGTAGATTGTTTTGAAATCGGTTCCGTCCCGAAAGTGTTAAACGATCAATAGAAATTGTTCTTCGATTATAGGAAAAAACTAGAACTGTCTCTGCCAAAAATGAGCAAGTTTCCCTATCGATGGGAATCGAATGCTTTTTGAATCATTCAAATCTGTTAATCGGTGCGCCCGAAATCGTGGACGAAAAATAGTGTCCATACATACATACACACACATCAATTTATTTTAACGTATACTATTATGTTTAGAAACCTCTGAAACGTAAAGATATGCAATTATATGCATATACGTTACAGTATTAGATGATTACGGTTCATACTAAAATTTAACTAGTTTAATTGACACCTTTCACCCAAATAACCTTGCAAGAAAGCTGCTAGAATCAATCCAATTCAGAAGACTGAAAAAGAACTACCCCAACAACTTGTTTTAGGTTTAATAATAAGTACTAATTTCTATTTTTCTTTTTGTTTTGTACAATCTATATATCATATTGTGAAGAACGGCATAACTGGATGCAGATCTTAGCTTTTTCTTTCTTTGTTCAATTCTAAGCCATGCAATTGATTTTATATCTCCTGTAGAGAGATGATCAAATAAAATTATTAAAAAAAAAGAAAAAAAGTTTAATTGAAATGGTCAAAAACTGGTATTGATAGTTGAAAAATGCCTTCAAAGTGCATACCGTACCTATAAATATATTAATTTAAATTCACACTAAATTTTTGGTGAGTCACTATCTACAAAAATAAACGCTTAAAATCGTGTCGATTCTAATCCTAAGAAACCAGTACGTTATCGAAAACTACATTGTGTCACGCCATATTTTTTAAAATAACGACAGAGACAGAAGCATGCCTTCCATTTTCGACTCGTGTTTATCTCGTCGCCGGCCCGGCCCAAAATGTCGAATCGCGATCCCTCACGCGGGCCACGTCGCCCGACGCCCGACGCCCGTGACTCAGAGCGTCAGAGCTCAGCTCTAATCACTGCGCACATAGAAAAAAAGTTTCGTGGGACGAGCGGAGCGGAGCAACTAAACACACCGAGTCGTCATCGGAATGATTATCATAACACGGCCTTCCGACGATCGTTTCGGCGAAACGTGGACGCCATTGCGTGACCGAGCCACGCCATTGGACGTTCCAAACTATTCTTTTATGGATTTTTTTCGTCAGTTCTTTATGTGGTTTTCGACTTTCGGTTTTTAGGCAATCGTCGTAACCGTGCGTGGCACGGGCAAGCGATGCAGTCAGCTGATTCACGACTGACAGCAGTGATCTAATTCTGGTTTGCCAGTGACTACTGATGGGACTGAAACACTGTTGAGCTTATTTGTCTTACAAAAAATCTTATATTTGACACGTCACTATTTTTCTTTATATAGTCGGTATACCTCCGTTAATACGGCACTCTGGAAACGCGGTCCCCATACTACGCGGAGCTTAAAATGCGACATCTATCCGATAACACGAACTTCCTGTTATACGGTTTTCGTTCAACAGCCCGAAAGTTATTTGCGCAACCTATGAATAACTCTAGAAACTAGCTATTAAAAGTGCATTAATGTAAGGTATGTTATCAACTATTTTATCTTTTAGACTCTAAGCACTCTAAAATTTAGAGTGTGTTTTGTGTTTATATACACATGCCAGATTATGGGGCTGATTCTGCCGTAAAATAGACCTAGGATATGGCAAGGCTATTTTACGTTCCAGTTTTTATACAAAATCGTACCAAATACAGTCTTGCAGTCAGTTACAACTCAGCACAGTATATATAAATGTCTCAGGTTGGCAACTAAATAAGTGTGAATTCTTGTTTGAGAATTAATCAAAAGCATTATTTTCATGGAACTTAATAACTGTATTCTGCAATGCATTGACCATTTTGATCAATGACTTTTTGCTGTCTTGCAAGCAGCAGCATTATTCCACTTTCATGAAACTTTTGATTTTTATTAGCAAAAAACTGAAACTGGTACAATTTGACACCATCAGAAAGTAATCAGAAGGTGCAAGGTCAAATGGTGGATGTTGCGAAACATTCAACCAAGCCACAATAATTTTTGTCGGGAGGTCAAAGATTTGTGATGTCAATAATAGAATGATCACAGATGCAATTTGTCAATTCAGACGCTTTTTTTCAACTGCCTTGTTTAATTTCGCTTGTTGTTCAATGTAGATATCAGAATTGATCGTTTGATTAGTAGCCAATTCCTTTGTAACCAACTTAAACTAAACAAAAACCGTTTTTCATCACCCTTAACTAAAAAAAATCACCAGAATGAAACTTTTTATGAGCTGTTGGGCTGAAACTTTTCCTTGTCTAGTATTTTAGATGGAAATCCAATGGTTAATCCATTCATATTTGAATTGATCTCATAGGGCTGACTTTTTATTGGTGCAGCAACACCGGCAAGGGCTATTTTTACTTGGAAAAGTATTGCTATCTATATTTCCCAAAATCGTTGTCACTGCTGCTTGACAACAGGCTGCTCGAAGTGGGTTTCTCTGAAAGAATGAAACTTGGGAAACCAATTTTGACACTGCCGTTTTTTAAGGCTTCGTCACAATAAACAAGTCATAACTTTTGTAAACTTAAAATCTCCAATTTTACCTTCGCAGACATGAAAAATCAAAATTTGACAAAAAATTCAATTTGACTTTACATCTTTCAACAAATTATTTGGACTACGTCAGCAAACCTAAAAATTTTATTGATCTATCTATGAGTGAGGGCCGCATTTACTTAGTTGACAACCTAATATATTATATATATATATATATATATATATATATATTTATATATATATATATATATATTCCTTTGAACTATTTTTATTCCATTAAGACCATTATAATATCATTTCAATCCGAGTACCTTTTTCAGTTTCCAGTACAGCTCTGCTTACGGAAACTTTATGAACTGATTGTGAGTTACGCAGGCTATATTTCTCAGAGAAACTCCATTTGAAAATTTGTGTAGCGGCAAAATTCTTAAAATGTGCATCGACCTCATTTGGCGAAGATTTAAATAAATAGCAATCTGCTAAAAGAAAATTAGAATACTTAGGGAGCGCCCATTATTATCGTGTGGCAAGAGGTTTGACAAAAAATAAGAAAATATAACATGGGGTAGGGGAATGTCTAGTAAGATATCACGTGTATTTGTAAGAAAAAAACTTTTCCAAAAATTTTACGATTTTATAGGTACTAAAAATGCACATGATGTTGGGGAGGGGATTAATTTTAAATATCACCACGTGTTACCAAGGAGAATGGAGGGGTCCAATTTTTTTTAGAAATCAATCCCCTGATTAATGGCGGCTCATATGTAAATAATGTACCTCGATTTATAAAAGTAGATGTATCATTATTCTATTTGTTTGACGTATTTCTTTGATAGCTGATGAATTGACTAAGACATCAAGAACAAAATTCATCTGTATAGTTTTTACTAAATATATACAAAAGTCATATTGGATTGATAGAACGGTCGTTATTTTGATATTCCATTTAGACCGAACTGAAATTGACCCAGTAACCCCAACGGCCTGTGTCGCATTCATTGCACAGCTAGAACGAAGCCAATATCTGTATATGTTCGATTTTTCTATCGTCTGAACAATAGCATCTTTAATTTACATCAATACCCTTCTGTTTTTCTCCCTCCTGATAATAAAAATTTCTTGATATATAGCAGTTTTGAATTGGAAGAATTTCAGTTCGAGTTTTAATTTATATCTAAGCACTTAAGTTTAACTTTCATGGAAAATATAGTAAAAATTTATAAATTTTAATAGATTCTGTGAAGTTTTACGTAAAAAGTTGAAAAAAAAGTTTATCACTACTTATTACCTATTACCTACATATTTTATAGTTCACGAAAGATGTGAAAAATGTACGTATGTATCTTTTGAAAAAATATATCTAATCAACATATTATAAAATATCCAGAATTCACATTAATTCATCTAATGAAATGAATGGCAAAGAGAAGCGATTCATCATTTTTAAGGAAATTATTTCATGCAATGTTTTGATTTCGCGTGAATAACTTAAATTGTAAGAATTTTTTTATGATAATTTTTTTTATAATTTATAACTTATTTTTTAGAACGTTCACGAGTTAAAAAAAATAACTAGCTGTAAGTGGAATTCTGTCTTAAGGCAATTAGGGCATCGTGCCTTAAGGCAAATTGCTGGAACTTCCCGTACCAAAAATTATTAATTTTTTAAAAACGATTAACATTTTTGAAAAAAATTTTTTTTTTTTTAAATTTTATTTTTTTTTTGAAAAAAAAATGCTTTCTTTATTTTGACATATTTTGGAAGATCTGAACTTGTTTTTCTAAGCAATCGTACTGCTTTAACTGCATAGAGACATAAAGCGCGTAAGCGCGGCGTCGCTGTCTAACGGGTAAACATTGGTACGGAACCCATAGGAAAATAAAATTTATACTTATTGTTAAAATCTCTATAAAATATCTGAAAATTTGATGTGCATATGTCTAATGATCATTTTTGACCGCCAAATGGCATTTTTTTCTACTTTTTTCATTAGATCTCCGAAACCGCTAGACCTGCCTTTATGAAAATTTGATCAATTCTTTATCTTGTCAATACAAGTAAAATGTTTTTTGAATTATTAAAATCGGACGCTCCGTTCTCTTAAAAACTGAGTTACCGTTTTCGGCACTTTTTGCCCCGTATCTCCGGAACGGCTAGACCTGCCTTCGCCAAAAACTAATCAGCACGTCTTCTTATCAATACGAATCGAATGTTTTTTGAATTATTCAAATCGGTTGATCCGTGTTCCCGAAATCGTCGACGAAAATTTGTATCCGCACATACATACACACACATACATACATACATACACACACACACACACATACACACACACACACTCACACACACATACATCCATTTTTTCTAAGGTATACCAAAATGTTCAGAAACCTCTGAAACGTAAAGATATATAAAAATTTTCATTTTCGATTTTTTTGCGATTACTATAACTTGCCCTACGGGAAGTTAATTAAACTGAAAACCTAATTCACACAAAATAGGGTTTACTTCATGATAAAAATAAAATAAATTGCGAATTGTTTGCTTATCTAAAATTCAGTAGTATTTATTATTCTGCGCTGGTATAAAAAAACTTGTTTACTAAAACAAATTGGATTTTACACAAAAATAAAAGTTTATCAAATAAATGCAGTTTGACAAGCACAGGTGAGCGAATTCAGTACTGGGCGCTTATTGCTCAATGCGTTTGCTGAATGTGTTTGCTCATGTCATTTTTCAAATCAAATATACTGAGCAATTTTTATGCATTATCTGATAAAAAGTGCATGCAGTTGAAAATGCAAAAAACGTATATTGCAATATTACATTTTCATTACTTGCTCTTTTTATCGCAAATAACGCATTTTTCTTTGGGAACTTTTCAGATCTATCATAAATATATATTAGCAGAAGTGCTTTGCATTTATAAAACTTCCTTGGTATGATATAATTTATTTGAACTCACCGTAATTCACGTTGCATCCTCGACCTCAACTCAATACATTGTTGAATCGGAGGTTGTCGGAAACTTTTATACACATTTGGAACAAGACACCAACACACACTGGGTTAATTTTTGTTCAAAATAATAACTATAATAACTAACAATTCATCAAACATTGTAAGTACTAACAATTCACATGCTTTACGTCAAATGTCAAAAAAATACCTGCAACCTATGGCGCTGCAGAGTCATTTGCCCTCTAGATCATATTATAGTAAAGGGGTCACCACTGGTTTTATTTTGTTGCCAATACAAGCATAAGTACTTATGAAATCGATACTTTTCGGCGGTATTGATACATAAGAGGATAATTCATAAGGGTTCCGTATTTTTGTTAAATAAAATATATTTCTAATTAAAAAATTAACAAATATTTACAAATTACTATTTTACATATAAGAGTAACATTTTATAATTGCTTATTTAATTCAAAAGCATATGCAATTAATTAAGTCTATGCAGTTTTACGTAAAATAGTTACGTTTTATAATCGCTGAACAAAATAATGACAATTATTTAAAATACTTGAATAATAATAATTTTATTATAATAAGTCCTTTTTTTTCATATAATAATGATGCTGATAAATAATAACCAAAAAAAATATTATCTGTGATTACTACAAAAATGTTAAGATAACAAATCTATTTCATATACATTATTAAATATAAATACACTTTTATATATCAATATTGTCGCTTCAAATTTGTAGTATTTCTTACAGTATACCAGTATCGATACTTTAGTAACAATACTTTCTTAGCATCGATAATTTGGGCCGATACTTTCTTTACCGCCCGTTATCGATACTTTGCCTTGATATTTTTAACCCAGTCGCCACAAGCTACCGATCAATAGGTATCGCTTCAATGAGAAGACTAAATTGTTACAACAAATTTTACTAATTATATTACTATTCAAATATTGCTATATTAAATCTGCATGTTACATATTAAATCTGGAGGATACTAATTAAGTTTTTAGGACGTAATAGATGCAACAATATATCTTAAATAAACTAGTGGTGCATGGCATCGTGCCTTAAGGCAAGCTGTTAGAACTTCCCGTGATGAAATATTCGAGAAATATTAAATGCTTTCAAATAGATTATTATAAATACTGTAACATTCATTATTCGTATTCTATAGAAAAAATATAAGAGCTTTTAAATTGGACGACGACGTTGGCATATGTTTACATGAAAAGTAAATAAATAAAACAAAGTTAGAATGCAGAAACTTATCTCTAAGAATTATATAAAATGAATTGCAAAGTTAAAATTATTTATATCAAGTATATAAGTGAGCTTTAGAATTTTAACTAGAATTAAAATTAAAATGTGAATCATTTTTGGTATTTTAAAAAAATGGTAATTGAAAGTTTGAAACTTAAAAAAAATGCTTTCATCAATAACTAATGTTTTTTTACAAGCAAAATGTTTTTTGCATCATTCGAATCGGATGCTTTGTTCTTTCAAAAAATGCTGTTTTTTACACTTTTAACTCTTTATCTCTGAAACGGTTGGGACTGTCTTTGCCAAAATCTAATCATCAGGTCTTCTCATCATTACAAATTGAATGTTTTTTGAATCATTTAAATCGGATGCTCGGTTCTCCAAAAAATTAATTTCCATTTTCTGAACTCTTTGGTTCGTATTTCGAAAACGGCTAGGCACACAACAATTTTTTTTGAAACGTAAAGATATGCAAAAAATGTCAATTTCGTTTTTTGGACGATTACAATAACTTACCGTACGGGAAGTTAATAAGGTTTTAACATTTTTTCAAACTATTTTGATACTAACGTTTCAGTTTATTGTTGTACAACTGATTCGGATATATGGCTTAGAACAAAATAGTGTAAGGTATAAATAAGAACGATAAGCGAAATGCAAATGCGGGCCAGTCGTCACGCACGCGAGTCAAAACTGAAAACACAAATACATCGACGCACGACGCACTAGGCATCTCGTAAGGCGGCAATACAAGCTCGTATAATAAGGCGAGCAACCGCCAAGGCGCGTATGTTTTAAACAACGGCACGTCCATGCGTGTGCTTTCTTGTGTTCTTGTGCGTACATACATAACAAGAGTAAATTTCACCCTCAGATATCGGCATTGGCTCCACCTAGCGCCCGGACCCGCCCGCGCATGGCACCGCCCACCTTGTCCCTTTGGGGAGCTTCCGCGACCCCCTCGAAAGCTCAAGGCGTCGCGACGCAGTCATTAGCCGGCGCGAAATCTGAGAATTCGTTGACCCCTTTTTTTGTGTTATATTTCAGGCGATCAATAACTCTCTCCTCTCTCTAGTAGTTCGCGCGCCATCCCTCCACCTTCGGGCGGCTGGCAAGGGATGTCTATGTTTGATTTCCGGAGAATAAAACTAGTACAAGCGCAAGACAATGCATCTCGCCCGATGCGATTTACACCGCACACATACTTTCACGCACATAAGAAACACGCACACCAGTGACACGATCGAATAAAGACTTGCACTACGAATTATAAATAATCAGTACAAAGCATGACTGCTAAAAGTCAGCAGGTTGGTTTTTAAAACTTTTGCGGGCCGTTGTTTAGTTTCAATTTCTCGTAAAAAAGTTTTGTTTTGTGGAATTCGTATTCTTAACTCATTTCCTTTAAAACGATATCCAACTATGAACTACATTAGTTCTGGTAAATAATTGTAAACTAATGAGCAAAGTGTAAATAAAATATTGAATTACATGTCTGAATGATTCTCCAATTTTTAATTTTGTATTTAAAAATTTCATTAATACATTATATTTTTCCTGCAGGGCCAAACCTCGGGTGTCAACTGTGGCAGGCCGACGCACTTACACCGAAGATGAACTACAGGCTGCTTTACGTGATATTCAATCAGGTAAATTAGGCACTCGACGAGCTGCCGTTATTTATGGTATACCGAGATCCACCTTGCGTAACAAAGTTTATAAATTGGCAATGGAACGCGAGCGGGAATCACATTTGCTACCATCTGGACTCATCAATCTAGCCGCTGCTGATAAGTTGGAAGATGAAGAAGATGATGAAGACAAAGAATTATCTGGAGCAGAAGAGGAACGTGAAGTTATCAAAGAATTGCAACGCCCTTTGTTATCAATGGATGACATACTGAGGTTTTCTCAATTAGACAGTTCACCCGCTTTTACCAATGAGGGCTTACGTTCCCTTTTGCAAAAAGGTGCAACGGGTAATAAATACTATGAACCTGATGTCTGGGGCGGCATGGACAGGCGTGCGATAGCTCCATATCTGCAGAGTTTGATTGCCGCGGGAGTTTTGCCGGGACCGAGGGTTGCCGAAACGGCTGCGACAGACGAACGTAAAACGAAAGACGCCGAATTGAATAATGGAAAATCCGTCAGTGATGAGGAACTAGCGAAACGGTTGCAACGCAATTGCGGTGTTATAGTTCGCTCAGATCTGACGCAAGCTACGAATGAAAGAAATGCAGACGCCGATGATTCTGCAGCAAATGTGATACTGAAGATTCCGTCCTTCAAACCAGTAGGGGGCAGTACGCCCAATTCAACGCCAACATCCAATAACTCGCAAAGAAATGGCGGTGATGCATTCCAACAATTGTTCAGCATAGCTTCGGCTGGCTTGGATAATTCGGCCCATTCATCCAATACGACTGATTCAACTTCACCACAAGTAGTATGTTTACGTGACGTAATTGCGAAAAGCATTAGTGAAAAATTCCAACAATGCCCACCAAATCATGAAACCGCTCCATCAGACAAATTACCTGCTACATCACTGGCTGTCGATGGTATTGAAAACCTTAATTCCTTATCACTTAAGCGTGAAAGAATTACTCCACCAGTTCAACAAGGTCAAGGCATATCAGTAATCAAGAATTTAGGTGGTCATAACTTTTCTGTTAACGCTAATCAACAAGCCAGTAATAGTACGGGCGGAACAGGCGGTAAGGGCACACGACCAAAGCGCGGCAAATACAGAAATTACGATAGGGATAGTCTAGTGGAAGCAGTGAAAGCAGTACAGAGAGGTGAAATGTCGGTGCATAGGGCCGGTAGTTATTATGGTGTACCACATTCAACATTAGAATATAAAGTTAAAGAGAGACACTTAATGCGTCCTAGAAAGCGTGAACCAAAGCCTCAGCCCACAGACGATAAAAATTCTAAAGTAGACGCGATGTCAGCTAACAATGCGTTGCGTTTAGATAAAAACAAAACCATTCCAAAACCAACGGGCAAAGTATTTCCATCGCCAGCCGCAAATGGTTTGAAAATTTCACCCTTAATTGATCCAGCGGGCCTTGTTCAACTAGGATATCCCCAAAGCTTTCCCTTTTGGCCGCATCCCACACAATTCCATGGCGTGCCAATGGATTTTGCCCGGCCGCCAGGTGCAGGTTTTCCGCAAGCAAATTCCGAGTACTTTGCAGCTCAAATGATGCGTCAGCAAGCAGCCGGGTGCAGTGCGGGCAAGGGGGCTTCAAGTAAAATCCAAAGGGAGATAGCTGAATCGCTGTATGATGGCACAGGCGCAAATGGCAGTTTTCTGGACGGCATCATTCGGTCGAGCCTTGAGATGGGTTTACCGAATCACCGCGTCAAGAGTGAGCCGGCGACGGGCACCGCGTTGCTGGATCAGCTGGTGCGCAACAGCCGCCCGACGCACGAGCGTCCGTCGAGTCCTCTGGGATTCGCCAGTGACGCGAAACGAGCGTCACTTTCGTTCCCCGAACGGCCGCCGACGCGGTCAGGTCCCAAAGACTTCAAGGTGATGGACTTCATGTCCGAGAGAGCTACATCCTTCAAACAAGAACCACCCGAACGCACCGAGCAGAATGGATCAGCGGAAGATACGTAGAAATGGCCCATGGGACGCGTGTGACTGAACGTAAATATAAACAGTGAGTGCGCGATCCGATGACTTTATTAAATAAAATATTTATTTTTATTTTGAACTTTGATATACACATTATTAGATAGGTGCATAAGTGCATAAAAGGCTCTAAGTAAATGTTGTACCTTTGGAATTTGGATACATTTAGGTTTTGTTGATTTTCTAGTAGTATCGTGAAAAATACATATTTGAGGAAAAAATATTTTTAAGATTTTTAGTGTTCGCTCGAAAAATATATTCAATCAATCCCATAAATATAAAATATATGTTTGGCGTATATCAAAATTTAATCGTTTACTACATGTTGTTCGAAATATCTAAAATCAATGTCACATCATATAAAATTATTATATTAAAATTATATTATATAAAAATTAAATATATATCTGTGTGTCTTGAACGTCACGTATACCTCAAAAATTAAATTAGTGTAATGAAATAAGAAAATTATAGTTCATATATAGCCTATGACAAATTTTAAAAATTATTATTACTAAAACATACCGTCGATGAGTACCGCAATGTTATTTTCATTAGATCTTCAAATCTCATTTTAAAGTATACGATATTTCGATTATCGGTATATTTGCAAGATGAGAAATTTCTGTGTGAACGGTTTAGGTCTGATGCATTTCAAAATTGTCAAAAATAAGGTTTATGAAAATATTATTACTGTATCACTATTATAAATGTTTGAAATGATAATGATTAAATACGCACCAAATGGCTATTTTCAAACACAAAAATATACGACTGTATATGCTTAAAGTATTTAAGTACATTTCATTTCACTGAAAATAAATTATATATAAAAAATGGAACAATTGGACAAAACTGGAAATTCAACAAAATTATCTCTAAGATAATTAGAAGAATATCGAAATACGGATGTACGTCGTTAGCCCTATTATTAGTATATTGTATTTTATTCAGATATTGAATCCACCTTAATAATATTAGTAACCAAATTGACCAAATAGCATTTTGACCAATTTACCATGAACCTTCGACACATATCAATTAACACTCCATCAGCACGAATCCAGATACCGCCTCGGCACAATTGTATTATACGAACATTCCACGCGGCGACGTACATCTATATTTAGTTCCTCAAAAATTATGCTATCTGTGATTTAGTGATCCAAAATTTTGAATGTATATTTTCTCTAAATAAAATATGTCTTACAATTAGACAATTTCGCGTTAAGATACGATTAGAATAAATGTAACTATACATTTTTAAATCACAAAACAGTACTCGTATATTTGTGTAAGATTTTCTATTTATAAAATAAAATATTTTTCTTTCCTTAATTTAAAACTAACAACAAAGAAGTGCAATTAGACCGATATAAATGGTAAAAAAATATTTGTTATAAACATAGGTATTTACAACCACATACATATTACATATATATTTAAAACTATATATTAATTGATATATATAGCAGTAAAAAATATATTTTTGGTATGATTTCAATGGAGTTACTGCATTATGAATGACTCAAGTACAAATTACAATGGATACGATGCGATCGCGATCATAGATCATTCGGTCGAGTCAGTAGCTCTGTTGTAAATGGTGTACCAAGGAAGGGGCATGTTTCAATTGTTAAATGGAGAGATATAAGATTGATATTTAAAACAATTGTACTGGTAGAAAATACAATAGACAACAATTTTTTAATGAAATTTTAAACTATTAATTATGTAACAATAGCCACTACAACAAATAATGAAAACCAATCACGATAGTTTTTATACTTTACAATCCACTGTATTGTAATATACGATGTAAACTTTAAATTTATTAACGTTTTCATTATTTATTGTATCTCTGAATGTCATATATACATTATATATATACATATATATATATAAATATATATATATATATATATATATATATATTTCTATATGCAAAAGCATTATTTATGTTGTATAAATGTATATTTTACACATAATGTTTTGAAAATTGCTTTGATTTCAAATTGTTAACTCTATTAAATTCTAAAGATATCTTGAATAATAGGCACAAAGAAGACTAAAAATTACCATACCACATACATCAATTAAATTGCAAGAACTATTTCAAGGTTCCACTTGTGTATTGATCATCTGATCATATGATATGCATCCTATGGGATGTTAAATGTGATTCAAAAGACGACAATATCTATTTTCACTTTGCACTTTGTGACTATTATTCAAGATCTTGGATGACGAATTTACCAAAATCAAATATAATGCCACATACTATATAATGAAATGAAATAAAATATTATTATAACTATTAATTGATTAAATTAAAGTAAATTAAATGTATACATACGTAGATGAAACTCATACATATTTATGTTGGACCAAATAAGAGATATGCTATGTTTTAAGTTTTGAATAAATATAAATAATTATAATAAGTTTTATTGAAGGCTCTATAGACATATCCATAGTTCCATTTTATAGACAAGTTTCTATACATCAGCAAACTTGTTCAGAATAGCCGCGATGCGAAAATTGCTATAAAATTATCTGCGTTGACCAAATATATCATATTTTTATTTATATAGAATTAAAAAGCATACGATGATAGCTCTTTCTTACAAATTAGAAACATTCATTGGTTAACCTCATAATTTCCTACATTTCTGAAAAAAACTTACTCAAATATCCTCAATCCTCGAAACAAAATTTTAGCGTTTTTGGAAATCACATATTTGATCCCTTACTCTTCAAATTAAATTGAATTTATTAGAAGTAAAGATTACAAACTATTCAAAAATCAACCTGAAATTAATATAGTTTATTCCACATATGCATAACTTGATAAATGAGGTGTTGTGATTTCAAAAATTTTTTTTTTGAATTATTGGTTAAATATTTGATGAAATAACATACATTCCAGTGATTCAATAATATTTTTTATTCTTTGTGAGTTGATGAAATGATAAAACTACAATTTTGCATTTTTTACATTCCAAATTTCAATAATTTTAAGAGTGATTACGTCTTGTATTGTAACGTCAAGGAAATAGCTTTTATAAAATTTTCCCAGTTATCTTACTAAACCAAATGTTATTTTTAGTATTTTTTACTTTTGCATATTATAGCATCTTTGAGTATAACACGTTACAAATATTGTAAATGCTTTTATTTTCACTGTTGTTTCAATCAAACGCATGTTCTAGCATAAGTATAAAAGGATCTTATGTAGGCAATAATTGTTCAATGTATGTTTTCACGCTATTTTATTCGAATATTTTTGCAAAAAGGTTTTAATTAAGGTCATTATATATCAGATAACATAATCCCGATGAGATACTTCTTCAACTTTTCGCTCCAAAGCATTGGCTGTTGTATTACTTTGTCATAGTAGTTAATGTAAATCTATTTTGTATCTAAATTATTTTAAATTCTATATTTGCACACAAAATATTTTTCTACGAATGTTTTTGTAGATAAATATTTTGCGAAGGTTAGCATCTGCTGGCAATACTTTATTGGTGAGTTATAAAGGATTTTTACAGTAAAAATATTCTGTAGCACGAAAATAGTCGTAAGAAATTAATTTTTGAATTAAATATTACATGATAGCAAAGTTATAAAATTCTAAATTTTTATGATATGAGATCATGAAAATAAAGTATCGCTGGTGCAAGCAACCCAAACGGGACGACATTCGCAGATGCGTACATTTCAGCAAAACATCTCGATTTGAAGAGATGTGACTAAAAATTGTTTATGCTTCGGACATTGGCTTTAATTGCTCAAAACTTTACCTAACAAGCAAATGAACAATTTAGATTTAGCACCACAAAGACTTTTTTCGGTGCAACTTGCTGATCAGGTGATAGCAAGTCAGTTACTGGATGCATCCAGTTGTTCAATAGATTTAGTTTGAATATTAATACTTTCCTTGAACTGAAGAGATTATAATACTTTTATAATTTAATAAACCATGAACCAAATCAACGCATTTTCGTGTGCCGTCCCGAATTTAATAAAATTGAATATGGCATGTCTACGAAATAGCTAAGTATCTGCAAGTAATTGTAATGCAAATGCAGTGGTCTCAAATTGGCGTTACGAATTCATTTCACGTATGCACTCTTATCTGTTGTCAATTAATTAGAAAAAATTGATTAATTAATTCCAATAACATAAATTTATATCTCTGTCATGACAGTTGTTTAAAATATGTTTATAACATTGAATGCATCTTATTTTTTTCACAAAAGCTGTTTCGAGGCAATGATTCCAATTGAGATGACTGTTACTGTACATATCTAGCGTATTATTTGACATCATTCCAAAAAAAGATTATGTATATATATATATATATATATATATATATATTATAATCTTTCATTAATATATTATAAAGTATAAATGAAACCGAACACGTTTCGGATATTTTATATACAATGCTAATTATTATATCGCATATAATGTTCATACATATAAATGTGTGCACATAGTGTTGATTTAGTTATTTATGTTATATATAGATATATTATATATATTAGGTACATAATGTTATAAGTTTTTATATATATTTTTAAAAATAGCCAGTTTGTTATTAAGTTTGTTTCTTGAATTTGAAGTGCAGCGTTTTACTTAACTTGCGTAAGTCGCTATCATCGGTATATATATATATATATATATATATATATATATATATATATATATTTATATATGAGTGTAATGTAATCTACTTAGTAAATTCCTTTCTGTGAGATGACATTATTTAATATTATTAATGTTATAACGATGTTAGAATACAAATTAAGCCAAGTGAGGTGTTGAACTATTTTAGAATATATTTCTAGTAGGTGGTTGCGTTTGTGTAGAATAATCATCAGCTTTATCAAAATAGTATTTTCAAATGTATTTTAAAAATATCATTTATAAATATTATTTAGTAGTCATATTTTATGATATGTACTATGTAAATATAATATTAATAATTATATAATGCATAACATTAGATATATATTTCCAATGTCTAAAATACAACTTTGAAATGATATTTGTGAGTTGCATATAACGATGTCTAGCTTTCTGTTTATGATGTTTTATAGAATTATTGCAATTTTGGGTGACATGACTGTTCACATGAAATTTATATTTGGATGGCTGTTAACAGCCCTTAACTTAACTTAATGCATATTCTCTCTAAATATTTTTTATTTAATAATATTCTACTACTTTATATTATATAAAAGGAGAAGATTTTTATTGTTACCAAATACGTTGGCTTTTCCAATAAGGGACAAAAATCATATTCAAATTATTCAGCCAACATGCAGTTAAAATAAAAGCGATAATACCATAAACATATAGTCATATCTTTTCAGATAATCATGATACTGTATTTTCCAAAAATAACTTGTATCTAAGGACGTTAATTAATTGAATGAACCACCTTATTTGGCAGTGCATTTTTTTAATTTGAAGTTCTTTTATTTTTTTTATTATTTGTTTGAAAAAAAATTATCAATCATCACTTCGATTAGAATGGAAAATTAATTTAGTCTTAAGAACAAACTGCCCAAGCAATTACGAACGGGCGGTGTGTGATCAATAAATAAATATACTTACAGTAAGTTTCACATAAATAATACGAGTATTTGAATAAAAAAAATGCCGCTTTTACTATTGTGCATCTGATCAAAATTAAAAAATGTCTTACAGTGCAAACAGAAATAAATTCTATATTTTGAATTAAAACATCAGCGATTGTTTTTTGCGGCCTATGATAATTTTACAATGATCAGACATAAAAAGAATAATGTTATTGTAAATTTCATTTCCTCTTTTATTTAATATTGTTTAATCCGAATACAAGACAAACAAGTCATCCTTGTCGGTCCAATGCACTCCTGAAGCCAAAACCTTCTCTTTAAACCACTGCCCAAAATGAACATAACCATCCCCAGGCATTAATATCATTTTCACATAAACTTGCAATATTATTTTATTAGTAAACACCCAGTAATTAAAGTATACTATAGTTCATTTAATATTAAGTTTTTTACAATTTTGTGTAGTTCTTATATATTTATATAAAAATACATATATAAGAGAAAAAAACTCAAGTACAATTATCATTAATTAGTATGAATTGTTTAAAAATAATTATTTTTAATATATATTATTATATTAACTATTTTTAGTGAAATATATGTAACGTATTTTTTAAACATTTGTTTCTATTTTTCATTCCTATTTATTTTTAACGCTTCGACCGCAACATAAATTCATCATATCACATTCAATTATGTAATCCCAAGTGATCTTCCATATTTTAGGTATGATTTCAGTTCAATCCTGACATCCTGCGTTATATCCGATTTTTATTTAATCCTCCTGTGCTGTAAATGGTAATGGTACCACTGAGATACACTATTAGTAACATTGGTAATAAATTATACAAAATGTCAAACAATGACCACAAAACATTTCATTATAACGACTTGATTTAGAATGCCTTCTTAGTCTTCTAAGTTGCCCTCATACAATAGTACTTTGATAATTAAATTAAACTTTAGCCATAATTGGCAAACTGGTTGGTGATTGTGCAAAGCATATTCATACTGCAAATCCAAACTTTGTATATTTGCTAAATTATATGCAAACATGGATCATTTACCTTTATTTTACACAAAACACTCACTTGTCTCACTAATTTACTAATATTTTGGATCTCAAAGACGTGAAAAGTTTTGTTAGTGCGTTTTCATAAATCTAATGACATTGTATTTTAATTTATGATATTAGTAGCATGTCATTAACGCATAGTAAATGACATGGTTAAAAGCATACAGTAAATGTATTTCTTAATTGACCATATTTGATCATATAGAGAATTAACCTGGCTCTCAAGCAACAGGAAGATATATGCAATTTGCTTAATCAAGCAATCTTACTGAATTACTTATACATATTTTCGCAAATTTAAGAATTTTTCATAACATTTGACTATTTGAATTAATTCCCTCCTGAGTATAATGTTTTTTGTTAAATTTTGCTATAAGATATTCCGCATAGTATTAATATTCCTATAATAATTTACCTCCACCATTTTGGTATATGTAATTTTGGCAGCTATTATTTTTATTATAATGCTTGTATAATATTCAATATGTGTTATTTTGGTTTATTTAGTACAATTTTTTGATAAATAAAGTCTAAAACAATCAACGTCCTTGGAATCCATGTTATTGATTTGAATAATTCTAGTTTTATTTTCCTTTAGCATAATTACGCACATAATAATAGTTGAAATCAGTCAAATATACAAAGCCCATAAAAATAATAAGTCTCTATTATGCATTTAGAGAAAAATTAATCAATTATTGGCGTCGTCATTCAAAGTCTATAATAAGCACAAATAAATCATATACTAAAATTTTAAACAAACTTTTCAATCAATTTTTTCTAATAATAATTTACTATTTTGGTACAAATTTATTGCTTTGGCTACTTGGTGGTTAGAGAAAATTTTAATCGAAGTTTAGAGAGAATATAAATATATAAAATGTAAATCTTGATTAATACAAATTGTTATAGATGTAATTCAAAATTGTGACATTTTAAAATTGAAAAGGCTAGTCTAACGCAGTACGCTTTATTCGCAATCCATAATTGTCCTGTAACTAAGAAATATATTTAAAAAAAACACTGCCCCTTGGCTTAGATAATAAAAGGAAACATTTTGTATCTATGTTAGGACAGAATATTGTTGATGGACAACAGGTTGTGATAGCATTCCTTGGCAGTATCAAAACCAAACAGAAAATTCAATTATAAAATAATAGAAACGCTTACAGACATGGAAATCCCAAAATTTGCTCTTTTTATCATGACTACTAATTAAAATGGATCAATGTGATTGTCCGAGTTGATAACACTCAGTGCATTCAGGAAAAAAGTTTCAATATTAAATACATATTACATACAAAATTGGATATGCTGAATATACTCAATTGTACAAAAGCAGTAACATAATATTAACATTTGTTCATTGAATGCAAAGAGTCAACAAGAGATATCTGTCATATGCCTATTAATATCAAATATTCATGTAAAACGCAAAAATAGTCCAATTAACAATTCTTATACGATTTGACAGGGACCAATGTACCGAGACATTTATATTTAAATATCATATCTCATTTTCTGTTTAACAATCATCCTATGACTGAGAATAGAAGTTGAGGTTCAAGCATGCTGGTTATTGCTGAAGATTTGTAATCCATTTATGTCACACATATTATATACTTGAATATAACTGCAATAATATATGCAAAACTAAAATTCATACATACATACATAATAAATATTCTTAAGAATATCATTTTAAATGTGCAGCATACTCGTATATTGCTCATAATTGAATCTATTTGAAGATCAAATTTGTTGATCGAATTGATGGGCAGATGACAAGACATTTGCCTAAATTAGTTGAAATATTTGCTAATTATATTTACACATTTAGTTTTTCCAATAACACTTTCTTGTCGAAAATTTGGTGTCAAATTGTCATAATATATATTAAGATAATATAATATTTATCTTTGGAAACCCCAAAGTCAAGTTTCATTGTCAAATGCCATGTATTCAATTCAATCACCACTTTTCAAATAAATGTTAAATATAGGGTTCATATTATTTTAAAATACATACAATTTTTTATGATGTTATTTACTTTAATGTACTAGCAAAAATCATGTCATTTTTAGGTTTTTATTTTTTTACTAGAGCTTTTACAATAATAAAATTTTCCAATACTCTATCATCTGATGAAACTTGCCAATACACTTCAATGAGTTTTTCTAAAGCGGAGCCTTTCTTTTTTTTTTAATTTTAAATTCTTAGTTCAACAAAATCTTAAATTCTTGAAAACTTTGGACAATTCTGGTCTTGTTTTTGACTGTGGTCTTATAATTAGAAATGTTATTCGCGGTAATGGTTTCAAAGTTTAAATGAACAAAATTAGTAAAAATTAACCACAATAACCAAGAAATTGTCATAATTTCACCAAAGCTCTGAGTTGCCCTTAAAAGCTCATAATTTCCAGATAACGTAGGATAATTTCTTTATCTAATTTATAATAAGTTTCTTTCACGCAACCTATGAATGACTCCAAAAATCAGAGATTGCTGCAAAAGTTTTTAATATAGATTTTATTATCAACTATATTATCTCGTATAATATATTTATATAAACAAGCTATGGCAGCTGGGTTTGGCAGTGTCAAAGCTCTTTCACAGAACCTTAGTCTTTCTAAAAAATCTGCTTGAAAAATGTTTTGTTGACAAATAGTTTTTAAATTTAGCTTTTATTTCATTTTTATAATATCCTTAAATAAACTCTTCAATTCAATAAAAATAATTTATATTCTTGGCATCATATTCCTAAATGTTTTCTATTTTTTATCATATATATGCATAAACCCTTCAATTAAATGAAAACTATTTATGATTTATCCTTTCTTTTGTTTTCGTTGGTATTTGTATAGCACGGTACAAATGCTGTGATTTGTACTAATTCTGAGTTTCCTATAGCACGGTTTCTATATCACATACCGCGTTATCGGAAGAGTGACTTTATACTAGGGTGGTTTTTAATATGGACATTTTCGATTTTTTTTGCTTCTAGGGGCTCAAATGTTTTAAATTGACAAAAAAATTCTGAAAGTTTTAGGTTTTAATATTAATTTTAAGATAGTCCGCACTACGACCAAAGTTTCTTATGGACATAACATGGGTAAAATTCCATTTGTTTCTTTTAGAATTTCATAACATAGCAATAATTGAATCAAAATTTTGAGAATAACTTTGTATTAGCTTATTTTGATCATAAATAAAAATTTTACAACCAACCAAAATTTGATTTTATAAAATAAGTATTTACTCAGAAAAAACAACCAAGAAAGTTTGGTTGAAGTGTCGACTATTTTAAAGGTAATATTGAGAGCTAATACTTCTAGAGAACTTTTTTATCCCCTTTTTAAGAGCTAAAACATTTAGAGAATTTTATTTGAGCTCCTGGGAGCAAAGAAATTCGAAAACATCCATGATAAGGACCACCCTACTGTATACATGTGTCGATTCTGTTGAACTTTCTATCAAATTTTTCCTGGTGCTGTTGCCGTTTCCAATGTCTTCCATATAATCATAAAAAATTTCTTATTTTTAATTATCATTCAATAATTGTACTTTAGAAGTATCATTCACTTCAAGCTATAATTTATTGACAATAGCTATTATGTACACATATTTGCTAGGAAAAGCTATTTAATCTGGTTGATTTATTTAAAGTACTAAATTTTTTTTCAGTATAGAATCAGTTATGGATTTGACATATTTCACTGATAACCAAAAATTACTAATACTCAGATGATTTATCACCTAAAATCTGTGAATTGAAATACGAAATTTGTATGCAAATTATAAACGGTATATTCAATCATTTATTATTTCTTTTTTATGTTTACCTTCGTTTTTTGCAATAATTTTATTAAAATAATAATGAAGCAATTAGCCAATTGTACTATTAATATTTATGCAAATCATAAACTCTATGATGGATATTATCTATGTATGTATGTATGAACTATGATATGTTTATTTAAATTTAAATGTATAAAGAGAAGTATTTCAAAAGGTTTCAATATAAAGTAAAATTTACTAATAGTAAATTTGTAATTATCAATTTTCTGTGGCCCTCTCTCTTTATATTAATGAATGTATACTACGGTTTAGGAAATAAAAGTTATATCTAAAATGTTCGTTGATTAAAATTGATGAGCTGTTCAAAAGCGATATTTAAAATAGTTTTTTAAGAAATGAAAAATTTGTTTCATTATGCAAATGTGAATGATGAATGCGATCAAACTTTTAACTATACGCGTATCTTCTATGTACTAATTATTTTTGTTTGCCATTTTCAAATCTTTACGGGATAATGTTGTCACGTGATTTTCATGATCTTATTCACCATAATCATATAGTTTATAAAACAAATTATATGTATATCATTCCATTTCTGACAATATGTATAAAATATGTTATAAAAGAAATAAAAAATATTTCAAAAAAATTTATAGTTACGTAAAAACCATGGTGACTATATTTGCCTTTTTAGTGTGAATTGTATTGAAAATATTAATATATTAAATTAATTTACAATAAGTATATAATTGGATACAAGCTTCATTGGAAAAAAGTGATGATAGATGATACTTTGTGTGCGAGCATTTTGTCACATCGTTTTCAAAAAGCTTGAAAGTTTCATGCAATAGAAACGGGACTCAAAAAGTCATCCCGCTTCTGAATGTCATGTTTCACGAAAAGTAATAAATGTTTTAACTATTAATATAAAAGAGTGTAAATTAATTAAAATACATTTTAATGTTATTCGTTGCGCGCAAAGCATTTTTGAAAGTAGTACACATAATTTTTATCAAATTTCTATCTTGCTCAACGAACAACATTAAAAAATCATTTTAATAGCTGTAATATAAATTTGCATTAAATTTTGCATTTTGTGGGAGTTGTTATTTTCCGATAGAAAATATATTGATAAAAAAAACTGTAAAAACACATTAATTAATAAATCATACATGAAAAATGCAAACAATACTGTACTATATTTATATCGTAACTTTGGAGTATCCAGTATTTATTATACTGTAATAAAATATTGAAAAGTCTTTTTATTATTTTATATATTTGTTATTAATATCACAGTGTCTAATTTTGATCTACCACCAAAAGTACGTTACAGCAAATGGTTACAATAAACTTCACTTTTTTTGCTTTCCTGATTTCTTATTAGCAGCATCTTGCTCAGCGGCTTTTTTAAATAGATCAGTAAAAAACTGTTTTTCTACAGCCATTTTAAGTGGTAAAATATATTTTTTAAGTTGTTCTTGACGGATTGCTTCTAGTTGTGCTACATCTAATACTTCTTCCTCAGGTTCTTTAGGAGCGTCTTCTTCAAGGTTATGTGCAAAAAATTTAAAGTTTATGGTTATTACATCGCATGTTAATGCCATAATCTAGTTTATGAATTTATGAAGGATATCATTATTTCATAAAAAATATGTTTTCTCAACGATTCTTGTCATTCTGATTCGTATAAGTCCAAAGTTGACAAAACTGTGTGCGATTTTTAGCATTTTCTCGAATACATAATTTGAAAGCCGTTGATAAGCGGTAATAATTTTGCCCAACGATCGGTCAAGCCATTTATAGTCATTATAAATAGCAGATAAATTCAAAATTTTTCATTCACGTATTCGTAAAAAATTTACGACCTGTATTGAAAATTCACAAACTATTCGAAAGATATCATTTGGAAATCGTGCTGATTAATTTTTGGCGAAGATTGGTCGGATCGTTTCTTCATAATTGTTTGTTAAAAATATTTTGTGAAAAAAATGATTTTAATAAAACTTTTTATGGTGATAGAGTTCCTGGTCTTAATGAACGTACTAAAATAGTAGAAGCCTGTGACAAGTGGTTCTATTATAAAGATTTATTAAAGTTTAGTTTAATTGGCCGCGCTTTCAAATACTCCTTATATGTATTATGTGCGTATTTGTTTAGTAAGCGCTAGGCAAAATCTTACTTACACCTAGTTTTAACCCTTTCCACTCAGATGATGCGACAAAGAATGTATTATTTTTTAAATTTGCAAGTGCGAATTGACTAAACTATACGACTGATTACTATATTAAATTTTTTCATACCTTTCACGCTCTTTTTCTTATCTTTCTTGGGTTGCTCTTTGCCCTTTTTAGATTTTGCTTTTGGAGCTGGTGTAGGGTTCTCCAGATTACTAGGAAGATAATCCTTAGGAAATTCTATTCTATATGGCAAATCTTGCTCCTCGACAACGTGCGGCTCAAGTAATGATAATTGCAGTGTCCGATAGATGAACGTGTTACCAAATCTAAAAAAATAAGGTCATTTACTATTTCATAACTAATACTTACACATATGGCAATAAGTAATATATATGTATATATGTTCTCCAGAAAACATCATTAAATATTACTAATTATATCAATCACAAGATTTTATAAATGCATTTTCATAAATTTATATCAATATAACAAAATTAGTAAATGTTAATCAATGTTTCAACCACAAATATAAATTTGCTCAAACTTACTTGATTGATATAGCTCTACTATAGTTTAAAATATTGCAATATTATCTAAAACTATATTGAGCAATATATAAAATAGAACTCACGAAGTATAAATATAATCTAGGACAAAAAAGATTTCTTCCATGTCGTTCTTTGTTAAATCAATAGAAGTCCCTTCTTCTTCGATCTCAGAATTTTCGTCTGAATCTGTTAACTCTGATGAATTCAATCTATGCTCATCTTCATTGAGTAGTTCACCCTCGTTAACTGAAACGATAAAAGTTCAAATAAAGCGATTAAATAATGAAAATTTGTATGTCTAGGAAAAGATACAGAAATTAAATTAAATGCTTGTAGCACAGATTATTTACATACGAGAGTTTTTCTGTCATTTCATTGTTTGGTTTTAAATAAATGCACTGAATAACCATAAAATTTTTAGCTCAATCGTTATATAATTAAATACATTGATCAGCAATAATTTTGTTAATTTGCGAGAAAAGAGAATTAAATGGCAATTTGAACATTTGTCTACGAGGAAATACTAAAATACGGTTCTTCAATACGATGGATTAGTAATAAAATTAAATTACACAAGAAAATGGCAAGTGTCACAACCGTCCACCCCCAGGGCAGTTGTGACAGATCTAAAAATGGGTTAAAAACAATAGCTATAAACACCAAAATCGTTTATAACAAATTTTATTGTCGTTAATAACAATAATGAATAAAAGCTAATTGATAAAATATAACAAAACATATTTTTTTAAACAAAGTAAACAAGTATTCTTGAAAATAAAATCTTTTTTTTTTCATATTAGATTTCCCTTTTTTTAACTTCCCGTAGGCATAGGGCAAGATATGGTAATCGCAAAAAAATCGAAATTGAATTTTTGTATATATTTTTACGTTTCCGAGGTTTATGAACATTTTGGCATACCTTAGAAAAAATGGATGTATGTGTTTGTGTGTGTATGTGTGTGCGTTTGTGTGTGCGGATACAAATTTTTGTCGACGATTTCGGGAGCACAACCGATTTCTATTAATAAAGAGACGTGCTGATTAGTTTTTGGCATAGGCAGGTTTAGCCGTTTCCAAAATACGGGACAAAAAGTGCAAAAAACGGTAACTCAAAAAATGCCATTTTGAGGAAAAAATTGTCATTAGACATATGCACATCATATTATCAGATATTTTATGGAGATTTTAATAATGTATATCAATTTTTTTTACATTTCTATGCGTTTCGTAACATCGTTTGTCCGTTAGACGGCGACGCGGCGCTTACGCGCTATGATATTGCGTCTCTATGTATCTAAGGCAGTGCGATTGCTTTAAAAAAAAGTTCAAAATTTCCAAAATATTTCAAACTAGAAAGAAAAAACCTTTTTCCTAAAGTTTTTTTTTCCAAAAAAGTAATTATTTTTCAAAAATTTTAAATTTTTCAAAAATCTAATTTTTTCAAAGTTTAAAACTAATCTTTTTTTAAATATAATTTTTGATACGGAAAGTTCCAGCAATTTGCCTTATGGCGCGATGCCATACACCACTATTTAAAAGAATTCGAACATAAAAACTTATGACTCTTTAAAGACAATGCGGTCTACCGATCATGTTAATGTAAGGCATTGGCTGAAAGCAATAATGGAAACTTGTTCAAACAGACATACTTTATCTTTCTCCCTTTGTACCCTTTCTCAAAATCAGTATAGTTTAGCGGTTATGACGACTCTCACTACCGTATCCTGGCACAACCGTACCTAGTGTCCCCTAATAACATATATATTGTGAATGTGATAATTTTGTCATCAATTGTTTATGCTGCTCTAAATTAATTTCAAATAAGAATATGTGTTTTTCGTATGCAAAAAAACAAACTACAGTGGTACACCCCAATTTTCGAGTGACATGACAACGATTCGACAAAAGAGCAAATCCGTTGGGTTAGTAAGAGTTTTCTCGAAAAATTTTAAAGACAAAATGCAAATTAATATCGAAATATTAATAATTATATTATAATTAATATTATATTATAATATTATTTATATATAAATCTATCATTATTATAGCTCACCATTTACGTTGAACAAAAGTTTTCTCTGGTAAGATTCGATTCTAAGTTTAAGATGCGTCATCATGCCGCACAGGTCGAGCTGGCGAATTCGCAGGTCGCGCAGAAACATCACCAGGAATTGAATTATCACGGAGAGACTGGCTGGACCCAGTTCGGGGCAATCCTGAGCGTACATCAGGCATTCGGTAATAATGTCGAAGAACCAAAACTGCATATAACTGAAATAATAAATCATTATTTTTATCGAATTGCAAGTTTGGTCACACTGTAAAAACTATTATTCAGTTTTGCTATTTAGCAGATGTTGATTACCGAGATGGAATGTTTAAATGTTTCCAAAAGAAATTGAAATTAAAACTAGGGGTGTATGGCATCGTGCCTTAAGGCAAATTGCTGCAACTTTCCGTACCGTAACGAAATGATCGAGGAATATTCAATGTTTTCAAATAGATTATTATAAATACTGTAATATTTATAAAAATTGTATAAACAGAATTACAAAGTTAAACTTATTTATTTAAAGTACATAAGTGAGCTTTAGCCAGAATTAAGGGCTCGCCCGTGGGTAAGCGGTTAAGAGCGACGGGACTTGTTTCAGAGGTTCCGGGTTTGATACCCACTTTGAGCAGCCTGTTGTCAGGCAGCAGTGATAACGATTTTCACTTGGAAATATAGATAGCAATATGTTTCCAAGTGAAAATAGCCCTCACCCGGCATTACAGCCCATACTCGCCCTATTACAGAAATTGTAATAATAATTTATCATACAGAGATGTGACAACTGTTTGGGTTGCCATCTGTCAAACAGACTAGTATTAAGTCAAAATCAGCAAAACAGCTTATACGACTATTAGGTTCTGATTGCTGTTCAAAAATAATTATAAAAAAAGCCAGAATTAAAATTAAAATCTGAATTATTTTCCATATACAAAAATAATTTTTTTTAAAAAAAATCCCAAAGCAATTGCTTTGCCAACACAAGCAAAAAGTTTTTTTGAATTATTCAAATCGGACGCTCCGTTCTCTCAAAAACTGAAATACTATTTTTGGCACTCTTGCCCCGTATCTCCGGAACGGCTGAACCGTTACCAAAAACTAATCAGCACGTCTCCTTATTAATAGGAATCGAATGTTTTTTAAATGATTCAAATTGGTTGATCCGTGTTCTCGAAATCGTTGACAAAAAATTGTATTCGCACATACATACACCAACACACGCACACACACACACATACATCAATTTTTTCTAAGTTATGCCAAAATATTCAGAAATCTTTGAAACGTAAAGATATATAAAAATTTTCATTTTCCATTTTTTGCGATTACTATAACTTACCTTACGGGAAGTTACAAAAACAATTAGGGTTGTTTGATCTATGTTATTTACCTAGTAGGACATTCGGAACATTTGAACAATTCCGATAAGATTTGAAGGCTCTGCAAGCGGCCTTCAACATCCACTCGAGGAAATTCGATAACCAATTGACGACCAGTAAGCCCACTACTCACGTAACTCTGCGTATCATTATTATCGACATCCGAAATGTTGCATTTTACTAAATTTTCGAACTCAGGAAAATTTACACTATGAGCATATTCAAGGGTGCCACATTCTGAATTGGCTGGAATAACCATATCATGTTCTGGGTATTCATAAGACGGAGGATCATTAACGAAGTCCAACATATTCGATTTAAAACTGGACGTATCTTCCAGATTTAAAACTAACTCTTGTATATCTACCCCGGTGTAGCGTTGTTGTGTCATCTTGATTGGTAAGTATTAAAATGAAGAAAACTGAAAAGTTATGCTTTATTTTCAATATAGAAATGTACTAAAAAGTTGGTAGTTTGAAAACAAAACAAGCGTCCATATTTTGACAATACCGAAATGCATGAATTTTAAAATATGAAAGAGGTTTTGCTCTTAAGCTGTCGTACAAATAACATCCGTACAATAAATAAATAGTATGCCCTAAAAAGTAAATAAAATATGACAATTACCTAATTAATTTAGAATGAAACAATTATAGAAGAAATTTCTGGAGATGTATACTTAAAACTATCAAATATGGAAAGATTAATACAATAAATATATACATTAAAATAGTTTACTAGTATCCGTAAACTGAAATATTTAACATATAATTAATATAATGATGTAAGTCATTTCACAATGAAAATAGCTCATCAAATGACACCTACCTTCAAGCTTTTATATCAATAGCAAAATTTTGATTATTTATACTGCTTTTAATAATGAAATATTTTAAATATTGTTAATATACATAATAGTTTTAATTTAAATCAATTTTTTTTTAATTGTTTTATGAAATAGTTGATGATCATCAAAGTAGCACATACACAAACAAAAACAAAACAATGCATTTTTTTAGTCACTCTTTTCATAATTAAATTTTCCACAGATACGAATTTACTTAAATTTATTGTATAGTCCTATATGATTTATAAATTTAACTACGATAAGAAATTTGAGAATATTTTAAATGTTTAAAAGTTAATGATATCATAAACTCGCGTGTGAATATAAATATTTAGATAAATACAAATATCACAAATAATATCAACATGGACTATAGGTGTGATAATGACAGATCCACCTGCAATTTCTGGCACAACCGAAACGAAGTTTGCACTGGATGCGCAAGGTTAAATGTACGTAATTGTTAAGTATAGTTATTTTAGAAATGAAAAATTTTTGATGATAAAGTTTATATTTTTATCTTTTACCTTTATCTGTTCATCCATCACCGGTAGTGTTGAAAAAAAATTACATAATCCAGAATTTCCTTGTATTTGTTTCCAATACAGGTGTGCCTTTTTAATTGAACTATGGCATAGTATGTCTACTATATTTAATTGCCTGCGGAGATTTTAACATTTACTTCAATAAAACGCTCAATATTTTAAAAGATTTATTGAAATTTTAATTGTGAGCTGGTGCATCATCTTAATTGTCTTTTAGAACTCACATTTTGTTGTTAATTTTGTTAACTTTTCCGTTATAAATTTCACACATTCTGATCATGGTATTACTCTAGCCAATAAACCTAAACTTAAAACATTCGGCAATAAAAATCGATAATCTACAATTTTTGAATAAGTAATCAGTATATTTAGTAGGTCAGCAAGATCCACAATCATTACAATTATTTATGCATTACTTTACTACGAAATCGTCATTGTTTGTAGTTCTAACATAGGAATGAAAATATACATAATAGTAACATAAATTTAAATTATATTATATTTTGCATTAAGAACCCCTAAAGTTCAACATAAAATGACAATGTGTTACTTAATGGAATGTCTTCGGGCAAACCTTATAAAATACACAATTGATGCTAATTAGGAAATATGTATTTCTAATAAATATATTCAACAGATGTTGCGCGAGGCTAGATCACGTCGTGTGGCTACTCCTCCGCCAAAAAATTTTAATACAAGTTCTTCCTGTTTCGGAAGCCATTTTTCCGGGTCTGCAACGACTGTTAATAATCCTGCAAATAATTCTTCTTTGGTAAGTGATTCATAGCAGAAATAGAAGTAAATCTCCAAAAATCCATAAAAAAGTTAATATAGGTTATATTTAAATTTAAAACTAGTGGGGTGGGTGGCATCGTGCCTTAAGGCAAATTGCTTGAACTTTCCGTACCGTAACGAAATGTTCGAGGATTACTGAATGTTTTCAAACAGATTATTATAAATATTATAAATATTATATAAACTGAATTGCAGAGTTGAAATTATTTGTAAGGTATATTAGAACTATAGTCAGAATTAAAAATAAATATTTTCGATATACAAAAAACTAAAAAAAAAAAAAAAAAATGGGACAATTTTTTTTTCCAAAATCGATTATTTTGTTAATACAAGCAGAAAATTCTTTGAATCATTTAAATCGGACGCTTAGTTCTCTCAAAAACTGCCATTTTTTACATATTTAGCTCCGTATCTTCAAAATGGCTGGACCTGCCTTTGCCAAAAACTAATCAGCTCTTTTCCCTATCAATAGGAATCGGATGTTTTTTGAACCATTCAAATCGGTTGATCCGTGCGCCCTAAAACGTGACTGGAAATTTGTATCCACACATACATACACACACACACACATCCATTTTTTCTGAGGTATGCCAAAACGTTCAGAAACTTTCAAAACGTCGAGAAATGTAAAAAATTTCAATTCCGATTTTCGGCCCATTACAATAACTTACCCTACGGGAAGTTAACAAATCATTATCAAAATAGAAATATTTCTGTGTAGCATCATGATTGCAACATGAATATTGAAGAAATGTTGAAACAAAATTCTGACGCTTGACAACAATCTTTGTTATTAAATTCGTTTCAATGAATTTGGCAGAACACTCCACCAATATTATTATATTACTGGCAATAATATTCTTTATATATTGTATGATTGACTCTAAATTCCTTTATTCCTGATAACTTTTATTCGTTGTGATGTCTACACACAATTCTACTAATTAATAACCAAAGAAACATTGACTCCATTAGAATAAAATAATAACAAAATTTAAAAAATTAATACACATTATTTCAGGCAACTACATCCCAATGTCAATCACTGAAACGTAGTTATTCCGAAGCTTTTAGGGAGCAGCCTCAACTGCGCGTACAACCAATGGAGAATAAACGTATAAATTGTAGAAGTTTATGAATTTTTGCTTTATTTGCATACTTATTAACAAAACATTTTCTTATAGGGGATGTCTTCCAAAGCCGCGGAGCTGTCTATCGGAGTCAACACGTATGAGAAATGGACAACTCAGTATAAATCCTAATTCAATGTGAAATATTATAAAGTGTGTCGTACTATGTAAGAATTGTTTACATGCATATAATTATTAACTATAATAAATTAATATTAATTCATAACCAGGAAATAGTCAATCTTAATTTCAATATCTTGAAATATTTAATTATATAATTAATTATAAAAAAAATCAATTGATTGTTAGTCAGCATTCGTTTAAATTGTTTTAACAATCTTTTCCGAATAAATGTGTTTTTTTTTTAAATCCTAACGTTTAAAGTCTAGTAATTGAAATAGCTGCCTGTGATGATAACATGAAATAAAGATATACAGAAAAAAATTCAATTGAAATATAACTGGATTACTGTCAAATTAATTCATAGATTTTCACACAAAACAGTAAAAATACCAAACTTACGATTTCAAGTAATTAAAATTGATGAAGTATATCGTTAATATAATATGAAACAAACCAAATGAACAGGTAAAATAAATAAAGCTTCACTTTTAAGGACGATTAATTTGATTTATTCTCATTATTCCGAAGAATATGGTACTAAATTGTAAGAAGAAATTAATTAACTTTCAAATCGGTAAATCCCTTGAAATTGGATATAGAATATTGATTTTTATTCTGGAGTTGTGGAAATTGAACATTATTGAGAAAATCGATTCTGCATTCATTCGTCGAGATATAACAACAACGCTTTGATATGGCTCATCATTGCATTTTGCAACGTGCAAATCTGCAATAATCCGGGCATTGAATAATTCAACATCAAGGCCATTTGCATTGTCGACGGGTCTTGTAAATGTTTCTTCATACAATATTTCGTTTCAACAAGTCAAAAATAAAGAGGAAAAAGAGACCAACTCGTTGAAAGAAGAAAACAAAGGTATTTAAATTCATGGACATTGTCTGATGTCGGAGTGATCTTTATTTTCGGGAAGGACACATCGTGTGCAGTTCGGGCAGACCGCTCTAAAGCGTGGCTCTGTGCAATGACTCCATCGTATTCGCACACCGAAGTGCATTGTCAAGGCCGCGAACCGAACTTCTCATTTCGAGTTTCGGCCATGAGACGAAACGCCCAATGTACAGAATAAGCAACGATCGTCGAAACATAAATATGTAAATAAATCATGAGCGTATTTTACTTTTTTTCTGAAAAAAATCATGAAAATTATATATTTGTTATTCGAACAATATGTACCCTTATGCAAAAAATAAATAATACAGTGAAAAGTTCCATCAGCGAGATGAAAATAACTAAAAAAAATATTATTATTTATTTATTAAGTAACTAATTATTTATATGTTCTAACTATTACGTACAATTTACAGATTGACTGCAAGTTTCAGATCAGATTACATCATAATTTATAAGTTGAAAGGGAATTGAGAATTAAAAAATAATAATAATATTAATAACATATATATGACAGTAACAATAATAAAAAATAATTATAATAACTCCTGTAAAAAAATCCGCCTAAAACGGAAAAATTTATAGGGTGGATTACGACAGATCTCGGGGCCATTTTTTCATATTCATTCGGCTGACTAAACTAATTGTATTTCTGGTTTTATATACACATACAATTTATTTTGAAAACTTAGTTTCCGCTTCTTATATCCACCGCAGCTGCAAGTATCCTTAGATCTTCGAATCATTTGGTTGGTAATAAACTCTGAATTACAAGAATGTTGCTCTGGTTAGCACGACCCCACAGCACTATCCCGATAAGTCGATATTGGAATTATCATCACTTTGAATAAGAAAATCTTATTTTTACAAGAGAGTTTGGACAATCTCCCTATGCACCATTATGTCAATTCTTTCAGTTTTAATTCTAGTTGTAATCTCTTCATGTCACTCTAAGTTAGCACTGTAATTGATTTTACTTACTCTCATCAGCGTTCATTACATTTTTTTCTTTTGTCATAGTTAGCTTCATATACAAGTAAGTTATTCGTAATTCATTCATCATGCATTGCAATACAATTTGTAAACAGTCATGGTATAAGTAAAATGAATTAGCAAAACGAATCTAAAAGCTGAATTACATGAAAAAGATCATGCTTTCAATTTGGTGAGACATTAAAGGCATTATATATATATATAATTATACATGCATACATACATACATACAAATATATATATATATATATATATATATATATATATATACACCTAAGTCTGTTTTTATACGGTCTTTTTGTACACGGTTTTGATATAACACGGTTTGAAAATTGAATATTTTTAATTTTTTTACACGATTTTATTCCATTTAGCACGATTTGAAATTTTATGTACTTAAATTTTTTTATCAAATTTAATTTTTGCGATGTATGTTCATATCACAAAAAAGTACTTATGAAAGAAAAAAGTCTGAAACCATCGATAGTATCGATAGTTTGCGAACACTAGCTTAAAGATTTAAGTGAATTCCCCTTTAGCGCTTACAAACAATTTTTACTGGTCAAAGCAAATGTGAATAGCACTAATTTAGGGGAATTATTATTAAAATAAACATGAATTCTTGTTCTTGAAAATTCTTGTTTTTCACTAATTTTAATAGGTTTTAGAGATTAGGAACAAATCACCCATTTTTGTATAAGATCAATGTCTTTTTTTACACGGCTTCTTCTGGAACCAATCTCCATGTAAAAACAGACTTAGGTATATATATATATATATATATATATATGTATAGTATATATATATGATTCTGGATTTGATGTATATAAATATCGTGTGAACGGGATCATAAGTTCAAACTCCTTGCTAGGCAACATGACATTGTGCAGTAGCGATGTCCATTTTCACTTGAAAATATAGTTTCAAAAATATGTTTCCAATTAAAAATACCCCATTTCAGCCACTGCGGTGTGAAATGCCAATGGAAAATTTCTCACAACGTTCTTCCCTGAATGTGTATTTTGAACATTTGAAAACGACAGGCTGTTGCATATAATTTTCCAATAGAAGTACATTTTTGTATATTGAACTGAATTATATTTTATAATTGTAATTATACAATTTAATTGAAGTAGATTGGCAAATGTTTGAGCATGTTTCATGGCTTTTTGTTAGTTCCTACTATATTAAATATACTACATGTATTGACACTTAAATCAGTGAATATGCTTCAATTGCGCTACCTGTGATCCAATATTTCAAAAATATTATGCCATGAACATTAGATTGAACTTCACTTTCATAATGATAAAAATAATTAACAGTGTGTCACATTGTAACTTCTAAAGCCCTAGCACTAACTAATCAATATACTTTCAGGTAAGATACTCTATAATAAATGTTAGTGTAGTAGCCAAATATTGTTCTTAAATAAACTTTATTTGATAAATGGTACATATGACACAATCGATAATTGACACATTTATACAATGGGTATTTTAATGGTATTACTACATTATTCTGCATGGATGCGCAGTACTCATGCAGTTATAGGAATGGCCAGACCATGGAAATCTTATGTCACAAAGTCATTTTGTAAAATAATAGGACACACATATTTAATGAAACAAATTAAAATGTTCTCTTAAAAATAAATGTAAAGTGACATAAAGCTTGCATGATCAGATTATAACACTATAATTCCTATGGATGTATTTGTGACCTAATAATTTCAAATATGAAATTTAAATAAATAATTTGAAAATTACATTACATAGACAATCACATGAATAATTGTGAAATATTTAACTACTAGTAATAATTTTAAAATAATTATCTGACATTTGCTCATATCTTTCACCAATATTTAAATGCATTGAAATATAAATAATATATCTTACATCCGAATTACAATTGTTTTAAGAGACATTTATATAAAAGCATTTTATAAAATAATATAAACTGTTTTAATATAAGGTCTGTTCCTTTAAATACTGCTATAATTGATAACAATTTGACAACACGTTTATAAAAAATTCAATATTAGAACAATGATTTGTCCGATAAACATGTATTTCTATACATGTTTGCTTCATAAATACATGTACATATATAAAAACGTAGTTGATAAATATATAGAATGAAGGTGTAACAAATATATAATTATACATCTACTATTTATCAATGCTAAGTACCCTGTTTTTTTTTTTTTGAGAATATTAATAATAGTCAAGAAACAGACCTTATAATTGATTTTATATAATAATTTTAAATATAATTCAAATAAAAAATAAACATATGTGTGAATACTATATATATATATATATATATATATATATATATATATATATATACACACATATTTATACATACATATACATATATATATATATAAACATATGTATATGCACAAATATTTTGCACTTATCTGAGAAAAGTTTATGTTTTAATAATTAACTTTAATTATAATTGTATTTCCAATTACTTATGCATAATAATCAATATGTGTGGCTAAAATGTCGTTACATGTAAAACTTTATTTTCTCATGACAAGTGCAATAAATCAACAATTTTGTGTTCATTTCACAATAAAAATACATAAAACATAACCTAAATTTATTATAATTAGACAATATAAAAATTTCATAAAAGCATAATTATAAATTGATTATTGTACAATTGGAGATTAAAAATACTTACAAATCAAAAGTCTTATAATAATACTTATTTTACTATTCCAATAGTAATTTTGATCCAAATAAAAAACTTGATAAGTATTTTAATAATTTACAAACTGTTAAGCATATACAACAAAACCTCATAATGTTGATATTTAAATCTATATCTAAATATAAAAATTGTCAATAATCATAATTTTTCCATAAAAATAAGAATAGCTACATATTGAAATCGATGTATAATATAGTCAGTCAATGTTGAATCATAAGTTAAAACATTACTTTTATTAATATTATAAATAGTAATGCAAACACTTTATGTGTATTGTAAGTCTTATCTAAAAATAATTTATTACTCTGAGGAGGTTTTAGTGTATATATATTCAGATTTGTATGAACAATATAAAAAAAATCATATCAATAATTAAAAAGTCCTTTACATACTAACACTTACAAATCTGTATCGTACCAAGCGGCGACCTGATTGTTGTCAATGGGGGGAGATGGCATTGTTTCTAGATGATCAAAATTCAGATCAGTCCCATCTACATCACCAACATCCATGTCCATTGCATATGGAGAATTAGGATTTTGATGAGCGGAACCTATGTCCAAACCTTGCATTGAATCTATTGGTATCTGGTCATACCCTAAGAAAAATTCAAAACAATTAGGGATACCCAATATTAGAAACTAACACTATAGAAGATGTTTTGAAAAGTTCTAAGACAAATACAAGATATTTATATGATTTGTAAATATATTATTTTCAGTATTGTGAAATATTTCAAGAACAATTTAGACTAATAGAATATAAGCAATTTATAAAGTCAAAAAAAGCATGGATCTATTAATAATATAATGAAGAACAACTTTGTTCTTACAATCCACTATCTCTTATCTACGTAAGTATGATTCTGATTCTGATGATTTTGTGCAATAATACAAATCCTTGTAAACAGGTCGTATAAACCATTTTATAATGATTACTACTATGTATTGATGTCTGCCATTTAATTTGAATCAGTTAGGAAAACAGCCATAAAAGAACAGAAACATTGCACATTGCTGTAAAATTTATATTGAAAATTCAATAAATAATACTTTATAAAATGTATCTTCAACAGGTTGATTTAAACTGTATCTATGCATGAGGGAAAGATATAGCTAACAGCATACTTTTCTGTATTAGCTAACAACTCCAAAATAAAAGTGCAATGGCAAATAAAATTAAAGAGATTGCAAACATCGTTTGTTAAAGTGTTAAAAAATGAAAATATCAAACTAAAATATTCCTTAATAATATTAAGATCATCAAACTTTCAATCAATTTATGATAAATCATCTTACCAAATAAGATAGATAATACAACTGAATAATAAAAGCAAATGTCCAAAATATGGGTAATTATAATACATGTACTATAAAACTTTCATAATACATTTCTTTACAACAAAGTAGTGCCTAATTATTTACCTGTTTGTTGAAAGTTTTGGCCCCCATGCGAGCTATGCACGCTGGGTGGCCCACCGCCTTGTTGATACAGCCCTGCATCATAACCCTGATCTGATCCTAACATTTCCTGTGAAATTTTGGGTAGAACAAAAAAAAACTCAAAAACATAAACAAACTACAGAAAATATATTTTCAAGTAGAACCATGCACACTACTAATCATAGTCTTACTATTACATATAAAAACAACAATTGAATAATTTTACTAATAAAAGAACTATTAAGTAAAAAAAAAAAAAACAAGTCGTTCTTTGAATAGAATAAAACTCAAAACTATTTCTATATATTATAATATTAACAGATCGTTGGAGTATTTATTTTATAGATGTTGGCAAATTAGTTTTGATTTCAATTTGAAGATTATCAACATTTGGCACATAACGCAAGGGTATTAAGTATGTGTCGTCAAATCACCCTTTTCATGGTTATTATTAAAATGAGCCCTAAATTATGTAAAAAGAAAACAATATCTATTTTATAAATTTCCAAATAAAAATCTGAAGTTCCGGAATTGATAAAATGATTGTCTAGAAAGAGGCATGTAAATTTATAAAAGTATGTGGAATAAAATATAGATTATTTGAGGACTATATAACAATGCTGATTATTTGATGTGCTTATTTTTTCTGCATAACTCTAAAACAGCCTGCCTTTACAAAAAAAAAAAAAAGTTTTCTTTTTATCCATTATTGAGTGGTTTTCTCAAAAAGTAGAAGATTAACATTCTACAATCACACAATAATATATATTATTTGTAAGTATGTCAATATGATCAAACAACGTTGAAATGCAAAGATAAATTCATTTTCAATTTTAATAGCATATCCTAAGAAAAGTTAAAAATAAGATTTTATTATAAAATAAAAAAATACTAAAGAGAAAAAAAATTACTCATTATACAACACATACCTGCATAATATTCCTTCAGTGAACTTTGCAAAAAAAAAATTATTTTTTGGAAACTAATTACTAGATTTCTATATCTTATAATCTTAACAATTTTAATATAACTGGATAACTTACTTGTAAATCAGATCCAAGTCCCAAATCACCATTGGCCCACAGATTGTTATCCTCGCGGAATAATGAGTTAGTCAGCTCAATGGACAAACGTTTCTTATAATCTTGCGGTTTATCTTCTGACATACGGAAGAGAACGGCAGCAGCATATGTAGCAACACCCTCATTGCGAGAATGGAGTAACTCAGTAAGAGGTGCAGTAGCACCTTCCTGCTCTATCATTTCAGCACCTTCTTTATCAGCTGCTAACTCACAAAGAACACCAGCTGCTACACGCTAATTGTAGGAAGCAGAGAGTTAATTTCAGAGCAATTTTGTTTCACATGAAAAACTATCCATCTGTTTCCAAGCTTGTATAATTTCTACTGCTATTATCTGAGTTTTCTTATTTTCTGATTGTATATTTAAAATACTCACAGAATTATTATATGATGCATAAAACATATATTTACTTATTTTATAAATTATTAATAGATTAGCATAAAAAAAAAAAATATTTTTTCTTGATAATTTAGAAATTATATTAGTTGAGTATGTTTATTATACTCAAGTAAAAATGGTTATTTAGGTAAGTAAGACCAAAGGAAAATAAAAAATACAGTTGCAAAGAAAAAACAAGCTCCAACCTGAATATTTTCAATCTCATTGAATAGGAGTTGTACAAATATTGGTACAACAAGTTGTTGTCGTATGATGGCTCTATTGTTCGATTCTCTAGCCAAAATATGAAGAGCTCCCACAGTGCCTTCAACAATTTCTTCCATCCTAACTCCATCAGCATATGCTCCACTTTGCTGTGATCCGGCTACAGCTGTACGCTACATATACAATAAAATAAATATATTATATATGAATATAATAAATGAATATCAGGATGCAGTCCTGAAAAATGTAGCTATAAATAAACATTGTAAATAAAAGTAAAGTCTATGTCATATCTATAATCAAATATTATTGCACAAAAAATCATTCAAAATTAATTGCATAGTTTTGAAGCATACAAATATTAACAAAATTATTATTGAACCAGTTCACAAGATCAGCAAAATCAATTACTGTATTGAATGAATATTTAATTCAAATATATTATACTTCAACGTCTCAATGTATATCATAATTAGTTCAAATACTTCATTTAGTTCATTTAAATATACAGTAGAACCTCGACTATCCGGACCTCGGTTATACGGATTCGCGATTATCCGGACATAATCGCGACGGAACTTGCATATTCTGATGTGCATATATACATTAATACATTCTCTGTTTTGACGTGCATATATACATTTTTAAAGGGTGGTGTTATCCCTTAAAAATGAAATAAATATTATAGAATCATTAAAAAAGGCGAAACCGGCCGTAAGTTAGCTGATAAGTATGGTGTAGGTACATCCACTTTAAGCGATATTAAAAAAAATGCCGATTCAATTTTGTCATACATTTGCAAGTTAGATAGTGAAAAGGGAAGTGAAAATCGGAAAATGATGAAGAGACCGAAAAAAAATTACTCATTATACAACACATACCTGCATAATATTCCTTCAGTGAACTTTGCAAAAAAAAAAATTATTTTTTGGAAACTAATTACTAGATTTCTATATCTTATAATCTTAACTCTTAGAAGAAGCTTTATATTGTTGGTTCTTACAAAAACGATCAACTAGACAGCCGATATTTGTGAAAAGGAATTACAGTTAAATGAAAAATTAGGCGACGATGAATCGTTTGTGGCAAGTAGTGAATTGATTTTTGTTGATATCTATGTATGGTATGTATTTGTTATTTTTGATAAACAAAACATTATTCTTCATAATCTGGATTATCCGGATTTTCGATTAACCGGATGCCTATCGACAACAATTAGTCTGAATAATCGAGGTTCTACTGTACTTTTAATCACAACTATTCGACAGCTGAATCAAATTTACTTAAGGCATCTTTGAAGGAATTGCAAAGGTGCACAATAAAGTGGGCACATCTATGCTACTGCCAAAAACATCTCTTACTGAATTCAGATAAAATTATCTATCTTATAACACCATTTTTATATTTATACAATATTAATGTACTTATTTTACCCTTTGAGTATCCTGGAAAGCTCTCATCAACAGACGAACCAAATGGTGAATGGCGCCATTTTCTCGTAGAGGAGCATGATTGGCGGGACACAGAGCAAGATTTCGTATTAGTCCAATTACAGCTTTTACCAATGGCCAACGGGATGGAGGATGCAAAAGTTTTACAATCACCTGGAAGGCGGGAATCTATTATAAGGAAAGAAAAATTAGTAAGATCTGATTTAACCAGATCTAAAACTTCTTTATTAGTTATCTCTCTTGTGGCTACGGATTTACCTGAACACCGTAGTTTAGCCTCACCGAATTTTGAGCCATTTCGGATTCAACATGGCGTGATGTAAGATGCCTTAAAGCACAAACTGCTGGTTCTGTTATTTCTTCTCGATCACCAGCATTAACAATAGTTCTTACCAAAGCATCAACACCACCAACTTGGCATACTGTTACTTTATTACGTTGATTATTACATGTTAAGTTTGATAATATACCAGCAGCACATGTTACAACATTTACATCAGTAGATGCAAGAACTTGAACCAAACTGTGCAGAAGACCTTCTAATCCATCTACTTTAGTTCCAGCATCTGATAAATTTCTTAAAGTCCACAGGCAGTTCTGAACTAGACGCTGAGATGTATTGCCTAAATGCATAGCTAAAGCTTGCATGCCACCTGCTTCCACAATAGCTGGTTTGTTGCTTGAACAAACTGACAGAACTTTCAAAACTCTGGATGTGGTCCACAGCAACTTCTCATAGTCATATGAACGCATTATGCGTACCAACTCTACAGGTCCTTGAGAAGCAAGGATGATTAATTTACTCTCTTGATTACCATAAGCCAAAATTTGAAGACAATCTGTGACTATAGCAAGAAACTTGACATTATTGCGCTGCAATAGATTAACCATTTTCTGCAGGCCACCTGCTAGGCGGACTGCCATTTTGGAACCATCTTGGTGAAGAAGAAGATTATGTAAAGTTGTGATGGCATAGAAAAGAACACTTTCCACTTGAGAACTAAGCAGTTTCACTAAAGCAGGTATTCCACCACTCTTGAAAATAGCCAACAAACCTTGTCTGTGGTGTGATAAATTATGCAAAGTCCCAACAGCTCCTTTAGTTGTTTCTAAATCATTTGAATTTGAAATGGCACGAACTAAAGCTGCAACCATTTGAGGACTGTTCATTATAGCATGACGAGAAGCTTCTTTTTTAGATAATTGATGAACCATCATAGCAGCCTGTGAGACAACCACTTGATCCTCGTCATTTAATAATTTTATGAGTTCTGGAATAGCACGTGTAGCCAAATCTGCATCATCTTGATAATTGATGAGATTTACCACTGCATGCTTTAACATTTGAGAAGGTTCAGCAAGTCTTTGCACTGCAGTAGCTTGTGCTGGGTCAAACTGTGTTGAAGGAATCTCAATTCCTTCTTCAAGTGTTTCTGGGAACATGGCAGCACGTACCCGTTGAGAGCGAGTCTGACTCAGTTGTTGATTCATGTCTAATTAGATGATAATAATAAAATCACTTGTAACAAGCATAAAAAATGTAAGATCATACATTGAAGTGTTAAAAACTAAATTAATTAAGTAGTAAATAATATACAATAATAGAATTTTTCAATAAATAAGTTGACCAGACAATTTTTTGCATTAGAATTATTATGCACTGTAATTTTTATATAATTCCTAAATCGGTCACTACTTCTAGACCTATCAGTATTGAGATATGAAATGATTGATATCATTTTAAAGCAATATATTTTATTTTATGCAATTAATATTGTGAAACTTTTATTAATATTTAAATTATTGTTACAAAAAACATGTAAACATTTTTTATTTTGATTGTTACAACCACGGTACTAAACTTTCAATATAGATCAAATGTATGTAATGAAGAAATACAAATAACAAAATTACCTTCTACTTGATCTTGTGTAAACCCTTGTGGAAAACCTTGATCTAAATCGAACATCAGTTGATGATCGCCATCCATCTCGTCTTCCTCTTTCCCGCATAATGAAGGAACTTGAGTTGCAGCCCCAGAGTGAATACCAGAATCACCCATATAAGAATTCTGCTGCCAGAGCAGTGTTTGCTCTTTAGAAGATGAAATCGGCAAGTCCGATGCACTATAGTTGTTATGTGACACTGAAAATTGGATATGGAAAATTAAATCAAAGAACTTTAATTATTTTATTCTAGCACTTTGAATTAATACTGCTATCATTCTAATACTATATTTTCAAAATTAAACTAACATATTTCATTCATTATTCTTTATATCAAAAATACATCAAAACACGAGTCTATTTTCAAACACTTTTAAATAAATTTTACTTACTTGTGCGATTTTGGGCCGGTTGATAAGCCATCGCGATATGTGTTCTTCCTGTAAGCAAACTTATTTATAAAATTCACGAAATTAATTTTAATTAATAATTAATTTATAGTTGCACATATTTTTCAATCACTATACACTTTTGCAGACGCAAACACTTTTATGAATTCTCAGAATAAAGTGAATTTTATGACTCAGAATTACACCAATTTCTTAAAGACATAAAGTATTAGATACCCAATTGAAGTATCAGTTGTTTAATAATAAGGCAACTAAATTAAATATTAAACATATGTAAAGTAAATAAAATTGAAAATTTTAATGTAGGCCAAAAAATGTTTCAGGAATCTTTCTGAGATAATAATTGTTTAATGATTAGTGACAGCCATTTTCAAATACCGTTTCCACCACACCCTGTTAAGGTTTATAGTTAATTTGTTATATTTCACTCAGAAAATGATTCAGAATTGTTATAAAGCACTACATATTATAGTTATTGACAGAATTCTAAAACTGTGATCAAACTAGTATGGAATAAGTAAATACAATATACAACATGGCGTCAAGTCAACAAAATACACAGAAAAATATTTATTAGAAACGGGAATCAGAATCAACACTTTTTGTATCTCTAAACGTTAAACTTGTTTCTGGGCCGTAAAATTCACTAAAACAACATACATATTGTGCAAAATAAACATGTAACATCAAATTTAAATTTTAATCAATGCGTACCCAATTGAACTACTCGACATACAAATACAAGAAGCTTCAAACCATAGAGCGCTGTGAGTCGATTCAGAGGCACGACGTTTCGTATAAAACAAGGGTCAAAGGAATATGACAACAAAACTGTATGCTTATTTATCTATGCTGTATACAGTGCTGAAAGCGGTAAATTATGAAATTCATAGATAAGGATGAAACTGATGTACTCCTTTATAAAAAAAAACTAGTAGGGCCTTAAGGCAAATTGCTGGAACTTTCCGAACCGTAATTAAACATACGAGAAATGAAAATTCTCAATAATTGTTTTGAATAATTTCAAAACTTTCAAAATTTTCAAATAATTTTGATTATTTATTATAAAAACATACTGTAAACTTATAAGTGCTTTTTAAATTGGGCGACGAGCGTATTCTACAAACAACTTTGTGTATGTTTATAAGAATTTTTTTTAAATTTGATTTTTTTGATAATTTAGTTTTTTTTTTCAAAATTTTGAAATTTTTTGGAATTTTTTAAAAAAAATAATGATTGATTTTTTTAAAAATTTTGAAATAATATCACATTTTTGTAAGAAATCCATTTTTTTTAAATTTTGATATTTTTGAAATTTTTCAAAATCTAGTTTTTATTTTGAAAATGATGAAAAATTTGGAAAATTTGAATTTTTTGTATCTTTGAATTTTTTTGAAGGTTTTTAATTTTTTTTTGAACTGTCGAAAATGTCGAGCCCATTTATTTGAACCTAATACGTAAATTTTAAAATTAAAAATCTTGGTACCGAACGCAAAGAATTGACACAAAATGTGTACACTTTATTAAAATCTCTATATAATATCTAATAATTTCATGTGTATATGTCCAATGAACATTTTTGACCGCCAAATGGCATTTTTTTAACTTATTTTTATTGACAGTCCACAACCGCTGGACCTGCCTTTCTAAAAATTTGAACTCTTCTTCGTGTAGTCAAGAAAAATAAAATATTTTTTGAATAAATCAAATCGGACGCTTCGCTCTCTCAAGAACTGAATTACTATTTTTAGTTCTTTTTGCTCCGTATCTTCTAAACGGCTTGACCTGCTTATGCCAAAAACTAATCAGCACGTCTCCTTATCAATACAAATCGAATGCTTCTTAAACTATTTAAATTGGTTGATCCGTGTTCCCGAAATCGTCGACAAATCCGCACACACGCACGCACATACATACACATACACATACATCCATTTTTTCCTAAGATATGCCAAAATGTTCGAAAGGTTTTAAAACGTGAAGATATATAAAAGGATTCATTTTCGATTTTTTTGCGATTACTCTGTCTTACCCTATGGGAAGCTAAAATTATGATTTTTTATTTATAATTAACTTCCCGTAGGGTAAGTTAAAGTTATAGCAATCGTCCAAAAATCTAAAATGAAAATGTTTGCATATCTTTACGTTTCAGGTTTCTGAACGTTTTGGAATACCATAGAAAAAATGGATGTGCACATGTGCATTTATGTGTGGATACAATTTTTTGTCCAAGTTTTCGGAGCCACGAATCAATCAATTTGAATAATTCAAAAGGATTTCGATTCTTATTGATAGGGAGATGTGCTGATTAGTTTTTGGCAAAGACAGTTTAAGCCGTTTGTAGATACAGAGAAAGAAGTTCAGAAACTGGAAACTCGGTTTTTGCAAGAATCAGGCATCCAATTAGAATGTTTCAAAAAATATTCGGTTCGTATTGACGGCTGATTAGTTATTATTATTAAAGCAGTTCCAGCTTTTGCAAAAACCGTAACTTTGGAGCAAAAAGTGGTAACACTAGCAGTTATTAAGAGAACAGATCATATAATTCAAAAAACATATTGCTTGTGTTGACAGTGTGAAAAAATTAATAGTTTTTGTAGCAAGCAATTTCTATTTAATTCATTAACTTCCCGTGGAGTAAGTTATTGTAATGGGCCGAAAATCGGAATTGAAAATTTTTACACTTCTCGACGTTTTGAAGGTTTCTGAACATTTTGGCATACCTCAGAAAAAATGGATGTGTGTGTGTGTGTATGTATGTATGGATACAAATTTCCAGTCACGTTTTCGGGGGCACGGATCAACCGATTTGAATGGTTCAAAAAACATTCGATTCCTATCGATAGGGAAAACAGCTGATTAGTTTTTGGCAAAAGCAGGTCCAGCCGTTTCGGGGATACGGAGCAAAGAGTGCAGAAAATAGAAATCGACTTTTTGAGAGAACGGAGTATCCGATTTGAATGATCTAAAAAACATTCAATTAGTAATGATTGGGAGAAGTGTTTATTAGTTTTTGGCAAAGGCAGGCCCAGCCATTTCAAAGATACGGAGCTAAATATGTAAAAAATGGCAGTTTTTGAGAGAACTAAGCGTCCGATTTGATTGATTCAAAGAACTTTCTGCTTGTCTTAACAAAATAATTGATTTTGGAAAAAAATGTTTTGTTTCATTTTTTTTTTAATTTTTTGTATATCGAAAATAATTCAGATTTTATTTTTAATTCTGACTATAGTTCTAATATACTTTAAACAAATAATTTCAACTTTGCAATTCAGTTTATATAATTCTTATGAATATTAGACAGTGTTACAATATTTATAATAATCTATTTAAAAACATTCAGTATTCCTCGAACATTTCGTTACGGTACGGGAAGTTCCAGCAATTTGCCTTAAGGCACGATGCCACCCACCCCACTAGTTTTTTTTTAAATTACGTCGGTACATGTATTTATACTGCAAAATTAAACTAATCGTGCAAGCAAGTGTTTAACTCTCATTTTTTTAAAATTTGGACATCTAAATAATATTACACAATAATGAGATATAGGATATTTATATAAATATACATTTTTACAATATAGTATTACAAAAATACAAATGGGCCTTCTTCGAAAAATATCGTCGGAAGAATTCGAGTCTGTTACAGCGGCAGCCAATGGTCCTAAATCAGATTTTCTCCTCTTCGATGGTCCAGGAACTTCAGGAATATTATCTTTTTTTACACTCGTCTTCCCATTGAAAGGTTTCAAATACATTGTCTAACTCTCTCATATAGTCCTCATCGTATAAAGGTGCGTTAACAACTAGTTTTATCATGTAGCATCGATAAAATTTAATTGAATTATCTTAATTGAATAATCTTACGATTCTAGAAAATGTTATTCAAACATTTTAGTAACAAAAATCCCACCTGTGTTAAAAATTTCCACAAAAAGAGGTATTATACCATGTCGATGGCTATTGGTTTATATGTATTTATAATACAAAAAGGCGGAAGGGAGAAATTTGACAACCTAATATAATACCTACGCGGTGGCGATATCGGTTAGAGCGTGGGCTAGCACCAACTAGTCCCAGGTTCGCTGGAACGATTCTCGCTACCGCCACGTCTGACATCAGGCAACTTTGATGTCAAATTTCCACTTGAGGTCATAGATCTCAAATATAGCCTCAAGTGAAAATCGCCTCTCGTGGGTATAGTTGCACATATAATGAAAATGTCAGCAAATACTTCGAGTATAGATAATTAGTCCTTATACCTAGTAGACACGCCGCTGGGTGTTGCTACTATCTACTGGTTTATATCGTAAAATAATCATTGTTAGCAATCTCTGCGCAATGTTAATGCTCATGTAAAACAGATTGCAGAATAAATTAAATAAAAAAAATACAATGTCGAGTATCACTCGGTAATACAGCTAGTGGAACAAAATCAGTGTTGAGTGGCACTCGACCTTGGAATGGAAAGGGTTAAGCGTCTGCACCTATAGAAGAAATATAAAAATAAAAATATAGCAAAATAAAAAACTTCAAAATAGAAAGAAGAACAAAATCAGTGTTGAGTGGCACTCGACCTTGGAATGGAAAGGGTTAAGCGTCTGCCCTATAGAAGAAATATAAAAATAAAAATATAGCAAAATAAAAAACTTTAAAATAGAAAGAAGCGCAAACGTTCTTTTTTATTTTAAATGTAAATGGATATATATGTTCTATCTTCTATAGGTGCATTGAAAAAATACAATTGATTATTAATCATTTTTCAGAGAAAAATCAGAGAAAATACTTAAATTTGTTTTCCAAGTGCATTAGCATGGGTTACCAAAATTAATAGCCTATAGAATATAATTTTGTTCTGTATAGAATATAGTTGATTGCCATTCAAATTCAATACATTTATAAAAAAAGTGCATTAACCCTTTTGCAGGACCCTTTCCGACCAGGACACCTCGAACTTTTTTCATCCTTCTCTCGACAATACGACAATACCGCGGTAAATGCATGTTTATATTATTTAGACAATGCTCCAAAATAAAATTCAAATAGAAGCAAATATTGTTTTTTAAGTGTCTTAAGAGTAAAAGCTTATCAAAATAACTTATCGAGATTAATATAAAAACGTGAATTTGATTAGTTTTCTTAATTTTACTTAGATTTTACAAATATATATAATATCGAGCCATTCGATCTCATGCTTATTTATATATAATTACAAGCAATATCTTCAAAACTATTTTAATAAGAAAACTATTTTTCCAAAATATTAATGTTGTTGAAATCTTCATAATATCAGATACGATTTCCGCTCTAGAATTACATAAATTCAAATATATTAAAAATACAAAATAATGTAAACTAATTGACACATGTCAAATTTTCCAAAGCTATGAATATCGTTTAAAACAAGTTCTGAAATCGAATTGAGCTATTAAGTTTGAGGATTAAGTTAGTTACAATAGTTTGAGGATTGAGGATTAAGTTATTTACAATAAATTTATAGAAAAAAATAATCAGCAAATAGCATACGTTATAGTAATTTACTTTGAAATTTTGTCGATTAATATTTACATAACGTTAACAATATAGTTATTTAATATACAGATAAAATTCCGAATCGTTTGAAAAGAATTTGGAATTGAGACAAGACCCGTTTCTGCTAATAATCGAGATGTCCAAATCTTCTAATACGTAAGTAATTTAAATTTCAAGTAGCAATTAATGGAGTATTCGTGAAATCAGCGAGAAATGTGTATTGAAAATTTTATTACCTATTCATACTATAAATATACAAAAGTTTATAATTTATATTATAAAATTTCAAATTTATGTTATATAAAATATATATTTTCCTACACCATTCAAACATTGGTATAATTTGTATAATTTGCAAAACTAGACTTATCTAATAAATTATTATTTTTATTTTAGATTTTCCACAGTTAAAAGATCAAAGGATTGTAAAGAAAGTTACAATGATCACTCCAGCGAGGTTGATACAGAAAGCTTATTCTGCCAGGAATCTTCTTTGAGAGCAATACCAGAAGTAAGTAAAAACATGAACATATTCAATGAATAATATTTATTAATCATTATAAATGTTTCTAAAAACCGTAGAACATATTTTGAAAGTAATTTCCTAATTGCTACGAATTTTTATATTTGTAACAGAGTAGGTACTATTAATATTGAGCGGCTAACTGATATGTACTCAAAATATTTAGTGCATGGCCAAATTAGTTTTCTTGTATAATAACTAAGTATATGATTTATATATATATATATATATATATATATATATATATACTAGCTGTACCCGTTCACGCTTTGCCGTGATTTAGTTTAAATTAAAAAGTTGAACAACGATGTGTATTTGTTACATTTAATTTAACGTTACTACTATCTGTTCAACAATTTACCTATTCAACAATTTGTATACGATTTTACCTATAAACAATTAAGTTAATCAATCTACCATTTTACCGACTTACCAATTTACCTGTCAACCTATTTACCTATCAACCCCTTTCACATGTCTAGTAATTTACCTGTCAACCTGTTTATCCGTCTTGTTATTTGTCTTTCTACCAGTTGTCCTGTCTACCATTTTACATATCCTTCAATTTACCTGACCACCAGCTATCCAACAAATTACCTTTTAACCAATTTCAACCAATTCACCTGTCTATCAATTTACCTCTCTACCAATTTATCTATCGACCTGTTTATCAATACACCATTTTATTGTCAACCAATTTACCTGCTTTCTAATTTACCTGTCATCCCGTTCTAAATGTCTACCAATTAATCTGTTCAATAATTTACCTGTTGAACAATTAACCTGTTTAACAATTTGTCTACTAATTTACCCATCAACCTGTTTATCAACCGGTCTACAAATTTATCTCACATCCCGTTCTACATATCTACCAATTAAGCTGTCAACATGTTTATTTATCTACATATTCGTCTATCTACCAGTTCTTCTCTCTACCATTTTACGTATCCTTCAATTTACCTGTCCACCAGTTTACCTTTATAAATTCTCTAATTCCCTTTATTTATTTACGCATTATAAAAAATTATACGTATTAGTAAGAGAACGTAAAGGCTGTTTTTAGTATTTTCCGGCAATTATTCGATTTTTTTGCCGTAAGAACCATCCTTGGACTTCAACGAACATTTTATATATAAGATATATATATATATATATATATATATATATATGTGTGTGTATATATATGACTACAAATAATGTTGTTGACATCCAGCGATGGTGCCAACAATATGTAGGTTCTTTCTGCTGCTAACAAGGGTGTTACCAATCTGTGGAGGCTGATCAGTATAAACAGACGAAGACGTTGATGTATTTATTTATTTCATGTTTTCTTGTACACTTTACACATAACGTTAACAATTAAGAAACTAATCTGATTGAGAACTGAGTATGATTAAGTATTGAACTGAACGACGAATAGACTCATACTGGTCTGAACTTAAACTGATCTGGACTCGTACTAGTCTTAACTCATACTTTATAGAAAACTAAATTACGACTGAACTCATATTGATCTGAACTTAAACTTCTCTGGACCCATACTGTTATTGTGTCATTCGCAAGCTTAAATACTAGCTCCGCAGGGTGTGTCCTGTATTCCTAAATAAGAATATTTTACGAGCTTGTTTACTCTGATGAATAATTTACTATGATTTACTATGATATAATCAATTATCCAAAAACAGGATTTACAGTATAGCAGTTTTCTTATTACTACAATAATTATTTTAATAACTCAAACTGCAAATATGTCGGGTGTTTAATTAAAATTATGTCTATTGCATAGAGACGTAGCACTGTAAATTTTATGGACGATCAAGAGACTAAAATTAGTAGAAACTTGCATCCAATGTCAAATCTTTCCAATACATTTGTGGATAAAGATAGTGAATGTCAAGAAATGCCACTTTGTCCAGAAAAAACACTTTCGGATATTGGATTTACTACTAATGATCCCATCAGCTGGGAAAAAGTAAAATTGCCCCCTAGAACAAGCCTCTTTGACCGAATAATGCATAAAGTACACAATTTTATGTAAGTATTCACAATTTAATTTGTCAATTATGTTCTAATAATAAATTAATTTAGAATCAAGTCATTATTTCTATTTATAATTGAAAGTTATAAAGAAATATTAATCAATTCTCGTATAATCAAATATTATTTAACTACATAGCTAATGCAAAAATCACTTCTCGGTAAAGATGTTTACACATACCTTTTACAGTGATTTTTATTGCAGTAAGTGCAATACATAAATAAATTACTTTACAATAGAATAACACAGCGAAGGCAAATACATTGTCCTTAATTATGTATTTATTGAGTGGTTTGTAAATTTAGAAAAAAAGCTTGTGAAATTTTCAAAGTTGATGAAATTCAAGGATTCGTTTTAATTTAATTAGTTTTTAGCGACAATGAAATGTTTCTTTCTAATTAGTAGATAAGTGCAAAATTTTTGACCGATATTGAAATTTTAAAAACTGTCCCAAAGATCAGTTGGGAATCGATTAGATTTTGATAAAGATCGGCGTAGTTAATTATCGATTTTTTTTGACGATTTGATTGAAACTTTGCATAGTGATAGTGTGAACGAACATCCTAAAATGTTATAGGCTTACAAAAAGTTGTTTGAATATAAAAATTCATTAAAATTTAGAATAATGGGACACAACTTTTAATAATGGGCCAGCGCTATCACGTGGTACCGTGCTTCCTGATACGTGTAATTTTTAATAAATAATTACACATATTGGGAAATTTATGTTACTTGCTTTAAGATGTAGTGCCACTTATACTTAGTATTTAATTATTTTATATTAATTAACGTCACTTACTCAAAACCTTAACTTGAATGATTATATCTTAACTTGTTATTTTTATGATTTTTTTTTTGCAGTAACACAGACTTTGTTGTAACAATAAGAGAGGAAGAATTTCATTGCCATCTTTTTATATTATCTTGTTATACAACATTTTTTGATGACACGCCTGACAACTCTATTATATTACCAGAAGTGGGTACTTTAAAATTAGTAATATAAATTATATTATTGCAAATTAAATCAAACATATTTGCAGGACAAAGTTTCGATAGTTGCATTCCAAGTAATATATGACTGGATCATTTTCCGCGATGAAGACGTCAGTGAAATATTAAGTAGAAGCAATATATTAGTAGTATTTACTGCAGCACAATATTTAAAAATTAAAGGTGAGAAACTCATTTGTATAAAATGAGTAGAGTAGTATTATTACTTAAGTTTGATCGATTTAAATAATAGATAAAGTTATATTTTTATAATATACCATATTATCAATGTATGTTGAAAACAGAAAATATTCATACATTCACCTACATAGATAAAAAAACATAAATGTTCTCCTATATCAAATCTGTCAGAGTTAACGTTTGACGATATAGAAAAATATATAAACTTAAAAAAAAAATTATATCGCTACTGATTAATTAAATGTAAAAGTAAATAAAAATTATGATCCAAATGATTAGGTTATAGGAAAAAGATTAATTTTGTTGACAATCCCTCTTGTAAATTCATTCTGTGAAAGCATAACTGATTAACAATACTCATATTATATAAATATATTAACTTGCATTGTATGTGTGTCAAAATTCAGCATATTTTAACAATATCACACCAGGAAAAAACACAAAACATAATATTAAACAACATTGTTTCAAAAAAAAAAAGAAAACAATGAAATAGAGTATATAAGTTGAACCAAAAATTTATGTATTGGTTGTTCGGAAAGTAACTTTATTTTTATAGACATTTTGGCACGTAATTTTTGTACAATAAACAAATACTTTAATAAATTATGTATTGGCTGTTTTGATAGAACATTTGTAGTGGCCAGAACAAATAATGTTCCCATGATGGCAGGTCTGGAAAATGTGATAAATATTCTCCAGTGGCATTGGGTTCCATTCAAGTTACAAAAGCTTTCGGCGATTGACCAAACTTATGTAGGGTCTTGCGTCGTCTTGATGCAGTACTATACCTTGCTTGTGTATTAATTCTGACCTTTTCTATTGAAGTACATCGTTTAGTTTATCTAGCTGATGACATAAGGCATCTAAACGAACCGTTATGTTATTCTGGAAAAGTTGGAAAATAAACAACTCCTTTATAATGTTACCAAACATACTGCATCACCTTTTTTCTGGAAAATTTCAGCGTTGCACCTGTTTTGAGCAGGTTCTTCTTTTTTGTTTCATGAGGGCAATTGCGTGTATTGTATTCTTAGATACTATTTGACATTCCTAGTGACAATTTGCTTCAAAACCTAATAATTTTAGAGGCGAATCGCGATCGCCAGTGTGACGACACAGGTCTTTTTCTATGAGAACCATACATTGAGCTTCAAGAAAAATTCCAGACCTTTCAAGTGGTCATGAACTGTTAAATTTGATACTATTAACTCAATGGGATTTCATGTATTGTTATTCGCCGGCTTGCATCAAATAATGCCTTTCTCGCGTCTTCATCAGCTTCAACTGTACTTCTTGGACGTAGTGCATCTTTGACATGCAAATAACAGGAGTGAAATTTAGCAAACCAGTTTTGGCTTTGTCGTACTGTCCATACGTCATTTCCATACACTATGGTCAATTTCATTTTGACTTAAACAGTATTTTAACTTTTTCTATAGCAAAAGAGTCGAAATATTTCGAAAATGCTGCTTTGTTCTTTCTGTATTCAAAGTGACACCATCCAAAAACTACTGCATTGATTAGAATTTTTTACACATAAGTTTTTTACACATAAGTCTTGAAATATAAGCTTTCAAATCATATAACAATTGTAAGGTTTAAATGATGTTAGATTCAAAACAATATAGTTAAATTCTCTGTGGTAAAAAACAAAGTGACTTTCCGAACAACCTTATAGTTGCTACACGGCTAATTACATTGTCTTTTACTTCAACTATTTGACTTCAAATTACCATTTCAAGAATATATACGTATATATATATATATATATATATATATATATATTTAAATAGTATTAAATAAAATTGTTAAATAGTACAAATAAATAAATTATAGTTATACATAATTTAAATATACATTTAAATAGAGATATAGTATTTTATTTAGATAAAAGTAAATAAAAATATTATTCGAATTCTCCTATCTTTATAGAGCTTGAAGAACAATGCTGGGCGTATATAGACAGTCAAATAGTATTTCACGAATGTACTGCATTTCGACTTTATTTGGAAGCTCGTGCTCATAAAATAGCACCTGTGATGCAATTAATGATACAACGAATTATGAAATTCTTCCTCATGCTGGTTTCTTCTAAAGATTATTTGGATTTAAATGTGGATGAACTTTGCATAATTCTGAAGTCTAACTACATTGCCGTCAATTCGTAAGCGATTTCACTGTAAATTCATATCTCGATAAATGATTACCTAACTGATGTTATAATTTAATCATTGCTTGACTATTTGCGTTTATTTATATGCCGACTTGTTTTTTGATGATATTTATGTTGTAATACTGCAATATCAGACAAACTAAATGAAATCAATTATCACATCGATGGGCCGACTCTGCTCTAAACTCTCTGTTTCGTGGCAGTTTTCGTACAAAATTGTACCAAATACTGTCAAAATGCCATGTATTTGCTGTAAAACACCTAAAATTAAGGTGATTATATTTTTTAAAGGTAATTTTTAGTTATGGTAATCCGGGAGAGTACGGGGGGGGGGGGTAGGTGTGCAAGAAAACTTAAAAATTTTGCAATATCAAATTCTATTTAAGAATGCAATAATCAATTTGTTTTAAATGATTCATTTTTTTAAATCATATTACTGACTTTTAGTAAGAATTTCATTGTTCGATTACACGTTATATTATATCGTATTATTATATGTATTTTTTTGCTTTAAAAGTTATTATAATTTTTATTATTTTTCGTCGAAATTAATAATGTAAGAGCCTTCAGAATTTTTCATATGAGCGTTTTGTACATAACATTTTCAGTAATTTTGTGTAATTTGTAATTCTATTATCAAACTAGAACGAAACTTCAATTCAAGACTATACTTTTTGAAAACCCAGGACAATCAGTGACAAAAGATCAAAATCCGTGATACAATAATGCTTTTAAAAAAACGCGGGACACAAGGTGGAAATCCGGGATTGTCCCGATGAAACCGGGACGTATGGTCATCTTACTAAAATGCAACTTCACTCATATGCTACTAAACCATATCACGAAGATCCTGTTATAACAACATCGTTTTTTTTGACATTTTCGTGTTTTTTTGGTTAAGTTGTCTATCTGAAACGCCTGACTGCACACCAACCACGTGGCTTTTGACAGTATTTAGTACGATTTTGTATGAAAAGTGCTAAATAATGAAGTCTTGCCATAACATTGGTTTATTTTACGGCAGAATCGGCCTCTGAGTGCCATTGACATTGTACTGCTACTTCGAAATACTCGTATAATTAAATTGGATAAAAGCGGTATTGAGTATTACATTCATATTTTGCTAGTCAACTATCTACATAACTACACCATCTCAGCACAAAGATCGCTGCTTTCATAAATATGGAGTATCATTGAAGTATTTATTTTGCTCATTTTTCTTGACATTCGCATTATCTTTCTTTACTAAACTAAATTATATTTATGATGTTTTCAAATTTTCCAGCGAAATGGAAATATTATTTTCAAGTGTCCGCTGGCTGATGCATGATTGGGACGTTCGCAAGGAGTACTTGGAACGCGTCATGCAGTGCGTAAGATTCGGTCTCATAGAACCTCGAGCACTAGTGGACATCAAACGAAATCCAAGAAACCCAGAGTTGATGGAAATAATGAAGGATCCAAAAGTCAACACGATGAGAGAAGATGGACTGTCGTGAGGATCTCTACTGATATATTTTACAATTAGCAATATTATTATTTGCTATATTATTGGAAGGGTCAAATATTTCAATCACCAAAATATTTTATAGACAACACAACTCTTAGAGGCAGGAAAAATATATTCTTATATTCTAAGTTCTCAGAAAACTTTTCTGAGTTTAGTGGTTTAGACTCCAAGTTTGATACTAGCCTCGAATAGCCTGATATCAAGCAGTAATGACATCGGTCACTTGCAAATATAGATAGCAATGTGTTCAAGTAAAACTTACTTTTATTATCCATATTTAGAATAGCAACTCAGAAAACTTTTCTGAGTTTAGTGGTTAGACTTCCAAGTTTGATACTAGCCTCGAATAGCCTGATATCAAGCAGTAATGACATCGTTTTCACTTGCAAATATAGATAGCAATGTGTTCAAGTAAAACTACCTTTATTATCCATATTTAGAATAGCAACTAGTATTTTTGCACAGCCCAAAATTCATATTCTCATTATCATGAATTATATATAGACAAAATATATGTATTATATATATATATATATATATATGAAAATATATAGATCAATATATAGATATATTGAAAAAATCCAGGACTCATCCTTTATATATATATGTATATATATATATATATATATATATATTATATTGAAGTAAAAGAATTTGGTGTGATATATATTTTGATGAGTTATTTTGATTCGGGCAGTAACACCAAGTACAAAACTAAAGCAGTTGTAAAAAAGCTTATTTAACCATTACGCTTCGGTCTTCGTCGAGACCGTCATTCAGTGGAACAACTAAAAGATTTTATAACAATTGTAGAAAGAAAATGATATAAAATTATAGAACTTACAGATAAAATTTACACAGAATTAGTTACACAAAAATACACTACAATATTACACAGTATTAACCGAGCTATTAATAATTTTCCAGCGAAATGGAAATATTATTTTCAAGTGTCCGCTGGCTGATGCATGATTGGGACGTTCGCAAGGAGTACTTGGAACGCGTCATGCAGTGCGTAAGATTCGGTCTCATAGAACCTCGAGCACTAGTGGACATCAAACGAAATCCAAGAAACCCAGAGTTGATGGAAATAATGAAGGATCCAAAAGTCAACACGATGAGAGAAGATGGACTGTCGTGAGGATCTCTACTGATATATTTTACAATTAGCAATATTATTATTTTGCTATATTATTGGAAGGGTCAAATATTTCAATCACACAAAATATTTTATAGACAACACAACTCTTAGAGGCAGGAAAAATATTATTCTTATATTCTAAGTTCTCAGAAAACTTTTCTGAGTTTAGTGGTTAGACTTCCAAGTTTGATACTAGCCTCGAATAGCCTGATATCAAGCAGTAATGACATCGGTTTTCACTTGCAAATATAGATAGCAATGTGTTCAAGTAAAACTACCTTTTATTATCCATATTTAGAATAGCAACTAGTATTTTTGCACAGCCCAAAATTCATATTCTCATTATCATGAATTATATATAGACAAATATATATGTATATATATATATATATATATATATATATATATTGAAAATATATAGATCAATATATAGATATATTGAAAAAATCCAGGACTCATCCTTTATATATATATGTATATATATATATATATATATATATATATATATATATGAAGTATATGAATTTGGTGTTGATATATATTTTGATGAGTTATTTTGATTCGGGCAGTAACACCAAGTACAAAAACTAAAGCAGTTGTAAAAAAGCTTTATTTAACCATTACGCTTCGGTCTTCGTCGAGACCGTCATTCAGTGGAACAACTAAAAGATTTTATAACAATTATAGAAAGAAAATGATATAAAATTATAGAACTTACAGATAAATATTTACACAGAATTAGTTACACAAAAATACACTACACTATTACACAGTTATAACCGAGCTATTAATAATTGGAACATTTAAAATTATATGATTTTCGACAATTATTTTTGTTACATTCTAGTACGTACAGAGTTATTGACATCTAAATTCTGAATAAATTGTGTTTACAAAATTTTGTGAAAGTGTAAAAAAGGCTGGTAAACATATGTTTTTGGTAAAGTAATAAAATACACGCTTCATTCAGATTTGATGGTTTAATTATTTTCAGGTACAGCATTATACATTTCTGGCATAAGCGCGATCGGCCACAATTTGATTACTGGATCGACGTACTCGGTTTGGTGGAACCAGAGCCACGGAATTGGATTCATCAAAGAATGGCAAGTGAAATTATTCACCTACAAATTTTAGACTTCAGATCTTTGCCATCTGCTCCAGTCACATTTTCACCAAACAATGCAATAATGCAAAATCTAATAGTTTTCTATATATTTTTGCTGTTTTCTCCTAAATCTATTGGGTATTGTTTGAAACTTGGGGCAAGCATTTTTTCGGTTTATTTTTATACACCGTGAAAGTGATGAAATTTTAATTATTCAAATTGCTTAAAAATCTGTGAATGAATTCATCAGTTTTAGAATAACAACTATCCAATTGAAAAATTTAACAATCTCTTCTCTTGTCATTTTCCAAATAGGTAAACCCGTTTATTATTAACTTCACACACCATCCAGAATTTTATTCGATGTTTATCTGGTTAAAAAATAATTATAATCAAAGAGTGAAGAAAAAACTGTTAGTATATTCTAAGAATTGTCATCTAGTTAGACAATAGTATTTTGCCGTTTAAAAAAGTCTTTGGTAGGTTTAGTGTTAAATATCACGAAAACAAAACAGCGCTGAAAACTTGATACTTAGAAATCGATCATGAAAACGTAGAATAAAATTCATATTTTTTCAATTAGTTTAATTTTTTTTTAGAGACGGCACGTGACTTATTATAACTTCTTGGTTTACTTGGAACAAGTTCGTGATACAGGATCGCTAGAGGTGGAATGTGATAATGAAATTGAAGATTGTGACATAGAATTTCATACATTCCCAAATGATTTCGGTAGTTTAACAACTGTGCCTACAATAGAACATATACTTCATACACGAAAAATGGTAAGAGATATCATATGAATTTTATCAATGTCGAATAAAATAGTATCTAAAAAGAATTTACATTCATAGTATGTACTTTAATATTCAAAACTCAAATTGATAACGGTGCATCCCGTGCCTTAAGGCAAATTGCTGAAACAGAAAATTAAAATTTTTAAAAGAGCATTAAAACAGCATAAACCAAAAGGTAAATGCATAACAATAGTATTTGATGAAAATGTAGAGGGTAAGGTAAAGAAATGTAGAATTAATTTATAAAATTCTTAGGTCGGTCGTATGAGGTGTTAAACTTGTAACACGAATATATCATTCTGCATTAATATTTTAGAGGTAAAAAGTTTTTATAACATAAATTACCTCTCGTCTTTTTAGTATTTAATTACATCTTATTTTCTTAGTATCTACGTCGAAAATTACTGTTATGTTTATAATTGTTTTGGTATTAATCTTTTACTCTTTTTGAGACAGATCGATTCAAGTGCGCAAGTTTATGGAGAAAATGAAGTAAAGCTGTACTTACCCAAAAAATCTGTATCTGTCGACCGCGCGATAGATGCGTCAACGCAAAAAACATCTAGAACTTACTGTGTCAAAGCATTGCAGACTTCTGAACCATCGGAAGGAGAACCAGTTGTGAAGGAAAAAGAGCAGGTCCGCTTATATACCGATCTAATCACTTTACAAAACACTATACTAAACCAAAGCTCCAATTTTAGCTTAGTAACAGCAATATAAACTAGTTGTGTTTGGCATTGTGCCTTAAGGTAAATTGCTGGAACTTCCCGTACTGTAATTAAACATTCGAGAAATAAAAATAAGTAATCAATAAATATTGATCAATGATTAATAACAATTGTTAACTTCCCATAGGGTAAGTTATAGTAATCGCAAAAAAATCGAAAATGAAAATTTTTATATATCTTTACGTTTCAGACGTTTCTGAAAATTTTGGCATACCTTAGAAAAAATGGATGTATGTGTGTGTGTGTGTGTGTGTGTGTGTGTGCGTAGTATGTGTGTGTGTGCGGATACAAATTTTTGTCGACGATTTCGGGAACACGAATGAAGCAATTTGAATAATTTAGAAAACATTCGATCCGTATTGATAAAGAGACGTGCTGATTAGTTTTTGGCGGAGGTGGGTCTAGCCGTTCCGAAGATATGGGGCAAAAAGTGCTAAAAACGGTACCTCAGTTTTTAATAGAACGGAGCGTCCGATTTTAATAATTCAAAAAATATTTTACTTGTATTAACGAGATGAAGATTTGATCACATTTTTATAAGGGCAGGTTTAGCGATTTTCGGAGATTTGGCGGTCAAAAATGATCATTAGACATATGCACATCAAATTTTCAGATATTTTATAAAAATTTTAACAATAAGTAAAAATTTTGTTTTCATTCCTATGAGTTCCGTACCAATGTTTACCCGTTAGACAGCGATGCGGCGCTTACGCGCTTCATATTTTGTCTCTATGCATTTAAAGCAGTACGATTGCTTTGAAAAAAAGTTCAGATCTTCCAAAATATGTCAAAATATAAAAAACATAATTTTTTTTTTAATTTTTTTTTTTTTAATTTTTTTTTTTTTTAATTTTTTTTTTCAAAAAAAAGTAATTTTTTGTCCAATTTATAGTTTCTAAAAAATCTTATTTTTTCGAAGTAAAATTTTTTCAAAAATGTATCGTTTTTAAAAGATAATAATTTTTGGTACGGGAAGTTCCAGCGATTTGCCTTAAGGCACGATGCCCTAATTGCCTTAAGACAGAATTCCACTTACAGCTAGTTTGAAACATGTTCAAATAGATAATTATAACCACTATATATTTTATCGTTTATAAAATATACTGTGATGACGATCTTATGGCTCAAACCACTTGAGAAAGTTTACATTAGCAAGAGGTGCCGAATGAATCCATTCGAGGATATTTTTCTCACGATGAGAATAACGCATTTGAAATATATGGATTTTCTAAATTGAATTATAAATTTAAAATTCATATTTAAAGTATAATACTTCATATATTATAGAAAATTAAAAAAAAATCTGAAAATTTTGAAATTTTTTCGAACCGTATAAGTAAACTTTAAAAATTAACAATCTTGGTACGGGATCCAACAAAGTTGTACCAAAATTAATACTCATTTTAAAAAACCTTTTCAAATACCTGATAATTCGATGTGATTCGAATGATCATTTTTGACCGCCAAATTTTTTTTTTCTACTTTTTCCTCTGTATCTTCGAAACCGCCAGACCTGCCTTTTTAAAAATTTCATCAACTTCATTTCATCAATACAAGTAAAATGTTTTTTAAGTCATTCAAACTCCGTTCTTTCAAAAACTGAATTACTGTTTTTGGCACTTTTTGTCCCGTATCTTCGAAACGGCTGGACATGTCTTCACCAAAAACTAATATTCTCATCAATAGAAATCGTATGTTTTCCGAATCATTCAAATCGGTTGATTTGTGCGCCCAAAATCGTGGACGTTTATTTGTAATTCTACTGTTGAAATTATTTCAACAGTAGAATTACAAATAAGATACTATAATTTAAAACAAAAATTACTCAAATTGTTGCCCGCCAGGACTCTTCTCCGGTCCGGCGCATGTTGTATGTACAGTTTTCTATTATAAAACTTAACCGTCTATGGGTGCCTGTGTAACTTTCAGGTCACATGTTAAATATTTCGATATTTTGCCAATAAATTATTATTTTTTTCGTAAAGTGTCGCATTAATTTTAATTTCTTAACATTGTCATCAAACGCGTAGCGTGCCTTGGCGGGCCCCCGTATCAAAATTGGTTTGGAGCCCTCCTAAAGAATTCTCACGAAAAATGCATAAAATTATAACATTTAATTTTTTTTTTCAAATATACATCAAATATGTTTCTAAATTGTTCACAAATAATTAAAATTAAACAGTGACTCTCTTTGCTTTTTTTCAGAAAACTAATTTATTAAGTCATTTTTAGCTGAAGTCTTTAGTTTTTTATATTTTTGCCTCTATGGACAATAGAGACTGATCTGATAGATGTTGTTGTTTATCGATGTTTTGAGGTAATTTTTCATTAGTTTTCTTTTTGAAAAGCTTCTTTTAGCAGTTGGAGTTTTAAACGAAAGAGTCCAGAATAAAATGCATGCTATTATCACATCCGGAAAACTGGATACAGGACCATTGAATTTTATTAACAATAATTCAACGAGTTTTTCAATTGAATGAACTTTTTTGATTTCTTATTTTGAACATGTTTTTAGAGCCATCAATGGTCATAGAGATTACCTGAGATGTGATATGAAGAAGATATAAATTTATCTGTTTTTATTATTTTGAACATACTAAAAAAGTTTTAAAATCTTTGCTTTGTTTTTGAAATTGATATGTCCAAACACCAATAGTAACGTTAATTTTAAAATACGATTCAGGATCTAAAATTCTCTCATCTTTTGATAACTCATCAAAAAATGTTTTGTTAACTTTCGCCTTTTGCATTTAAAAATAGTTGTAATATTTCATTCTTTTGCTAAATCCTTAGTCTTTCTTAGCAAAATTATGCATTAATTTTTATGTCTCATATCACACGGACTATTCAAAAGGTTACTTAATAATATACTAGATTGTAGTAAGTTATACTGACATCCTGCAGAGTTTTTGAAACGGGATTAATGATTTGAAATAGTGAAGAAAACAATGTGACAGACACTAAAAAATCATAAAAATTAAATTTAGTTTTTACAAGGTTCTTACGATTAATAAATAATTTTTGTTTGCCGCTAAGTAGTTTCTCAAAGGTCATCTGATGGGGATACCTTTTTAAGTGCAATTAAATATTCTTCAGGAGAATCGTGGCTTTCTTGTGTTTCGTGAACATTGATCAACATTGTATACTATTGCCAAAAAATGTAGGTTTCTTCTAAATTATTGAAAAAATCGACACTTTACGAATATGTATCGCTTACGTTCCACATTCAGTCAAATCAAATCTATATTATTTAATCATATTCAAAATTTCGATTTTAAGTAAATCAGCCTTGTTATCATATACTGCTGCAAATTCCCAAAAAGACTCACAGATACGTAAATAACCCTTGCTATCTTTCAATTGATAGAATTTTTGACTAATCACTGGCAGTTGTCAAATAAATGATTTGTATTTTTTAACGACTTTATTTCTGTACTATATGTTGTACCATAACTGTATATTATTTATTGAGGGTTTCCACTTATTAATCCCGCAGACTTTGATAAAATGTTCGTTGTTTCAACAAAAAAAACATTTTTTGAATTTGTCGTTTGTGAAATAAATAAAAAGTTGGATATTCTTTCTCAATTTATGTTTACGGAGGCTCCGTATTTTTGCACATACGGCAGTAGCTACGCCCCTGATTCTCATTACGACCAATATCAATATTTATGACCTTTGCTAGACTCTATTCAACCTGAAATAACATTTTCTTTTACATTAACTCTTGTTTGCATGGCAATGAAAATTTCAATCATAATATTTAGTCACCAAAAAAAGTACTAAAAACCCTTGTGCTGTAAATTCAGCGACTATTGCGTACAACAAAATGCAATTTTTAAAAAATAGCAAACGTCACTGTTTATTACCAGGACTAGAACTTGTCATTTCGCTGTTTGTTGTGACTGGAAAAAAGGAGCGAGTTCTTAGTTTGTTATAAGGAAGTAAACGGAGATATAAAATACAGTAAAAGTGAAAATGAGTGAGAAAAGGGTTTGTTTTCATATTTTTGTTGTTTTATGTACAATTTATATTAAAACACTGTAAAAAAAGTTCTCAAAATTATGTGATGGAAGTTTACATCACTATGCAGTGATGCACTTGTAATGTTTAGCAAAGATTTTTTGGTTAATGTTTTTTTCGTGTTGTTTTTTGAAGAAACATATTATTATTTGTATAAGTTCTTTGGTATATTATTCTAAATGTCAGTAATCAAAATTCCTAGCACAAGATCATACTGGTCGCCAAAGTTCGAACAATAAATATATGGGAGAAGTAGATCTCATGGATAGCTTTTTGGGCAGAAATCATATAACAAAGAGGTCTAAAAAGTGGTATTTGCATATTTTTTATCTATTTGATCGAGCCATTATAAACTCTTGGAATGTTTATAAAAAATTCAGTAAATGTGGTATCAATTTGTGCTTTTTATTTAAGCACAAATAATGATTGTTTTGGAAATTATTATAAAGAGTAAAGAAGATTGAGTAAACAATATTTTTTTATTCATTTAGTTCTGAGCTAAATATGTGGAAATGCATGATGATGTAAATTTCCATGATATTGTTTTTTACATAATACATACTTCTATTTAATTTACATTAGAGTTTTTTTTAAATAATTTTCTTTCAATCTAGAGCATTAATTAATCATCCTGATTTATTTTATTAAAATATAAAAAATCATGCAAAGAAGGGCTAAACATTATAATTCGCTATGTCTTGAAAGTCACATAATTCATGAACACCAAAAAAAACGTTCAAACAGATTTTTTTTTGTTTTTTTTTATTTGCATGTATGCACAGACTTATACTTACTTATTTTTCAATTGGTTATAGGTTAATAGAATGAACACTATTATATAGCGCTAGCCTGATTATTAGATATTGTTTTTCATAGAGCACTGAAACAAGTACGAACCACGGAGATCATATTCGCAATGTTTGCTGTCATAGGACAATCTCTGATGTTAGAAATACAAGCTGGTTACCATCACGAAGCAACATAACTTTGTCGACGAAAACATCAAAGGTTTTTTCCAGAGCACCTAATAGAAAGCAGTCAGAGTTTCAAGTTTTGTCTATGTTTTCCGACTCTACTGAAAAATATCCTCCGATTTCTAGGTCAGTCCGAAGGAGAAGTTTATGTTTTACTTTTTAAATCAGTCTTAAGAGAAAGTCGCAAGACATCACTTTTTAAATCGAATAAATTTCAAAACAAAAAATAAACAAAAGGCTATAAAAAGATTTAATTTTCTTTATATTGCATATTGTTAAAATCTTTATAAGAAATTCGATCATTTGTTGTAAATATGCCAAATAATGGCAATCAATGGGCCAATGACCAACCAATGGAGTTTGCGTCAATAACCTTAATACAATTGAATTGAGGTGTTCAGAATACAAAACACATGTCCACCTTTTAAAAAGTATCTTTAAAGGACTGGATGAACCTCAAAAGTACAGATACAAACAAATAATTATGTCTAAAACAGAAAATGAATATTTCTTATTTAAACGTGTTTAAGGAAACCCGTAAGCTACCCCTATTTATCATCATTCAGCAAAAACTATATGGCAGAAGGATCACTTTTCACATTTGATCGAGAGACCATTTTAGTGTTTGGTGGAGTTGATCCTCAAATGCAATATGGTAAGCAACGCAATACGGGAAAGGACGTATATCAATATTCGTCGGAAAGAAACACCTGGTTGTTTGTAGGAGAAATGCCACAGCCGAGACATCATCATAACGCTGTATTTTTTAGAGGTCGAGTGTACTTAGCTGGTATGTTTACGTAGCAATCATTATGATAATCGGCTAAATGCAATTACACTTATCCACTTCCAAATTGATTTATAGGTGGATCCAATCCAGCGAATGATAATGATGATATATCAGCAGTAACTAATGCAGTTTGGAGTTTTGATCCAGTTACTAGAGCATGGTTTACAGAAAAATCCATGCTAGAACCACGAAAAAATTTTGGACTAGTTGCCACACATATGAAAATCTATGCTGTAGGTGGAATGGATGGAAACGGAAGGTTTTAGCTATTTTTTATTAAAATATGTGTAAATAAATTAGAGTGGCGCATGGCATCCTGCCTTAAGGCAAATTGCTGGAACTTTCCGTACCGTAATTAAACATTTAAAAAATAAAAATAATCAATAATCAATAATTGTTTTGAATAATTTGAAATACATTATTTATTACAAATACATACTTTAAACTTATAAGTGCTTTTTAAATTAGGCGATGAGCGTATGATACAAACAATCTTTGTGTATGTTTATAAGAAAGTTATTCATTTTTAAATTTGATTATTTTTGATGATTAAGAATTTTTTTCAAAATTTTTAATTTTTTATTAGAAGCTTGAAATTTTTTGGAAAAGTGTTTTTTTAACTTTTTGAGAACTTGGAAATTTTTGAAAATTTTCGATTTTTTTTAAATTTCGAAATATGTATTCTCAAACTTTTGTAAGAAATCTGTTTTTTTTAATTTTTTATATTTTTTAAAGTTTTTCAAAATTAGTTTTTTTTTTGAAAATGATGAAAAATTTCGATAATTTGATATTTTTCATTTGAAAATTTTCAAAATTACGAAATTTTTTGTAAAAACATTCTTTGCACGTTACTACTCAAGCTAAAAGTTTTTTTAATTAATTTAATCGGATGATCCGTTCTCTCAAAAACTGCATAACCGTTTTTACATCCTTTGCGCTCCATACCTTCGAAACGGCGAATTTGCCTAATGATTTTTTAATCATACAAATCGGTTATTCCATACTGTCGAAAATGTCGAAGACAAAAAATTGACACAAAATGTGTACACATTATTAAAATCTTAGCTTGGCGGCATTTTCACATTTTTCAATAGTTTTCACAAAATTGGAAAAGTGCTCCAGTACATAAACAGTCTAAACGCACTTGGGTAAATATTTGCACAAAAGTGGCGCTTAGACTGTGCTTAGCTTGGGTGATTTTTTGAATTTTTAATCCAAATTTACAAAAAAAAATGTAAAAAAAATTAGAAACAAATGTTTTTTCCAAAAGCAATTATTTTGTTGAAACAAGCAGAAAGTTCTTTGAATCATTTAAATCGGACGCTTAGTTCTCTCAAAAACTGCCATTTTTTTAACATTTAGCTCCGTATCTCGAAAACCGCTGGGCCTACCTTTGCCAAAAACTAATTACGAACTGAATATTTCTTGGATCATACAAATCGGATGATCCGTTCTCTCAAAAACTCGATTTCTATTTTCTGCACTCTTTGCTCCATATCTCCGTAACGGCTGGACCAGCCTTTGCCAAAAACTAATCAGCACATCTCCCTATTAATAGGAATCGAATGTTTTTTAAACCATTCAAATCGGTTGACCCGTGCGCCCGAAAACGTGGACGAAAAAATGCGGACATACAAAACACACCCACACACATCCATTTTTTCTGAGGTATGCCAAAGTGTTCAGAAATCTTCAAAACATCTAGAAATGCAAAAATTTTCATTTTCGATGTTCGGCCCATTACTATAACTACCCTTCGGGAAGTTAATATTGAATAATAAGATATACAGTGTTTAAACCTCAACGATATAATCCTGCTATCGATATAAAGTTTTATTTCAATTTAATAAGGTCAATATAATTTAAAATCTGAAGATCATAAAAAAAAAATTTTCAAAAATTCTCAAAAAGTCAATTTTTTTCAAAAATTCTCAAAAATCTATTTTTTCCAAAGTTAAAAAAAAAAAAACTATGGTACGAAAAGTTTCAGCAATTTGGCCTTAAGGCACGATGCCATGCACCACTAGTTTCTATAATATTGTTATTAATTATGCCATTTTTTAGTTCTCAAGTTTTCGATTGTTTTCTCGCCTAAATTGTTTTATATCGATGTTTTCTATTTCGTCCTCCTCCCTCAGTGCTTTTATATTTTCTCCGATGGCGTTTTTAAAAAAGCACTTATTTTCCAATAAAAACACATTCAGTCAAGATTTTTGCCGACTTCATGTTTGTTTTCTCAATATTCAACTAAAACGTTCTTTGCAGATTGCTATCGTCCGTGGAGCAGTATGATCCGATGCTCGATATTTGGACTGAAGTAGCATCGTTGAGTATGCCGAGAATGGGTATGGCTTGCACGAAGTTTAGGGATTATGTGTGGTGCGTTGGTGGCATGATAGAAATGGGTCCGCGCAAAGGCTCTGTATGCGGTATTGTTGAAATCTACAATCCACACAGAAATGAGTAAGCTCTGTAGCACTTTCTATTGCTATTTTAATTTCATGTATTATATTTAATTTAACAGATTTTTAACACTTTGGGGACGGCTGTCCACCTCAGTGGACAAACATACTCTGTGAGGCACAGGCTATTTTATAAACAATGACTCAGTTTGCATCGAATTTGAATAAATTACATATAGCAGTGATAAACAGTATTGTATTTTGAAAATAATTTTAAATTATTTTAGTAGTATTTTTAGTCTTTTTCTTTGCTATATGGTCTTTTTTTTAATATTTAAAAAAATATATAATTTTAATGATAAACTGTTAAAACACTTAAAATTATCGAGGGGAGGGGGGCGCTAGAAAAAAATTGAATGCGGGCGCTGAGGACCCCAGGACCGGCCCTGTGTATAATTGTTGTATTGTGCAGTTTGTTTTGTTCAGACAGCAGCCGACTTAGGCTTATTTATCTATGGTAACCACCTCAATAAGTATGAAACATATTTTCATATATTCGATGAAAATGGATAAGCACTCGCGTTGATTAGTTTTTTGAAACAATCAGTTGATCCGTCTCTTCACAATTGGTAGAAAAGTGCAAATTTTTTGTCCATGTACTTATTATTGAAATCTCTATAATATATCTGATAATTTAGTATGTATATTAATCTAATGGCCATCTCTGACCGCCAATTCCATTTTTTTTTTACTTTTTTCATTGGATCTCCGAGACCCCTAGACCCTAAACTTAACTAAACCTAAAAATTTATCAGTTATTTATTTCGTCAATACATGGAAAATGTTTTTTGAATCATTCAAATCGAACGCTCCGTTCTCACAAAACTTCAATTACCATTTTTGGCATTTGTTGCCCTGTATATTTGAAGCTTCGAGCTGCAAAAACTAATCACCACGTCCCCTTATCGATGGGAATTGAATGTTTTTTTAATCTTCCAAATCGGTTGACCCGTATTCTCGAAATCGTTGACGAAAATCGTGTATCCACACATACATACACACAGTGGCGTCGGAAGCAAATTTTTGATGGGTGGGCTCGTTTTTTTTTTATAGGCAGCCAATGGGTTTGTTTTTTTTAGACATATTAGGTCATATCATATTTTGAGATTGAGGGGTGGGTGGGCTCAGCCCACACGGTTCCTACGCCAATGCAAACACACTAATATTCATCCATTTTTTCTAAGGCATGTCAAAATGTTCAGGCTTTAAGGCTTCGAAACATAAAGATATATAAAAACTTTCATTTTCGATATTTTTTTCGATTAGTGTAACTTCTCTACGGGAAGTTAAATAACATTGATATCATCATGTACAATGACGCGAGATTTTTACTTGCAGATGGGGGCGACTGAAAAATTTGCGTCATCCTTGCGCATTTGCTCAAATGACTTCTCTCAACGACTCATTGTATTTAGTGGGAGGCGCCGGCACTCAAAAAGGCAAAGAGTCTAAAAACAGCACGAGTAAAGCAGCCGTTGACATTTGGAACAGCAAATATAAGGATTGGAACTTATTAGCTGAAATGCAAGTACCTCGACACGGACATTCGGTCAGCTATCTTGGAACGAAAATAATGATTATCGGTATAAATATGTAAAACCACGTATTGATAACATTAATTTTATCAGCACAAACTATAGCGATAAAAGTCCACTAATATAAAACCGAGTGCATTTTAATATGAAGTCGATTTCAAAAAAACTTGTTTTGCCAAAACATCAATATGTCCTTCATTACTTTATCCAGGAATTTGAATATTTTTTGTCTCTTTTTTAACTCTTGCGTATTGATCATTATATGCATGTATATATTATTGTTTACATATATTGTACACCCCAACGCTGCCAGCAATTAAATGTTGTGCACCCTTGAGCTAACAACAAATATGTTGAGATCTCAACACTGGGGTACCAAATGTTGTGGATTCGCCGTTGCCAACAATTATGTTGCGTCACGCCAACGATGTCAACATTTATAATTAGGTTCTTCTGCTGCTAACAATTAAAGCCTTTACCACTGTGAAAATATTTAATTAAACATTCGAAGACGTTTATTAACTTTATTTACTTCATTATTCGGTTACACTTGATTACAACTTAATACACAATTAATATATTGAGGTGAAGACTGATGTGAAGTGATTGAAAACTAGACTAAGAATGAACGGCTGGTTTCGTCATCCTCAAGCTTTTATAATCTCTGATGATGACGTAACCATCCTTCTAGAAATGTTCGTTGGAATGATTCATTCTTATTTATTTGAGACGCAGTTTGTGGTTTTGTCGTCGAAGAAACCGTTAACAGGCTTGCACGTGCACTTTATCTTTGCATACTTTGTTGCATGTCTATGAGTCATGCTAACTGCGTTGTTCATATTGACTGTTATATAGAATTTATAATATTTATAATTATTACAAAGGGGTGGATAGCACTACAATATATATATATATATATATATATTTGGTTAGGGTGAGGCACAAAGGTCCAATTTGGCTTTAACAAACACATCAATTAAATAACTATTTAACTATGTTCTGTAAAAAATCCCAGCTACTTAATTCATCATTCGCTGTTACACAAAAAGCGGTCGCATTGAAAGTCCACTGAATTAAAAGGCGGCCCAACTGAAAGGCCGCTGGATTAAAAGGCGGCCAAACTAAAAGTTCGCTGAATTCATTCGCGGCCGTATTGAAAATCCGATGAATTAAAAGACGACCGTAGTCAAAATCAGCCGAAGGAGACCGAATTGAAAGCAAGATTGAATCAAAAAGCGGTTATTAAAAGCTTTGTTTCCAAATCATTAATAAGTGTATAAACCTGGTGAAAGTGGCAACTTTGCCTTAAAGCAAGTTGCATGATTTTTTCAACATGTGTAAATAATCGACCTAACTATAAAAAATATATTAATTCATAAGTGCATTGCAACGTGAAAAGCTATCGCAGATTAATCAATTTTGTACAAATTTTCTAAACATGTTAGTTATTTTTTATAAATGGTTTAAAAATTAAATATTATTGAACAAGAAATAAACGTGTGGTATGTTCATTAAGAAGAGGATTCAAAATCGCCAAAAAAAATTTAATCAGTAACTGAGAAACGACTCGACCGATCATTGACAAAAACTAATCAGCACGATTCTCAAATAGTACCTTTGTAATGGTTTTTGAATTTTGAAAATAGATTCACAAATTTGACACTTTTTTGACAATTCTAAAAAAAAACCGGCTCGGCCGATCGTGAGGCAAAATTAACCAGCACGAGTGCTTATCGAATTTCATAGAATTTTCAAAAAGGATTGCACATTTCTAAGAAAACGTTGATGAAATTTTGCCTCACGTAAAAAAGTGCTGCCCATTTTGTCAAACTTTGATAATATTTTGAAAATTAAAACGACTTGTCGTGGGGTCGAAATATTTAGTTATATTTGAGATCATGATCTATACGCCATGAAAGTTTTATAAATATCATCGTAAAAAAATATTTAACAATTAAATACGAAGAAACAATCTGACCGATCTCTTAAAACTAATCAGCACGATTTCCAAATGATATCTTTCAAACAGTTTCTGAATGTTTATAAATGATGCAGGATTTTTGGCTAAAACGTGTACAAAAATTTATACACTTTTCTGTTGATTAGAAACGGCTTGGACAATTGTTGTACAAAACTAACAGACGGTAGTCGTGATCTAGTTACATCAAATGACTTAACTTTTAAAATTTAACTTAAAATTTTAAATTTTTGAAATCGATTTAACCGTTTTTCAAAAATCGGCTCATGTACACACTATTTTTTCAAATTTGGTCTCAAACGATTCAGAATGACGAGAAACATAGAGAAAACATAAAAATTAAAAGTCGAATTTTTTGTGAGAACATTTGATATTTTCCTATTATGTTATTTTCAAGGGCGGCCAAAAAATGCTCGCACGCAGGCGGCCACATACCCAGACACGGCCCTGTTTATATACTATGTTTTAGATGTTGATATTCGTTTTACTGCCGCTGTGCCGTGCGGACGTGTTTTTTGCAACTGTTGTGAAACAAAATCCACTACAAGTATGGGATGTTTGTAAGAATTACGGCATAATTTGCCGCGTAAACAAATAATTACCGATAACAATACCATGATGGACGCTAAAATTGCAATAATTAAAGATAAGGATACATCATTCAGCAAAGTCAAGTGAAAAGAAGGAAGTGATTTTGCCAGCTGCACCCAGGTATTGCAACTAATTAGAACAGCGTAGAACTGAAATTTTCCGGAATGCGGTTGATAGCTTACCAAATCGACCAAAGTTGAAGACAGTCAATTAACGTAAATGGAAATTGGGCTTTAGCCCTGAAAAGGAAAACGTATCGGAGTAAGAATATACCTATTGAAGGAACGAATTTGAGTTGTGAGTACTAACTACAATCACGAGAGTAGAAAGGAAGGCCCACCTGCATGTGTTTCGACTAGCACCGGGAACATCGCCGGAAACTCTTGAGAATGAAAAAACGTTAAAAATGTTGAATGTGAGCAAATAACATCGAAATATCAATGAGCGTGCTGTAATATTGATATATTAATGCGTCAGTTTATTCATTCTTGGATAGTTAAGGAAACTTTACTGCGATAATATAAGACGCTTTTTATTTGAAAACAAACATTCTATCCGGCGATTTTAATGCTAATTTCATTGAAAGATCTAATGATATAAATGCGTTGATCAACTTAATGTCTATGTTTATGTTTACTATGTTTAGGGTTACTATAGTATTCACTAAATTAAACCCATACTCATGTTAATCTTACTCCACGAATATGTAATGATAACGAATTTACAAACATAGAAGAAATTAATAGTAAATTAGACAACTTTCCAGTGGCAATATTAGACCATAAGCTTTGCCTATGCATTTGAGAGTTGACATTAATATAAATACCTCACGTACTATAAGAAAAAACGGTAGCCTCAACATGGACGACTGTGTTAAGCTAATTTTTCAAGTAGACTGGGAACATTCGGCGATAGGTGAAGATCCTAATAACCAGCCAGTTTGAACATTTTTTATATATATTTGAGAAGATAGCTCGGAATACATTTCCGTGCAAACGAGTTTCGATCAAACAATAATGGAAGCCAGCGCAATCTGAAGACCTCCTAAAAATGAAAAAAAAAGATTGACTTATTACATGGCGCGTTTAAACAAACAAAAAGGGCCGATTTTAAGGCTTTTTACGAGAATCTGGAACGACAATACAGCCAAAAGATGGAGCATGAAAATAAAACAAACCAATGTAAAGGATATATGTTATCATAATATGGAACATACTCAAAATAAAAAGATAAACGGGAATGAGTTTTGCAGAAAATATAAGTCAGGAGGCACCTAACGCCGAAGACTTCAGAAAAATTAACCCTTTCGACTCGGATGCCGCCGCTCCGGCGGCAAAGTCATTTTACCCCGTTGCGCTCGGATGCCGCCGGATTAATTTATTAGCTCATGATCCCCATAATTCTAATAAAGATCTGTGAAGAAATGATTGTTTAAACAATATAGCATGGTTTTGAGTGCATTTTTTTTTAATTTTCAAAATTTTCTATTTTATTATCATAATAACTATATTTAATAGCAATATAACCACATTTTGAAAAAATCCGATACAAAAAAAATTCCGAGTTGAGAGATAAGTATAGCACTATAATATTCCGAGCGCAGCGTACCGAATAGCAGTCCGACTCCCGAGTGGAAAGTGTTAATACAATTCATGCTATTCTATACTTTTGTAAGTAATGTAAGATTCACTGAAAGACCATCAAGATCAGCGGGGCGGACCACTAGTTTGCAAACTCAGCAAAGCTTTTGGTTATGTTCCACATGACATCTATTTCCCATATATTTGGAATACTACAGATTTAGAGTCGTAGCTTTAAAACTTTTGCAATCTTACTTCAGTAATCGGTATCATGATAATAAATGTTCATTCTATAAACTGCCCAAGGAAGTATTCTTGAATCACTTCTTTTCATCATATTTGTAAATGATTTATCACCAAACATGCCACAACACAACGGAATTTGCAGAACGCAGATTTGGCGGTTACGGATGTCAGCATCGCAAATATGAAAGAAAAAATTCAGCATACTCACAAACAAGCTGAAAATAGATTTTAAATTTTTAGCTAATAAAATTGTACTGAACAATAAGAAAACAGTCCATATCAACTTCACTTCCAGTAGGAAGCATAAAGAGCTGCATGGAGGTGAGGTCTTACCTACTCTCTTACATGCTCTTTTATCTATGGGTCTTACTATGGACAGTTTGCTAATTGGGCGAAGCACAAAAGTACGATATGCACCAAGCTCTCGAAATCAATTTATGCTATCAGAAAAGTTAGATATAAATGGGGAATGCTCCAGAGAGGCCTACTTTGTCATTTCACTCTTTGTTTTCATATGGCATATTAGAATGGAAATACTCGGTGCATATTCCAAATGCGGACCTATGGTTTCAAAATATAGAATACTAAGGGCCACAGCCTTTACATCTACCAGCAGGTGATTGCGGTTCATGCAGACTGAACAAACTATGTACTGAGAAGTGATATCCATGGCCACAACACGCGAGACAGAGGTGCTGTTCTACTTCCAATAATTCCAAAAGTTGTAGTTCTGACAAGGGAACAAGCTATGTGTCGACAATCACAACAGACTTTCTAATTTCAACTACTGTCAAAAAATATCTTGTGGAACAACCTATTTTTATTAGATCAATGAATTTAATATCTATGAATTATTAATTATTTAGTTAATCCTTGAGTTGTTAATAAATATCATTTATATTATTATAGTCATATTATAATATTATGATAAGAATAGTTATTGTATTGAAGTAAATTGTAAAATATTGAATTGAAATAGTTTATATATATATGTATAATCATTGATACATCGATATATATTGCAGGTGGTATGACAACTGCATATATGCGGGCCTTATCCGTAGTAGAATGTTATTGCTGCGATGGAAACAAATGGGTACCTGGTGTAGCAGAAATTCCCACCAAATTGTCGGGGCATGCTTCAGTTAGTTTACCACCGGCTAGTGTTTTATAATAATCATAAAAAGGTCAAAATTATTTGCTTGCAAATAAATTTGTTTGAAGACAAAAATACAGAAATAACTAGCTAATCAAGGTAATTAGAAACAATGCCAAATAGATATCATTATCATGGAAGGTCTTTCAAAATCCCAATGAATCATAATCATTTCAAATTAATTAAATTATATAAATGAATGTTTTGGAAAAATAATGAGAAAACGGTAATATTAAATACTAACATTTGTTACCAATAATATATTTTGAATAAACGAGAAAATTAATATATATATATATATATATATATATATATATATACATATATATATGTATATATATATATATATATATTTTAACACTGCAAAAAATAAACAACTTCAACTCTTTCAAAACAAAACAGCAGATAAAGTAAAAATATATATTATATTTTAGATAAATAAATATAAATTTATATATATATATATATATATATATATATATAGTTTGTTAAATAAATAAACTTGTTATTAGCTATAATATTTGGACGGTAATTATTAATCACTTAGGTACTCAATTTTAAAGCTCACAATTTCATTGAGATTGTGTATTTACTTCACTGGATTCCCCTAAATCAAGGCCTTTGGTTTCATAAGGTAAAAGTAAGCACGCTATACAAGCGAGGATAGCTACTCCACAATATACGCCTACTGCGGTACTTGGAGCACTCTGCAGTAATACCTACAAACAAATGTTATGAGTAGTAATAAAGTATTTTTCTATTATGTTTCAAACTTATAAAAATAAATATAAATAATGTTATGGCATTAAATTCTAAATTATTAACATTTAAATATAATCTACCACAAAAACTAGAAGTAAAAATAATGTTATGACATAAAATAAAACACTGAAGCATAGAAAAAGTACAATACTATACTATAGTATTGAAAATTTATTATCTGCAGTAGTACATGCTATAAGATCATTTTTAAATTAATAAAATTGTAGCAATGCACTAAAAAGAGTAATAAGTCTGCACTTTCTACAAGTGTACAGTATTAGGAATACTGATACAAAAAATGCTATCAAAATGAATAGATTATCATTTTATGCCTAACTTACCTGGCAAATCTCAGATCAATATAGTTTAGAGCTTGTGCTACACAATTAAAGTGCAGAACATATAAACATTTATATTTAGAAAATAATAATAAATAAAGAATAATACATTTTACATTTAGAAAATTCTATTTTACATGCATGTGAAAAACAACTCTAAGGTATATGTTACTTTACACTAATATTGAAGTAAAACTTCTTTAGGCGCGACTAACGGTGGAAATCCGTGCAAATGCAACGGAAGTGCGTTACGGCAGATAAGGTAAGATAAGTGGGCCAAAGATTCGTTATTCGCTCTCGATGATATCATTTCTATACTGGTCGATAGTGATTAGACTTCGCGTATGTAAATAGATTTCTGTCGTTGTGTGCGTACCGAAATCAACAAAGAAATCGGCATAGATAAACATTTTAAAGTTATAACATGGTACAAATGTTGATTACATTACATTATTGTTTTTAAATATTATACATATTGCTATTATAAAATATTCGATTTAAAAAACATTCGATTCCTATTGATAGAAAGATGTGCTGATTAGTGTTTGGCAAAGGCAGGTCCAGCCGTTACGGAGATAAAGAGCAAAGAGTGCAGAAAATAGAAATCAAATTTTTGAGAGAACGTAGCATCCCGATTTGAATGATCTAAAAAACATTCAATTTTTAATGATTGGAAGAAATGGTGATTAATTTCTGGCAAAGGCAGGTTCAGCCATTTTGAAGATACCAAACTAAATGTACAAAAAATTGCAGTTTTTCAGAGAAATAAACATCCAATTTGAATAATTCAAAAAACTTTCTGCTTGTATTGACGAAACAATTGCTTTTGGAAAATAAAATTTCATTTCAATTTTTTTTCTCAGATTTTTTTTTTTGTATATCAAAAATAATTCAGATTTCAATTTTAATTCTGGTTCAAGTTCTAAAGCTCACTTATATATTTTAAATGAATAATTTTAACTTCGTAATTCAGTTTATATAATTCTTATAAATATTAGACGATATTACAAAATGTATAATAATCTATTTGAAAACATTTAATATTCCTCGAACATTTTGTTATAGTACGGGAAGTTCCATCAGTTTGCCTTAAGGCACAATGCCATACACCACTATTTATATTCGCTATTAAATTTGTATGATAATAAATATAAATAGTAAAAGTAAGGAAGTAAAAATTAATATAATTAACATACTTGTGCAACATACGGAGTTAGCATTGCTCCGAGTCGGGCGACCGCTGAACACGCGCCGACTCCAAGAGAACGGAGCGCCGTTGGATACACCTCCGGTGTATAAACGTAGGCCGCCTGAAATAGTCCGGCAATAACACCGCGGGCCACGAATAGCACGATTGTCAGGAACAAACGATCGCTCACTCGACTGACCAACATACATACGCATACCGCATAAACGATAAACTGAGCAGCCATCGTCTTCTTACGGCCGCAACGTTCAATTATGTAGATTGTGGCAAATATACCTGTAATAAAAGACAATCTTCTTATTCTTCAATTCAAATGCATGATATACAGTAATAAAAAAAATAATTACAGTGGTATATGATTCTCAGTATTGTATTTGTATAGTATTCAATTGAAATAGTCAATAAACATAGAATCAAAACTAGTCGTAAGTGATTTTTCCTTAACCTGTACCGGGTGCCCGGTGTCCATCATTTAGTAATTCTATTATTATATATTCATACACAAAATTAATGAAAAATTGTGAAATATATATCACTTATTAATATTTTTGGAGTATAAAAAGAATTACAAATCAAAGTCGCAAAGCAATAATCGATCGAAAGTACAGTGCCGTCGATCCATAGGCGCAAATTAATTTTTGAAGACCTATTCATTGCTCCTCCTCTTACACATAAATGTGTATTGCCGGTTAAGAGATTAAAAGAAGATGCATGACATAATAATAGCCTTAAGCAATAAAAATTAAGATTCAGCTATTTAGATAAAATTTTTAACTGTATTGTAGTTTCTGTTTTCACTAAAAACTAATCAATCCAAATTGTATTAATTCAATTTGAATTATTAAACACATTTCATACTACTCCATGTTCTAAAAACGTATTTTATTCAAGTATAAATGTAAACGGTAACTTTCAACTACTTTTTGTAGGTGTATAATATTTTAGTATTATAATCTCCCATACAAAGTTTCAATAAAAACGTAAAAAAAATCAACGCGATGAACGCCTAACTTATTCAGAAAAGCGGTCCAAGATTTTTCGTGAGACGTTCAACAACAAATTATGCACTTTTTCACTAATTTGTCTCTCAAAACACAACGCAAATCCTTATCAAGTTTCATCTGTGTATGTACATGTGTGTGTACTATTTTTAATTTTAGTGTGAAACAATTCAGAATGAATTAAAATGACGCTAAAACAAAATTAATAAACCGAATTTACTGGAAAAAACATAAGGGTCTCCTTTGGAAAGACAATAATGGTTTACATTAAAATTGCTCAAATACAAAAACATTGTCTATACCTGGAAACTCAGCAAGGGTTGTCCATAACAAATCCATATAATCTGGGGTCGTAAGAGGGTGACAAGTATTGATCACTGTTTGATTATCAAATGTCATATTCCCTATGCTCGAAGAATTAAACAATATGACTTCATGCAAGGTTTTCACAGTTTCATTTAAATTAGTCATAGTAACTGGTGCAAAAAGTTCAGTTGTCATTAACACTAAACCATAATAGCAAAAAGCACATGCCATCCTAAAAAATACATTGATTGATTTATATATTGATTATATATATATATATATATATATATATATATATATAAATATAAATGTTAAATATGAATACAACATTCAGATTTTTAACAAACACTTTATTTAATAACTACAGACGTTTCGAGACCATGGTCATTTTCATGCCTCATTTTCAATGTAATTTCAAAACAGAAAAATTATATAATAATACATTATTTAATAGTTTATTCAAATTATATTTAATTCTTAAAAAACAAAAAACACCAACTATCTCTTACAATGATTGACACAGTACTAAACATGTGAATATGTACAGAAATATTTGAAAACAAATCTTAGGTGTCGAAGAAGAAGAGACAAGAATGGATATTATTACAATGTAAACAAAAAGAATGGCGCGATCGAATACTAAAATCAACTAATGTGAAAACAGATTAATTTATTGAAGAGAATAAGATAAATGAAAAAATTATTAATTATTAATGATGTTTATATAAGAGTCGTGTAAAATATTTGTGACGGTTCTCAGATTTGCGCTATTGTTAGTCCGAACGGAGCATGGCAATGATTCTGCGATGTTCCGTTTAAATGAGTCTTTTTCATGGAATATGGATTCTCAATATCAAACTTATGGTTGTTGATATTAGCATTATCCACAAGCATACCTTTGAATTTTTATTATCTATTTTTTCGCATTGTAATTCATTAGCCAGACTTGTCAGAACTTAGATAAAGAAAACTCAGGCAACATGAATTACCATGCAAAAAAAAAAAAGATAATGAAAAATTTAAAAGTACGCTTGTGTATCATGCTAATATCAGGAACCATAAGTTTGATTTTATAATCCCCAAAACTAATTCCATAAAAAAAGACTTATTTAAACAGAGCATGGCAGAATCAATGTTAATAGTTTGGACTTTTCGAATGTATTATTAGTATATAGTTTTTACTGTTAAATTAAACTGAAGACCAGATATACCATGGTCTCGAAACGTCTGTGATGATTAAATTAAAGCGTGGGTTAAAAATCTGAGTGTTGTATTGTTCATATTTAACAATTAATATTCGTTCCACTCATATCACAAAATTCTATATATATATATATATATATATATATATATATATACATACACACACACACATACACCCTATTCATTCATTTAATTTTTTTATATATATATATATACTAGCTGGCCCGGTAAATGCAGTCGAGCCATAAATATTTCTAGAAAAATTTTAGTATAAAATAGTAACTGATATGAATGCAGAACTAGGTGGTAACTATGTGAAAGGGAAAACACCAACTATATGGATGGTTTACCCACTGAAATGCATGTCCCAAATATTCCTGGGACATTAATAGTCTTTGCACATGCAAGCCTAATCTGAAACTGATTTCATTTCAATTGAATTGGCACATTTGAAGATTCAAGGTGGTAATATATTATTACAGAGCTTTTCATTAATTCATTTATTTTTTACCTACAAAGCTAAATCCATACATTCATTTGTGAATTATGTTATGGCATGTTTAGCAAATCGAGTGAGGTTGCGGCAAAGTGCACAGCTTTGCCATAGATTTGTATTGTACTTTCTTTTTGTTAAAACTCTCTTTTTGCAAGCCATTCAAAAACTAAGAACTTTTGGTGCACATCAAGAAAAATATTTGTACAATAGGATAATTCTGCAAATCAGTGATTATGCAAGAATTGATAGATAACTTGATTCATCTAGTTTTATTGGTTTCAATCTTGCCATCTCCAATATATAAAAATGGTTTTAAAAATGTTTCAGCAGATCTCAAAAATTTTGATCTAAATTCAATGAAAACTTGAACAGAAAAGACAATAATTGTTCAGTTATCGTGCTATATGAAAAATTTGATTACTAAGATGTTTATTACAGAATAGGGATTGGTTGTAGAAGAGTAAAAATTTAGGGATGTATGTGTTTTTTAATAATGAATCATAAAAAGATAAAAACTCATAATTTCCCAACATGAGATTTGGCTTAACGTCAAGGTCTGGGACACCCTATATATATTTACCAAATTGCCCATAAAAGAAGAGATGTTTGGCGCAAGTGTGGTGCTAATAATCCCATTAAACGACCTCTGTTTAAGTCATTTTTCATAACACTGCCATTACCATCTAAAACCAATCGACCTAGCAGCATTGGTCTACCATTATCTTTAGCAACCTAATAAAGAAAAGAAAAAGCACAATAAATAATAATACATAATAGTGCATTAGTTTAATATCTGAAGTTTGTAATTTCAGTTATGTAACTGAAAATTTCAAAAAATCGTCTTATTAACTATTAATTATGGTAAGTGTCAAAGCAAATTATACATTTCACAATGAAATATTATGACTTCAACCCTTATCAGTCATTAGCGTCAAAGTATTCTTGTCACGTCACAGGTGATTTCCGACCGATAAGGGTTAATGGATAAATTTTGTAAATAATAAAATATTTTTCCAACTTATTTGGTTTTGTAGTTATTTTTAAATTTCAAAATATTGATTAATAAATTCACCTGATGTAGTGTTGATAAAGCTTTCTCAGTTTGACCACAAGCAATATGATACCTAGCAGACTCCGGTAGCCACTAAAATATTTCTATTATAACTATAGGAATTAAAATTAAGTATATCATATAATTCAATTATGTACTGGAGTAACTATAGCGAATGCCAACAATGGTATTGTGGATAATCCTAAAAGCCAACGCCATCCTAGAGTGGGCATGACTGCAAGTGCCAATACGACTTCTAGGCACGCACCAAGTGCCCAAAAACACTAAAACAAATATCTTCTGATTTTAGTGATTAAATTATATTTTTTAAAAATACCACCCAGAAGCTCATCATGCAATAAAATAATTAAATCAAAATATTTGGGGTTTAAGTGTATGGTTGGGCAGCAGAACAAATATTTTTTCAATAAAAATTATTTTAAAAATTCAGCAAAAATTTAAAAAAAATCAACTAAAACTGCAAAGTGAATTAGTTATTAGTTATTATGTATTATCAAATATATCATCAGCTTAACTTTACGGAAAACTATCATTAATAAAATAATATTAAAACCAAAATTAAAAATCATTAAAATATAACTAAAAATAATTTGAACTTATGCTTATAATATTTTAAAGTCTTTTTACTAGATATTTAGTTTTTTAAATAATGAGCAAATCAAAAGTGCTCTCACAAACATGACATGAATAAAATGGAAATGATGCATTTTAAAAACATTAATGTAAACAAGAAATTATAATGATAAAAGTATAAAACATGAATGATAAACTTACATCTAAAAGAACTACACACTTAGCTCTTTGTTGAGTTGGTAGAAATTCAGCATAAAGTGTAACTCTTGAAGTAATAAAACAAAAAATCCACAGAAAGCACATTTGAAGATGCATGAAATGAAATACATGTACATTGGTGAAATCAAAATATATATGATTTACAAAGAAAAAAAAATGAACTAAAAACAAATCCAAAATTCTAGCTAACTCTTTCAAATATATTACTCACGATTGTGGTACACATCCAATAGCAAAGCCTACAAGACCTCTTAGTAAAAGCAACCAGAGAAAACTAGGAGCTACTGCACTCAATAGTCCATACAATAATAATAAAACAGAACATAGTGTCAAAGCCTGAAAATAAAACAAATTAAATATGAATTATTTTAAGAGTAATATTTGGAATGTATATTTGAGGTATTGTTTTAATATTAATGAAAACGAGAAGTATTTATATAATATATTCCAAAATATTACTTGAGAATAATTATTTATAAACTATAAAATATATATAAAAAATTACATTCATTGTTTGGTTTAATAAGTACTAGAGATATTATAATGTACAAACCAGATCATATTATATAATTTAATAATCTTACTGGTTTCCTTCCATATCTATCACTAGATGGCCCAAAATGTTGAACTCAGCATCATTCCCATAAATACTACTGTTGTAACTAGCGCTTGCTGATATCTGTAGTAAATATATAGTTTTTTCGTAATAATAATATATATTTCAACTATCATGATAATATAATATATCTTGTATTTCAATAAATAAACATGATCTCATAAATTTTAATATTTTATACTGTTTTATATATGCAATAAAGCCATATTCTGTTAAGTAATTTTTACTTATTTTCTATTAAAATGCACAATGTTAAATTTCATTAGTACAGAGTTTGATTTTTAATTTATTTTTGAATAGTTTTGCTACAAATATTCTTGTGCCAAACAAAAGAAGAATAAAAAAAATAATTGAATACTTGGAGATTCCCCAATGGCAATGCAGAGCTGGTGCTAGCATACTCAAAATAGACATCTCCATAGAGTCTGCCATCCAGCATAATCCAGTTGCTAGCGAAAGCTTTACTTGAAACCAACCAAAACCTAACGCATTGACAGCCTGGGGTACAGTAAATGTGTCTATATAAAGAAAGATATTTTGTTTAAGCTATTACTTAAAGTAGCTTGGATTATTATGATTAACCACATACCATCTGGTACAACGCTAACTGTAGTTAATTCTATTTCTTGAGCAGTAAAATGATCTGTACTGGAAATAGCAGTTGGAGAGATATTTGCAGTAGAATCATTATATTTTCTGGATGGCTTGTGCCATCCATTTCTTCAACCATGAGATCTACGCAAAGCCATTGTTTTTTTTTATTTATTTTTAAAAGAAAGCTGCCTCAAACGTAACAAGACCAGAACAAAACGTTATATACAAAACATTTTTAAAAAAATTTAAAGTGCAGTATAAAAATAAAATGAATATATAAAGTAGCTCATATAAATGATATGTCATTTATTATAAAAATTAATTTTGTGGGTCACTGCACTATTAAATTGCGAATTGGTACGCTGAATTTTACACATAACGGTACGTCGCTAAAACATTGATTGAAATAAAAAGTTTAACTAGCAACTAATAAATGTAATTGTGCTTTCAACGCACTATCACACATAAAAGTTGCACAATGACATTAATATGAAAATTACTTAATGATTTAAAGAATTATTTAGTATTTTACAGAAACCATTCTGTCATAACTTCTAACTGTACATACATTCTCCGCTAATTTGACATATCATTGACATCTCGTGAGCGCTCAAACTGAGAGATGGTGCCACCTGTGACTTTTATTATGCTTATTTATCTTGTATCTATGGTATTCATACTAGTGGTGTATGGCATCGTACCTTAAG